>NW_026606592.1:0-1210000 GCF_029890125.1 Rhinichthys klamathensis goyatoka | reverse complement strand
TATGGATAGATATTAAAATGTAAATTATCAACATATTTACATCATATACAGCATAGAAATTAAGAACTTTAGATGGACATTTAAAAGCCGCTATGGCAGCTTTGTCTTCACATTTGTTGTACAAGAAAGGATAAACGTTTACAAGAGTCTTATGAAGATGTTTATGAAATGATATTAAGTAGTTCAGCAAATGAGCGAGAACAGCATGTAAATTGTGAGTGTGTGTGTGTGTGTGCGCTTGTTGACCCCGCTGCTGGCTCGTGTCTCTAGTCACTTTCCTCGGTAACTATGAGTCATGCTTTGTTTCACCTGACGTGTAATTATTTTTTCCATTAAACACAGAGTCATATTTCAGTTTGTCGGTAAAATTTCAATCAGGGTGCACTAATGCACACTAGACAGGGAAACTTTAGAACAATAACAAGATGCATGCGCAAAGAAAATATAACACGTCAATAAGGAGAGAGAACGCGTACAAGAAAAAAAAATCATTTGCAATCTGAGGGTGATGTATACGTTAAAGTGTCAGCAACTGATGAAAAAAAATTAATAGCTTTCTGCCAAGAGAGAAACATTCTTTGATGGATATGCGCTCATTTGCATATTTTCCTTTACACTTGGATTGGCGCTTGAGTGATATTTAAATCTTCACCTTGACTGCATAATGAGGGGCGGAGCTTTGCTGTACACAAGCTTTCATTATTGACCCGCATGTCAACACACTGTAAACATGTTCTGTACAGTGACAGAGCTGTGTGTCTCCTTCAGAGTAATGCATTACAAAAAAAACTTATTTCTGAATGAAAAAATGGTGGGTAATGAACCTCGTTGTCAAAGTGGCTGAAACTTGTCTGTATGGGAATAGTTGAAGAATCGTCATTATTTACTCACCCTCATATTGTTCTAAACCAGTATGCTGCATTTTTTTTCTGGAAAGAAAAACAGATCGAAATGTAATCGAATGAGAAACTCCTCAAAATCTGAAGATCACTATTACTGATTAACCTTAACTTATCAGAAACTAATGACGGTCTCTCTTGATGGAGTTGGCTGAAGATTGCGACGGGCTGCAGTGATGAATATAGAGATCACTCCATTTCTCCGGCCCTGATATGACGGGCTTTCCCCTCACTGTAGTAATGGGCAGTTGAGGGGATCTGATGCGTGACATTTCAAGCGTTCAGTCTAGAGGTAAGTGACAGAGAAATGATCACGGCTCGGAGTTAATCTAAAGTCCTGATACCTGTGCAGATGTGTGCATGCGTGCTGTTATAGAGAGACTCCGCTGCGGGCTGTCACTGATTTCTATCAAGAGCTGTCAGATAATTACATGACCGAGAGAACCTGAGCTCTACTGTGGTCCATCAGCCCAGAGGAGTCAACGCGCACCTCAGCTGTGTCAGACCACGGGACAGTTTAGAAAACCTTATTTCGTTTCTGAACTGAAACTGAGCTGGTATTGCAGATTAATATCAAATCATCAACAAACATTCCTCTCATGAAAGAATTTACTTTTATGTAGGCTACTTTTTTTGGAGCTTGACAGCTACTGGTCAGCTTCTTTCATTAGAAGGAAAAGATCAGCCTGGAAATTCTTTCCTTTATTTATATGGGTTTTGATTCAGAATTGTTATATCTGGGTGAGCTATTCTTTAAATAAAGTAGCATTTCATAAATAAAACTGTCAGATGTATATATTCAGTTTGTTTGTGTTTTAGTTTTGCCTGTCCGCCTGCTTCCCTTGTTAGTTTCCTTGGTTACTGATTATGTTGCGCACCTGTTTCCGTGTCTTTTGATTATTCCCTGTGTATTTAAGACCTCGTCCACACTAATACATTTTCGTTTGAAAACGTATCTTTTTCTCTCCGGTTTGGTCTTCCGTTCACAGATTTTTTTAAATTTGAAAATTCCATTTTTGCATTGTAGTGTGAACTGTGAAAACGGAAACTATGATGCATTTTTTGTCATATGACTTTTGTCATATTGTACCGATAGATATCTATGTTTATACCGATATTGTGCCTGTGCTATTCACTTTCACACTGTTGCTGGAGATATGTTACTTTGTACACGCTTCATATCACAGTCCCGCAAAGATGACAGAAAATGTACTCGCAATTGCTGTCCTGCGGCAAAACATGATGGCAGTTGTGTGTTAGACCAAACATAAAATGGTGAATGAGTGCGGCCTGGACACATCAGTGAGAGATTTTGCTGAATAAAATTATCCTGCTAGAATAATAATATGATAACTTTGTTATGTCTGTATAAACCAAGTAAGCATTTATGAACTTTTTGCACAATAAGGTTAATTTGGCGTTTTCCAAAGTTTCAGTGTGGATGTGTAACTTTTGGAAGATGCTATTGTGGATGGACAGCGTTTTGAAATGAAAACAGCATTTTCAAATGTATCCGGATTATTGTAGAATAGATGTAGCCTAAGCCTTTAGTTCTCACAGTTCTTGGTTCGGTGTCATCCATTTTACGTGGTTGTTCTGTCACCTTTTGTCCATGTTGGATTTACTTTTAAAGAAGGTTAATGCTTGTTAAACTCTATCGTCGTGCGAAAACAAATGCAGATGTATTTTTGGTTACAGAAAGTCAACAGCACTGATTATTGTAAAGCTAAAATATTTGATGAAAAATGAAACAAAAATTAGAAATGTTGCCATGGCAAGTACTTGGTAAGTTAAAGTACTAAAACTAAAACCTAAATTAACCTTAAAAAAAAGAAAAGAAATCCCATTAACAAATATGCTATATAAATAATAGTAAAATAGTACTGCTCAATGCTCTAGCCAGCCTGGCTGCTCTGGCCTTCAAGGGAGAGGCACAACCTATCGAAGGCCAACAAATCATCCTGTAATCACCCTTTCTGTCCTGGATCACCCATGCATGCCCAACGTCCCATTCCAGTGAGGCCCAGGTGACCCCACACTACTGCTGACCTCATCCGCCCTCCCCCTCCCTACGCCCGTGAGACACCCTCTACTGCTCACAACACCTCATGAGTGTCTTTCACATAAAGTCTTAGAATTGTTATGTTAAGTTTTATTATAAAACTATGATTTTTTCAGCTTTACAGTACTGTGCAAAAGTCTTAGGCACATTTGTATTTTCAAGCCAGTATTTTTAAGTGGTTTCAAGCCAGTTATTTATATATTTTGCTGTAGTGCGTCAGTAGGAAATATCACATTTACAAAATGCTCCATCATCGAGTCTATTGGTTATTACATGAAGAAACAGAAAAAACTGAGACTAAATCCAGAAGAACAGCAGCAACGTCTCCAAGACGCTTGAAGAAACCTTCATACAAAGATACAGTGGCCTACTGTGAAAGACACTGTAAAGTGATATGTCAAATATATTTTATCTATCAGTTAACTTCTATTAAATAACTGAAATGTTTGTGTGACCACCCTTTGCATTTAAAACAGCTTTTGTCTTAGGTACAAATGCACATAGTTGTTCAGGTAGCTTTGGAGGAAAGTTTCTTCAAGCGTCTGTCTCAGTTTTTTCTGTTTCTTCATGTAATCACAGACAGACTCGATGATGGTGAGATCAGATCTCTGTGTGGAATGTTTGGAAATGTAAAGTGATATTTCCTACTGACACACTACAGCAAAATATATAAATAACTAGCTTAAAACCATTTTTGTGTTTGAAAATACTAACGTGCGTAAGACTTTTGCACAGTAATGTATATATTTGTTTATTATAAATACAGAGAAAAAAAACAGAATGTACTTTTTGCAAACATGGATGTTTTGCATACTTTGTGCTACAACAAATATGATAATACATTATTATTGTATTATGTATTATTAACAATACAAAACTTGCTAATCATGCTTCTACCGTTTCAGAAACTTGACATTGACATCTTAAATATGCAAAAATCCTGAAATCTTTTTTTTTACACATACATTCATAACAGTTATAATATTATTAACGACAAAGGCCAGGAATGCTCTATCAATTCATTTATCTTTCTTTACTTTTATCAGTTTGGTCATATCAAGTTCTTCTTCCAAGACCTTAAGCCCCTGAAGCAAAGCTAACAAAGGAAGATAAATTCCTCCATTTTCCTGTCAAGCCATCACTCTCTAAGGTGCCTCGTACAAAAAGAGACGATAGAAAAGGTGTCACAGCTGTAGTGGGTCACTTGAAGGGTTTCTGGGGTGATTGAGCATGTGTTCATGAGCTCAAGGCCACACAATACAGAACAGTACAGTTCCAAACACAAGGTCACACACACACACACACACACACACAAAAAGGACAACTCTATATTGATTATGACATATCAACAATATGTGCTTAGAATGCTTGGAGAGATCATGGAGATGGATGGCGGTGGACTGCTTTGATACAGAACGAGTTTTTGATCAGTTCACTACAGAAGTAAGTGACTCATGATGCGGAGACATGGTCAGTTGAGCAGTCACAGATCTAATGCTCCTGTTTCCAGTTACTCACACTGGCTCTCATCAGGTTTATTTCCTCCATGCATGAGAGTTCACTTCATTTGTAATGTTTGGACAACTCATTAGCGGTTGCTTTATAATTGCAGAGAGATTATAAAAAAGGATAGCCCTATACTGTGCACACTAACACTGAGAATGAATGAAACCCGTATATGCCCCTATGCTGTTCATTTATTCCGTGTACTGTGAGGAAATCTTTCTACAGTGTTCAATTGGTTATAATGTTTTTAACTTTGCTGTTGATCGCTAAGCCTGGCACAACATTGAAAATGTTGTTTCATAACAAATAAAAAAACCTAAAAACTGAACATTGGAACAGACTGTGTGTTTATCCCTCACAGTCTCGTTTTCATTTGCAAAAAATAAATGATTGAATAAAAATTAAATAACACTACCCCAAGGTCTAGGCCTATATATTAGTTAGATTATCCGTGAATAATAATTTTAATTTTAGTCTGCTCTTTACTAAACTATCATGTGGCTTTGGCAGATTAAAATAGTGCATGATTTGTGACAAAGCTGCTTTATGTTATGTTAACTGGCCATTGATTTTACGTAAAGAACAAGCTGATTTTTTTGTGGAGGCCGATAAAAACAATTGCAACATGTTTTTATAGCCTATATTTACTGATTATTATGCTCACATACACAAATGATACCCACTGATATGTAAATGCTCTTGATGATGCACTATAATCTCTCCTACCACCAATAAAACACCTGTCAAATAGTCAAACAAATCATACAGACTAGCCTATATACAGACTTATGGCCCTTATAAACATTAATACATGAACGGAGAGCCCCATTTCATCCATGAATTTCATCACCCATGTAAAAATGAATCTCATATATATAATCCTGACGTTCAATCTCACTTGTTTTGAGATTAGTCAATAATTTGCATTTCATTGATATTTGGTATAAACTTTTCTATTCAACTGTGGTCTTACAGGGGGCAGTTGTGGCCTAATGGTTAGATACTCGGACGAAATATAGGTGAGTGAATGAACAGCCCTCTCCCTCTCATTACCCACAACTGAGGTGCCCTTGAGAAAGACACCTAAGATTAGCAATCGCCGACTGCTTCGGGTCCCGTGTGTTCAATACTCACTGCTGTGTGTGTGCACTTGGATGGGTGAAATGCAGAGCACAAATTACAGGTATGGGACACCATACTTGGCTACACTTCACTTCACTTAAAGGGATACTCCACTTTTTTTGGAAATAGGCTCATTTTACAACTCCCCCAGAGTTAAACTGTTGAGTTTTACCGTTTTTGAATCCATTCAGCCGATCTCCGGTTCTGGCGGTACCACTTTTAGCATAGCTTAGCATACATCATTGAAGTGGACAAGACCATTAGCATTTCAAAAAAAAAATGACCAAAAGAGTTTCAATATTTTTCCTATTTAAAACTTGACTCTTCTGTAGTTACATCGTGCACTAAGACCGACGGAAAATGTAAAGTTGCGATTTTCTAGGCTGATATGGCTAGGAACTATACTCTCATTCCTGCGTAATAATCAAGAAACTTCACTGCCGTACCATGAGTGCAGCAGGCGTAATGATATGACGCAGCGCCTGAAAATAGTTCCTTTGTGTTGACGGAAGGTGGCCTATTTTCAGGCGCTGCGTCATATCATTACGCCTGCTGCACTCATGGTATGGCAGTAAAGTTTCTTGATTATTACCGCCAGAACCGGAGATCGGCTGAATGGATTCAAAAATGGTAAAACTCAACAGTTTAACTCTGGGGGAGTTGTAAAATGAGCCTATTTCCAAAAAAAGTGGAGTATCCCTTTAACCTCAGACACTACTGTGATACTGAAAACTGATTGGTTTGAATGGTTACCTTTGACAGTGATTGGTTGTATATACATGTAACCGGTGGCTCGCAACGCCAAGCGTGATGTACGAAGTTTTTGGACACGGGACAGCAGGCGGTGGTTCACCTGGATCTTTTATTCATCCACCCTAATATAACACACACAAAAGCAGTTACAATGCAAAATGGCAGAAAAAGAGGAGCACGAATCAAACTGGGTAAAGAAAAATCACATTAAACAAGAAAATAATACAACTGAGAAAACATACCTGATTTAAACTCAATCAAGCAGCCTCTTTAAGAGTGAATTGCCCTTGTTCCCTATAAAATAAATATGTACACTTGATCACCATGTGCTCTCATTTCCACATATTTGGGCGGAAGACAAAAACATAACTCAAAAAAAGGGTAAAATGACAAAAAATAATCACACAGGTAAGTAAAATAACATTGTACACGTGAATTGGAGTGGAAATATAGATATAAAAGCAATAATTACAATAAAGATTAAATTAGATGATCAGGGAGTCAAAAGAAACCTACCATGAGGTTACAATGCTAAAAGGAAAAGGAGGGGCCAGAACAGGAAGATTTGTGACATCACAACAATTAAAGGGGAAAGCACAAAGCACTCATTTCGGTCGGATCAGGTATATATAAATGAACAATTTTGTGTGAATTCTAGTTAACAATACATATATTTAACAGTATAACTTCTAAACTAAAATCTAAACTAAAAACTGGTCAGTTTAGTAATAATAAGAAGAGTCTTTATGCTGTCGGCTCCTGCAGTAATTAAAGCTCGGCTACTTTGCATAGAGAAAAACTGAATATTTGGTATTGATAATATACATAAAGGTATAGAAAAACACAGACTCTAGGATTAATCTGAAGCAGAAGTATGTGTAATCATCTGGGGTTTTGTCCCTTAAATGCCTATAATGATTCCACAGCCACACTGTTGTGATAAATCAAGTTATTACACATAATGCTCTTGCATAAATAATACTGATTAATTAGCCAGTCAGACCAACTGAGGATGAAGGGTGTAATATATATCACTGTCAAAAGCCCTGAACAAATCATTTACACTGCTATGATTTTAATTAACTAACTAGAAACCTCTCCACGTCAAGAGGAAATTAAAAGGAATTATGATCTGGGGGTCTAATTGTGCTCTCGGGTTCACAAATCTTATGAGAAACGTTTAGATTTATAAGTATTTATCAGTGTCATCATCGATATGTTTGGATTATATTTGATGAACTAATGCACCACACTAAACACACTTTCCACACTTTCTGCTATTCTGTGAGAATGATTATTTTAAGTGAAGTGTGTTTTCTGAGCCACTAGTGGCACCATACAGAAATGCAATCTGTTTTGTTTGCTTGTTTGTTTGTTTTTTGAGAAAGAGAGACCCAACATGCATACTTTGGCACTAGGTAAAGGTGCCTTAAAGGGTTAGTTCACCCAAAAAATGAAAATTCTGTCAGTATTTACTCTCCCTCATGTTGTTCAACCCCGTAAGACTTTCGATCATCTTCGGAACACAAATTAAGATATTTTTTATTAAATCTGAGAGCTGTCTCACTCCTCCATAGGCTTCTTAAGGGATCGAAACTGGCCGGCCCAAAAGTTATGAAAGACATCGTTAAAATAGTCCGAGTGACTACAGTGGCTCAACCTTAAGTTTATCAAGCGACGAGAATACTTTTTGTGCGCAAAAAAACAAACAAAAATAACGACTTTATTCAACTAATCATCTCCGTCTCTGTGGGCCGTGATATTTCACGTAGTGAAACTACGCAAAGCTTCTGGGTTGTACGTCACGCATCACACATGACCAGCGTCGGCCAATAGTGAGCCTGCGTGTGACGTGCAACTTAGAAGCTTTGCGCAATATCACTACGTGAAATATCACGGCCCACAGAGAAGGAAATGATTAGTTGAATAAAGTCGTTGTTTTTGTTTGTTTTTTGCGCACAAAAAGTATTCTCGTCGCTTGATAAACTTAAGGTTGAGCCACTGTAGTCACTCGGACTATTTTAACGATGTCTTTCATAACTTTTGGGCCGGCCAGTTTCGATCCCTTAAGAAGCCTATGGAGGAGTGATCCAGCTCTCAGATTTAATAAAAAATATCTTAATTTGTGTTCCGAAGATGAACGAAAGTCTTACGGGGTTGGAACAACATGAGGGAGAGTAATTACTGATAGAATTTTCATTTTTGGGTGAACTAACCCTTTAATGTTTTACAAATCAATCAAACACACCCTCTTGCTATTAAGAGTTGTGGTTCCATTCCAATCATTCTTAAAGGAATAGCTCAAGAGAAATAAAAATGATCTTCCATGGGACAAAAATGGGGCAACGATACACAGAACAAAAACACAAATGCTAAAGCGGTCAGTCTGAGAGATTTCCATCTCAATGCCGCAGAAGATAAGACATTATCATACTAAAGCCATTACAGGTTAGAATTATCGTGATGATCATACAGAGCTACAGTATGGCATAAAACACAAATAGCGCACCTAGCTCTCTGGAAAATGAAAGTCACACTTGAGTTGAGTAGGTTAATTAAACCTCTCTAATGAGGCTACTAAACCAGGATCTAATGTAGCTTCTCGGCAATGCTCGTGGGGAATTGTGGTACTTTGGTTTAATAGCGACGGCTATGTTTTGCCCTGCCGAGGCTGTCCGTGGTAATGGAGCCTGGGCATGGCACATAAAAGCCATTGTCTTTGTTCTTTATGGACGATCCGTGTCTTCTGCTCAACATTCATCCATTACGCACAAAAGAAGGAGGGCTGTCCTGCCTTATAAATCTCAATAACGAACGACACCCAAATGTCCACAGTCTCAAAAAGGTTTAATTACGGTGACTCTTAGAATCCCTCCTCATATTCAACTTGATTACAGTACAATTGATACCCAGGTAATTGATAATGCCTGGGTGAATAATGTTGTCAATTTTCTCCCTAAATCCCATTTTGGTAGCCATCTGGGCCACGTAAACAGCTCCCGAGGGAGGAGAGCTATTAGACAATAATTACTCAGAAGTCATTTATTCTTGAGGAGTGTTTAATTCATTACATTTATATAGCGCTTTTCTAGGCACTCAAAGCGCTTCACATGGAAGGGGGAATCTCCTCAACCACCACCAATGTGCAGCATCCACCTGGATGATGCGACGGCAGCCATAGTGCGCCAGAACGCCCACCACACACCAGCTTACTGGTGGAGAGGAGACAGAGTGATGAAGCCAATCAGTGTATATATATATGGGGATGATTAGGAGGCCATGATGGACAGAGGCCACTGGGCAATTTTTTGGCCAGGATGCCGGGGTTACACCCCTACTCTTTCGAAAGACATCCTGGGATTTTTAATGACCACAGAGAGTCAGGACCTCGGTTTAACGTCTCATCCGAAGGACGGCGTTTAGCGTTTATCTGTTTTACAATTAAAATGGAAAACAGGCCTCTCCGCACACTTATTCTCAATATACGGAGTGTTCCACCTCCTCTGACAGCACTTGAACTCTTGACACACTCTCATTGTCTCTTGATAAGAAGATCTGGGACGGCCCGCATCCACAATGTTATGTTACTGTGCAAACAGCAGCCAGCACTGGCTAATAAAATAATGATTATTAAAGTGGCGAACATAGTAAAGGGACTATTTTGTTGGAAGATTAGGTAATTACGAAACTAGTTGGATGATTTCACAAGGATATGCACCTTTGCCTTGATTTCTTTAAAACAGCAAAGTCCACACTGAGGTTGGCTGAGCAAGGTAATTAACAATGTTTATGACTTCTGGGCACTTTTGCCCAAACTGCCCATTTATTCATTCAACCTTACAGTTTGCTGACTAGCAAAAAAAAATCATCATTTTCTCACTTTGAATATATGTATTAAGGGAGAGATATTATTTCATTATTATTTGCAGGTTACAACAGCTTATTTCATGATTTATATGGGTTTCATGTCTGCATAACTTTGCATTTAAAGTGGCAAGAATCATAGGTGTGATCATATGTGAAATTTTTACATGATTCAATGCTGGATAGAGAGGCGGAGCAAGGAGTTATTTTTAGTATCAAATTGAGTTCTGCATTTTAAACCTGGCCTGTCAAGTTAGATCAAGTCACATTTATGTATATGCTTTACACAATAAAGATTGTTTTAGACCCTGTTTACACATATTGGTCGATCGGATCACAAGTGGACGACACTAACACTACAGGCAAACGTGGTCTAAAATGTTTTGAGCCTGTCCACTTTCGACTACTTCAAGAGTAGACGAAAACACATTCGACCGGATTGCTTCCGAAGTGTAAACGCTTATGTGGTCGAATATGTTAGACAAATGTGTTAGACAAACAGTCACAACAGACCTCCTTCTCTCCGCCTACTGAACTAATTCATAAAAATGATGGGAAGAGCTCTAGCCAGACGGATTTAAACTGTGTTGACTGAGGACCCAGGTTTGGTTTGAAGATGAAAAACGTACCAAGCACAATGTTCTCTCGCCATTAACACACACTCGCAGTGTTCGGCGTGATCTCTCAGCTGTCAGAGCAGAAAAGAAAGCTGTTGCTTTCCGTAAGTTTTTCCGTCATCTCCGCGCTCGATCAAATGTAAATTGCGTACGCCCATTAGATTGAAAGATCTGAAAAAAACATTCATTTAGCCGCCCATGGAGACTCCCATCGAAGAAATCAGGACAGAAGTGGTTTGAAAGTGGACAAAAGAGACGGATTAAAACACCAGGAGTAAAGGGTAATGTGTCTCCCTCATTTACTTGTGATCCGATTGAACAAAACGCATCTTAATACCAGGTTTAAACAGGGCTTAAAAGCAGCATCACAGTAATAAACAGGAAATAAAAGTATTAATGTTGCAAAGATCTTCAATTATGAAACAAATACAGTTTTCAGCTGAAAAAGCAGCTCTAAAAGGACAATAGTGTCATTATTCAGCTCCATTACGTTCAATGCTGATTCAGTTTAGTTCAGTAACAGTGTAAATATCATATGTAGGCTATAGTAGCCTACCATATTAATGCATTTAATTACTTTTATGATGTGTATATTGCAAAGCCATTAAAATAATGGCATTGGGTTGTGTGCCATCAGAACTGAATTGAGCACTTGAAGATTTATACGTCTCGCAGATGAGATTACACCTACATTTATATTTCAACATTTGAATTAACTTTGAACTGCAGTAAACTATTTCAGTAAACTTTTGTGGATCAGGATGGAAGAACACTTCATTTCCCAGAATGCATTCACTGTGTTGAACTACAATTCAGTTCAGTACTGGTTCGAAATAACCTGTTAACTTGGTCATGTGATGATCTTTCTTCTCTCCTCGGACTGCATGACTATCTCTGCTCATGATCTCTCACACACAGCGGGGTTCACACAGCCATCAGGAGGAGCCACACACTGCACATAATGTCCGACTTAGGAAAGAAAAACAGCACTCAGCCAAAAGCACCTCGTGTCACCTCGTCTAAGGCAGCATATTTTAATTCCTCAGTGTTAAAGATTTAATCCTCATTTGCCTGAGGCCTCTGGGCACGAATCACTGACATTTGTCATAATTGTTGTTTTGGGGTAATCTCACGAGAGTTCACAGAGGCAGAGAGAGGATCTGCGCGAAGGACTATGTCAGCTTTTATTTATTTGCACAGGAATCGCCAGAGGCATCTCCTCTCCTCATCACAATTATGAAGCTGGTCATGAGAGAGAGAGAGAGACTGCGAAGAAAGAACTGAAACTTACCAGGGCTTGCTAAACAAATGGCCATGTAAGTACATCGGTTCAATGCGAATTGTATCCTGGCTGAATCACCAAAACGTCCCTCTTGCGCCATATTCAAATCATTTCCAAAGGATTCCATTACTTCACTCAACGCTAAACTTTTACACTAAACGCTAACACTGATAGAAAATGCGATGAATGCCATTAGTTTTTGAAATGGCAATATTTCAATATAGCAATATTTGTACCATTTCATTTAATCTTAATCACTCACTCCCTGAAAAGCACATGTCCACAGTTATTAGTTTTTGAAGTCTCTTCTGCTCACCAAGACTGCATTTATTTGATCAAAAATGCAGTAAAAACAGTAATATTGTGAAATATTATTATAATTTAAAATAACTTTTCTATGTGAATATATCGTCGAAATGTAATTTATTCCAGTGATCAAAGCTGAATGTTCAGCATCATTACTCCAGTCTTCAGTGTCACGTGATCCTTCAGAAATTATGCGGATTTGCTGCTCAAGAAACATTATTGGTTGTGCTGCTTCATATTTTTGTGGAAACAGTGATACATCATTTTTTTCAGAATTCTTTGATTAGTAGAAAGTTAAAAAGAACAGCATTTATTTGAATTATAAATCTTTTATCAAATTAAAATATTCGTTCTTGCTGAATAAAATTATCCATTTCTATCTTTTCTTTTTTTTTTTAAGTTTACTAATACCTAAATTCCTAACTTTTGAACGGTGTATCAGGCTATATACAAGCCAACATGTATACAGTATTTTGGGTTCTGACCCAAAAAATACAGCATGAAAACAAACCTGAGAAGGATGATGGAATCAAACTCTGTAAAGTCATTCGAACCAAGTGTGCAACTTCCAAAACTTTTCAGTGTGTATTTACCAAAAACAGCTGAGGTATTAGTGATACCCAGGGCCTCCGCAAGAATGTGTTATCCTCACGGGCCTGTTCCCCCCTCACCATTGAAGCGCTCCGTCCCATTGTCTGCCGCCCTCAAAGGGGAAAGTGGGAGGAAGCTTTGGATTGGGAATCCCACACGGTCTGTTACTGGCCCTCTCTCTGAAAACACCCCAAGCTTTTGTCCAAATATTACAATAACACTTTTTTGATCTATTGTGCCTTCTGTTGACTGTGCCTACTGACCAAACGGACTGGACACGGAAAGGAAGTGACCCTCCCAAGCAAATGAAAAAAGCAAAAATCTCTTCCTTCTTGATTGTAAGTCGCCCCTCGCATGAGGAGGGGTTCAGGTTTAAATGTTGAATTAAACTTTAAAGAAGGCTTAAGAACAGAGGGCACATCGAGCCCCCTGAGACAGGCCAGAGAGAAAGAACGAGAGATGAGAGGAGGAAATAATAGAAGGATCCAGAAGAAAGAAAAAAGATGATCATTTTTTCATTCCTCTATCTGCCCCCTAAGCAGATGCGGAAGCAGATGGCGGAAAATGAGCTGAAAGTTTATGAGGAGGAGGTGAGAGATTGCAGGAGGGCAGCTGGGAAGGTGAATCAGAGAAAAGCCAAAGAATCCGGGCTCTCAGAGGTTAGTTTTTTCAGAGGAAATGATGTCATCATCTGCAGAACTGCTCACTTTAAGCCATTTCTGAACAAAACCGGTGTTTGAATGAGCAGTTGATAATAAAAAAGGCCAATCATTCTGCATCCTATCATATTCATATCTTATATTGTCATCATTTGGCTGGAAAACTAAAATAATTTAAATGTTTCATTCGAATTATTAATATTTGGGTAGTTATAAATAAAATGTTTCAATTACTGCAATATTACAAACCTCTCATGAACTGAGAAATACAGATTATAATTAATGCAAGCAATACTATGCAGGACTATTGAAATGAGCTAGTGAAATCAAAGAGTTGATTCGAGAGGAACAATCGAAACATCTAAAATATAATGCAGGTAATGTCCAAAAAGTGGGCCCAACAATATTAGGATGCTTAATAAAACTTAAAAAGATAATTGTATTGGATACAAAAAAAAAAAAAAATCAAACCAAGCAACATTTTCTCATAACTAACGTCACTATTATTCACTACTCGTTTAAACTTTATCCTATGACTTCTTATTTAATGTCATTTTCTTCTTTCTTTAAAACATTTAGATCAAATTTAAAACTATATTTTATTATACTTTTAAACGTAGTTTTTCTTTTAAAAAATGGTTTGATATTTTGTTGTCTGATGCAGTGAAATTAAACTATTTTAAAGACTGGTGTAAGTGTTCAGATGTGTTTTAGGGGCCACTCTGTGGAGGTAATGCTTTTCCTCAAAAACAAAAAGGTTTAACCTGTAAAAACTGAACGCATAGCAGATCTCTCAGGGCTGCGGAGACACAGGGATCACATGCAATTGCATTAAAAGATGCGATTCCAGCTGCCTGAGAGATGGATGTGATTCAGGCAGGGCCATCAAACCTCCTCTATCCTCAAACACCAAAACAGCATCTCACACGCTCCCTCTCCAGAGGGGCCGCAATCGCTGTTTTTACATTTCACCATCATTTCTGCCCATGAGGAATATGGATGTGAAATGAAATATTCAACCCTATTGTCTGATTTATTTGCTACATTATCCAGCGGCATCACCTCGGCAGTTTAAAGGATCGTTCCTCTCCATTCAGGACCTGCCCGCTGGGGGTCCGACAGCCTATCTGCTTCCTCCCGCATAAACAGGCCCGGTTTGTCTGAGCACTTCAATATGTTCTACTTGAAGGTTTTCAGCATGCAGAATTTCTAAGTAGAGACCGAGCGGACAAACCTTGGGGGAATAAGGTGGTGGGGCTCTGAAATGATCAATTTGCACGCCATCCGTTCTTGAAATGGGTGAACAAAATGTTATTAATTTACAAACTGATGGCAGGGCAGCGTATAACACTATCCCAGACTGTAAGTAATATTCCTGTCAGGAGAAGGTGAGTGACAGTGGCTATTTCTCTAAAGTGTGTGTCAGCTCTTGTGTGGCATCTTCTGTTCAGTATGAAGACACATTTGCAAGACTAATTTAACGCTGTGTTCTAACTAACCACAGATATAAAGATTATAGTCATCCCTCGCTCACATACATGCACTGATCACAATTAATTCATAAATTAATATATAATCTCCAACTGAAAATAATAATTGTTATATAGATAGATAGAGTTCACCCAAAAAATGTTGCCATCATTTACTCATCCTCATGTCGTTCCAAACTCGTAAGACTTTCGTTCATCTTCAAAATTAAAATTAAAATATTTTAATGAAATCTGAAAGATTACAATTGACAGCCTACACAACTACCACTTTTGACGCTTCAAAAAGTTTCTAAAGAGATCGCAAAACTAATCCATATGAATTGAGCGGTTTAGTCCACATTTTCTGAAGAGACTCGATCGCTTAACGTGATGAACAGATTGAATTTAGGCTTTTATTCACATATCCTGTTAACATTGATCAGCGAACATAAACCGAAGCTCAACCGTACTTGCTTGACAAGTGAGAACAAACCTCATTGGTTTGTTCTCACTTGTCAAATGCGCACAGCTCAATTCAGCTCAAACTGCGTAACACGAGAATGAACCTCATTGGTTCTTGCAGAAGCTCAAACGTGCTGTGTTACACGAGAATGAACCTGATTGGTTCTTGTGAAGCTCAAACGTGCTGCGTAACACAAGAATGAACCTCATTGGTTTTCACACATCAAGTGAACATGCTTGAGCTTCAGTTTACTGCAACTGATGTGTTCGCTGATGAATGTTTATATGTGAATAAAAGACTAAATTCAATCTGTTCATCATATGAAGTGATTGTGTCTCTTCAGAAAATTTGGACTAAACCGCACAATTCATTTGGATTGGTTTTACAATCTCTTTATGAACATTTTGAATTGTCAATGTGGAAGTTGCGTGGACTGTCAACATAGACATTAGAATTTATCTTAAGCAGTAGGCCTATATATATATATTTATATCATTTGTATGTAACTTTTAATAAGTTAACAGCCCTTTACCCATAACAGAATCAAAAATCCTCACAAAGTAATTGTATACACAGCCAAATACACTGCAGAAGACTGTTGTGTCATTTTTTTAGGACAATACATGCTTTTATCTCCCTGTTGTTTTCCAAATGCAGTGAGATAATCATGTCATATTTAATATGACTCTGCTTGTAAACTGATATGTGCCAGTTTGTCCTTGCAGGCCAAATAAAACATTGTTTCATCGTTGGTGCTAAATAACGGTTGCAAATTTACAGCAGGCTTCGGGAGCTCGCCGTAAGCACAGGACGCTTCGTAAAAACACCTCGCCATAAGTTTCAGAGGAACAGATTTACCTCCGTGACCTTGAAACAGGTACTCTCTCTCTCTCTCTCTCTCTCTCTCTCTCACCAGATGAGTTCAGACTCACAGAAAGCAGAATAATATCAGGCAGAACCTCTAGATGTCAGACTTATGCAATGACATAATACACAAAAGTTCATGAAAATACTGGCATCATTAACTCACCTGTTTGCTTTTGTTTTGCCTGTGGAACAATTTTTGAAGAAACAACTATTTGTTTGTATAACGTCTGTCGAGCTCCAAAATGGACAACTTTTGCACTATACTAAATATTCTGCATGATCTGAATGCAAACCCACTCAAACCTTCATCAAGAAAATTTGAGTTTACAGCCGGTGCAAAGCAGAAGTGATGTGCACCCGGAATATTTTAATATGCTATCAAGCTGCAACTTCAATTTCGTTTTATGAATATTTTCCTTAGGGGTGGCAGGCATCAGCAGAGAAAGATAGAAATTTAAAAAAGATAAATAGTGCCATTAATCCAGAGTGTTTCACTTTCATTATCCTTGAAAACGAGGAGCTATTTTTCCCAATGAAATGCTCCTAATTAGCTCCTTACATTTGATTCGCTAGCTAGAAAATGACCATGTTCAGAAAATTTTAATTTGTAATTAAGTGCCGTTCAACATAATGTAATTTATCTTTATATACAGTTGATCTGACAAGCCACAGTCTGGATGTTGGTAAAGCTTTCGGTGGAAAAACTAACTACAATATCTTATAATTTACATGAATATGCCTTATATGCATTCATGAAAAATATAAGAGGTAACACGAGGAAAACACATAACATTTGTTGAACAATAACATTTCTTCTGGATGATTTAGGGGAAATTAATTTACTGTAAGTCTAACATTTCAAAACTGCCCATATCTTTAGAAAATCATCTCAATAGCAATCTCAAATCATCAAAGATTCACTGAATTATGAGCCGACGAAAATGATGTTGGAGCAGTCCGAATCTTTTTTGCCATAAATGTATCTTTAGAAATTACACATTTGCATTTCACTCATCTCAGTCATCACAAACTGAAACTCTTTAATAATGCTGCAGTAACTCATTTGTGTTAAACTAGTGACTGCAATGATAATGTGTGCTTTTTCTAATAAACATAAATTTAATAAAAACATAAATAAAAAATTCTGTATTCCTTTTATATGTCTTGAATTATATATGTAAAAAAAAAACTTGTGAAGCAGAATGTACACAAATCAGTGTGAGAACATCCTCTTAAAACACCTGGATATAATAAGAAATCATTTGATGTTATCTGACAACTTTCACTCGTTTAAAGGTGCTCTATGTAACTTTTCTACTAAAATGAATCCTTTTTTTATTGCCTGTGTGTGAAGGGGTTGTAACTCCACTTGTCGAGTTTTGCTATTACCTCTGAAGGCCAGTATTCCTATTTCTATGTGAAGTCTCCGGGTCGGATTTACCGCGAAATCCAACGGATGTGACGTGCATGCGCGCTCCCGAGCCTCTCTCCTTATATACAGTCTATTGTAGACGGTCAGGGAGTTACGTCCGGTTAAAGGCGCACGTTTTTCGGCTTATATCTCAGTCAATCTTTGATCAATATTCCCAAGACTCTGATCGTTCGTAGTGCTGGACGGGGCCTTTCGAACGAGCCCACCCCCGAGGTCCAACTCGCCCGGCTCCCCGAGTTATAGCCGTTCGAAATCGGGGGTCCCAGCGAACGGCGATCCGGTAGGGGGCATCCCCGAGGCCCGCCACTCTAGCGTTCGGGCAAGGGTTCCCCTGGGACCTCCTCCCCCGAATTTGAGCTCTCTGGGTCTTTGCGTTCCAGAGATACGAGTGATTTTCTTCTGAGATCGTGACGTCACCGGCGTCCGCAATTTTGCAGCGCGCCCGATGGTTTTCTGCTAATATCTCCGCGAAAACACCACCAAAAACTATGGAACTTATATGGTTCTTTTCAGCTCGACTAGATGGTCCCAACGAGCTCGGTGCTCGCCGAATCCGTCTAGTATTCGCCGAGATATTTGCGTAATAGACGGTATTATCTATGAGTTCGAGCACGAGCGCTCTTGTAAAATTTGGTTGCAATCTGAAACATCACCACTAGAGGCAGCTAAAAGTTACGTAGAGCACCTTTAAATGCCATAATCTAAATAAAGTGTAATTCTTCTGCTTGTATCAGTGTGGAGTGAAAGCACAGGTCACAGAAAACAGAGTCCCGAATCATTCATCAGAGCAAATGTGGAGATCATAATGAGCCGGAGTCATTTCCTACAGCTCCCATTACTGAACTGCACTCCTCCGAGTCAGAAAACATGTCGTGCTTTACCCTGCTCTTTTCCCGACATTCCTGAACTCACTTCAGTTCCTTACCATTACTATCCCGCACACTTACAGTTAGTGTACAGTTAGTGTTGCATCATTTGCACTACAGGCATGAACGCAGCATTAATGTGTGCTGTTACTTTACTAAGGAATCAGACTTTCCATTTCCAGGAGATTATCTAGGGATGACAATATCATTCAGATTGGATAGAACATTTTTATTGTACAATTAGTAATTTTTTTTAATTGTGGACCTGCACACCAAGTGATGTTAATGCAAGTCACCAGATGCATCCATCTCTCTCTCTCTCTCTTTCTGCCCTCCCTCATTTTTATGGATGGATAGAACAGGAGTGTGTGTCAGGGATAATGGTTTGCGAAGAGTGAAATAGCAGAGAAAAGGCTAATCAGCGTGTGACCTCAGCTGACGGGTCGTTCATCTTCCCATCCGTCTGAATTATTTCCTCAGAAACTCTCACAAAGGGAAGCAGGACAATTTGTTTGCCTCGCAGTTGCAGTTTTTCTATAATCTGTTTCCTTTCCATTCAATCAAACTCTATCTTTTTTTTTTTCTTTTTTTTTTTTAAAGATGCGGTTCTTACAAACCAGGAGGGCTGATGACACATGAAATAATGTGAAGTATAACAGCCAATACACACTCAATGACCCGAGCTCAGTCTGATATAATCATCCCAGAACACTCAAAAGAACAGGACAATATTTGGGGATTCCAGGTGTGATGTCACTGACGCAAACTGTCATTGGTTCCTGTGTAACTAAATATGGATGCACTAATTTGAATATGTGGAATGCAGAATGATTTAAATTTCAGATGTCATCAGGGAACGCTCCCACAACTTCACTAACATTTGGTAGAGGTTATGCAAATGTTAAGATTAAACGTTCTTTAACATTTCTGGAACATTGTTAATATTGTAAATGCGTTCTCAGGATGTTGAGAGAAAACATTCTTAGAACGTCTTTATGATGTTTTTACATGAACGTTCTTATAATGTTGAGAGAAAACATTCTGAGAACGGCATTTTTGGAACATCCTCATGTTATATGAGTTATGTTCTAATAATGTTGACAGAAAATGTCATTCGAACAACATTTTCAGAACTTCCTTATGATGTTATTGATGTATGCTGAATGTCAAAAGTCTTGAAATAGTCATATACATTTTTTTTTCAAAGAATGTTATATTGTGAGTAAAAATAAGGTTATGTGAATGTTTTACTGATCTTTTAAATAACTTTCTAATCACGACAAGAAAACTGGACATTTTAGAAACAATGCAAATTTGTTTTTAGAACATAAATGTCTTAGTTGGGATAGTGCTTTTATGCCTTTTTATGGTCACCATAAGCTGTCAAAGTATGAAAAAGAATATTGCAAAGATTCCTTCCTTACAGTATGCATTGAACATTGAGTCAGGCTGTGATATTTTGATATTTTAGAGTTGATATTAGCCGATGAAATCCGCAAACACACGTGCGCGCTCAGAGAAACACGGAGCATTTGTCAGGACACGGGGATAATGGGGTGGTGTGGGGGGGCTTATTCACACTATTCACGGATAATTTGTAAAGCGCTCTGTGGAAGCTGGGCCGCAGACACCAGAACAGCTGGGGGTTCTGGGAGATAGATACACGTGAGCTGCAAGCGGTCCATTTCAATCTGAATGAAGACAAAAGAAGCACAGACGCAGAGAGTGTGTGTCCCGTAAAAGCCATTAGGTGACGGCGACCCAGAGCTCTCGGCTGTAAACACACACACACACATTCACAAGGTTAAATAGGAGTTCATAACCCTGGGCTAATTAGCATTTTTATGTAATTTCAAGTAAATGCTCTTTTAGTCAACAGCTCCATAATTAATTTACCCTTCAGCCCTGACACGAGTAAACTGACACAGAGCCACAGAGTAAACACGTTTAGGTTAAAAACCCTAATTACTCACGACACGTAAAGGTTTGCTTCAACTTAGGAATTTATATAAAACATGTCAAATGAGTGAGTAATGCAGAGATAAAATAAATATTGTTCAACTGTGAAGCTCCAATTGTATCTAACAGGGGCAGGAAGTATAAAAACAATAGAAGTAAATGGAAAGTGTCTGTCATGATAACAAAAAATGGGGTGTGTGAACGTGATTTCCTTGTTGATCCTCCTGGAACAACATTTCAATCAGCCAATCAGATTTGAGGGATAGCTTTACAGTTAATGTCAAGTTTAGGTTTACAACAAGGGTTATGGGCTTCTACACCATTGTTATTCAGCTATCATTTTTAGGTATAAGTTATGGGTATAGGGTTAGGTTTGCAAAATATGTTAATCCATGAACATGTCTTACTTGGCAAAATCAAAATAAACGCACACACACACACACACACACACACACACACACACACACACACACACACACACACACACACACACACACACACACACACACACACACACACACACACACACACACACACACACACACACACACACACACACACACACACACACAGCGAGGCATCATCTCTGGAGGTCCCTGTTGGACAGTGATGTATTTAAGGCTCTGTGGGGTCAGATGGACTATGTCCAGCACATCACCTGCAATCAATAGTGTTGGTAAAACAGCTCAGCCTGACACACACACACACACACACACACTGGGTTTCCATGTTTAATGGGGACATTCCATCGACATAATGATTTCTAAACTGCATATTCTGTCCCTACACAAACCTTAAACCTAAACCTACCCATCACACACAACTTTCTGCATTTTGACATTTTCAAAAAAACATTACTTAGTATGATTTATAAGCTGTTTTCCTCATGGAGATCAAAAATGTCCCCTCAAGGATTTTGGATTTATGGGGACATTTTGTGCCCATAATGTAGGGTTTACCAGGCCACACACACACACACAGAGAGAGAGAGAGACATACACGCACATAACTTGCACTTGCGTTGATATTTTCTTAATTAATGCAATTTCTTCTGCTTACCAATGCTGCATTTATTTGATTAAAATACAGTAAAAACTGCTGCTTAAGAAACATTTCTGATTAATATCAATGTTGAGAACAGTTGTGCTGCTTCATATTTTGTGTAAACTGCGATACTTTTTCACCCAGGATTCTTTCAGAGCTTTTATTTTAAATATAAAATGCCTAGAAAAAAAAGTGCCTTCACCATCACTTTTGATTAATTGAATGCATCCTTGCTTAAAATAGTTCATTCTTTCAACTTTTGAACAGTAGTCTATGCCAGTTCGGCTTCACCTGCCGTTTTTCTATTGGATGATAATATCGGTGGGTGGAGCTTAATGACATCCATTTTTCTCTTTCTTCAGGTTGGCAGGGTTGATGCCACCAGTGTGCCATTCCTGCCCTGTTTACCTGTTAATAACTCTCTCAGTCCCGCGTGCCCGCCGGTGCCCGCCTGCAGTAGACGAGCACACACACCCTCACCCAGAGCAATGCCTGCTGGGAGCCTGGCAGATGTTTACCTGGCACAGGTGAGACCCTGAGATGAGACGAGAACAGCAAACAAGTGTTAAAGCATGTGTACACACACACACACACACACACACAGAATACAGCTGTGCTGAGATGCCTGTCAGACTGCGCACTGAGCCGTTTACAGCGCTGAACAGATTCACCACAAATACACAATAGCTCAACTTCTTCAGAAAAGAGACGTTTGTATGCGAAAGAAAGCAGTGTGTGTGAGCCCGCTGAGGCCTGAGACTCGCCGTAATGGACTGTTTATGTGTCGATTTGTTTGTTTGTTTGTTTGTGTGAGTTGGGAGTGAGGGAGGAATGATAAACGAGACCTGCTTTCCTCCGACGGCCTGCGTGTCACAGGATGGATGAGAGCGAAGAGCCCGATGCGTTTAATTACTCGTGATGGACTGAGAGCCGCCCGCTCTGGGGTTCACAGGTTACTTTCACAGTTTATGGAATGTTGCAGTATTTATTATAAATGAATAATCCATGCACATCTTTTTTTATTATTATTCATGTGGCCTCGTAATCTTAGAATAACTTCCCCTCCCTCTTGCAGCATCTCTTCTTTTCTCTGATGACGGGGGCGGAGCAACCTGTCACTCACATGAGATCCACCAATAGCAAACCACGACCATCCAAGCAAGCCCCGCCCACATTTGTTCTCGGATATACGTCACAATAGGGAATAAAAGACTATCACAACTTCCATTTCATGATGACTTTTTAAGTATGTAAGTATTGTAAAATGAACTTAATGCAGATTCCATTTAAACACTGAAGTGTGGCTCTGTTCCAAACCCTAGTGTGCTGTCTATGTAGGCAGGGTTTACTACACGTCATGCATATTCGGAGAAGTTCTGATAACTCTCTATTTCAAAAGGTTGAAACCTTTAAGCCAAATTCTTATGTTGTAATACATGACAAGCTATTTTAAGTGAATCTTTTAAGTGAAAATGTTTACTTAAAATGAATGAAATATTTGAAAATATACACAAAATAGTCAAATTATCATATTTGAATGATTTCTGAAGGATCATATGACACTGAAGACTGGAGTAATGATGCTGAACATTCAGCTTTGGAATAAATTACATTTTAAAATATATTTAAATAGAAAACAGTTATTTTAAATTGCAATAATATTTCACTATATTACTGTTTTTACTGTATATTTGATCAAATAAATGCAGCCTTGGTGATGAGCAGCTAAGGCAAAATAAAAATGAGGCAAGTGTATAAAATGCTATAAAACGATGGATTTCAAATCTGCGCATATTGTTAAGATCACATCCATTAGGAGAGGGTCTTTTTCTCAAGAGAAAAATCTTATAAGTTTAAAACTTCAGCAAAAGTCAATATTACCACCAAAGATAATGTTTTGACATGGAGGACAATTTGAAATATTTATGAGATTTTTATTTCTTGTTATATCTCATAATAAACATAGTTTGTCTTACCTATGAAGAGCATATTAAATATGAGACGTTCATTTGCACTGAAACACACATGCATGTATTACCCTGAGAAAGCCTGATCTCTCCGTCTGGGGTGGACGACACTCTTCTACACTCTTCCCTTTCAAACGATTCACTACAAATGATTCACACAACAGTGGAATGTTTGTGTCCGGATAAATGATGAGCGCATTAGCATAACTACAGGCTCTAGAAGAGAGTGTGTGTGATCCACGGGGCCACGGGGCCGCAGGGATGAGAGATTGTGCCCAAGGGCCGACTTGGACAGACGGGCTGGTTCCCATATTGCACCGGGGTGCAAAAAAGCTGTTTTTTGTCGCTTCAGAGCAGCGCAGCTGTGTGACACACACACACACACACACACACTATGGACCTGCTTTAGGGCATGCACTGGGAAAACTGGTCTGTCACCATCTTCAAACTTGAGACCATTAGCTAGAGACTAGTGTCTAATAAAACGCAGAGCCGTTTAATCTAATGTCTGATTTGAGATATGCAAAGAATAGATCTGCTCATTTTACAAGAACACTTTTTTTTACTTCTGATGAGAGACAAATTTGACCAGTAAAGCGTGAACGGTTTAAGGACTTATAATTTTCCATTTTCCCTTGACAGCAGCAATGAAAAACCCAGGCATAACCCCAACACTATTTATATTTAAACACTTCAGGGCACATTTAGGAATTCTTTCTAAATCTGCATATTGTATGAACCACTGACTCTAATGTGCTGGATGTTCCCTCCCGCGTGTGTTTCATATCAGATTAACCTGATTATTAGCCTGTGGGACACTTGGGATGAGATTTAAAAAAACGAGCTGTAAGTTACACTACATAGTTGTTTGTTTTCTTCTTATTGATATGATTATTATCATTTATTATTATTATTATTTAAAAGTTATTTTAAGTTTTTCTACATGCCCAACATGTCACAAAATGAGAAAATAAGCACATACATATTATATTATATTCATAGACACATTTTACCAGGTTTTATTAGGCTACTATGATTTGGAGTATTAAAGACATAAAAGAGAGCGAGAAGGAGGGACGGAGAGACAGAATCGTCATCCTGCTGTTGTTTCATCTGTGAAGAATTTCTCATTTCGTTTTCTAATTTATATTTTCAGCGTGTTGCGTTTTACGACTGGGCTCTAAAAGGCATATTTCTGCAAAATCAGGTTTATGATCTAAAACGTGGGCTGAACAGTAGTAAAGTTAAATATTGAACCTTCATTTCGCAGTGTAATTTTTGTATGCTTTTCATGGAGGCAGTAACTTTCAATAGCCTGTGAATGTTAGTCGACGCACGCGGACCACACACACACTCCTCACGACAAAACACTCACCGCTGCATGTTAAATATATGGAGGAATAAAATACGTTCATTATAAAGTGTTGTAACAAGTTCAACTTTTTATTGATCAGGAGCAGGCTTAATAATAATAGGCTAATTATTATCATCATCATTATTGTTTACAATTTCACATACTTTCATACATTTCCTTATTCCTTTACAAAGTTGTAAGATTGCAAACTCCGCTGAATATTAGAACAAAATAATTTTTCATAATATAGGAAATGAATTAATGAATGAAGTTTGCCATAAATCACATTATTCGTCACATTAATATGTTTTGGTAGTGTATATATATATATATATATATATATATATATATATATATATATATATGTGTGTGTGTGTGTGTGTGTCTGTGTGTGTGTGTGTGGCATAGCATTTAGGTCGCGTACGCATGATGCGTGTGTGTGTGTGCGTGCGCGCGTGCTTTACTAATATGCCTTTTTTAATAGACAACATATATCTAACAGCTAACCGATTCACCTTTTAATTTTGGGCTTAAATGGCAAGATCAATGGAAAACTGTTGTAATGATCTAATTAATTATGTCGAAATTAAAAGCGCGCGCAGAATCAATCTCTCGCGTGAAGCCTCCATCTGTCCCCTCACAACACGAGCTCAAGGGCCAAGTCCCTTCATTCTACACTTTCCTCTTTGAGCTTATGGGTTTTATTATGGGCTATGTTTTTGTGCCAAGCGTTTTATTGTATGGCAAGTGGGGGTTTCATTTGTTAAAAAAATTGTAATATCACTTCAAAGTTTAAAAAGGTCTTTGTTTAGCCAAAACCCCAGAAACGTTGTTAATTTATTGTGGAATATCTGTCACTAAGATATTTCATAAAATAAACACATTAATACAATTTATAAATAAATTAACGAATTGTTATCATAAATTACAAAGGGAATAAAACTCGAAAAGATCTTAAATCTATTTATATCTAAGAATTTATCTTTTATTAATATATATTTTTTTGATATACAGTTATATTGTATATTATGACTTTTGGCATAGCGTTTATATAAACAGATATGCGTATGGCGAGTCATATGATATTAAGCTAACGTTGTAAACTTAAAAGGACATAGTAACGAATAGTAACTCTTCGCCACCAAAACATAAGATGGCATGCATAACTATAATGATAGAGCTTAACAGAGTTTCAAAGAGGCTAAGTGTGTGTGTTTTGGAGTCAGATCTCCTCTGATGCTCCGTAATGAAGTGCTCGCGCTCGGATCGATCAGTGACGTTACCATGAGAACGGGAGGCTGAGAGAAGGAGGAAACATCTTCACCTCTGAAGAAATGAGCTTCATCAATGCTCACACTCACAGAACGACACGGGAGAACAGAGGAGATCCGGAACACAGAGATTCATCTTCGGGATGCGTGCGCGCTGTGTGTGTGTGTGTGTGTGTGTGTGTGTGTGCGCGCGGTTCGGTTCTGTCTGTGTTTGGAGGAGCTCGCAGGAGAGAAGATGGATTACTCACTGTCAGCTCGCAGGCCCTAATGAAATCAAGACCCAATATGTTTGATTTTTTAAAAAACATTTGACTTCGCATCGCGTGTAAACTTTCAAGGTGGGATTATCAGAGCTTTCGGATAGGCTTTAGGCCTAGGCTACATGAAGTTGCATTTATAGAGTGATATTAAACTGGTACATATTTAGGCTAACTTGCTTTATATATTTATTTTTAATATGTGTTTATTTGTAATAGATCTATTAGTCTGTTTGAATGCTTTTAACAAGAACATACATTTGTTTGGCTTCTAAAACCCTGACGGACTCAAATACATAACGCCTGCTATGATTTACAATGTCTGCTCAAATTCGGTGTGAAATTTCTCCAAGGGTGACAAAAACACTAACACTTAATTTTAGAAGTCTACAAAAAAGCAAAAGCGCAGAGAGCAGAAGGGCAGGGGAAGGCGGAGGGGTCTCGGAGAAAAACCCTAGCTTTGGGGAAGCTGTGCAGCGGAGGGTGAAATTAGAGCCCGCAGTGCTACATATTGTACCAGAAGCTCCTCCAAAAACACCAGGAGAAAGAAAAATCATCCTCTAACCTAACTAGAGGCAGATAGCCGAGCTGAGCCCCTCCGAGACCCGTCCAAAACACACACACGACCGACGCTTGCGACACTCTTTATAGTGGCATGGTAGTATTTCAGTCTTTGTTTATAAAACACTATATATATCAATAAGTAAACATACAATATATATATATATATATTTTTTTTTTATAACTGTCATATTGTTAAATATTGTATGAGGTAATTTTGTGTGCATTAATATTTCAAATAAAATTATATTTTCAGTTTAACCCTTCCTAATTTTGAAATTACATTTTTATTTAAATAATGTATCACACACACACACACACACACACACAAATTCAATTTTTATTTATTTATTATTTATTTATTTAAGAATGACACCCATAAAAAAAAATAAAAAAAACCATCTGCAATTTTGGTTTTATTGCAGA
This sequence comes from Rhinichthys klamathensis goyatoka, assembly GCF_029890125.1. Taxonomy (NCBI): domain Eukaryota; kingdom Metazoa; phylum Chordata; class Actinopteri; order Cypriniformes; family Leuciscidae; genus Rhinichthys; species Rhinichthys klamathensis. The sequence continues at coordinate 1,182,403 of NW_026606592.1, read as the reverse complement.
TCACAAATAAAGCGATTCTCTCCTGTTATTAATTAAAGGAACAACATCGGGACAACACTAAACCTACATATATCTTTTTTTTTCTTAACGTAAAATATAGGCTACCTACAAATAAGGTAACTTATTTAAAAAAGTGAGAGTTTGTATTCACTGACTGACTAAAGCAAGCAGCTGAAAGATCACGCGTCGCATCTGCAGAAGTTTAGTTTTCATGTTTTCTGTCCATTTGTTTCCAGGTGTATCTCGAAGACGTCATTTCTTTTTCTGTGACCAAAAATATATTACTATATTAATATAATCAAATCTGCATACATTTGCATTTTCTAAAGGACATGTAATTGCAGAACAATAATTATATAATAATATTTAAATGAAAATAGATTGCACCTAAAACTAAAAAAACAAAGTCTGTTACTGATTTAGAAGAAACTAGTTAGACGGATGAACATCAATACAGAGGAATCTTGCAATCAAGAAAAGAATAGCTACAGAAGAAGAGAATAATGTCTGTGTGTGTGTGTGTGTGTGTGTGCATATATATGCAAAGTACAGTTTTTAAATGATACACAAACACATATTATGCAAACACAAACTTTTATGTTAGACGCGATTAATCGCGATTAATAATATAATATAGTTTTGCTGTGTCAGGAGAGACGATATAGCGCCACCTAGAGTTCCCGATCCAGAGCCGCTCACCGCAGAGACGAACACAGCAAACCAAAACAAGATGGTGTTTAAATCAAACCATAATCACACATCGACCTCTCCATAATGACATTAGAGCTGGGCTTCTCCAGCATAGCTCAGGCCTATAGTATTATATCCCGCAGGCCACATCTGCGAGTGTTACGGCTGAAGGGGACAATGTTCATTCAAATGCGCACGTTTTACGCATGCGATTACCTGTGTGTTGTCACTATACCAACCTCGTTATTTGAATTGATATAATTTATCGATAACATTCGCAATTCCGAATTCTTGTCTCAAACTATTATCACAAAAAAATCAAATGATTTGCTCTCATCCTCGCTCAATTTCCACTAAACTCTCCTTCACTCGGAGGCAGAGTTCCTCCCTCCCCTTTCGGAGTGACAGGCGGATGGAGCTTCATCTGAGCGAATCACAAAGTGCTGGAATCTACTGCCTTTGTCTGATACACTCACCCATAGTGGCGAAAGGGGGTCCGCGTAAAGGAGGGGGCTGGAGCTTTTACAAACCAACACAAGCGACCCAAGTCCTTCAGTCCCGGGCCGTGTGCGCATGCAAACGCGTCGTGTTGTTACTGAGGGAAAGGGAAAAGGAAAGGGAAAGGTGGGCACAGGAAACCCGCAGTCTCCGATGCTTCTGCTGTCTGTCATCCATGCGCAGAACGGCACCTGCTACCCGAGACCACCGGGATATAAGACACACTAACACGCGGATGGATGGGACGAACGCTGGGAAATGAGTTCTGGGGAAAGCATGCATGCTGAAAACATTTAAACAGTTCCTGCTTTGACAGCACTTTGTTCTGAGCTAGAACACACGGTCATGCCTGACACCTGACAAATCCTGCGTCCATTTGCAACTTTCCGAAGTTCCCCTCTCCTCGGCTGGATTCACGTTACATCCTCGTTTCTTTCAGTTGTTCTCTGTGTAAGAAAGACGAGACGGCGACTTCAGTTGATTATCGCTCTTTTCTCGGTTATCCGATGGATATTCACTGTAAGGCAGACCCGTTCTCCGCCATGCACCGTGAGTTACACTGGAGTTTATCTGGAGAATATGCTTCTCACATTTCAGACAATTAACATCGTCACTGGAATAAGAAATTATTAGACTACTGGATTTTAAACAGGGATCAAAATTGCACTCTTCTTATATTGCATTTCAGGAGAAATAAGATTGGCGTAATAGTTAAAATAGTAGCTATACAACAGAAACAATAAAGGACTTCGGTTACTAATCAAAATTAAAAGTAAAATATGCGATGTGCGTATTGTTATGTATATGATTATTATTTACAAAAACAAATGAACGCAACAAAAAAAAGGCCAATTATAGAAGAAATGATTATGCTCCTGGGTTAAAGGAGGATACAAAATTGCACTCTTCTTATATTGCATTTCAGGAAAAATAAGATCATCATAAATATAATGGTATAAAACAGAAACAAAGAACTCGGTTAATAATCAAAATATGCGTGCATTTGTGTGATGAGAAAATTAAAATATAACTATGGTTATTATATACAAAAAAATGAATGCAAGAAATAAAAAAGCAAAAATATTGCGAGGATATTCGGATAATTCCATTCGCTTTACAGTAGAAAATATTATTGATTATTTAAAAAAAAACTATTATAAAATGTACATGCTTATAGCTATATGCACTTCTAATTTCATTAAAATGTAATGTTTTTTTAAAGCAACTAATAGAGATTAACAATATGTAATTTGATCAAACAAAACTGTTTAATAATTTACATCTAGGGAATGAAAACAATAAATGCTTGTGTAATTTAATCGCTCACCTATACGAGTAACAAACCCTAGTATTGTTTCAACAAGAACATGCGACCAGAATAGCAGATTAATGTAGCCTATCACCATAAAAAAAGAAAATAAACATTAATTTTTCGACCCTATTTGAGAAACGCTTAAAAACGTTTCTGAGAGTCATTATATTCACGCCATTGTGTTACATAGGCTGTATAGTGAATTTAGGGACAGTAAAATTACAGTTTAGTACTCTTTTTGTATGTGCTAAACTAAACTTATGCATAAAACATGTTAATGTTTGAAATAATAGTACAAAATAATACAAAATTCTACATGATAGGATAAGTTTTGTGCATGTTTTCGCTGTGGAAATAATGCGGATTGTTTAGTGTAGATCATTGCATATAGGCTATTCGTTTGCGTCTGTAACTTAATGTGAGCAGAGACGGGAATTCATTCTCACAAACGCGTTCGCTTGCAGTTAACCTTCACGCTGGTTTATAGCTCGCGCGTGTCCGCACCGAACGCGTCGCGTGTTAATTGGATGAATGTGACGGACTTGTGACGCGCGTCACCGACGGCCTGTATGTAATGTTATGTTCCGGGTGCTTGTTGCTGTTGTCTCCGGTATAGGGCACGGGGGAGTGAACCAGCTGGGCGGGGTGTTCGTCAACGGAAGGCCTTTACCTGACGTCGTGCGCCAGAGAATCGTGGAGCTCGCGCATCAAGGGGTCAGACCCTGTGACATCTCGAGACAGCTGAGGGTCAGTCACGGCTGCGTCAGCAAGATCCTGGGCAGGTGAGACCCTGTACACACTATCAGGACCACGAGACATTTACTCAGAAATCAGCCATTTCACAACAACGCATCAGTTGAGGTCGTGTATTTTTTGTGACCAGTCACAAGTTAGTATTCAAGCCGTCACTAATTTACAATTAAATTGCTTCACATAGTCTCTCAATTGAAATGAGCTCATAAAACACTGGATGCATAGTAATTATATAGAATTAGCAAAAATGCTGCAATAGTTTTAGATTGAGAACATGAAACACATGATTGTCAACAAAGTAAGGATATTTGCATTTTTTTAACAGCACAGAATTGAGAATCATGAAAGTGTGCATATTCCCTAATTATTATACCCCAATTTGGTATAAACAAAAACTAAAGCGCCTCGTGAGCTTTGAAAACTCATCATTATGAGATCTGTTATTATTATTTTGTCCACAAAAAAAAAAAACGTTCTCATAAATCTTTCAGGCCTATATGTGCACCTGCTGAAAAAGTTATTTGACCATTGATTTGAATGCTTTAAAATGATCAAATTAATTTTTCAAATGTATTTGTTAGTTCAGGCTATTTCTAGGTCAAACGCTAATGAGTTTGTTCAACCATCGCTTGTCTATTTTATTAAATAATGGATTTAATAATAAATTGAAATGTCAGGCAAAAATAGGTAAAATTCGTTTCAATGTATTTTTTTTATCTGAGATTAATAAGTGAGTAACTAAAACAGATGGGCTGCTTAATGTCCTGCTGCGCAAATTTTTAAATTAGTATTCTAATCATATGATAATTTCCTACTAGTGCCGTGTTAAGTAGCTTAGATAAAACATTTTCATGGCTTTGTTAGCACGCATCTGTTGTTTTTTGTCATTAGGTTTGGTCAGGTTATGAAAGTCAGATTTACAGTTGTTCCTGCAGATATTACGAGACTGGCAGCATCAAGCCCGGAGTCATCGGAGGATCCAAACCCAAAGTCGCCACGCCGAAGGTGGTGGATAAAATAGCGGACTATAAAAGACAGAATCCCACCATGTTCGCCTGGGAGATCCGGGACAGGCTGTTGGCGGACGGGATCTGTGATAACGACACCGTTCCCAGCGTCTCCTCCATAAACAGGTCAGAAGATCCGACAATAACACTGGCTCAATGACTTCAGATGGCCAGTCATGTTGCGTCTCTTAGACATGTTTAACAAAAACAAAAGATGTATGTGATATTCTTTTGTTGTGTGAATCTGAAGTAAAATTATTTCACAATAGGCTTGTGTTGTGTCCCGATAATGATCCTACCGAAAGTGCACGAGCGGTTGCTATGGTTACCAGGTGAACGCGACATCGCGAGCGCTTGTTTGGCGCACCTTGACTAACTCGTAATCATGGTTTTAAACCTTTAAATTAAAAAAATATAAATGACCGCAGACATTTGAAACGTTCTATGAAAAACGAATTTAACATTTAACACCCCTCAACGTATTGATGTAAAAAAAAAAGGAAAGAAAAAGAAAAACATAGCCTACATAACAGTATAAACTGTAATAGAGCAGCTTTTCCTCTTTTATACCCAGTTTGATCAGCATTCATTAAGGGGGTAAAAAAGTGTTATTTTAATATACAATTATTTCCACAACGTTTATCTAAATTGGCATGCTGCAAAATTCCTGGATGTTTCAACTCATGTTTGGGTCAAATAAGGACTAACACAATAATTTAAAATATTGGTAAAATATTGAAACCAATGGTTGGGTTTGTCCATATTTTACCCAAACAGGGGTTGAAACAACCCAGCATTTTTTTTTTTTTTTTTTGAGTGAAGTCATTTTAAAATAAACATAGTAGTTTTGGGTTAATATTAGGCTGTTTGTTGGCAGTAAAGAGGTTTGTTATGTGTCTTTGCCGGTGGTCTTATGGATGTAATTCAACCCTTTGCTCCAAACTGCCTCAACAATGACAGACTGAAGCTCTCAAATCTCATCTGACCGAGTGAAAACCGATCAATGAACGGTGATCAGACCTGGAAAACGAGACACAGAGCTGCTCGATTCGAGTTCATGCCGTCATTTATCGGTCCTTTCTATTTTCCAAAGAAGAAGACAGTCATTTGGAAGTAACTTTTCATCAGTTTTCATTCACAAAACCCAGTTAAGAGACTAAATATATGGGCTAAAGGATGTGCTCATGCTTACATAATTAATAGTCTAGAAAATCAAATCTTAATGAATACATTTTTAATACTGCTATGAGTGAAAATGTTCAAAATAACTTAGTTTTATTTTTAATTTTGACTGGAATGATGATCGATAACGTCCACCGAGGCTACAATATGGGAAATCTGCCGTTTAAATAATCCATAATCCAATATGATTCTATTTACATCCTTAAATTGGTGTTTTCGGGTGGTATGTTAGACCTGTGTGGAAAATCAAAAGGGTAAAAAGAAGCAGTGAGGCGCTGAACTTTGGTTAAGATTCACTCTTCCATAAAACCAGACTCTGCATTACATTTTAATGAGTCGATGGAAAAGAATAGAGCGCCTCACACAACAGAAGAGAAGGCAGGAAAAAAAATTCATTTCATGCCTCATGGTCACCTAAAAAGGGCCATTTGAATGTCTTTTGACATGAACTTGTGAGATAAATGCAAAATGTGCGTTAATGTAATTACTGAAGCCCTTAAACGTCTCTAAAATCTAATTGAATTCAGTCTGGATATTTTGAAACAGGAAACAGGTCTTTGTTTATGAGGAAAATTAAAATATGAATGCGAGCGAATGCGACTCCTTTGAAAGGAACTTTGATGAAACACATTTTATTCCATCTTTAAGTCTGTTTTTATTTAACAGTATATATGTTGATACACTCATGCATTGATCCCTGAATAAGGCTGAAACTCAGTCCGTTGAGAGAAGATCAAATAATTTGGGAATTTGGATTCAAGTCAGTTCTTCAAAAGCTTGCAACTTGCAAAGAAAATAGTTTGTGGCGTGCAAGAGGAGAATCAGCTTCGGCCGTAACCTTTTGTGCTTTTTTTATTCATTGCTTTCTTCATTAAAGCAAAAAATGTTGCATGAAAGTAAAAAGCAGTGTGTGTGTGTGTGTGTGTGTGTGTGTGCAAACTGAGACCGAGCCTGTTGACAGTGAGAAGATGTTCAGACTCCAAACACTTTTCTTTAACATACATTATTAAGTGTTACAGAGTTCCTGATGTACTAAAGTGTCTCTACAGCCAACAAGTGACAGCCGGACTTATACAAACCTCCTCGCCGGCACTCAATATCATTGATTCACACGTAAAGCATTTTTAATATTTCTTAAGAGGATTTTCAGACACAACCCAGACATTAATTCACTCTTCCAAATGACTTATTCAATAAGAGAAACATAGATTCTGGATAAAGTCTGCAGATTTATTCTCCCCAGGCCATGCAAGGGGGTCAAACAATGGGTTTAAAGAGAGAAATGAAATATAATATCGATATGTTGTCACTGCGTGTTCTTTCCTCTCTATTTCAAAGCCCCGAGGACACGTCCTAAAGCTGATGTTTATTTCAGCAGATATCAATATTAGCAGCACACTCGTTTTAATGGAAACATATATGCTCTTTGAATGGTATCCGCGGTCACAATGTATATTCTAAATATTTTTACAATCAATAATCTTCATGGGGCATGAAATGAAAGCTACGTCACAGGAAAAGCATGGTTTTTGCATGCACACGATGCATTTGTCTGTGTGCTGAAACAGAAGCGGTGCCATCGGTGATGAATAGATCTAAAGTTTACAAATGAGCATGACAGCGGGCCCTTTCCCCAAAGTGCCGTTCAGATTAACAGAATCAAATGCTGGCGTAAGCTTGTACACCGCACTGAGCAACTATTGCTTTCCTGTCACATATAATTTATAGCTTTCCATTTGCATCCCGGCACCCATGTGGCTAATTCCCAACTTTTTATCCTAGAGTCCAGATCAATAGAACCTCATCCACACTAGAACCCAGCCTGAGGCTTTCCTCGGGACCCACACGCACACAGAGAGAGCGCCGTAAGGACGATTATCGAGGTGAATTGTTGTGATTTCATGCTTTGTTTGCGAGATCACTCAAGGCAAAAGAGCTCAGAGAGCTTTCGGCTATATCTCACCTTAAAGCTACAGCGAGTCTGCTTCTTCTCACTCGGGTAAACAGGATCTGAGCGACTGCGGTTATCCGTTCTGTCGGATCCCCCCTGCGCTGAGATATATAAAGTAAATCTGAGATTATCAGAGAGAGAGAGAGACACTCACTGCATTGGCTCTGGAGATTCATGTGAGTAAATGTACTGTATTTACTGTGCAGGATCATTCGGACAAAGGTTCAGCAACCGTTTCACCCCTCGCCAGATGGGACGTCTCTTTCCACCCCAGGACACACTATAGGTAAGATCACATCATTAACTCCAGGGGCCATTTTTGGACCTTTCTGGACAAGGTCATCCCTCCAAATCAAATCAAGGGCCAACCCTTTCTCCTCAGAGAGGGATATTACCTGCAACTGGAGAAAAAAAGAAAAAAATGTCTGATGCCCTCTTATTTTTTTCCAATACTTTTGCCCTCTTACTACTAAGTTTGAAAATACTGACACACGCTAATCTTTTATTCATTATATAAATCATATCTGAATCATATACAGTGGGGTGCAAAAGTCTGAGACCGCAGTGAAATGCAAAAACTACTTTAAACCTGTCTTAAACTTGACTTTCTGACAATAAATAGGTCATTGCTGTTCTTTTGAACTGTCTATTCATCAAATAAAATATAAATAATATTATTAAAAATAATAGGCTATATATTTTATTATAATAAAAATACAAATATGAAGCAACACAACTGTTTTCAACATTGATAATAATCATAAATGTTTCTTGAGCGGCAAATGAGCATATTAGAGTGATAGTAATGATGCTAAATATTCAGCTTTTATCACAGGAATACATTACATATTAACATATATTAAAATAGAAAACAGCTATTTTAAATTGTAACATTATTGCACAATATGACTCTGTATTTTTTATCAAATACATGCAGCCTCTGTGAGAAGAAGATACTTCTTTTAAAAACATTCCAATCTTATTGACCACAAACCTTTGAACAGTATACATTATATAGAATTTTCTATATTGATTTCTAATAGTCTTAGTCTGTTTTGCTATCTAAGCTATTTTCTTTGCATATCTTGTAGATTTAATGCCTAAAAATTAGTTTTACCTAAAAATGCTTATGGTTGCAAACCAATACCTCCTAAACACAATATCAAGACTTGACTTTAGACTAAATGACATTACATAAATAAATATGAAAGAATCTGCACTATTTTAGGTGTCAATGGTAAATGGTCAAATTTCCATTCAAGATGTTAAGATGCTCTAAAGTCACGCTGAGAACATGATCATCAGGTGTTTCTGCTATTAATGCAAAACAGGCTTCATGTTCATTTTTACACTTAAATTGTCATGTTTTTAGTGTCATTTGTAATGAAACATTTGCCACTGTTGCCTTGGCTTTTGGCTTGCTTAGTTGGGGACATTTAATATTCAACACTATTATTGATCTGCCTTACTTCAGGTGGACGTTGACGCAATTTTCTTCTAGAAACAAACTTTGTTGTATTATTTTCATGTTATCACTGTGAAGCTGCTTTGATCCAATCTGTATTGTAAAAAGCGCTATATAAATAAAGGTGACTTGACTTGACTTAAAAGTGCAATCATTTAGAAAACATTTTCACTAGTGGTCTCAAACTTTTGAACGGAAACTGTGTATCTTGGAAAACAGAGCAAATGCAAGTGAGATGCTATCAACCTGTGTCCTGTAAGCAGACTCTGATGTGATGTTCTACACGTCTCTCTCTCTCTCTCCTATAGTCTCCAGTACAGCGTCTCCTCCTGTCTCCAGCTCGTCCATTGACCCTGTGGGCTCCTACTCCATCAACGGCATTCTGGGAATCCCTCGCTCCAATGGAGAAAAGAGGAAAAGAGATGCTGGTGAGTCTGCGGTTTCTCCTTTTTCGGGGGGAGGATATGCTAAATATTTCTGAAGCCATGCAGGGCTGCAAACAGCACAATTACAACTTTAATTAACAACAACAATAATAAAAACAATAATAATAGTAATTGTTAAATGTATACAATCATAAATATTCATATATGTTTTCTTGTTTAATAATTACTACTTTTTTTATTTATTATTATTATTATTGAGAAGAGAAGTGTCTGGTACCTGATGACTCGCACTGTCCATGTGCTTTTGAATTATGCATTCACAGTCAGTTTTGCGTTTATATTTGGCATACGATCTTCCGAGCAGATTTCTCTCGGATGTGTAGATTGGGTTTTGACGTGGTCATGTGACCCTCACAGGAGCCCCTGTTATTAATCTGCACTGCAGTGATTAGGAGAGCTTCAGTAATTACATGTCAAGATGATGTAGCCAACTAACAAACAAGAGCGGCAGTCTTCAGGGGACGTTTAGCTCAACGACCTCTTTCTCTACGACGCTTACTGTAACTATCGCCATGTCTGCAGTTTATTCCGGCCAACAATCACTCAGGCAACCAACAGTTTGTTTTGTTTTATGGTGAAGAATTTATCCAAAAGTATAAATACTTTTTTTATAAAATACACTTTTAAAATACACTACTGTTCAAACAGTTGTCAAACTTTCTATTCACCAAAAAATCCTAAAAACAAAATGTATCACAACTGTTTTCAACATTGAATGAGAAATGTTTCTTGAGCAGCAAATCATCATATAGAATGATTTCTGAAGGATCATGTGACACTGAAGACTGGAGCTTTGATCACAGGAATACATTACATTTTTAAACATATTCACATAGAAACCAGTTATTTTGAATTGTAATAATATTTAACAAAATTACTACAGTATTTTCGATCAAAGAAATGCAGCCTTGGTGAGCAGAAGAGACTTAAAAAAAAAAAATTTAAATCTTACCAATCCCAAAGTTTTGAACAGTAGTGTATATATAAAATGTTTTCTATAATATTTTAGAATATATATAGTTTTCTCCAAAAACACAGATGAACTGCTAAGAATCTTTGTGCCCTTACATACAGAGGTAGTGTACGCCAAACCAATCCGTTTAAAGATTACTATTTTTGTGTGCAAGCGTATGTTTGTGTAGATTTGGAGTGGCGTGTGAGACTCAGATCATCTCTCTGCTTGAGATAAATGCACTTACATGTTTCTCTGTCCGCTGGCCCTGACGTCACACACTCTTCACTCCTGAGGGTTTTTGTGTGCCGTGTTCATTCTCGTGGTTGTCATGACGTCATTTTCCTGTAGCTAAAGAGAGATTATTTATGGCATAAATGACTATGGCAATAGGTGATTACCTAAAAAGCAAAGCAAAGATAGCAGCATGCAGGTCTGTGTGTGTGTGTGTGCCAACCGTGCAACTGGACATGTAACCGATGCGGTGTGTTTGGCAGTCAGTGTCCATGTGATCCGCTGCTCATAGAAGAGTCGTTCTTGTGATTAGAGCGCGTTACACACAGTCATTGTGTTGCATTGGGGTTCATTGGTTTTCTTGCTGTCAGACACTGCAAGGGCGCAGGGGTGACATCAACAGGAATGATGGGAGACTTCAGATCTGTGTGTGTGTGTGTGAGTCTCTTTAAGATGATTGACTGTTTTGGGGGTTGTTCTCAGGCCCAAATGATCCTCTTGATGTGTGGCCATTTTCTTGATTTAAGCGCTGGGGATGAAGAGGTGGAGGAGAGAGAAAGAGGAGAGGTGGAGGGCAGTGTATGTTATGTATAACTTCACAAACGGTCATGTGATGCACACACACACACACACACACACACACACACACATAGCTCATGGACTGTAGACACCTGGAATCCACAATGTACTTTATCTTTGCCAGAGCAACCTGCAGCCACACACACATACACACACACACACACACACACACACACACACACACACACACACACACACACACACACACACACAGTTGCCTGCTAACTATGCTTCTAAAACAATACATTCCCTGTAGCAAAATGTAGTAAATATAGAATCTTAAATCCCATAATACACTGGGGACAAATAATTTTTCAAAGTTGTAAACAAAAGAAACATTATTGGTGTACAAAAAAACAAAACAAATACTACTTCACAATTTCATGTTTAATTTAATGTGTTACTTACTGTTTCTTTGTAGTTATCTGTGAAATTTACTAGCAATTTTTTTCTACACCAAATTTCTTGTGTAAAAATTGTTTCCAAATTGTTTCTACACCATTTTGGTTTCAGTGTACTTAGAAAGATAATGCTGCATTTTTAAAGTCAACATGCATTGCTGTTTCCAAATACACTAAAACAAAATAAGTAATAGTAAAATAAGTAAATCATTTAAGAAACGTCAAGTAACATTGAATTGAACTTGAAACTAGGGAGTAGAAAAACTGAAATAGTATTTACTTGCAAAACAATAATCTTTGTTTTATGTACAACTTTGAAAAAATATTTTTTTACAGTGCATTTTACTTCAGTAATGTGATAACATGCATGAATGTGCATTAAGAAAGTAAAGTCGATCCTGTGGGTGCTTTGAACAGTTTCTTAAAACACCACACAAACACAAACAACTGTTTTCTCAGAAAACCACAGTGAGATTTTAAACGGCGCGCTGTCAGAAGCAACATAATAGATCTTCTAGTGGTATAAGGAGTGTGTTTTTGTGCCCCGGTTGTGGCGGTACGCATGCCAAGAGAGGCCAGCGGTGTATGCAGTTCCTCCAGTGCGGCCTCAGACGCAGGGCCCATTACCAGCCCAGCAGAGAGATAATGTGCTGTGACACGCGTTATGTACACGGCGGAGCTGAGAGAGCACAGGTGTCACACCAGCCATTAATCTGACAGCGCTACTGTATTACTGCAAATTAAAAGTAGCACGATACAGAGAGAGAGAGAGAGAGAGAGAGAGAGAGAGAGAGAGCGCTAGTATCCACACGGACCCTGGCTGTCTGAGCTACGAAGCTGCAAGTGACATTTAAGAGAATTTGCAATTCCGCCGAGAAAAGCTATTACGGCACAAATTAACATCTAACATCCACACATCCCAGAACCCCCTCCACAGCTGTCTCATAAGAGCACACCATTAAAAAGATGAGAGCAGCTTTACGCCGGCCAACCCAAGACACCACTGGTGCTTAAACTGGGCTTGCGTTTTAACATTAACCTGATTGGCTTGTGTTTGTGCTGGGAAATGCGTGTTTAATTTTGAGCTGTAAAATTCCACTTCACAATGATTATTGTCATGAACATGATGGCATGGATTTCATATACTGTAGTCTTGAGGCTAGAGAATTGTACAAATGAGATATTAACAAATAAACATAAGAACTGTAAAACGTAATACATTAACATGATGTCCTTCAAATAGAAGCCTATAATACCACATTGCCACACTTTTATTGTTGTAACAATAACTGTGAAAACTGATATTTTAATGTAAACTACCATGGTAAACTTGGTTATAGACACATGCACTACAATTTTCTGTAGTATTATTATTAATGTTATTTCCAAAATTTGCTCTTTTTAATCCGTATTATCTATTTTAAGTGTATATTAGTTTTATTTTTCGACATACTATAATATGTACAATAATAAAACAACAATACGTATTTTATTTTTATACATACTACACTAAATGTATTTGATGCAACGTGACAAAAGCAGAACATTTCTGTTATTACCAAAAAATCTATCAACTGTGCATTATACCAGGGGACGTACAATTCACATATTATCTATCTAATACCTAAATACTATGCAAGATGAAAATGAACAAGCCCCAGTTACACTCTAAAAAATGCTGGGTTGTTTCAACCCAAATTTGGGTCAAATATGGACAAACCCAAATGTTGGGTTAAAAATGTAATTAAAAAATGTACAGTTGAAAGTGAAAGTTGAAGTTGGGTTAAAATTTTAAATTACATTTTTTACCCAACATTTCGGTTTGTCCACATTTGACCCAAATTTGGGTTAAAACAACCCAGCATTGTTTAGAATGTATAGTACATTGAAAACAGCATGCTAAAGGATCTGGATCATATAACCTTTCCGGTGGTGATTTTCAAAGAGTGCACAGCTACATACATTTAGACAAGTTTGCCAGCAGTAAAGAAGAGGAAAACTTTCTTTTTCAGGTGTAAACTTGAGGCTGAACCTTCATTTCGTTTCGTTTCGTTTATTTCACACGTCATCATTATATCATCATTTACACACAATTTCAGAAGAAACAGTGGACATATATAGGTCGTGTGAAAGGGAACCCCAAAGAAGCTACTAAAAGCTTATTGGGAGGGGGCCCGATAACATGAACGCACAACATAACAAACCAAAAACTCAATATACCATAGACACAAAATAGACAAACAACGACATGAAATAAACACTACAACAAACAGACGATCCCAGCACAAGTATAACAATTACGAAATGTTCAACAATCATATGCTATTAGCAATTTTTCCTTGAGATTTTTCTTGAAAATGGTTTCTGTTGTTGTTGACCTTAGATGGATTGTAATACAAGATGCTTACATGCGAATGCAAACGGTACACAAAAGTGTCTTTATCCCTGCAAACATTCTTTTTACACAGCCAAAATATGGGAAATACATACTTCAAGTCTATAAGTATGCAAATTGGTACCAGCCCTAGTTTGCTTTCATACATTGTAAAAAAAAAAAAAAAAAAAGTTGCTGCCTTAAAGGTGCTATATGGAACTTTTCTTCTAAAATAAACCTTTTTTTTATTGCCTGTGTGTGAAGGGGTTGTAATCACACATTAAAATGATCCACTTGTCGGGTTTTGCTATTACCTCTGAAGGCCAGTATTCCCATTTCTATGTGAAGTCTCCGGGTCGGATTTACCGCGAAATCCAACGGATGTGACGTGCATGCGCGCTCCCGAGCCGCTCTCCTTATATACAGTCTATTGTAGACGGTCAGGGAGTTACGTCGGGTTAAAGGCGCACGTTTTTCGGCTTATATCTCAGTCAATCTTTGATCAATATTCCCAAGACTCTAATCGTTCGTAGTGCTGGACGGGGCCTTTCGAACGAGCCCACCCCCGAGGTCCAACTCGCCCGGCTCCCCGAGTTATAGCCGTTCGAAATCGGGGGTCCCAGCGAACGGCGATCCGGTAGGGGGCATCCCCGAGGCCCGCCACTCTAGCGTTCGGGCAAGGGTTCCCCTGGGACCTCCTCCCCCTAATTTGAGCTCTCTGGGTCTTTGCGTTCCAGAGATACGAGCGATTTTCTTCTGAGATCGTGACGTCACCGGCGTCCGCAATTTTGCAGCGCGCCCGATGGTTTTCTGCTAATATCTCCGCGAAAACACCACCAAAAACTATGGAACTTATATGGTTCTTTTCAGCTCGACTAGATGGTCCCAACGAGCTCGGTGCTCGCCGAATCCATCTAGTATTCGCCGAGATATTTGAGTAATAGACGGTATTGTCTATGAGTTCGAGCACGAGCGCTCTTGTAAAATTTGGTTGCAATCTGAAACATCACCACTAGAGGCCGCTAAAAGTTACGTAGAGCACCTTTAAATTCTTAAGTAACCTACAATGTACAAAGTCATCTCAAATTCAAATTACATTAACCTGACTTAAAAAATGAGTTGAATCTTGCTAAACTTATTTTGATGAGTTAAAGCAATGTTAAAACATATGTTGTCATAACTTATTGATCACATCATTTTAATAATAAACAGTTTTGGTACTGTGTTGGTTCTGCGCTTGAAAAGTCGTGTCAAATTTGTGTCCTAAAGCGAAACGAATGAAAATCTCTCGTGCAGACACAGTATTTCTCTCTCTTTCCCATGGGGTCAGGCCCTGTGGGTGTGAATCCTGCGGTGTTATGGAGTTCTTATCTGCTCTGATAGAGCGGCTCCCTCGTTACCTCAGTCTTAATACTGACTCACGTCAGAAGGAATCCGCTCCGCTCAGGCTCAGATCAATACCACAGCAGCGGGACAGCACACATCGCAACTGTGCAGAAGCGCCTCAAAGCCTCCAGGTGAAAGCATTGCATGAGCACCAATGGGAGAAAACACCGTCTCATTTTGTGACAGAAGCAAGAAACTCAAATGCATTGCACACTTAACTTTGGTAACCTAATAGACCGAAGAAAGTGGAGAGAGTAAAGCAATAGTAAATTGCTTTGTAAAAAACTCACCCATTGCATGTTGTTGCAAATGTGCATGTGTTATATATCGCCATAATAGAGACTGAACTCAAGTATCTTAAAGGGGTGGTTGATTATGATTTCACTTTTCTAACTGTAGTTAGTGTGTAATGTTGCTGTTTGAGCATAAACAACATCTGCAAAGTTACGACGCTCAAAGTTCAAAGCAAAGGGAGATATTTGCTTTTAAAGAAATCGCTTTTTTAAGGACTACAAACGGCTGATAGGGACTACACGAGCTTCCTCCCGAGTTAGTGACATCACAAACCCTAAAATTTACATAAACCCCTCCCCCAGGAATGTGATTTATAGATTATCATGACAGAATATGTCTATCAATGACTAGAAGATAACTACACATCAGCTACATAAATTCATCAACTAACCATTCAGAAATATTGTCACTTCTTCTTGAGTCTCTCCATCTTTATCTGACTCCGGTTTGAACATAAAGGGCTAAACGTTTTTGAAATTTTCAGTGCATGTCTGTGTGAGGTAAAAGGACACAAGCTCTTGAAGCTCCGCCCCCTGTGCCGGGAGCTGCAGCTCATTTGCATTTAAAGGTGCTCTATGTAACTTTTAGCGGCCTCTAGTGGTGATGTTTCAGATTGCAACCAAATTTTACAAGAGCGCTCGTGCTCGAACTCATAGACAATACCGTCTATTACGCAAATATCTCGGCGAATACTAGACGGATTCGGCGAGCACCGAGCTCCTTGGGACCATCTAGTCGAGCTGAAAAGAACCATATAAGTTCTAGGGCTGTCAACTTTAGTCGTTTAGTCGACTAATCGGTCGATGCCGTCTTGGTCGACTGACATTCTTATTGGTCGACCAGTTGCATTTTTTTTCCTTTTTTTTACCAATAGAAAGAAATGTTCAATGATTTACTCCTTGATATTTATTCTTTTACAAGCAGTTATATATTACTGTATTCTAAATATAATTAGCCTATGGTTTATCCCCAACTTTAAATGCTTTAATTTAGGCTATTTTGTAACAGCGCCACAGTTTAGCGCACACACACAGAACACTCGGTTCGCACCTGTGGCCGGCTGCGCTGCTGCTTCGTGCTCAGTAAGGGATATAGGTAGTAGTTTAGCTGTATTCATTCAATTAGAACGCTACTTGTTTCGGTTTTTATGTTTTTATACACTATGTTTTTATCTCGATGCGGCGTGGACGCACTTGGAAAAAAAAGAGCGCGTCGCACCGCGACCGCGTTGCTTCCATCATGAGCCCGCACACCGCGCGCCTACATTTGAAATCGAACTTGAGCGCGCAAAAGACGTGAGCAGTCCCTTTAACGGCTTTATCATGCTGACTCAATAGATTGTGTTTTCTTGATATGTTTTTGTTTTTATTTGTACACTTGACGCATTTGAAAATAGCCTAAATAATGTAACAAAACGAAAATAAACCTATATGCGGTCCTACAATACAGCCTATTATTATTAGGATTGTTTTTTAGGCTCTTTGGGTTTTTGTGTGTGTTTGTTTTAAAACTCCTAGATCGGCTGGACAAAAGTTAACCCATAGCTTTGAAAGACAAGTAAAGAACAATATACAGCCTGTAAACGAGAGCTTTTGTTAGGATGTTTCATTATGTGGCAGATAGCAGTTATATTTTTTGTAGCGTGTGGTGTGGTCAGGTGCGCGATTGTGACTGTCACTATAGACCTAGGACAGAGCTCCTCACTTTGCAGTTAAAAAAAATCACTTAATTTTCAAAGAATTTTATTATTATTATTATAGTTTTATGTATTTTTGATGTTTTTTCGTTGTTGTTTTATAAATGCTCTATGACAATTGTTAAAAAATGTTCAATCAAAACATCGCGTCTTTTTTTTTTTTTTTTTTTTTTGTCGACTAATCGTTGCGCAGGACAGGACTTTGGTCGACTAAGGATTTCTTTGGTTGACTACAGCCCTAATAAGTTCCATAGTTTTTGGTGGTGTTTTCGCGGAGATATTAGCAGAAAACCATCGGGCGCGCTGCAAAATTGCGGACGCCGGTGACGTCACGATCTCAGAAGAAAATCGCTCGTATCTCTGGAACGCAAAGACCCAGAGAGCTCAAATTAGGGGGAGGAGGTCCCAGGGGAACCCTTGCCCGAACGCTAGAGTGGCGGGCCTCGGGGATGCCCCCTACCGGATCGCCGTTCGCTGGGACCCCCGATTTCGAACGGCTATAACTCGGGGAGCCGGGCGAGTTGGACCTCGGGGGTGGGCTCGTTCGAAAGGCCCCGTCCAGCACTACGAACGATTAGAGTCTTGGGAATATTGATCAAAGATTGACTGAGGTATAAGCCGAAAAACGTGCGCCTTTAACCGGACGTAACTCCCTGACCGTCTACAATAGACTGTATATAAGGAGAGAGGCTCGGGAGAGCGCGTGCACGTCACATCCGTTGGATTTCACGGTAAATCCGACCCGGAGACTTCACATAGAAATAGGAATACTGGCCTTCAGAGGTAATAGCAAACCTCGACAAGTGGATTATTTTAATGTGTGATTACAACCCCTTCACACACAGGCAATAAAAAAAGGATTCATTTTAGTAGAAAAGTTACATAGAGCACCTTTAAAGGGACACACATACAAACGGTGCGTTTTTGCTCACCCTCAAAAAGTGACAATTTTAACCTGCTATATGAAAATATCTGTGGGTTATTTTGAGCTAAAACTTCACACACACACTCTGGGGACATCAAAGACTTATTTTACATCTTGTGAAAAGGGCATTATACCACCCCTTTAAAAGTAGTCAATAATATGACATGCATGCTATATTAAAATGATTCTAAAGTCATATGAAATCTCATTTGCACTTCTGCCTATGTGGACAAACTAGATTTGAAATATTTTTACAGACCTAAAACGTCTCATTTTGCCCCCATATATTGATTCAGTTCTTTAGATTCAGCTGTAATATAATGATGTTGGTTTCCTGGTCACAGTTAGAGTCATGCGTGGATTCAGTAGTTGATTTTCTCTAAGCAGTTGAAGCGTTACGTTCATTGCTCCTGCCAAACGCCACAGACATGCAGAGCAGTAATGGGCGCACATGTGTGTGTTGCTCATCCAGTGAGTGGGAAGCTGTTGTCACAGGAGTGAATGATAAATGCAGTTGTATTGATCAGGTTTGTGGCCCAGGCTCCCTAATGGCAACTAATTAATGACTTCATTTGCCCCTGCGCCGATACAGCAAATACCCACTCCACCTCAAGGACCCCCATGGGAGCCGTCCAAACAGAGCGCCTGCTCAGAAACATGCAGCTTTAACAGGCTGAAGTGGGAAAAACACATGGCCAAGTCAAACATCACTATTGCTATTGCTCATAGAACTGAAGTTGTGTCTCTTGTTTTCAGTTAGTGAGATACTATAAAAAAATATCCTGAACGCTTTAGCAACTGTCTTTGCAAACACCTGGAACCCTCTATAAACAAAATTAAATATTATAGCAACCACGAAAAACACCCTAGCAACAGTTTAGCAATGCCCTAACAACCACCTAGATCACCCAGTCAATCATCAACCACGAAATTCCATAGCAATCAAATTGTAACATGTTAACAACCACCCAGAACACCCTACAAATGGCATAGCAACGGCCTAGAAACTATTCAGAACTCCATAGCAACAGCATAGCAACGCCCTAACAATTACCTAGATCACCTTATCAATCATATAGCAATGCATTGCCCACTAAATACCCTAGCAATCACATAGCAACAGGTAAACAACCACCCAGAACACCATATAAACGACATAACAACGCCCTAGCAACTATTCAGAACACCCTAGCAACTGCATAGCAACACCCTAACCGCCTAGATCACCTAATCAATTGTATAGCAATGCATTGCCTACTAAATACCCTAGCAATCACATAGCAAGAGGTAAAGAAACACCCAGAACACCCTACAGTATAAATGACATAATGCCCTAGCAACTATTTAGAACACCCTAGCAACACCATAGCAACACCCTAACAACTCCCTAGATCACCTAATCAAGCAAGCAATGTCCACTAAATACCCTAGCAATCACATACCAACAGGTAAACAACCACCAGAACACCCTATAAACAACATTACACCCTAGCAACAGCATAGCAACGCCTAACAATCACCTAGATCACCCAATCAATCACACAGTAATGCATTTCCTACAAAATACCCTAGCAACAACATAGCATCAGGTAAAAACTACCCTGAACACCCTAGCAACAGCAAAGCAATGCCCTAACAACCGCCTAGATCACACACTCAATTGTATATAGCAATGCAATGTAACTAAATACCCTAGCAATCACATAGCAAAAAGTTAACAAGCACCCATAACACCATAGAAATAGCAAAATTACACCCCAGCAGCAAATTCAAAACACCCTAGCAACGTACTAAACAACTACTCAGAACCCCTTAATAACCTAACCTTAATACCATTCAGCAACCATTCATAAAATTGTAGCATTGTAGTTTTGCAAGCTTCAGAAAAAATCTACTGGGATACACACACACACCGAGCAAGTGTCCAGTGTGTGTGTGTGTGTGTGTAAAACCGTGCTGTGCTGAAAGAAAAGGTCACCGTGACAAGCGCAGTGGTAATAACCAGCTGAAATGGTGCCATCAGACAGACATGATTGATCAATTGAATTCAGCGGCAGTGAAAAATGTGCGATCAAGAAGAGTATTACAGACACGATGAGCTAGGACAGGATACTCATCAAGACTTCATTCCAGCCTGAGCCTCTATCACTCCATCCATCCATCTATCCCTCTCTCTTTCACTTTCATCCCCTCTGCATTTATCCCCTCATCTCTCTTCTCACTGATTCTTGAGGAAACCAGGCTATAAAACAGAAAAAAAGGATCTTTACATAAAAACGTTCAATGATATTCCCCCATTTGGGTGCAACCTTCTGTTTTTCTTTGCCTATGGCTCACAGGACTGAGAGATTGTCTAAAAATACCAAACAATTTCTTTGTAAATTGTCTTTATAAAGAAAAGCAGGCAATAGTTGTGACAGACAATATAAAAAATAAATACAACGGCCACTTTATTAGGTACACCTGTTAACTGTTCATTAATCAGCCAATCACATGGCAGCATGTAGACATGGTCAAGATGATCTGCTGAAGTTCAAACTGAGCATCAGAATGGGGAAGAAATGTGATTTAAGAGACTTTGAACGTGGCGTGGTTGTTGGTATCAGACGGGCTGGTCTGAGTATTTCAGAAACTACTGATCTACTGGGATTTCCACACACAATCATCTCTAGGGTGAATCGTCCGAAAAAAGAGAAAATATCCAGTGAGCGAAAGTTCTGTGAGCGAAAATGCCTTGTTAATGCCAGAGGAGAATGACCAGACTGGTTCAACTGATAGAAAGGCAGCAGTAACTCAAATAACCACACGTTACAACCGAGGTATGCAGAACACACAACACGTCCGACTTTGAAGTAAACGGGCTACAGCAGCAGAAAACACACCGATGGTCCTGTCAGCTGAGAACAGAAAACTTGGTCACAACTCACACACGCTCTCCAAAACTGGACAGTATACTGGAAAACCGTTGGTCTGATGAGTCTCAGTTTCTGCTGCAACATTCAGATGTGTAAACAACATGAAAGCATGGATCCTGCCTTGTATGAACGGTCAACTGCTGTGAGGGATATTTTCTTGGCACACTTTGGGTCTCTTAGAACAACTGAGCATCGTTTAAACACCACAGCGGACCTGAGCATTGCAGGATAACGCACATATCACAAAGCTCAAATCATCTCAAACTGGTTTCTTGAACATGACAAAACTCAAACACCCTCCACAGTCACCAGATCTCAGTCCAATAGAGCACTTGGATGCGGTGGAACAACTATATTATTAAAGGGATAGTTCACTTTGAAATGAATTTTTGGTATGTTTTAGCTTACCTCAAGGGCATCCAAGATGTAGGTGTCTTTGTTTCCGCAGTAGTTTCAATTTTGATATTTTTAGGTCAAACCGTTCTTGTCTGTCAGTCATATAATGCAGGTCTATGGTCACCACCTCAAAGAGCATGCACAGAGAAGTCCAAATTAAACATGATTTAATGACTCGTAAATGTAAGATGGCCTACGACACGAAACAAGCGGTTTGTGTGAGAAAACGAACAGTATTTATATCGTTTTTACCTCTTGTAACGCGCAGACCGAAGCGCCGGCGCCCTCAGATCACTTGGACGTGGCTGTGTTTACAAGAGGTAAAAACGATATAAATACTGTTCGTTTTCTCACACAAACCGCTCGTTTCGTGTCTTAGGCCATCAATGTGTACTTACATTTACGAGTCATTAAATCATGTTTAATTTGGACTTCTCTGTGCATGCTCTTTGAGGTGGTGACCATAGACCTGCATTATATGACTGACAGACAAGAACGGTTTGACCTAAAAATATCAAAATTGAAACTACTGCGGAAACAAAGACACCTACATCTTGGATGCCCTTGAGGTAAGCTAAAACATACTAAAAATTCATTTCAAAGTGAACTATCCCTTTAAATAATACTTTATTATAAACATAATATTCTTTTTCTCAGGTCATCTCTCTAACTCTTCATCCACTCTCTCTCTAAGTCGGGTCAATCAATACGGGCCGAGTGTGTCATACATCACGGTGCCTGTGGGCCGCACTGGGAACATAATATGCTGCGAATGCAGAGTGACAGATTTGTAAGGGAGACACGACTTTCCAGAGAAGGCGGGATGTGAAGATATTTAAAGGAGCTCTAAAGCAGGTTGGCAGGGTGAAAGAGAGAGAGAGAGGAAGGTGTGAGCGAGTCTTTTACTCAGCACAAGGGTAATCAGGTCAGAGGAAAACCAAGAGAAAGTGCTGTGTTTGTGGAGCGTTGTTTAA
The DNA here is from genome assembly GCF_029890125.1 of Rhinichthys klamathensis goyatoka. Lineage (NCBI taxonomy): Eukaryota > Metazoa > Chordata > Actinopteri > Cypriniformes > Leuciscidae > Rhinichthys > Rhinichthys klamathensis. The sequence goes on along the minus strand of NW_026606592.1, from coordinate 1,159,973 downwards.
CCGGTAAAGAGATTGAACAAAACGGCAGAGGTTTTCTTCAGGTGTGTGTTTGTCAGGTTCAGAGAACAGAGGTTTAGGCGAAATCAAATCAGCCTTGCACACGCCTGGAGAAACGGGAGAGATGAGCATCCAATGCAGTGCAATACAGATAATATAGGATGTGTGAAATGACCAAAGATTTCCTCATGCAAAATAAATCAACTTTTTTTTTTTTGCCTGGAAAAATGATTTATATATTAAATAACCATGTAGTAATGCCTATTAATATATAATAAATTAACTAAATATTTTAGAAATGAAAGGTACTTAATCCCAGTTGATTTACTTGATGGACACAAACCATAAAATCAGATTAACTGACATAAATGCACAAACAGCTTCACATTATGTGATGCTTGAGTTTTAACATTTATCTATTTCCCTTTTAACAGATTATGATCTAGAAACATTTTCCAATTTTAACTTCACTTTTTGTATATTACATAAATATTCATGGTTAAATGCAGATTTAAATGAATTTAATAATTTAAGTAGGGCTGGGCAACGATTAATCGCGATTAATCGCATCCAAAATAAAAGTTTGTGTTTACATAATATATGTGTGTGCACTGTGTATAATTATTTTGTATATATAAATACACACACATGCATGTATATATTTAAGAAATATTTGCACGTATATAATTTATATTTGATATATTAATAACACATTTTTCTTAAATATATACATGCATGTGTGTGTATTTATATATACAAAATAATTATACACACTACACACACATATATTATGTAAACACACTTTTATTTAGGATGCGATTAATCGCGATTAATCGTTGCCCAGCCCTAAATTTAAGACATGCTGATGCCTAAAAATTGCATTTAGTAGGCCAATTTTGAAAGCATAGCCTCATTGTTAGACTAGTCTAACCTCTCTATGTCTGTGTAAATGATATACATCTCCAGTTATGACCATCTAAACTCTGCATGATACATGCACAGATATGTTGTTTACTCCCAAGAGCAGATTTCAGAGCTAAAAAGAGCATTTCAAATTCCCCATTATGCTTTTTCGAATACCTTCATGCAGTGTGTAATACAGCTGTTTGTGAATGCAAAAGCTCTGCAAAGTTTTAAAGATGAGTTATTGTCTCCTAAAAGAAAGACTGCGGAAACGAGCCATTCCAGCCTCACTTCCGCAACATACCTACAGTCAAATAACGCAAGTTTTGTGTGGAAGAACATAAGTCCTTCAGCAAAAATATAAGTTGCACATTATCTTGTGTTTAATCTACTTGAGCAAAACAATGAAGCACGGAAATACAGTGTAGCTTGCTTTCGTATGAGGAAACCTCAAACAACCTGAACTGTGTTACCTTCTCTCATTTGGCCATTCGATTCTGGGATATTCTGTTGTTGTCGAATGTTGCTCTCTCAGGCCAGACGAGTAGAAAGCTGTTTTTGGGTGTCTGTAGATGGTTCTGAGGGTTCAGCGCAGAGCAGTGATTCTCAGGGCAGTGTGGAGAGCCTGAGGAAACATCTGCGAGCCGATGCCTTCACCCAGCAGCAGTTAGAAGCTCTGGACCGAGTGTTCGAGAGGCCGGCGTTCCCAGACGTCTTTCCCACTTCTGAACACGTCAAACCGGAGCAGGTGAGTGACGTTACCTTCTGTCTCTCTGTGCGCGCCTGCAACCAAACATACCGACATTTAGACCTACCAAAAATACAGTACAGTGATGGGAATCAGATACTAATAGCATACTACAGTATTTTAGGGATGCTCCCAATACTATTCTTCAGGATAAACCCCTATTAAAAAAATCCCAATTCTATGTTAGTTGTTCATATATGTCTGGTTGTGTGTGTGTGTGTGTGTGTGTGTAAATAATTGTTTATCAGTAAATTGCTAGCGTTGCAGTGAGGATCAAATAGCAGGACTCCCTCGGTTTATTGATTTTCGGATGAAAATAAAAATACATTCTTAGGAAAAACAACATGAGATGAGCTACCACCCACACTCTGGCCATAGACAACATGAGCAATGATGTCATTTCCTGTAAGGTTCCTGTTTACAAAAGCTGCAATTAACACACACACACACACATCCAAACAGCACCATATGAAACCCTTTATGTACAATTTCGTATTAAAAGTGTTGGATTTATTATAATGGATAACCTTTATTTACTTTCATTAGACTACTAAACAACAAGTGACGATTAATTTCTCTCCCCGAAAGAGCGAGTCGGAGCCATAAAGCAAAGGGAACAGCCTAATTGAGTTGATTTTAATTTGGGTGCGATCGGGAGACATTACTCCAGCGATTAATCAGGCCGACAGCACTCACCTCCAGAAGAAGGCCTAATTTGCAGCTAATTACAAAACTGATTTTCACTGCAAGATCAATACCGAAATGAATTGGAAATGACTCGCAATCACAAAGGCCGTCAAAGAGGGTATTAAAAAGGAGGAAAAAAAGACGAAGGAAACACGGAAAGCCTTTGAAGGAAAAATGGACGAACGGAACGCTCTAGAAAAATCAGTTTTAATTTAAAGCAATATTAATCAGACTATTTTCTCCCTTCATAGACCTTTTTTTTTTCTCCTTCGCAATCCCTAAACCAGACGACCGTTCTATTCTCTTTCTCTCTATGCCGGGCCTTTAGTATTAGTGGCTTTGTTCCCAAACTAAGCCTTGCTGTACTCAGTTCGCTGTCTTTTAAAGATGGATGGATCACTCTACAATCGACTAATTTAATGTATCAAACAAAACACACACATAACTCGATTCAGTGTTGTTGTTTCTTTAACTCTCCGTGGGTATTGCAGATTTGTTGTTGTTGTTGAATACAGTTTTTTCATTACGAAAGCGAAATGTGTCTTGAATCACATGTATATTTATTTGAAAGAATATTTTGCAGTATTGCAATATTTTTCAGTAAAAAAAAAAGTTGCTGTCTTAAATTTTTAAGTACAATCAACTTGGATTTTTAAGTCATTTCAACTTAAATTACATTACACTGACTTAAAAAAATGAGTTGAATCTTGTATAACTTATTAAAGTTTTGCTTTACTTATTAATACTTAATTGCTTAACTTACTTTGATGAGTTAAAGCGATGTAAAAACATATGTTGTTACTTAGACCAATGTAAAAACATTGTTGATCATATCATTTTTTACAGTGCACCTGCTGTACAAAAAACTGCCTGTTTTTTAAGAATATTATTTCTTATCATATTATTTTAATTAATTATATTCATAAATTATGCTTGTTTTGTCTTGTCTAGTTTAAACATTTACTGCACTTTGTAATGCTTTGGTTATTTACCTAGTGACAAATGAATCGGAATTCTCTCACATTCACAGAAAATAGCTTATTTTCATGTTGCAAAATATAAATATATATCTATACTATATTTCACTGAGCTCATTGCACAGCATTAGTATGGTATCGCCTTCGAATTCGCCCCAAAGAATGCCTTTTTGAAGAAGCCTCCGCTTTCCAGAGCTTGCCTATGATGTCTAAAACACTGTCTACATAGGCAGCTCATAGGTTTTGGAACAGAGCCAGTGTTTTGGATGTGTTTAGGGGCATTAAAAAGCCATTCTGGAGATGCTAAATGTGACAGGCTCTCCTCCCACACTTCTGCCAGCCATGTGCTCGTCCTTTTCACTCTCCCCTCCATCTGCATGAGAAAAGCCCTGTTCTGCTCCACGACCTCCACCGAAAAGAGCCCAACATCAGCCACGAACAGTTGTAGCCCACAATTAGAGTTTATCTGTGATAGAGACAGACATGGCTGGGGTCAGGGGCCTCCCCTGTGACACACACACACATTTACTTTGGACAGACATTCTCAACATGCAGACGCCGGAAGTCTCATCTCATTAAATAACAAAAGAGTTTAAGAAAAAAATCCCCCCCATCTGCTGACACGGTCTGAGGAGCATGTCTGTAATGGAAGGGGGTTGTGGAAATCATAAATCTTATCAATGTCATTTCTGAAGGCTTTGCAACTATAAGTGATTTAGAAATTATCGTATTTATACAAGGTGAACTAGTAAGGCCTTAGTTTAAATTTATAACAACAACATATATCATCATTTTTAGTCTCTAAAGACAGCTTGTTGTAGCAAAATTATTTCATCCCCTATTTTATAAGACGCTAAGAAATATTCTAGGATGCTGTGAGATTTTTGTCAACTGAAATAAAGTTATTTATATAATTAAAATATAAATATTAGATGAAAAATTAGAAATGCTGCCTTGTCAAACGACTGAAATAAGTTTTAGTTGGAGCACTAAAATTACTAACTGCACTCTAAAAAATGCTGGGTTGTTTCAACCCAAACTTGGGTCAAATATGAACAAACCCAAATGTTGGGTTAAAAATGTAATTAAAAAATTTAAAGTTGAAAGTGAAAGTTGAAGTTGGGTTAAAATTTTAAATTACATTTTTAACCCAAAATTTGGGTTTGTCCATATTTGACCCAAATTTGGGTTGAAACAACCCAGCATTTTTTAGAGTGTGGAAATAAATACTAAAACTAAAACCAATATTTTTTTTTTTTTTTTTACCTAAATAGTAATATTTAAAACTGAAAAAAATAAAGAAAATACTAATAATATATATATATATATATATATATATATATATATATATATATATATATATATATATATAAATAAAAGCTAATTAAATATATTATTGACTTTATATATAAATAGTATTAATACTGGTCATTGCTATGCAGTTACATTTTTTGGGGTGTTTTTTTTTTTTTTTTTTTAATCGGTTTATAATAGTTGTTGTTAATTTCTGGCCCACGTGAAAAGAGACCAACCTAAAGTCACTGATATTCTGGTCTGGAGATATGGTTTCATACCCATATTTCATACCAATATTTATGATTAGGGTTTACGTAAATGACCAATTTATGAGTAATAATATATATATACAGAATAAACAAACAAATAAAAATAAAAAGGCATAATAATATTGAAAGAAAAGACGCCTAGAGTTGCGTGAGTTTTTAGTTTGATTTGAATGTCTGTCAGTAACATGATAAAGGCTGGCAGGCTGAGCGATGTTGACATGATCTCGATCTTCTTGATCTGCAGGCGAGTGAGTACAGTCTCCCTGCATTAAACACAGGCCTGGATGAAGTCAAGCCCAGTTTATCCTCCGGCACGACCTCTGACCTGGGCGCCAGCGTGTCACAGAGCTACTCTGTAGGTAAGATCACCTGATCCATGTCACCAACCTCAAAGTCAGCTCAGATGGATAATTAAAGGGGACCTTCTTTACGTTCAGCTTTCTTTAGTGTGTAATGTTGCTGTTTGAGCATGAAAAAGTCTATTAGAGTTCTTCTCTATGAGTGTCAGTGTTTCTGAACTCCTGAAACGCCTCCATTGTAGTCTCGAGTTTTCTTTCGGGAACGAACACGTCACAATATTCCTCATTTAAATAATTCATACGCAGAATAAAGGGGCGGGGCCTGGTTGAGTTAGTTATGGTAAGGTTATGGTAAGGGGCGGGACATTTCCCAAACACTGACCAATCACAACACACTGCTCCAGCCGACCAAGCAGAACACATTATGCTTTTCAGAAGGAGGGGCTTCATAGAGACAGGAACTAAACAGAGCGTTACTGACAGACCGGGAAGAGAGGAGCCGCAACAATGGAGAATATGAGGAAAATAATCAACATTCAAGCATGAAAACCTGTTCTAGTAGAGCCTAAAAACAAAATCCAGACTTGTCATAACTAAATGCATTTAAAATAACTAAACTGAGATAAACTGGGTAATCTGAGGGTTTGTGCTTGTAATATTCAAAATGCAATAATAACTTGCTCCACTTCTGAAATTAGTTTGCTTTTTGGCCAGTGTCACCATAGACCTACTGGTTAATGTTCAGCAATTTTATTTTAGTCCTTTATTTAGGCCACTGTTGTCTGTTTATGAACCCTTTCTAAAATCGTGCCTACAGTTAACTTAATGCCATTTAATAATGCATTGAATATGCTTGAAACTCAAATGCTGCTAATACATGTGTCAGTCATGTTTTATTTACATGCATGTAGAAGATTAGGTCTCATGTGTAGTGATATTGGTCTTATAACGGACATAATTAAACCAACTTCAGACTAACGAGCTGTTGCACAGAGGACGTTTGTTCCTTAACTGCTCTATCACAGCGCTGAGCTTCAAAATGATATCAAATATTAACATTTACATAAACAAATTCATCATTTGCTCATGGCAGACAGGGAACGTGCATGGGGTATTTGTTTCTCTCTCTCTCTCGCTCATGTGCTCTTGTTAATAATAAATGATGGGACGGTTAATTAAAACGTAGTGTGCTTGTTGTGCCAGTTATTAATATGAAATGTGTGAAGTTTACTGACAGTTTTACGATCGTCTTCAGGTCAAAGATAAATATACACCGCTTTTATTAAAATGCACATAATTATGTGGAAGCCATTATGCCCATTATTGTGTTTGTGTGTGTTTGGCTGGTGACAGAAAGCAATAGAAAGAGAAAGAGAATGTGGGTTCGTAGTCGACAGACTGATTATCTGTTTCATGGCAGTTTCACATCACCACAGATTTGTGCGTTGTTTGTATTAATCAGGTATGAATATAATAAGCATGCTAATCTTTCAGCGTTTACTGACCTTCGTGACCCTCAAACCAAAGCCATATGACTTCCTTTCTTCTGTGGAACACAAAAGGAGATGTTAGGAAGAATATTCAGTCTTTTCTATACAATGAAAGCGAATGGGGACGAATGCTTTCAAGCTTAAAAAATAAGATAATATAGTCCAGACGACTATAATGCACACGTTTGGAACTGACCGAGGATGAGCACAACATTTTTGGTTGAACTAGCACTGAATGTATTCCTGTTTAAACATTCACGATATAAGCGTCCCAAATATTCTGAAGCAAAACTAAAATATTGAAATGATTTCCACTGGTTAGGCTGAGATCCAATGTTCAGATGAATGGTTCCTTTAATGGAAAAGAAACACAGATTACACTCATCCTTAAAATGTTTTCCAACCCCAATTAAAATGCCCACAGTTATTGATCTTGTTGATTTTATGCATGGAAATTTGCATAATCTATTAAAAATGAATGATTCATGAAGCAGTCTGTGCCAGAGGAGATGTAAGTTCTTGGTGAACTGTGAATACCTCACAGATAGACATCTTTTATGTCCTTGGCTTTTTCTATTAAAAACTAATCAATCAACCAACTAATATACATACAGTACATACTAAAAATATTGCCCCTTAAAATAGCTTCAACGCTAGATCTTGGAAAGCTCTGGTTCATTGCTTCTGCTAAACCTGCTCCAGTTATATGGGAAAAGCTGTTGGGAAATGCAATGAATTTGTCACCTTAAAAGAAGCAATAGTTTCTCTTTCTCTCTCTCCCGACACACCGGCTACCCGTGTCTGTCCGCACCTGAGGGCACCACGCTCCTAGTCACACAAATTAATGCTTATTCCATCTTCACAGAAAGCAAACTAACCTTTGAGCACACATTTGATAACAAACGACTTTCACCGTGCATCCAGGGAATTAGGGCAATTTGGCTCTCCAAACATCCTTTGCGTAGTTGTAATTAATTAGGGTGCCGTGTTTTTTGGCTGGTGATAAATTGCTGCATCCTGAATGTAGAAAATAGAGGTCAAACGTTTCCCGTAGCCTCGTTGTTGGAACATTAAAGTGTCCGTGTCGTGGCGAATTTAATACAGCTATGTTGAAGAGAGTGCTTGCACTCAACCCTTTCCACTTCTTCAGATAATACTACGGTCACCCTGATTTCCAGCATCAGGTGTTGTGTGTTTCTTGTATGTTGACAGATTGTTGAGGAAGGTAAAAAGCTGAAGTTCAGCAGTGCAATTCTTAAGCCTGAAACATTCTCAACTATGCAAACTAACATGTGAATGCTTGCTCAATGCATTGAAGCATGGCTCTCTTTTACACACTTGTGTACACCCTATTTTGCTTTTTTCAGATATTACCTTTCATGTAATGTATAATACAGCTGTTTGTGAATGTATGAGGTCTGCACAGTTTCAGAATCAAAGTGCAGACAAATGGAGTTATTGTCTCCCGAAAGAAAGAAGTGATTCTGAACTGAAACGAGTCGTCAGTAATTCCAGTCTCACTTCCTGCTGAACCTGCGCATGTTTGTAACAAATTTGCATAATGCCAGTCTCTGGTCTTGATTGGCTGTCGGCGAACAGCGTCTGCTTTGCCCCGCCCTCAAACACTGTAGTGTATCTGAGACTGGAAGAGTTTGGTTCGTGTTGTTCGTGTCGAGAAGACGCTGTTTTCTGCTGCTAAAGTAAATCCACTTTGATAAGATTGATACAGTAAAACCGACGCCATCGTTCATGTTCATATCACTGTGTATTAAGTGCTGAGGAAAAGCTGCATTTCAGATTTGCTAATGGCTGTTTGGTTTCTGACACATGCTGCAAGCCGTCGACCAATAACAACAGACTGGACCATCTGACCAATCAGAGCAGAGGAAGCTCTAGGAAAGGAGATGTTTAGAGAGACCGAACCATTTCACACACTGTGAGAAAAGAGCTAATGCTGCATTATAGTATGCTGTACATTATAAGAAAAGTGTTTTTTGACCTTGGATGCACGTAAACCTGTGGTAGGAGACTCCAAAACAACATTAGGAGCCTTTAAACTAGCATAACGGGCACTTTTGCATGCATTCTTTTGGCCGTAACAATACTCTGTGTCAACAGTTTAACTAACTTTAGCAAATTGCTCAGCAAATTTTCCCTCAAACTGCTTCTCTGCCATAAAAGAGAAAACATAAGACGACGTTATAAAAAGATGCTAATGGTCCCCTTGTGGCAATTACTGAAAATGCAATGCATACTTGCGCTGCATTATTGACAAGTTGTCCATCATAAATCTCTGGAACTGAAACAAACACACATCATTCAACACATCCTAGATTTCGCCAAGACACCAACATCCAAGAAATAATTGATTAATAATCCAGCCAACATAGTTAGTCAGCCTAATTAAAGGCTATTCACGTTGATTTAATGGTTTGTAGCTTAATTAGCATAAATTTCAGATTTTAGAGTAACAATATCTATTTTAAAATTGCACTTTTTTGGGGTTTTTTAATGACGCTTTTGTTCAATATTAAGTTCATTTTTAGCCTGCAGGTTTTTTCTGGTCATTGGCAAGCCTGGTCCTGGTCCACACAGGATTACACTCGCTGAGCTTTGAAGGACACTGTCCTGCTCATTAGAATTGAACCGATGGCCAAGTTTCCCCCAGCGTCCCCAGTAAACCCTCCATAGCCCCCCTTACTTGAACAAAAACATTAGTCTGTGAGGGGTGTCAGGCTTCAGCGCTCGGCTGGGTCCGGGCTTTGCGTTGTTGGGTAGGACAGCCAAGCGTCAGTCCCAATTACTGCTCTGAATGTGGAGCTTCTTGGTGCTAAGAAGAGACATTGACTGTTTAGTGGAGGCCGGTATGGGCCGGTCGGTATGATCTGGGCTTACATCTGTTCTCTGTTCTGACCTCGAAAGGACAAGAATAAATCCTTTGATACGCAATGTTTTTTGACCAAAAACGGATTCCGTTCTATTTGAATGTTTAAAATCATTATTTCTACAGTTCAAAATGCATTTGCAATCAATTGCGTGTCAGCTGGTTCATGCATGGAACAGCTAGTGAGTGTAGTTGTGTTTTGTGTGTGCAGGACGGGATATGGCCAACACAACCTTACCTGGATATCCACCTCACGTCCCGCCCACCGGACAGGGCAGCTACCCAACGTCCACACTGGCTGGAATGGTTCCTGGTGAGCATCTCGAGATACTGTTTGCAATTGACAAAATTGAAAATGAGAACTTTTTTTAATGCACAGAACAAAAATCAATGGTTGAGTTTATATTTACCTTGAAATGCATTAAAAACATAAGCGTAGTTATTATGATTCACCTTTATGAAAGCTGTCTTTGTGCCATGCGCCAATTTTTCCATCTGTCGTTGGTCAAACAAACAGACAGTCCCAGCCCAAACTCACCGAGTCACTGTTGAGATTCTCAAACAAATACACTACCATTCAAAAGTTTGGATCAAGTACGATTTTATTGTATTTTAAAGTGATTAATACTTTTATTTGTCATTAAATTGATCAAAAGTGACAGTAAAGACATTGATAATGTTACAAAAGATTTAGTATTTCAAATAAACAAGTTAATTTGAACTTTCTAATCATCAAATATATTAACCAGCACACTGATAAGAATCAGAAATGTTTCATGAGCAGCAAATCAGCATATTAAAATGATTTCTGAAGGATCAGTCGACACGTAATAGAAAACTGTATTTTGACCAAATTAATGCGGCCTTGGTGAGCAAAAGAGACTTCTATAAAAACATTTAAAAAATCATACCGACCCCAAACTTCTGAATGTTAGCATAGTTGTCTATGCACATTAAAACAGTATTTTAACTTTTAAAATGCCACACTTCACTTTTAACATCTATACATTGATGAAAGCTCAAATAGTAAAATATTAGAGTGGCTTACATTTATGAACTGACCAGACACCATTACCAATAAATGAAGTCCTGTAGTGTTTACAACAGCCCGTAGACACTCAGCATTTCACTGGTGTGTGTGTGAATGCAGGAAACCTTTAACTATTGACCATCAAACATCAATTGACTAAAGAATGAACTGGTCCAGCAGACCTCCAGACGAAAGGCATTCTGAGATCACTGAGCTCAAACTAATTCGTAAAATGTGGTTCGATCTTGCATTATTTTTAGCAGCTCCGTGTAACAAGAGCAGCAGCAGGTCTCGGCAGACGTGTCCATTATACCTATACTGCTACTGAGAGATTTACTGACAGACCTCAGCGCACCGCAGATAAAACACCGCTTTATTATCCCATAAAGGACAAACAGTGTTGGACCAACACAAAGCCTCTGCCTTTCTTCCAGCCCAAATTCCACAAACGAGAAATAAACTTTGGAGAGGGGAAAAAGGGCACTCATTCAACAGGACACAATGGGTTTTAGAAATCTGAGAATATATTTCTGAACAAGTTTGAGGTTTTATCATAAACTCCCAAAGTAACAGCAGATGTGATGTAAAATTGCTGGTGGATTATTTTAAAATGCCTGTATGTTTCCATTTCAGGGAGTGAATTTTCAGGGAATCCCTACAGCCATCCACAGTACACGACCTACAACGAAGCCTGGAGATTCAGCAACCCAGCAATACTGAGTGAGTGCCACCAACCTCCTGTCTCTCACAGTCATGTGCCATCAACACAGTCAGCTACTGTCAAAATAATATCATCTGTGCTACAATACAATCCTCTTATTTTGTATTCGACAGCACTGTCATCAAACAAATACAAAAAGCTAATTGAAACTGCACAACACAACACATGACATGACATAACATAGCAAATTGTATAACATAACACGACACAACAACATAACATAACATAAAAACATTTTGTGTAAATGTTTGTGTAAGCTATACTGTAAATAAAAACAGCACTTTGTGTTCACGGAGTCATTTACGTAATCAGTTCAATTTGTCAATATGCAAAAATAAGACAAAATTGCAAGTTGCAGTGAAGAAAATGGTGGAATTTGCATTAATTTCTGTGATAGCAAAATCATAGAAGGACTGGCATACATAAAATCAAAATACTATGATGCATAAAGCAAATATGCAGTCAATCATGGTGTATTGAAATGGTACATTCCTTTCTTATTAACTTTCAGGTTCCCCCTATTATTATAGTGCATCCAGAGGCTCCGCCCCCCCAACTGCTGCCACTGCCTATGACCGCCACTAGTTACCACGGAAACCAGTTTAGGCGGCACACCCATGGACTCGGACTTCATATTCTGCCAGTGTAAGCAGTGCAGCTGATTGGACAGAGTGGTTTCATGCGGTCACATGATGAAGGACAGACCAATCAGGAACAAAAACATCTCAACGACAATTCAGCCATTCACGCAGGCCTCGACGGGCTTCCACACGTGACTCATAAAAATGAACAATACATGTATATCTCATGGAGTGAGGGTAAATAGGATTTTTAAAACGTACAATGGAATTAACATCTGCTTTTATAATACTTTTATATTTTTCCTCATTTACAGGTATTCATACATAACGTGGTTATTTTTGTTCACTTGGATAGACACTGAAGTGAATTACAATATAACATAACACCAACAACACATAACATCGTAACAAAACATAACTTAACATAATTTAAAATAACATAACATCCAACATAGCATAGCATAAAACATAACACAACAACAATAAACACTGAAATGAACAATATGACAATAAATGTGTTATTATATAATAATAAATAAAATATTACAATATAACATCACATAACAAAACATAACACATAACAATAAACACTGAAATGAACAATATGACGTGTTACAAACATAAAGTCTTGTTATATGTAAAAGCATTTAGTTTCAGATGCTGTCAGTGTGCTGGTAATGTACTTTTCAGTGTCTATCCAAATGTCTGAGTGCACTTTATTTATGAATACCTACAACACGAGCAAGATCACCTGGAGGATCACATCCGGAGAGTCTCTGACAGGGAAAACCTTTCCAACGCATGGGAGCAGATTCTCCTAACGTGTGTGTGTGTGTGTGTGTCTGTGGACAGCGCAAAAACCAACAGTAAAACTCCACTCAACACACAGTAAACTATTACTCAACACAGTATGTACTCAAACTCAGCATGGACATAAAAGCAGGCGTACTCCTCCGGTCGACGCCAGCGGACGCTAGCACACTTCTGTGAGAAACAATCAGAGACGAGGAGACTAACGTTTCATCAAACCTGCTGTCAATCCTGGTCGGACACCAGATATGACTAGAAGTGGAACTGGAAATATTCGATGCATTTTTGTATGTCGTTTTTATAATGACAAGGACACTACAGTATGCATGGATTATGTTCATTCATTATGCATTTTTATGTGTTTAGTTCAAATTCTCAGGAGGGAGTTGAATTGCGACCACTGATATGATCGTGTTACACCGGATTCACTGCGAACAGTGGTTTAGTGAACTCACCCCTCCGTGTTATTGTTTGCACTATGGGTTGTGCTCTTTATAAGACCAATATCTTCAGTCAGATTTTGAGAAAAAACAAACGTGTACTACTGATCAGACGAAGCACTTAAACCTCCAAACGTGTTTACAGAATAGTTAGCAGCTGTTCCATTAATCAACAGATGGTTATCGGCTTTATGGTTTACTTTTCAGAACTCAAAAACATTTTGGGATTGTCAAGCTGTTTCAGTGACGCAAAAAAAACAACAACTTTTGTTTAATGCTTTACAACAAGTGCAATTCAGCAAAACATTTATCATAATTAATTATGTACTGTACACTCCAGTTTTAGTTCATGTTGTGATCAACTTTAGTTTTCATCATATACGTTACAGTTGAGAGAATGTACTTGTATCACATTTGCCAAAGACTTTTTGTTGATGTGTGTTTTCTTAATTTACAGTCTGCTGTCGCATTGTACAAACAGTATTATAGTAAAAACATTTTCAATATATGTACAAATCCTATGCAGAGCAAAGAAAAAACTGTTGTATGCATAACTATAAAACTACTGACATGTTGGTTTTGTTCATTATTTATGTTATTTTGTGAAATAATAATTTTTAAAATAATTTTGTGTGAAATGTCATTTCTGTACTGTAAATACATTCTGATGGAATCTGATCCGTGTCTCTGGTTTCATCATCTGTAGAGAACGAAGATAACTTTAACAGCGTGAGTTTAACACACATGGGTTGAATACACACAGGAAGACTCTGATTTCTATGAACTTGTAAATCAAAGCAACACTTTTTACTTTATGGTGTTCCCAAACCTTTCTGCCACCGTGGAACAGAGGCCGTAGACACACACCGACTGCAATACTGACAACCAGAAACAACTTTAAAAAATCTCACAGACTTCACAAAGAAGCAAATGCCATCTGGCTGATTTGATTCTTCTTATGTTTATTTATAAAATCAATTTCTCGTTAAATTAATGTTAAAAGCAAAACTCAAATTGAAAAAATAAATAAAAATGTGAATGTTAAAGAAGTCATGTGGTGTCATTCGTATGTTTCTGGGTTTTATCAAAGTTTAGGCCTATCTCTAAATCAGAAACATTTTATGCAAAATAGTTCAGCATTATATAATATATAATAGTTCATCAAGTACAAGAAACAAATATTCAGTGGTGTTCTATATGGAACTCTACACTGAAAAAAACAATAAGTAAAATTTACTTGATTTTTCTTTGGCAAGTTTTTGCACACATTTTTTAAAAATAAATTGCACACGCATATTTTTAAGTAAATTTCACATAAATGGAATTAAGTAAACTCTACTTAATTAAGTTAAGTGATAGTAAAAAAAGAAAAGTAATTTTAACTTGGTTAGTAAAAGATTGAGTAATATCTATTTTGTTGTAATTTCCTTTCATTCATTGAACGCTATAATAGGGAATAAAACCACACTTCCTATGAATATGTTTTACTTAGAAACATCTAAGTAAATACATGTTTTTCTGAAATTACACACCCCGTGAACGCAGAGACCTCAATACTAGACAATACAGAATAACGGTAACAGTGCATGATGGGAACACCAGTATCAGAAAAAGTTGAGGAATTGTACTTTATTTTGTAAAGTTGATATTTACGCTTTCATTTCTACACACTTTAATTGAGTACTAATATAGAATTTCCTTTTTTTTTTTATTCTTGCCTGAACTAACTTTTTCATGTAAATTACATTGTTTTTTTCTGTAGTATTTACTTCACCACAAAATCGTTTTTATCAGTGTAGGGTTCTAGACTCAACTTTAAAGAACCATTTAAATGATTGCATTATGCTTTTAAAGGAGTCATAATGTAGTATTAACTTTGATACCCACGCTCTATTATAGTCATTTCATGCCCTTCTAAAAAAGAAAAATTGGAAAAAAATAAACACAGAGCTCGTTTGACCCTTATTTCTGAATGCATTATTGTCTCGCGAGATCTGATGCGAGGTTTTGGCTGTCGTGGACGGTCATTTTAATAATGCAAATGAGGGGCGCGTTGATTGGTGGCAGGAAGGAGGGGGCTTGACACCGCAGGTAACTTCAGCATATCATTCCAAAAAGAGATCATGGCGCAACCCGACCTGGCCGCGACCTACGGGATTCAACCGTATATGTTTGAGCCAGACTCTGAACCAGAGCTGGAAACGGAAGAGGAACAACAGTCAATTGAAGGACGTCTACATCAACATGTCTCTGAATGGTAAAGATAATTTTTTTGACTGAGACATACATTAACATCAGTAACGAGCTAAAACGTTTTTTTTTGCTATTTTCTCCCACATAAGTTTAGCTTTAATTTAATGTAGATTACATTAACGGAGATGTAGTCTACTTTATTTTCAGTTTACAGTGGTTATAGAGATTAACGTTTGCTATAATGTGTTGTTTTTGCCTTTTTTGACGTTGTGGTTTTTTAGATATTTAATAATTTTCATCTGCAGACATGTAACGTTATGTTTTTCTTTATGTTTATTAATTCTTGACTGTTTTTTAAATGTATCTATCCTTATCACATACATTAACCGCATTAGTAGTTAGCTGCTGTTTGTTACACAAAATATAGTAATAAAAACACAGTCTTACCGTTTCAATTTCAGGCAAGTCCCTGATTGTTGGAATGGCACCTTTTTCCAAACGTAGCTTCGATGCCAACTTCGCCTGATATTGCCCCAAATTTGTAAAAGATTCTTTTGTGAAATGTTTAGCGCAGACACCTAACGTTGAGCAAGTTGAGATGGTTGTTGGAACAGCGTCATTAAAAATAAATTTCATCCACTTGTCCCTTGTAGTTTGGTCAGTTTTGGGTAAAGAAAAAACATTAGAATGTGGATTATGACAGTCAACCACAGAGCAACTCACGTGTGCACTACGTTTCTGCATCTTTCTTGACTGAATATGATGGGGAGAGGGGCAGGGCGGGCCTCCTCTGCGGTGTCCATATATGGTATATCCGGCCCCGTCTTGACGTCATGTCGGGGGAGAAATTGAAATCTCGTATTTGAGTGCGCGTGCACGTTGGCTAGTTTAAGAACCCTGGGGTAAACAAACGCTTCACTTTTGAATATCGGCATCCCGGCCAATGTATAATCGTTAGTCAATCATAACATACATTGATTCTCATGGAAAAGTGAAAATTGCACATTATGACTCCTTTAAGTTTAAGGAGCGATTGAATTTTTTTCTACTGATAAAGTATTTACGAGCTGTTTAATTCATAAAATGCAATCAAAATGAAATTTTGAAAAACAAAAACTAAATCCATAATGAAGGGAATCCTTAAAAGTTCTGTATATATATATATATATATATATATATATATATAAAGAACCCTTTAAGCTCTATAACCTTTTCTTCTAATCGTGTAGTGTTGGGGGTAAAGCATGCCAAGCAACACAAGTTATGAAAACAGATTACTTTTAAATAACTAGTAAGGTAATACATTACTTTTAATTTTACAACAAAATAAATATGAAAACCGAATTTAAAATGTTCAATTACGCAAATATACTTTAGGTATTTAATCTCACTTTATTAACCAATGTATTTGCTGCCGACCTTCGATGATCCAATTCACCCATACTAATAAAACTAATGTTTTGGTTTTATTGAAGTAAGAGTGTTGAACTCTGTTCTCTTCTCCTGTCCTGTTCTTCTGCGACAGGTTTGAGCGGCGCCCTCTACTGTACAGGTGTGGGTTTACATGTCCTTCAGCCTGAGGCTTATTCATTTCAACTTTGGTGAAAGGGAAAGGAAATGGCCTTTACAATTACGAAAATAGAACTTATGATAATTTGTTATTAAAAACAAACAAGCAAGCCCAGCCCAGGTGAGAACAAGTAACACAAAAAAGTAAACACAATTAGTTACTTTTTAGGGAGTAATGCAATATTGTGTATATTGTTGACAACTATGAGAATGTGCAAATACAGAACAGGCCATGTGTTAGTCTTTAAATAAAATGTACCATTAATTCACTTTCATATCTCTTTCAGAAGCATTTGTGAGTCTTTCCTGAGAACGATCCCCTGAGGCTTTTTAAACACCTTCTGCTTAATGGACTGAATTCTATTTTGTTTATTCACCAAAAAAAAAAAAAGTCATTAGGGAACTCAGAGATGAACTTCTTTAAGGGCGCGAGAGAGATCACAATGTGGCTGGGAAGAGCGCCAGAGAATGTTTTCTTTATGATTTGGATCACTGAGCATATAAACTAAAGTGTATAACCTTCTCCAGGCCCTGAAAAGCAGAAGTATTATTTCGACAAATAGGGATGAATTCAATTAGCGGAGACCTCAGAGTCGGTTCTGCAGTATTTCTCACGCAGATGCAATGACATTTTTTTTTTTTTTTTTTTTTTGGGGAAATGAGTTTCCTCCATTTCTTAATCCTGCAGGCTTATGGAGAATTGTTTTGTGTTTCATTATTGATTGTGAATAAAGGAGAAAAGAGATTGACTGAGGTAAGTTCTCTCTACTTGAACAGAATCACTAGCCCTAGGAGAGATCTTTTATTTGTCAACAAAATATGACCGTTAAACTACTTTATCTTTTGTGAAGCTCTTTATAAAATGAGGCCTTTTAACAATATGGAAACTGTTGTTGATTTCAACTCTTATAACATTTAATTATTAATAAACTATATACTTGCAAACAGAAGACAAATGACTCTATCTGTTGTTAACCATAATCAGTTTCAGACAAAATAACAGTTGTTTTCAAATGTGTTTTTTTTATCATAATAAATGAATACGCATCTCCCTCAAACAGTGTAAGAAGCGCCCATATTACCATGGTAAAGCTGTGTAAGGGTTTAGCTGACAAGAGAGTTTCATCTTTTCAGCTGGTGTTTATCTCTCTCTCTCTCTCTCTCTCTCTCTCTCTCTCTCTCTCTCTCTCTCTCTCTCTCTCTCTCTCTCTCTCTCTCTCTCTCTCTCTCTCTCTCTCTCTCTCTCTCTCTCTCTCTCTCTCTCTCTCTCTCTCTCTCTCTCTCTCTCTCTCTCTCTCTCTCCCTTCTCACTCGGCCGTTCTGTCAGCCTCTAACTGCTGTATATGTTTGTCATTCAGGCCTTGTTAGGAGAAGAAAAACCCCACTGTTGACTCCTTCCCTCCCTTCTCTGAGCGGAGAATTCCCTGTGGTAAAATTATTCCATTTAGATGGAAACTTTTTGTCACTCCTGTCTAAATTGGCATTTCTGGCTCTTTCAGTGAAACCAGTAAACTGTGAACCTGGATGCAGCTGTCAATCAAACGCAGCGTTTCTTCAGCGTGCCAGATGACGCGACACGGAGAGAGCTGCGAGCTGATTGGCTCTCATCAGAACGGCAAAAAAAGCACCTGCCACTGTCAGAGCTTTTCAAATATTGCAACACACACACACACACACACACAAATATAGACTGTTTGACAGCTGCTGATTATCTAAAGCCTATCCATTCTGTTTTGCAACGTGGAAGTCAGATATTTCTTTGAATGTGTGAGGCTTCAGATTAACGTGCCGCTCTCTCCACCTTATTTTGCAATGCGGAAGTATAAGCTATTTTCTGTGAATGAGTGTCATGTGAACTTCAGTTTCATTGTCCGCTATACGGTAAATAACTGCAAAACGCAATAAACAGAATAACGATTTGCACTACAAACCAGTCTGCTTATGATTTTGATAATAAAATAATATGATAACAGATACCAGTTTGCCATATTATAATAAATGATAAAAGCAGCATAGCGGACTGTTTTTGCACAGGTTAAATAACTGGAAGCCTCACAGTTAAAAATTATCAAATTACTATTGACTACTTTCACTTATATACGTGTATTATTTGTATTATTGTATTATCTTACAAAGGTAGAAAAGGTAATATGTAAATTATAACAAATGTCTGAACATTTCTTCCTATTTAAAAAAAAAAAAAAATATGACAGTCTAAACAAAGGTGTCATTTTGATGAATTAACAAGCCATGCATGATTCAAACAATGTCATTTTAGCAGCATTAGTTTCCCATCAGGTCATAAATGTGTCTCAGTTTCACAACCCAGTGCACACCGACCGCCAGTTAACCGCGTCTATCCACAGCTTGTTTAAAATAAACCACCATTACGGCATAATTACAGATTTCGTTATCATTTCGTCCTCTCGGTGAATCTCATAAGCTCATTTTCATTGTGAATCGGAAACAAAGAAAATCATGTTTCATGTCCTCCTATCAGGAATAACTCAGCAGCACAACCCAACAGCAAAGCTGTCACTTTAATACTGAGAATTTAATTGGATTTGGCAATAAATAATGGGCCTCTTAGGGAACCATCATGCCCAGTCGTGGCCCCGCATGGTGAAGGGCGTCAGCAGGGCGTCCCAGGTGCCTGATGGATGAACAACGGTTATGAAGGATTTCAGACTGAGGAGATGCGAGGTCTTCCAGGAGGATGGAGCTAATGAGCAAACATTCAATGATCAGACCAATGCATAAGCAGAAAAGGCTCTGAGCTGCCTTGCTGTCGAAATAAACCCTCATAAGTGACGACTTGAAACACTCTATAGGCAGCTAACCGTGTGTTGTACAGATAGTGCTCCAAATGCAAAGTGCATGAGAAGCTCCACTTACAATTCTAATAAGTTGCTAAAATGATGATCTAATATGCATAATTACGGAAGCGTACATTCACTTGAGGAAAAAAAATCTACTCTGTTTTTCTGAATTAACGAGTTAATTATCTCAGAATTATGAGATACATTTTTCTTGAAAAACATTTTTTTTCACTCTGTTTTTATGAATTAATGAGTTACTCATAATTTTGAGATATTTAAGTCATTAATTCAGAAAAACAGAGCGAAAACTTTTTTTCCATCAAAAATTATTTCGGAATTCTGAGATAATTAACTCGTTAATTCAGAAAAACAGAGTAGATTTTTTTCCTCAAGTGAATGCAATACGCCTCCGTACATAATAACCCACAAATTTTTTACATAAATTGAATTGCTTGCTAAGGTTGTTCCAAACAGTAGGAATCTTAAAGGAGAACTCCGGCGCAAAATGAACCTTTGGTCTAATTACACATTGTTACCTAGTCAACCGTTATCTGAGATTTGTTTTCATGATTATCGAATGTAAATAGTTTTATCTCTAAAAACATTTTAGCCTATAAAGCTAGTATAACGCTAGTATATTGGGCATAGATCAATGACAAATAAAAATCGCTTGTTAATACCACTAACAAGGCTCAAAATAGCCCCACACTAACACGGTAGCATAATGGGGACCCTCATCATGCTACCGTGTTAGTGTGGGGCTATTTTGAGCCTTGTTAGTTGTTCGGCGTTCGTAGATCGACTGGTAAAGGCTGTATTTCAAAGATGGCTCCTGCCTGTATACGCGAAGTTGACTGTATGTATTAAATATCTTCTTATTAAACTGTCTGGACACTGACAAAGTTCTCAATGCTTCGGTTTGAAGGTAGGGACCCTCATTATGCTACCGTGTTAGTGTGGGGCTATTTTGAGCCTTGTTAGTGGTATTAACAAGCGATTTTTATTTGTCATTGATCTATGCCCAATATACTAGCGTTATACTAGCTTTATAGGCTAAACTGTTTTTAGAGATAAAACTATTTACATTCGATAATCATGAAAACAAATCTCAAATAACGGTTGACTAGGTAACAATGTGTAATTAGACCAAAGGTTCATTTTGCGCCGGAGTTCTCCTTTAATTTTAAAAGCCAAATTCTAAGGCAGCATTGCATATCCAGGCAATCCCAAAATGCATAGTGACATCAAAAATGCCAGATGGCAGAAATATTAATAATAAACAAACATATAGTTCAATCATTACTGAAAAGTGATGCTTACACTTTGACAAAAAGATATCTTAAAGAGAACCTATATGCCTTTTATACATGTTCAGCTTTCTTTAGTGTGTAATGTTGCTGTTTGAGCATGAACAAGTCTATTAGAGTTCTTCTCTATGAGTGTCAGTGTTTCTGAACTCCTGAAACGCCTCCATTGTAGTCTTGAGTTTTCTTTCGGGAACGAACACGTCACAATATTCCTCATTTAAATAATTCATACAGAATAAAGGGGCAGGGCCTGGTTGAGTTAGTTATAAGGTTATGGTATAAGGTGGTACATTTCCCAAACATTGACCAATCACAACACACTGCTCCAGCCGACCAATCAGAACACATTATGCTTTTCAGAAGGAGGGGCTTCATAGAGACAGGAACTAAACAGAGCGTTACTGACAGACCGGGAAGAGAGGAGCCGCAACAATGGAGAATATGAGGAAAATAATCAACATGAAAACCTGTTCTAGAGCCCAAAAACAAAATCAAGACTTTGTAAAAGGGCATATCATTGCCTCTTTAAAAAGCAGCACTTCGAGATGCTTTAAAATGTGTTTTGCATGTGGTGCCTATTTAAGCAGCTCATGCTAAACGTATAAAAGTATTTCAAAATGGAGCAAATGAGCAGTTATCATCACAAGTGAAAGTTGTCCATATTTAATACAGCAAAAGAGAAGGAGAGAGCGATAGAGAGAATTAAACGACTCCAGCACTGCCGACGTGCTGCCCAGTCCATCCAGTGCCAAACGTTTCTCCCTCACCACTCAATAATTAGCCCTAATGGCTATTGTGTGATACATGATGCAATTAAAAGCTAATGTTATGCACGTATGTGATTACCACAGGCAGAATGACAGGCAGTCAGGGGTCCTGAATGTCAACACGCGCGCTGCATTAATCGTCCAATCACGTGCAGATCTCTCCAGAGAACTCGCAGTTTTCTTCATTGTGTAATATACCCAAAATGACAACACTCTTTTGCACTTTTAAGACTTATTTGTGTTTGTATTAAAGCAGTGTTTGATCATATTCTAGGTAATTTAATATTTTTACACAATTCTAAAAAGCTATAAAAAAAAAACCTATATAAAATTAAAGTTACAAACCGTATTTTAATTTGGGAAAATTACTGTATTTTTACTATATTTTCCATTATTTCACCGATTTTTTTTTCCTGCCACCCTAAGAATTTTAGAGATGGATATGGAACAATATAAGAGTGAGTAAATGATGTTCTGGGTGAACTATTTCTTTAATTTCAGTAATAAGACTTCACATAGAAGTTTTTACCGTGACCGAAGTGATAACAACATATATTTAGATCTTCAAAAGTGTTAAAAACTTAAAAGTGTCTAAAAAAAAAAGCTGTTGGAGATACTGAAAGATCATCATTGTCATCATTTCCTCAACCTCATTTTGTTCTTTTCAGTGAAACATAGACATTTAACTTAAACAAAAGTATCATAAAATGTATCCAAATGACTATATTACAAGCCTTCTAAAGTTATATGATATCAAATAGTGACAAAAAGACAGAAAAGTCCTTATGTACTAATCTTGCCCTCCACTGCAGCTCTCAAATCTCAATCTCCTCCTGCATATTCATGTTGGCACATTGTGTTTGGTGTCAATGATGTACAACCTGCCACAAACCGTCAAGGCATCATTCACTTGTATGAGATCCCAAATGAGATTTCAGAGCTGAGATTTTCAGAGGGGAAGGGGAAAATAAGATCCTATATTAGCACTCTTTACCCTTTTCTGAAGCTCAACAGAGTCCATCCTCATTCATTTTGAGAATATCCTACCTTTGTTTCCCATGAATATAATACAGGTTTGGAACAACATGAAGGTGAGTAAATTATTTTAATTTTGCTGAATTATCCGTTTAACAGGGAGAGAAAGAGCCGAATTATCAACCTCCATCCACTCACTTCCCACTCTTTCCTCCTGTATATCTCTCCTCTCCTCCCCCTCTCTCTGTCAGAGTAAACTCATGATGAATTACCCTGTCAACTGAATTCATTCAGGGACCAATTAATCCAGCAGAAATAAACTAGAGCCATCAGACACAGAAAAACCCAGAGCAGAGAGAGAGAGAGAGAGAGAGAGAGAGAGAGAGAGAGAGAGAGAGAGAGAGAGAGAGAGAGAGAGAGAGAGAGAGAGAGAGAGAAAACCAGGAGCTAAAGAGGAGAGAAGGAACCGAGAACAAAACTAGCAAGTGTTGCTCTTTAAGAAAAGAAACTGAAGAAAATTGCAAAAAAGCCGGTGGTCTCTAGGGATGGCAATGGGAGTTAGCCTGACAGGAGTTGGTCATTTAATGCTTTAGTGCACCGGAGACAGGTCCTGTCATAGCGGACAGTATCGCGGGACTCCCCTGGCACTGCCTTTATTAATTATAGTGAACAGAGCAGGGGCGTCCCGCAGCCAAACTCAGACTCTGTCACTTTCATATCCCCATAAACACTTCCTTCTACTCGCTTTAAAGAGGGGAATATCCTCATGTGTTTTGGAGAAATTTTCCCACTCAACATGGCCTCAAATAGGGTCACGATCAGGGTGTGATAACCAGGAGCGTGTTGCGTGAGCTCCCATTCTCCATATGGCTGACGCCAGCGAGCAGGAAACTCTATAGGCCTGTTGTCCTGAAGTAAGTTCCCCGCTATTGTGTTGAGGCTGATCAGGGAGTGAATATTTCATGGCTGTTTTTTCTGGTCCCGCAGATGAAGGGGGGATCGGACAGCTGGAAGGCAGCTGAGTGTGACAGGTGTCCTTTACCTGGAGCAGGTGGGTGGAGACGCTGCACCAGATTACACCTCTTTATGGCTGCGATCACTGAGAGGAACAACATTTTAGCGGTTCATTTTACAGTGAACAATGTCAGCTGAGAGCCTAGGAATATTCTAACTTAATGTTTAATGTCTGCCATAATATGCATGTGAAATGCATTTACAGTAAATGCACCAAACTTAGGTTTAGCAAAGGTTTATCAGAGAAATGAAACATCTATCGCACCATTTTATAACCCTAAACCAACTTTATAATCAGGGCTTGACTTGACATTAACTTTTTTTTTTGCTGACCAGCCACTGTGGCTAGTGGGTTTCCAAAGTTACTAGCCACTCAGCATTTTCACTGGCCAAAATTTGGGGGAAAACTGCCATATAGATATTTTTAATATTACCCCATAATTTGGCAGTCGGTGTTTTAGGCTGCTGTCACTTTAAGAGCGGACGCACGGATCCATTATACACTTACACATGCGGTTTCCTTCTCAAATGTTTACGTTCACTTAAAACATAACGTGAATACTCACCAAGACTGGCATTATGACATGTTTTGTGTGTTTGACAGTTTAAGCCAAATAAGCAGCGAAAAATAACTATTTAGTACTGAGAGGCTTTATGTGCCGCACTTTGAGTTAGAGCACAAATCCGCGAAATTCAGGCCCTGTAACGCCAACAATATTCATCCAGAGCAAAATAAATGAGTGAGTGAGTGGAGGTCGGAGAGATCGTGTCTATTCTGCGGAAAATGAGTATTGGAAGCGTTCAGATATTTCAGTATCAATATCTATATTTTTGATGACACTTTTGACAAAAAAATGTATGTAACTGCGTTGCACGCCACTGCTAAAATGCATCCTAATAAAGGCAAACTAATAAGCAACTAGTTAATAGTTAGAATTGCCTAAACTAAAGTGTTTCCTAAATTGCATTTTAAAATATATTACAATAAAACCCCTGCCAAAATAAAAAGTCACCATTTGGATTTAAATAAGCCATTACCTAATAGCCTATAATTGGATCCTTATTGCAGTGATACATTTTTATAGCATATTATACGTTTGACAACAATTCCTTTAACCCTAAATGATGCAATGTGTAGCGTTTAATTTCTTAAATTTATTTCATGCCGGAAGACGTATCCCATGGCCATATTCCAGGATGACAATGCCAAGATTCATCAGGCTCAAACAGTGAAAGAATGGTTCAGGGAGCACGAGGGATCATTTTCACACATGACTGGCCATCACAGAATCCTGACATTAACCCCATTGAAAGTCTATGGGATGTGCTGGAGTAGACTTTACAGAGTGGTTCCACTTTCCCATTGTCAACACAAGATCTGAAAAATTAACAAATGCACTCTGTAATCAAAGCTAAAGGCGATCCAACAAAACATTAGAGTGTGTGACTGTTTTTTTGGCCAGGCAGATTATTTCACAATATAACTGTTTTTAATTATATCAAATAAATGCAGCCTTTGGTGAGCAGAAGAATATCTTAAAAATCTCACTGACCCCAAACATTTGAACGGTAGCGTACAGTGAATCACGAGTAATGTGTAATGTTGAAAGTTCACATGTTAGTTAGTCTGGTGTGATAGAATTGCTTCCTTTGCAAAGCTACATCCAATCAACCATGAAAGGGAGTGCGATTATTAATTTTATGCATCTATGCATTAGACAGACACTTTTATCCAAAGCGACTGTTTTGTGATATGCATTTCCTTGAAATCAAACCCACAACCTTGATGTTGCTAACTTCATTCTCTACCAGTTGAGCTACAGAAACAGATCTTGCAGGCTAATTTTAATGTTGCTAAATGCTAATATTCCCTTCAGTACTTTAACCGTTACACCAAACAGCAGAAATAGCCTACAGTACACAACTTGTAGAGCCTCTGAACAAAAGAAGCCAGTGAGAGAGAGCGCTCGTCGGTCGCTCTGCTGCAGAATATAATTAATTAAACAAGTCTAATTAGGAATGTGAGAGCAGGTGCAGACTGTGTGTTGACAGCACAGACAGCGACTGCCGATGGAAAAAACCTCAGCGTATAAAGGTACAGCGTGACCAAACAACTTTCTGCAGTTTGTCATGTGAAACCTCAGAGGAATACAGCATGACAGAGAGAAAAGACCTCGGCAACACCCGGCGGGTCAGCCGTAAGACGTTTCTGAGCACGTTAAATACACATCTGCGCTCGTGAGGTGCTCCTCAAACCATTACACACACATATGCTCAACATCATCATGACGGCTGCTATCTCCACCGATTATAACATGATGCAACACTTTCTCAAGAGGTTTGCGTTCCATCATCCACTGTGATTGAGATTCTGTGTTTAAATTACTTTCAACACTCTAAAAAATGCTGGGTTGTTTCAACCCAAATTTGGGTCAAATATGGACAAACCCAAATGATGGGTTAAAAATGTCATTAAAAAAATGACAGTTGAAAGTGAAAGTTGAAGTACATTTTTAACCCAACATTTGGGTTTGTCCATATTTGACCCAAATTTGGGTTAAAACAACCCAGCATTGTTTAGAGTGAAGTTTTTGTGCAGATGAAGCCTAATGAAAAATGTGTCTAAATTGTTTGTAAAGTCAAATTTTGACGGTCGTCATGAAATCCAAGGAGAATGAATTTCTGAGTAACTTGTTAATAAATCATTCACATTCAGTTTAATGCAACGCTTTACATAAAAATGGTTGGCAACACTTTACAATATTGGGTTCCATTAGTTCAATGAAATGCATTAACTAACATTAACAATGAGCAATGCATTTGTTACAGTATAGCCTATTTATTCATCTTTGTTAACATTAGTTAATAAAAATGCATTTTTATTTCATTAAGTAATATTAAAACAATTTTTGATTTTAATATTATATTAGTAATGTTGAAATTACATTAACCAAGTTCAGTAAATACTAAATAGTTTTCATTGTTAGTTCATGTTAACTAATGGAATCTTATTATAAAGTGTTACCAAAATGTTTTACAAAAAATATCTGCTTTTGTATATCAAGAATGAAGTACACTGACAAAACAAAGGATCATGGAAATAATATCATGTTTTGCAGGGGTTTGACAGTGGAGAACGTGAATTAACCTTGTCATGTCATAAAACGTCATTTTTTCTGCTATTATTGACAGTCATAAGGGTCTACAGGGGTCTTCTCTCTGAATACACATTCGGTTTTATGGATTTCTTGTCAACAAATGGCAACAAAAAGCCTTCCAGCATGTTCAGATCAATGACCAAAGTCAAATCACTAACTCTCATTGTAAACTGAGAATACTGTCAGTAAAAATGACCCTCATTTATTCCTCAATTCATATTTCTGATCTCATTGTGCTTGATTTATCAGAGCATGTTAATCCAAAGAAACAATGTGTAATATTACCAAATATAGCCTACATAAGTTCCTGTTTCATGTGTAAAAGTTTGGTTCTCTAACAAAGGGAGAGCAGGAATAAGGAAGGCTGGCGACAGAGAGTATTTTGTGTGTGTTAAGAGACAGTTCAGTTTGTTAAAGTGCACCTAAGAGAGAGGCCACGCTCCATTTTATCACAATTTGCTCCCTAACAGAGTACAAATGTGGCATGTGATGACAATAATGAGGCCTGATATCTCAGAATGAGTGTTTGAGCAGAATAGCTAAGCAGAGAGTGGGAGAGAGAGAGAGAGAGGGAGAGAGAGAGAGAGAGAGAGAGAGAGAGAGAGAGAGAGAGAGAGAGAGAGAGAGAGAGAGAGAGAGAGAGAGAGAGAGAGAGTGTGTGTGTGTGTGTGTGTGTGTGTGTGTGTGTGTGTGTGTGTGTGTGTGTGTGTGTGTGTGTGTGTGTTTGTTTATGTCCCTTTTGGGTACATTCACCAGGATACACACCAGTAAACTGAGGACCACCTCAAAAATTGAGGACATTTTGTATGTCCTCATTTGTTTGACTATATAATGGCATTCAGCATACTCTAAAATGGTGTCCAGACTTAAAATCTCACTTGTCCCAAAAAATCACTTTTAAGTGATTTGTGTATGTGAAGTGTGTATGCCCCCCCACTAAAGTGTGTATAACACAGCGCCCTCTAGGAGTACTGCACTTCCGGAAAAGATACACACTTCGGGGATTCTGACCAATCAGAGCGCAGGAAGCCACTATGAGAGCGGGACTTGATGATCTGACCAATCAGAGGCCATTACGTCATCAACAAAGATGGCGGAGGCAAAAAAAAATCATTATTATAAATAAATAAACAGATAATCCACATTCAATTATAGATAAATTGCCAATAATTATTATTTAAATAAAAAATTACTAATTTGCCCTGAGCAGCAGGAGCTCTCATGATGTATATGAGCATGTGTTTCAACTTTAATCCTCGCAGTTTTGCTCTCGCATCAGAGTCTGCTCTGTGTGTGTGTGAAGATCGCGCTGCTGCGCGTCACCGAGACTATACAGCACGTACAGTAACTTACATAGGAGTTTATTAATCATGTAGGAACGAGTTTGAAGCGGGGAAGGGACAGACACATTACGTCATGTGAATTTAAAAAGTACGTTACATATTTCCTTCCAAAAGCAGAGGAACAACTGATTAAATCTGTCAATATGGGTGTGATGATTTATTCATCCGAGTTTGTTTAATAAAAACAGACAAGCCACAAAAAGATGTGAAAACATGCTTAATCGCTTGCTTTTATGAGTAATCTTTTTTTAAAAAGTGTTTTCTCCTACTTTGCGTTCTGCCGTTCCCTCTCATATATCAGTGAGCGGGCGCCGCCCCGCCCCCACCCACCGCACAAGCGGGAGTCCGTTACCACAGCAACACATTCACTTAAAGCAAACAAGCAAACATTTCTCTTAATATTATATTATATTATATTATATTATATTATATTATATTATATTATATTATATTATATTATATTATATTATATAGAGGAGAGCAGTTACAGCAAACATTCTCTTTAAATTGTATTATATTATATATTGTATTGTATTATTTTATATTATATATCTAGGAGAGCAGTTACAGCAAACATTATCTTTATATTATATATTATATTGTATTATTTTATATATTATTTTATATTATATATCTAGGAGAGCACTTACATGCAACATTCTCTTTATATTATATTATATAGAGGAAAGCAGTTACAACATTCTAATTATATATTATATTATTATAATAATTATATTGAAGTTTTTTTCAGTCGCTTTGGTGCATTTCCCAGATCACAACTAAAATTCTTGTTTTAGACATCATCATCTAGTCACTGTTTAATCAACAGAAACATTTGAATAACCTGTTAAACATAAGTATTTCTATTTAAATATAAATAAAATGCACATCATAAAAGCAGTTTATCATTCTTTTGAACAAATTGCAAATGCTTTGGTACATTCATGCAATTTATATACAAGTGTCTGCTGTTTCTTACATTATTAATTGCTTATGTCATGTTTATCAAAATGTATTATACTGGTTCTCTGTTGAATAGTCTCAAAACATATAGGCAATAGACCCCTCAAAACATATAGGCATTAGTTCCATAAGTCATTAAATGCAGAATGGTTGAACTAGTTGTCATAAACTGTCAAACATATTTTCTATACAATTCTATTAGACTTTTTTTGTCCTGAATTGTTGAATTGCAGATGTGAATTCTGAATTTCACTAATGAAGGGGAATGTAAAGCATTAGATCAATCAATGATCACCAGTTCTCTATAATCGCTCAGAGTGCATCTCATGATCTTCCTCTGGCATATAGACAGAGCACAACACATACACACTCTGAGAACGGAAGAACAACAGGGTGAACAGCCGAGGAGGAGAAGAGGAGTAAGCATGTGTGGTGATACAGAGGTAAAACAGAGGAAGAGATAGAACAGGCCAAGAATGTAGGTTTCTGAAGAAATAAGGGCCACTATGTAGATCATGTTCAGTCATGACCTCATGGCCGAGGCGGGTTGAAAGGTGAGCCATGAGAACAAACGTGTGTGTCCTCAATCATTCAAGCGTTTGTAGACAGAACAGGTGTGTGATCAGACAGTGTTCACTAGGCTACTGTTCACCATAAGTTCATTATACAGTAAATATACGTGATAGAGACATAATGTAACACACACACACACACGTACATATGTGTGTAATAGTCTTTTTCTTTATTGCAATGACATTGTACTGTAATTTTTTAACAGACCAACAGTATATATGTGAGTCCAGTCTCAACTAGAGTAATGGGCCATGTGTGTTTATGGCTACGTTCACACTGCAGGCTAAAACGACCCAATTCCGATTTTTTTTGCCTCTATGCGACCTGTATCTGATCTTTTCATGACAGTCTGAACGACACAGATCCGATCTTTTCAAATGCGACCCAGGCCACTTGGGTATGTGGTCCAAATCCGATCTGTATTCGATCTTTTCAAATGCGACCTCAATCTGAACGGCCAAGTCACATGTATCCGACCCGCACGCCATTGATATGCGACAAACGTCATAATTCTGCGTTGAAGTAGGCGGGAATGAGAAGATAAACAAGTTAGCTATCGTACGATAGCACGCACCTGTAGCTAGCCACTACACTCCAACGCGTTGCACTGTTTGGTCCGCCGCAGACGTGTCTCTTCCCGTGACAGAGTTAATCGAAGGTGCTCAAACATAATCGAAGGTGGATCTGGTCATTCGGAAGTTACTGATGAATTCTGTATTAGTGAAGCCACTCACATCAGTATCCCACCACTCCTGGCTGCGACTCCGCATCCACACAAATAACTTTAATATTGCTAAACGAGCTCCACTGTTGACATTCATGTTTAGCTACTTCCGCAAACAAGTGACGTTGTTGACCGTTGAGTACTCTTCTGCGCATGCATATGTGTCATACAGATAAAGTGCAGTCTTTTGTATTTTCAATCATTGTCATCAAAATCGTAGCCATTGTTTACTTCTAAAAGTACTGATACAGTTATATTGACAACATGACTAAGCATTTTGACATTCTTGTTTGTGACACAAGGCACAGTCAAAGGCAGAGCTAGGGTTAGGGCTAGGGTTAGGGTTAGGGCTAGGGTTAGTGCAGATCCAATGGCTTTTAAAATCAAAGAAAGAACAAAATAATTCTGAAAACAAACATTTAAACATGTTAGCTTGATTCATGATTCTTTTAAACACTTTTTTTTCTTATATGACTATATGTAACTGCTCTGTCTCTCTCTCTCTCTCTCTATATATATATATATATATATAGAGAGAGAGAGAGAGAGATGTTTGCTGTAACTGCTCTCCTCTATAAACAGTTCTTATCAGTCGCTTTAGTACATTTCTTGAATCATTCTTAAGATTTGCAAATAAGGAAAGCGCATTTCGTACAAACAGCAGAACACAATAGATTACCATCAAAAGCCTGTAACTTGCTCAAAATCCTTAGTACATTATATATCAATGAACATCAGAGAAAGAACAAAATAATTCTGTAAACAAACATTTAAACGTGTCAGCTTGATTCTTTTAAACACTTTTTTTTCTTTTGTATGACTATGTAACTGCTCTGTATCTCTCTCTCTCTCTCTCTCTCTCTCTCTCTCTCTCTATCTATCTATCTCTCTATAGATATAGATAGATAGATAGATAGACAGAGCAGTTACATGTAGTCATACAAAAGAAATAGATAGATAGATAGATAGATAGACAGAGCAGTTACATGTAGTCATACAAAAGAAATAGATAGATAGATAGATAGATAGATAGATAGATAGATAGATAGATAGATAGATAGATAGATAGACAGACAGAGCAGTTACATGTAGTCATACAAAAGAAAACAAATTGTTTAAAAGAATCATGAATCAAGCTGACACGTTTAAATGTTTGTTTACAGAATTATTTTGTTCTTTCTTTGATTTGAAAAGCCATTGGATCTCCACTAACCCTAACCCTAACCCTGCCTGTGACTGTCAGTCTGACTGAGATCTGCTCACACTGTGATCAGCCGCCCTTCCCCCACAGCACTGAGACTGATCGCGCGCGCGCCCTTCCCCCACAGCACTGAGACTGACTGCAGACACAGCTGAACTAACAGGCAGACAGTGACAGACAGGTAGATAGCTAAGCAGAACAAGTGCTGCTCAAAAGATGACAATCTGTTGTGGCTATGCGTTTTTAAAGCACTTTTACCAGGTCTAGCTTCTCCGCCCTTTAATGTAAAGTACCATTAATTTATGAAAGAAATAAAAAGAAGATATGCTGTTAAAGTACTGGTTAAAGTTTAATTTAGAGCCTCGAAATAATCCACATCCCTCCCCCATCTTAACTCAAATAAATTGACAACAACACAGACTCGTGCAAAACTGGATACATATATACCAGCTTGAATATCAGCCCTGCTGTGTATTTGCAGACATCAATTTACTATTTTGATTAATAAATGCTATTAGTAGAAAATAAGATGTCTGTTCAAGAGATCTAGGTTGCTCATTTAGGCATTATATGCTCTTTTAAACTTGTGCTTGTACGGACATGCGCACTGGTTCCTAGTTCGAGTCCTCTGGGTTCGTTTAAAAGTGATCATGTGCTCTGTCCACTAGAAAGACTTACTACTTACTCCACCAGTTTTTTTTTTTTTTGTGTGTGTGTGTGTGTGTGTGTTTGAAGAAACACTATTGTGATTAAAACAAAGATTCTTGTCATCAGAGAGTTTTTTATTCGGTCAAATAAATATAATCACAATTTCAACGTGAAATCCAAATACGTAACTACGTCATTGACGCAAGTCTGCGACAGTCGATGTATTTTCCCGGGAAATGCAGACACGTGACAATGGGACGCGAAACAGATGACAACCCCCCACCACGCAGGAAAGGTGAGATCAAGTCTTGTCCTGAAAATGCATGATAACTAAATACATTGTGAAATATGAAAGTAAGTAAGTGGTTTATTTGAGTGGTTTAATTATTTTTTGCGTAAGGTTTTATTTACTTCTTGATTGTATTGAATTTGCTTCTAATTTGATGATTTGTTGCAATAAGGAAAAAAGTTTATTGCCTACTGTAGGCATTGCCCAGTAAATATAATTTTGTTATTTTTATATAATAGTACTTTAGATTCTACAAATTAATCAAAACAACCGAGTCAGTGATAGCCTACTATATCATTGTTTTTCTCAAAAGTGTTGTCAAATAGCAACTGTAATTTGAAATAATTAAATTATATATTTTTTATATCATTATTATTTGATATATTTATTATTTTATGTAATACATTATTACATTATTTGCCCAAAAATATTTTTTTCAGTGGAATGTTTTATTTATTTATTTATTATTATTTATCTTCACAAAGCTTTTTTTGCCCAATGATGGTACATAGACACTTATAGTATTTTTATTGTGTGTTTCAAAGTCCAAAGCAGACAAAAAGCACATTAAAAATAGTCCCTATGAATCTAGCTGGTTATTGACTGAAAATCTCCTGTATGCTGTAGCTCTTAATTCAGATATGAATATACAGTAGATTGATGTCAATTATATCTATATCACAAGACACACAAGAACCAATGTTTTTTGGCACGTTGCCTTTTTAATTTAAATTCCTGTTGTACGTGGAATTGTACAACTGTTGTGACTGGTCACACATGCTGTCATTGAATAGAGCTCTGTGATGTGATATAGGCTAATATAAATATATACTTTAGTGTTGAACAGAAAAAACACAACACAGGTTTGGAACAACATGAGGCTCAATTGGAACAACAATTAACATAATTGTATGTTAATTACATATGTTTTTGGGTGAACAATTCCAGTAAGATCAACAAGATTTTTTAAATATGCTTGTTTATTTCATTCACATTATATTTAATTTAATTTTTCCACTCATTTCAAGAAAGAAAGTCGCCATGCTGGGAAATAAAAGACGTATAAAACCTCTGCAGGACGCTGAGCATCACATCACTGTGAAACCGACAAGCCTGAGCTTCAAGAGCAGTTCATCAGCAAATATAAAGGCAAGTATTTATGACTAAGCAGTTTAGTAATAACGTTAACCTACAAAACTGAGAATTTAATGTGAGGCGAGTCATATGGTTGTTAGGCCAACTAATATCCATGTTTCACAAGTTAAACAGTACTTTATATTTTATTTTTTTGTGCAGTCAAGATTCCTGAATAGAGGCATTCTGCAGGCATTAGCCCGAAAACAAAAACAGTTGCATTTCTGCACTTCTGGTTCCATCAACCCAAAGTCAATGTTTACTTGCACATTCTTAACCCAATTATGCACAAGAAGCAGACAGTGCGTGTGGTCATGTAAACGCAGACTAAGGTCATCATAAACGGCATAAGCATAAACCAATTGACACAGCTAGATTTTTGCCCCTTATTCCATATTTGCCCGGCATGTAAACACATTAACCTGCGTTCTGTGGCTTATTGAAGTGAGCATGTGTGATGTGTGACAGGAAAGTGTCCTTATTGTGGATTTAAGCACATCCAGTCAGAGCGAGCGTTTTCTTGACCCAAGAACATCTTAAAAAGTGTTCTCATCTCATGCAGAAGTGGTACAGTCGAAATCCTGCATCCGATACTGCATGAGAGGAGAATATGAGTCTGTAAGTTTCCCGCTGAAATTCTGGAATACTCTTGGACTTTATTTAACATCACAACTGACATGACATGAAATACACAGTCAGATACTCGCAGTGTTGGGCATGTTACTTAA
Organism: Rhinichthys klamathensis goyatoka; assembly: GCF_029890125.1. Lineage (NCBI taxonomy): Eukaryota > Metazoa > Chordata > Actinopteri > Cypriniformes > Leuciscidae > Rhinichthys > Rhinichthys klamathensis. The sequence continues at coordinate 1,125,436 of NW_026606592.1, read as the reverse complement.
AAAAAGTAATTAGTTATAGTTACTAGTTACTTCTCACAAATAGTAACTGAGTTAAATCAATATATAAGAGACTAATTACCAACTAATTACCAGGGAAAGTAACTATTACGTTACTTTTGAAAAAAAAAAGTCAAATAACTTGCCCTCAATATTAAATATGTTAAATTAATGAAATGGACACTATAGAATAAATTATTATTATAAAACATTGTAAACTAATCTACACTATTGTAATGTTGCTGTGGGACAATGCAATATATTGTTTAAAATATTATCATTACTATAGAACAATAAAACATAATAGATGGTTTAGAACTTTTAATATTTAATATTGCACAGACCACAGCTGGCCAAAAAATAAGTCTAAAAATAAATTATGCTTCTTAAGAAATGTACCAAAAATGAATAAATAATAATACTTTGTAGTGCAAGTTAAAATGATAAACAGTTTAACAAGAAGTGCTCCCAGAACCTTCCCAGAACATTACCTGCCAGCTATTTTTTAGATTTTATTTCTATAACCATGTAAATTAATTAAAACGTTGCAGATGATACCAATAGGCTACAGAGATTATTCTAATGCTGAAATTTGTAATTTATTTATAAACAAACTATATAATGCTCGGACACCCTCGGCCTTTCTCGCGCACTGTCGAGCGCGCTCGTGGACACACTCGGTCTCTCTCGCACTGTCGAGCGCGCTCGCGGACACACTCGGTCTCTCTCGCACTGTCGAGCGCGCTCGCGGACACACTCGGTCTCTCTCGCGCAGTCGAGCGCGCGCTCGCGGACACACTCGGTCTCTCTCGCGCAGTCGAGCGCGCGCTCGCGGACACACTCGGTCTCTCTCGCGCAGTCGAGCGCGCGCTCGCGGACACACTCGGTCTCTCTCGCACTGTCGAGCGCGCTCGCGGACACACTCGGTCTCTCTCGCACTGTCGAGCGCGCTCGCGGACACACTCGGTCTCTCTCGCGCAGTCGAGCGCGCGCTCGGACACACTCGGTCTCTCTCGCACTGTCGAGCGCGCTCGCGGACACACTCGGTCTCTCTCGCGCAGTCGAGCGCGCGCTCGCGGACACACTCGGTCTCTCTCGCGCAGTCGAGCGCGCGCTCGCGGACACACTCGGTCTCTCTCGCGCAGTCGAGCGCGCGCTCGGACACACTCGGTCTCTCTCGCACTGTCGAGCGCGCGCTCGGACACACTCGGTCTCTCGCACTGTCAAGCGCGCTCGCGGACACACTCGTCTCGCGCAGTCGAGCGCGCTCGCGGACACACTCGGTCTCTCTCGCACTGTCGAGCGCGCGCTCGGACACACTCGGTCTCTCTCGCACTGTCGAGCGCGCGCTCGGACACACTCGGTGTCTCTCGCACTGTCGAGCGCGCGCTCGGACACACTCGGTCTCTCTCGCACTGTCGAGCGCGCGCTCGGACACACTCGGTCTGTCGAGCGCGCGCTCGGACACACTCGGTCTCTCTCGCACTGTCGAGCGCGCTCGCGGACACACTCGTCTCGCGCAGTCGAGCGCGCTCGCGGACACACTCGGTCTCTCTCGCACTGTCGAGCGCGCGCTCGGACACACTCGGTCTCTCTCGCACTGTCGAGCGCGCGCTCGGGCACACTCGGTCTCTCTCGCACTGTCGAGCGCGCTCGGACACACTCGGTCTCTCTCGCACTGTCGAGCGCGCGCTCGGACACACTCGGTCTCTCTCGCACTGTCGGGCGCGCGCTCGGGCACACTCGGTCTCTCTCGCACTGTCGAGCGCGCGCTCGGACACACTCGGTCTGTCGAGCGCGCGCTCGGACACACTCGGTCTCTCTCGCACTGTCGAGCGCGCTCGCGGACACACTCGTCTCGCACTGTCCAGCGCGCGCTCGGACACACTCGGTCTGTCGAGCGCGCGCTCGGACACACTCGATCTCTCTCGCGCAGTCGAGCGCGCGCTCGGACACACTCGGTCTCTCTCGCACTGTCGAGCGCGCTCGCGGACACACTCGGTCTCTCTCGCGCAGTCGAGCGCGCGCTCGGACACACTCGGTCTTTCTCGCGCACTGTCGAGCGCGCTCGCGGCGTTCGCTTCGCTTTTGTCCAGTCCGGCGCCTCATAAACACACACACACACCAGAGAAAAAACTTTGCAGGTCCTATGGCGGAGAGAGAGCCTACTCGGATGAAAACCGCTTCAGTGGTACCATAGCTTAATTAGGCTATGGTAACGCCGCATTTTATTGTCAGTAACGGTAACGGCGTTGTAACGGGGGAAACAGTAATTTGTTTGATTACGAAGCGAAGCGAGCCGAACCGGATCGAGTCGTACCACGCAGTGGAAAAGCGAAGCGAGCCGAACCGTATCGAGTCGTACCACGCAGTGGAAAAGCGAAGCGAGCCGAACCGTATTGAGTCGTACCACGCAGTGGAAAAGTGAAGCGAGCCGAACCGGATCGAGTCGTAACACACAGTGGAAAAGCGAAGCGAGCCGAACCGGATCGAGTCGTACCACGCAGTGGAAAAGCGAAGCGAGCCGAACCGGATCGAGTCGTACCACGCAGTGGAAAAGCGAAGCGAGCCGAACCGGATCGAGTCGTACCACGCAGTGGAAAAGCGAAGCGAGCCGAACCGGATCGAGTCGTACCACGCAGTGGAAAAGCGAAGCGAGCCGAACCGGATCGAGTCGTACCACGCAGTGTAAAAGCGAAGCGAGCCGAACCGGATCGAGTCGTACCACGCAGTGGAAAAGCGAAGCGAGCCGAACCGGATCGAGTCGTACCACGCAGTGGAAAAGCGAAGCGAGCCGAACCGTATCGAGTCGTACCACGCAGTGGAAAAGCGAAGCGAGCCGAACCGGATCGAGTCGTACCACGCAGTGGAAAAGCGAAGCGAGCCGAACCGGATCGAGTCGTACCACGCAGTGGAAAAGCGAAGCGAGCCGAACCGTATCGAGTCGTACCACGCAGTGGAAAAGCGAAGCGAGCCGAACCGTATCGAGTCGTACCACGCAGTGGAAAAGCGAAGCGAGCCGAACCGGATCGAGTCGTACCACGCAGTGGAAAAGCGAAGCGAGCCGAACCGGATCGAGTCGTACCACGCAGTGGAAAAGCGAAGCGAGCCGAACCAGATCGAGTCGTACCACGCAGTGGAAAAGCGAAGCGAGCCGAACCGGATCGAGTCGTACCACGCAGTGGAAAAGCGAAGCGAGCCGAACCGGATCGAGTCGTACCACGCAGTGGAAAAGCGAAGCGAGCCGAACCGGATCGAGTCGTACCACGCAGTGGAAAAGCGAAGCGAGCCGAACCGGATCGAGTCGTACCACGCAGTGGAAAAGCGAAGCGAGCTGAGCCGAACCGTGCTGCGCTGCGCAGCACTTTGTTCTTAACAATATATAGACATGATAATAATGTTGGTGTAAGAAAATGAATGAAATTTTAACTGTATAATTTTAAGACTTGAAAGTATAATGTAAAGTATAAGCAAAGCATACTTCGAGATTAGCCTGGCTATTGACTATTTTCCTACACTAATTTCCCTTTTACATCATATAATGTACATCGTATTGTTGAGAACTTTCAGTAATAATCAAAATAAAAGTGGACATTAAAGAAGCTGCAGCTAATATATTTCTCCTCTTCAGGGCGTGGAGTTTTCACCACTGGAGCTTTCTTCACAGGGGATTTTGTTCTTGAATACAGAGGTGAACTTCTGAGTTCAGAGGAGAGTCTTGACCGATCTGAACACTACACTGAAGCTGAGAACACGTTCCTGTTTGATTTTCAGTGGCATGGCAGAAATTGGTGGTGAGTAAAGAACTGTTGGATTGATGTAGTAGGGATGCTAAAATATCTGGACCTGTAAAATACTCAGGGTGTGTTCATGCCTGTAGTTCTGTTCGCTTGGTTCGTTTGGTCCGGGTCTGCTTATTGTTCAGGGGCCGTATTCACAAAGAATTTTAAGGCTAAAAGTAGCTCCTAACTGGCGAATTTAGGAGCAACTCCTAAAAATAATGGGCGTGTCACTCGTAACTTTAGGACTCCTAATTTTTTTCACTAAGAGTAATTCACGAAGCATTTTAGCCCTAAAAGTAGCACCTAAGTCTAGGACAGCTTAAAAGAAGTCGAGAGGACTCCTAACTCACTAAGACCAATTCACAAAGGATTGTAGCGCACACCACCGCCTCTCGCAGTCGTCCGGGGTCCGCGACACAAGCGGGAATGCTGCATTGATCTGCAAACACTCTCCCATTCTCACGCTTAGTTTTGCTTCATATCCCAGTGCCGAATTTCACTTTTTTTATGTTTTTTTTTTCTAGCACTAACTGGGCCAGCAGCAGTTACTGATCATGCGTCCAGTTTGGCTTTCTTTTCCGTTTTGGCGAGTTCATAATCCACCGTCATTCAAAGTTACATTACTTCAATAGGAGCAACATTTCCTTGTTTTAAGTTTATTTTTCTATTTAGGCTAATATGATGTCAATTAACCAAGCAAGTGTTAATGCAAGTGTCGTTTTTCATTATTAGGCAAGTGACGGTTTTCATTGGGGTATTAGGCTACATTGATTTAATTTAATTCACCACTTTTCTCTCTCTCTCTGCCTTTTTAGAATTGCACTTCACTGGAGCCTGCACAAACATGTCATTATATATGCATTTCGATGACATTACTATTATTATTTTGTGTAGGACACAGACATATTTAGATATCGTAATTCCATGATTTGTTGCGTCTGCGTTATGTTCCGCATGATGGCCCTGTCATCTAACAACCAATCACCGTGATCACTGCGAGGAAGCTCGTGCATGAGAAGTGACGTCATCTATAGCAACGATGACTCACTCTTAGTTTAGGAGTTGTCATTTTTCTTTACTAAGAGTAGGTCTGAAAGGCGTTGTGAATAACTTTTAAGAGAAAACTCCTAGCTAAAATATTTTAGTGCGATTTAGGAGTACTCCTAGTGGTAAGATAAAATTCTTTGTGAATACGGCCCCAGATTGGCATTTCTATCGTTGAACCTGTTATGCTTGACCAGTTTGCCCTTTTTAGGGTCACATCTTCGTGTTTTTGGTTCGTTTACATGTCTCTGGTCCATGTTACGTTCATATTTCATTCGAACCGCACCAGAGTTCGTTTGGAAGCCAACTGATACCCATTTTTTCAGCATCTCGGTCCGCTTGTTTGGTGGCACCAGGTTTCAGATGGCAGCGTTCACACTTATTCAAATAAACCGCACTAACAGTCTAAACAAACATCCCAGGTGTGAACACACCCTAATACTTAAAATTCACCATGAACTGACAAGAGTACTGAGTGCAGTTTCCTTGAGTCATCAGTATTTGTTTTCCCTGTATTCCCTAAAGAGAACAAAATGGTTAATTTGAGATGCCGTTATCTGAGAGCTGAGAGGATGTTGCAGTACACTATCATATAGATCAGTGGTTCTCAGACCCTCTCTGCAGATTCTGTATGTCTCCTTCACCTGACACACTCGGTTGAGTTCATAGAGTTGTGTTCTGATGATGATCAGGTGGATTAAAACACGAGACATACAGCATATGCAGAAACGTGGGTTCCCAGGACTGGGGTTCAGAACCACTTCTAGAAAATAACTGTACATTTCTAATATATATTCTAAGATTACAAGTATTGAGTGATAATTGTATGTCTTTATAGCATGGATGCATCTAAAGAAGACGGGTTCTCTTTGGGAAGACTTGTTAACGGTCAGACCAGAAATCCTACTTGCAAAATGAGAACCGTTGAAGTGAGCAGAAAACCTCACCTGTGTCTCTTTGCTGTACGAGACATTCTACCAGGAGAAGAAATCACTTACAATTATGGAGACTCAGATTGGCCATGGCGAGTCAAGGTACTATCAAGAAAATGCTAAAGAGATTGATCAGTAATTCATTCATGATAATCTTTTACTGTCATTCTGATTATTTACCATGTGATTGTGGTCTCATATTTCTGAAGCCTTTAAATCAAGCATCAGCAGAATCTACTGATAAAAAGCCAGCCAGCAGTTTGGGCCCGCAGAAATCGGTAAGTCCACTTTAAAACATCTGTATCATTATATTATTGACTATTTCAGCATAGAGATGTGTGTGAAAGAAATGATAGATAAAGTGTAGGATAGCTAGAGGAATTATCGTGAACACGTTTTTCTGTCCTTCACAAATATTTCTGATTTTGTTATTCCCTGGTTTCTTTTCTGACATCCAGCCCCATTGTGCAGCTTCTGTTCCCTCTCCTGGATTGGACAAGGTGAACAGCAACGGTCCACATAAGCACTCAGGCAAAGCAAGAACATCAATGAATAAAACGGTAACCATCTCATACATGCAGAGCTATCTACTGATGTTTACTGCCAGCTAGTTAAAGGTGCAGTAGGTGATTCCTCAGAAACACTGTTGATATTTGAAATCGACACCTAAACAAACACACGCCTCCCTTCATTGCTCCGCCCACAGTATAATGAACACGCAACACAGGCAACCACTAACAGCTGGTGCTCAGGTGTTCAACTAGAAAAGATTTTTATTGCTGGCAAACCATAGGATGCATTTGAAGGTTTGGTTTTAGTTGATTGTACGTGCATATCCACTTCATCCAGCACATGTGTGTAAACGCTTCAAATGATACAAAATAAAAAACAATTGTCATTAGAAATGCAATTAAAATGTACCCACAATTGACCCTTCGCTAAGCCTTGCCCGAAAACCGCCACTGGCCAATCGTGGCTTAGCAACCGTAACTAGGCACGGGAGGTCTGTCAAGCTTTCGAGCGAGGGAAACATGCCGACGCGTTGTGCGTATGGATTGTGCAAATCTGATACCCGGTATTATAAAAGTTTGGACGGTGGGGTGGCATTTTTTCTCTTCCCGAAACCTAAAAGCCAAAGGGGAGAAATCCCGGGCGTGGATCAAGCAGTGTGGAGACCCATTCACAACTAAATGACGACAGGATTAACAAAAAAAAAAAAACGCCTATTGCTTGGAAATAATGGCGGTTCTTTGTTCATAATGCATATATTTGAAAGTAAAATAAGACGATTAAAGGCAAGACGGAGGCTCACTGACATACTTTAAAATATATTTCAGCATTTTGTTAATCGACGGCCTACTAACGTTACCCCTGTAACTTTACCCCAATCCGATCGCGGCTCTCCCGGTGTTAGATTGATGGATAAGCAGTTTGATTTGTAATTATTAGATTATTTTCACATTGCACTTACTCTGCTGTGCATGAACATAGCTGTTCCGCCATTTGTGTGTTTCCCATGTGAATGGTCTGCTAAGGAGGCGACTGCTGCTTGCGCTGGGACCTAACATTATAGGCTTTAGCTTCAATTTTGATGAAATTATTCTCTAATCTGTTGCATATTATGTCGCGGATATATCCCTCGAATGCATACTGCTGTCCCTTTTGTCTTGCTCTCTCAGATATTTCACCTGTTCTCCAAAAATGACTAATTATCTCCTTGGGAATGTCTGACACCGGTGCATTCACACTGTAATAGACGTGGCAGCCGCGAAAGCTTGACAGGCGTAGCAACAGTAACTAAGGAGAGCGGGGCTTAGCGAAGGGTCAATTAAACCTACTCTAAAACAAACAAACTAACATAAATACTTAAATGGTATGGAGTAAATGTAGCACGTTACTACCCACCTCTGCTTGTAAAAGGATTAGTTCACTTCAGAAATAGTATTTCCTGATAATTTACTCTCCCCATGTCATCCAAGATGTTCATACATTTCTTTCTTCGGTCGAAAAGAAATTAAGGCTTTGAGGAAAACATTCCAGGATTTTTCTCATTATAATGACTTCAATAGGGTCCAACGGGTTAAGGTCCAAATGTCAGTTTCAGTATTCTAAAAAAAATTTTTTATATACTTTTTAACCACAAATGCTGGTCTTGCACTAGCTGTGATGATCCACACATTATGTAATCAGGTTGAAAGGTCACGCGTGTTCCGGTTCAGAAATGTAGGGTGAAAAACTCATTTACTCCTCCAACTTCAAAATCGTCCGACATCGTTGTTTTACCTTTTATTTACGTTGTCCTTGCACGTTCAACTTGTAAACTGGTTTTACTTCTGAAGTGAAACTAGTTATAGTTTATACGAGTTTTAATGTCTGAACCAATGTAACTATTATTGTGACTATTGTCACAATTTGTACGTAAAGTTTGTATAAATGTTTGGTTAGGGTGTCAAATGTTGATATAAAATAATTTTTATTAATGATCTTTACTTTGAAATGTACAAAACATGTTTGTTTATTTTTTGTTCACCCCTAGAGTGTGTTTGTGTTTGTTCTTGTCTTATTTTCTTTGGGTGCCACAGTTTTCAATATTGTCAATGTACATTTTATTCTTGTTTAAGCTAAATACCTCTTTATATATCTGCAGAAGCGGTTTCAATCAAGATTGGCAAAATTAAGACAACATCATGAAGATTGCTATGAACGTTTTAACAGAGCAGAAATTGAAAAGGAACACATGATTGCCAAACAGCAATCACAAAAAGTTTGTTTGGTGAGTAATTTGTGAACATCATCACACTATTCTGTGATCAACGCCCATTAACAGTTAATTATTTTATTATTAATTCATTTGATCAATTAACAGTTTGCTTGGTCCTTTTGCTTTTAATTTAGACCTAATATTTTTATTCAAATTATATTTCAAGCTGTCCTCATCATCCTCATCCTCGCCTGTGCAGCCTTCATCATGCTCATCCTCGCCTGTGCAGCCTTCATCATCCTCATCCTCGCCTGTGCAGCCTTCATCATCCTCATCCTCGCCTGTGCAGCCTTCATCATCCTCATCCTCACCTGTGCAGCCTTCATCATCCTCTTCCTCGCCTGTGTAGCCTTCATCATCCTCATCCTCGCCTGTGCAGCCTTCATCATCCTCATCCTCGCCCTCGCAGCCTTCATCATCCTCATCCTCGCCTGTGCAGCCTTCATCATCCTCATCCTCACCTGTGCAGCCTTCATCATCCTCATCCTCGCAGCCTTCATCATCCTCATCCTCACCTGTGTAGCCTTCATCATCCTCATCCTCGCCTGTGCAGCCTTCATCATCCTCATCCTCGCCTGTGCAGCCTTCATCATCCTCATCCTCGCCTGTGCAGCCTTCATCATCCTCATCCTCACCTGTGCAGCCTTCATCATCCTCTTCCTCGCCTGTGTAGCCTTCATCATCCTCATCCTCGCCTGTGCAGCCTTCATCATCCTCATCCTCGCCCTCGCAGCCTTCATCATCCTCATCCTCGCCTGTGCAGCCTTCATCATCCTCATCCTCACCTGTGCAGCCTTCATCATCCTCATCCTCACCTGTGTAGCCTTCATCATCCTCATCCTCGCCTGTGCAGCCTTCATCATCCTCATCCTCACCTGTGCAGCCTTAATCATCCTCATCCTCGCCTGTGCAGCCTTAATCATCCTCATCCTCGCCTGTGCAGCCTTCATCATCCTCATCCTCACCTGTGCAGCCTTAATCATCCTCATCCTCGCCTGTGCAGCCTTAATCATCCTCATCCTCACCTGTGCAGCCTTAATCATCCTCATCCTCGCCTGTGCAGCCTTAATCATCCTCATCCTCGCCTGTGCAGCCTTAATCATCCTCATCCTCGCCTGTGCAGCCTTCATCATCCTCATCCTCACCTGTGCAGCCTTAATCATCCTCATCCTCGCCTGTGCAGCCTTCATCATCCTCATCCTCACCTGTGCAGCCTTAATCATCCTCATCCTCGCCCTCGCAGCCTTCATCATCCTCACCTGTGCAGCCTTAATCATCCTCATCCTCGCAGCCTTCATCGCCTACACCTTCTCCTGCTCCACCCTTATCTTCGCCCTGTGCTGCATCCACACCTGTGGTTCACTCATCACAGGTGTCTGAGACACACTCATTAAGGGAGGTGGGTAGAATCATTGGCTGAATTATTGGGATGGTCGGAGTATATTGCACTGGTAGAACTAGCGATAGATTTAATGAAATTATATATTATTAATATTTGTTTGTATTTCTCCTCTTCCAGATACCCTCTTTAAGGCCATCAAGAAAAAGATAGGTATGTGACTTGCCATGTAATACTTTATATGCTAATTTTTTTTTGTTGCATAATTAGGACTTTGCTTGCCAGTATCCACAATACGATGAAATTTAATGTTACAGGAACCACTGCCATGTACACTATGCCCACATACTCCCTGTTTTGTTAGATTCTGGCAGTGGTGTACTCGTGTGATCACTAAAAAATATAATAGAAAAAAATATTTTGTACTATTTGAGTAAGTGTTAAATTCTCTCATTCAGTATTCAGGAAGTGCTGTATGTGACACAGACTACAGCGATGTTGACTACATACCAAAAATCAGCTCAGAGGAATCTGATACATCCAACATCTCCCAAAGAGGCAGGTGATTCATCGGATCAATTTATAACATCACCAAAAAAGATTAAATGCCAAACTAAAGAGACAAGCACCTTTTCTGGTGACAAGACTTTTATTCAGTCAATGCCATCACCAAAGCAGGAACGGAAGGCGTACAACAAGAAGCGGTGTTGCCTTTATTGCTCTAAGCCATATTAAAAAAATGACAAGACACCTTGAATTTGTCCATCGCATCGAAGTGGGGGTTATAAAGGCAGTAGCATTTCCAAAACATTTCAGTTAAACCTCCTTAGAAAAAGGGGCAACTTTGCCCACAACACAGATGTGGTGAGACAAGGACATGGGGAGATGATTGCCTGCTACCGTCCAAAAAATAGATAAAGAGCCAAAGAATGTATTCACTGCATTTACTGCCAAGGGCTTTATAACAAGCGTAGCCTTTGGAAACATATCAAAAACTGTCCCCTGAAACCTAAAGAGGATGATGCCCTGGGCCGGAAAAGAGTTCGATCTCTGTGTGCTTTAAACACACCAGTCGGCTTAGAAGTGAGCAAAGGTTTCAAGAAAATACTGTCCTTTATGAACTATGAAGTTTCGCGTGTAGTTCATTCTGACAGATCCATCATGCAGCTGGGGGAGCACATGTTCAACAGGATGGGGTCTGATGTGACCAAACAGAGTTATCTGGCTACGATGAAGAGAAAAACTCCTACCACATTCCTTCTTTAGCTCTCAAACTTGGGCATTCTTTAATCAAGATCTGTAGCATTGTTGAGAGCAATGCCATGATGTATGGAGATCATGATCGTGCTGAGTGTGCCCGAGACTTCAGGAGAATACACCAGGCAAGGTGGAATGAGTACATTTCTGCTGGTGCTATAACTACATCGAAAGAAGCCAAGTGGAACACACCACAGATCATTCCTTTCACTCAGGATGTCAAAGTCCTGCACACACATCTTGAAAAGAAACACGATGGGCTCCTAAGTAAGCTCAGAACTTGCCCTTCTGCTGACAGCTACTCTGCTCTAGCCAAGGTCACACTGTCCCAGGTCATCCTGTTCAACCGAAGGAGAGAAGGTGAGGTATCCCGTGTGCTTTTGTCAGCTTTTAAAAGCAGGGATTCTTCTGAGCTACATGAAGATATTGCCATCTGTCTGTCTGAGTTTGAGAGGAAGCTGTGTCTGCACTTCACAAGAGTTGAGATCCGGGGTAAACGAGGCAGAAAGGTTCCTGTGCTCCTCAAGCCTTCCATGGTTTCTGCCATGGAGCTGCTCGTTGAAACGCGGGAGCTTTGTGGTGTTCCAGCAGAGAATCCCTTTATGTTTGCCAGATGTGGAGCAATGTCAGCCTACAGAGGTGGAGAGTGCATCAACAAAGCTGCTTGCGAATGTGGCATAAAGAACCCTGAAGCACTGTCATCAACTAGGCTCAGGAAACACATAGCAACCATGTCTAAAATTCTTAACCTTGATGAGAATGAAGCAGACCAACTGGCTGATTTCCTTGGTCACGATATCAGAATCCACAGACAGTATTACCGGTTACCAGAGGGAACACTGCAGCTGGCAAAAATGAGTAAAGTCCTAATGGCCATGGAGAAAGGAACACTGTCTGACTACAAAGGAAAGAAACTTGATGACATTGAAATCGACCCAAATGGTATGAGTATTTTTTGACTGTCTGTGTATCTTTGCTGTACATATTTGAAAAACAATGTATGTGATCATGTCACAGATGCTAAGTATAAGCAATAAAGTGTTATTTTTTTTGTCAATGAATTAGTTGAGGCCCAAGGTGATTCCATGTCAAGTGATGAGGAGGACTACAGTGACCTATCTCAGACAACAGCACCAGCAGAGACTGATCAACCTGTTCAATCTGATCAATCTGTTTCACAGGAGGATCAAGGTAAGAAATATATCTAAACTACACAAACAACAATAATCAAATAAACATGAATTAGCTCCATGCAGCAATATCCAGCCAAATTCAAATAATCAACACATTTGGACACAATCTTGATTTGGTCTTTACTCACTGATTTAGTTGTAATGAGAATGTGTAATGAGACTTTAAAGTTACTGTAATATAACTAACTATTTCGTAGGTTCTTCAAATGCTCCAAAAAAGAAATGGGAGGACAGTGAGGTAAAAGCAGTAGAGAGACACATGATGAAGTTCATCAAGACATGCAAAGTTCCTGGTAAGCAAGACTGTGAAAGATGCATTCACGCAGAGCCAGAAGCTTTGAAGCAGCGAACATGGACTGGTGTGAAAAATTATGTGCGGAACAGGATCACGACTCTTAAAAGAAAGGGTGGTTTGTAGAGAGCCATAAACACTTCAACACTTTGCATATTATGCTCTTTTTGTAAGAAATGGAGCTAAATTAAAGAAATGAGGATAAAGGTGTAGAAATATTTTGAGGATGGAATGAAACAGAATATAAAGTGAAAAGTTAGAGTATAAGAAAGCTAATGAAGAAGGAGAGGATAGTAAGATAATCAATTTTCATTATTCAGTTTTCTTTGTTCAGTTGCAAAGAAGTTGGATGGAATGCCATGTTAAACTTTTTGATATTTCTGTTATAGAGGGAGGAGAGAATGTAAAGACGATAAAGTGAAGAGTGATTAGCTGTGTTGGACATGGGCTGTGGCTGGATGTAACCGATCGGTGAGAGTTGCCGTGTGGAGGCGGGAGGAGCTGAAAACTGAGACGTGAGTTTGACACTTTCTGCTTCCCGTAGTGACGCTTGCGCTGTGTTTGCATACTTTACCACAGCTGAAGTGGAATAAATGCATTATTTGCCAAATACACAGATATTTTTTAGAGACATTTTGATTCAATACATGTACTGCTTAATACAGCGTCTGTTTGTACAAGAATAAAGTTCAACATAAGCCTAAATACCAATGAAGTTGTATCTGGCTACGATGAAGAGAAAAACTCCTACCACATTCCTTCTTTAGCTCTCAAACTTGGGCATTCTTTAATCAAGATCTGTAGCATTGTTGAGAGCAATGCCATGATGTATGGAGATCATGATCGTGCTGTGTGTGCCCGAGACTTCAGGAGAATACACCAGGCAAGGTGGAATGAGTACATTTCTGCTGGTGCTATAACTACATCGAAAGAAGCCATGTGGAACACACCACAGATCATTCCTTTCACTCAGGATGTCAAAGTCCTGCACACACATCTTGAAAAGAAACACGATGGGCTCCTAAGTAAGCTCAGAACTTGCCCTTCTGCTGACAGCTACTCTGCTCTAGTCCCAGGTCATCCCGAGGCTACATTGTATCAGTTTTATTTTGATAAACATGACAATATAACATTGCGACTACATGAAAAGAGCTTTCACTGTTATAAAAAACAGATTTGTGAGCATTAGTGGAACTGAAGCTGTGAGAATAAACACATGATCGTTGTCATGCGGAGAATCCAGCCAATCGTGGATCAGTTGTGTTGTCATCAGAGCTTGTGAGTCGCTCTGGAGAAACTGCTCTGGCTGAGTCTTCCTGCTCTCCAATCGCTCTCAGCGGACTCTGATGTCATACGGCAGTCACACGGCTTCGCTGTCTGAAGTCGGACACGAGTTCTAACCATCATGCACTGCTTCAAGTCAGCCGCCGATCAGTCTGTGCAACGCTGCATGAAGTCCAACAAGCCTTTTCTCTCCTCTCCTCCCTCTTTACATTCTCTCCCTCTTTCCATCCCCTTTACATTCACTTCCTCTTTCCATCCCCTTTACATTCACTTCCTCTTTCCATCCCCTTTACATTCACTTCCTCTTTCCATCCCTCTTTACATTCTCTCCCTCTTTCCATCCCCTTTACATTCACTCCCTCTTTCCATCCCTCTTTACATTCTCTCCCTCTTTCCATCCCCTTTACATTCACTTCCTCTTTCCATCCCCTTTACATTCACTCCCTCTTTCCATCCCTCTTTACATTCTCTCCCTCTTTCCATCCTCTTTACATTCTCTCCCTCTTTCCATACCCTTTACATTCACTTCCTCTTTCCATCCCTCTTTACATTCACTCCCTCTTTACATTCACTCCCTCTTTCCATCCCTCTTTACATTCACTCCCTCTTTCCATCCCTTGAATGTAAAGGGTATGGAAAGAGGGAGTGAATGTAAAGAGGGATGGAAAGAGGGAGTGAATGTAAAGGGGATGGAAAGAGGGAGTGAATGTAAAGGGGATGGAAAGAGGGAGTGAATGTAAAGAGGGATGGAAAGAGGGAGTGAATGTAAAGGGGATGGAAAGAGGGAGTGAATGTAAAGGGGATGGAAAGAGGGAGAGAATGTAAAGAGGGATGGAAAGAGGAAGTGAATGTAAAGGGGATGGAAAGAGGGAGAGAATGTAAAGAGGGAGGAGAGGAGAGAAAAGGCTTGTTGGACTTCATGCAGCGTTGCACAGACTGATCGGCGGCTGACTTGAAGCAGTGCATGATGGTTAGAACTCGTATCCGACTTCAGACAGCGAAGCCGTGTGACTGCCGTATGACATCAGAGTCCGCTGAGAGCGATTGGAGAGCAGGAAGACTCAGCCAGAGCAGTTTCTCCAGAGCGACTCACAAGCTCTGATGACAACACAACTGATCCACGATTGGCTGGATTCTCCGCATGACAACGATCATGTGTTTATTCTCACAGCTTCAGTTCCACTAATGCTCACAAATCTGTTTTTTATAACAGTGAAAGCTCTTTTCATGTAGTCGCAATGTTATATTGTCATGTTTATCAAAATAAAACTGATACAATGTAGCCTCGGGATGACCTGGGACTAGAGCAGAGTAGCTGTCAGCAGAAGGGCAAGTTCTGAGCTTACTTAGGAGCCCATCGTGTTTCTTTTCAAGATGTGTGTGCAGGACTTTGACATCCTGAGTGAAAGGAATGATCTGTGGTGTGTTCCACTTGGCTTCTTTCGATGTAGTTATAGCACCAGCAGAAATGTACTCATTCCACCTTGCCTGGTGTATTCTCCTGAAGTCTCGGGCACACTCAGCACGATCATGATCTCCATACATCATGGCATTGCTCTCAACAATGCTACAGATCTTGATTAAAGAATGCCCAAGTTTGAGAGCTAAAGAAGGAATGTGGTAGGAGTTTTTCTCTTCATCGTAGCCAGATAACTCTGTTTGGTCACATCAGACCCCATCCTGTTGAACATGTGCTCCCCCAGCTGCATGATGGATCTGTCAGAATGAACTACACGCGAAACTTCATAGTTCATAAAGGACAGTATTTTCTTGAAACCTTTGCTCACTTCTAAGCCGACTGGTGTGTTTAAAGCACACAGAGATCGAACTCTTTTCCGGCCCAGGGCATCATCCTCTTTAGGTTTCAGGGGACAGTTTTTGATATGTTTCCAAAGGCTACGCTTGTTATAAAGCCCTTGGCAGTAAATGCAGTGAATACATTCTTTGGCTCTTTGTCTATTTTTTGGACGGTAGCAGGCAATCATCTCCCCATGTCCTTGTCTCACCACATCTGTGTTGTGGGCAAAGTTGCCCCTTTTTCTAAGGAGGTTTAAAGAACTTTGGAAAGAGGCTTTTCCAAAGAACTTTATTCTTGTTCAAACAGATGCTGTATTAAGCGGTTCATGTAGTGCATGAAAACGTCCCTGAAATATCTGTGTATTTGGCAAATAATGCATTTATTCCACTTCAGCTGTGCTAAAGTATGCAAACACATCGTGAGCGTCACTACGGGAAGCAGAAAGTGTCAGACTCACGTCTCAGTTTTCAGCTTCTCCCGGCTGCACACGGCAATGTCCAACACAGCTGATGTAAACGATGAAAAGAGGGAGTGAATGGAAAGAGGATGAAAAGGATGAGTAAATGTAAAGGAGATAGTAGAGAGATTTTGAAGAAGGGTGGATGGAGGAAGCACAGAGGATAGTTGGACACTGAGAATCATTCCCACCTCCAAGTTATTAGATTTGTCATTGTTCTTTTTTATTTTTTTATTTTATATCTTTTTGAATTTCTGTCATTAACTGCAATGTGTACTTTCAACACAATGTTTAATACTGTTAATATTAAAGAGTCATTAAATCGGAGTGTGTATCACTAGAGTCCCCAAAGAGTCATTTAATCGGAGTGTGTGTCATTAGAGTCCCCAAAGAGTCATTTAATCGGAGTGTGTGTGTCATTAGAGTCCCCAAAGAGTCATTTAATCGGAGTGTGTGTGTCATTAAAGTCCCCAAAGAGTCATTAAATCGGAGTGTGTATCACTAGAGTCCCCAAAGAGTCATTAAATCGGAGTGTGTGTGTGTCACTAGAGTCCCCAAAGAGTCATTTAATCGGAGTGTGTGTGTCATTAGAGTCCTCAAAGAGTCATTTAATCGGAGTGTGTGTGTCATTAGAGTCCTCAAAGAGTCATTTAATCGGAGTGTGTATCACTAGAGTCCCCAAAGAGTCATTAAATCGGAGTGTGTATCACTAGAGTCCCCAAAGAGTCATTAAATCGGAGTGTGTGTGTGTCACTAGAGTCCTCAAAGAGTCATTTAATCGGAGTGTGTATCACTAGAGTCCCCAAAGAGTCATTAAATCGGAGTGTGTATCACTAGAGTCCCCAAAGAGTCATTAAATCGGAGTGTGTGTGTGTCACTAGAGTCCTCAAAGAGTCATTTAATCGGAGTGTGTGTGTCATTAGAGTCCTTAAAGAGCCATTTAATCTGAGTGTGTGTGTCATTAGAGTCCTTAAAGAGCCATTTAATCTGAGTGTGTGTGTCACTAGAGTCCTTAAAGAGCCATTTAATCTGAGTGTGTGTGTCACTAGAGTCCCCAAAGAGTCATTTAATCGGAGTGTGTGTGTCATTAGAGTCCCCAAAGAGTCATTTAATCGGAGTGTGTGTGTCATTAGAGTCCCCAAAGAGTCATTTAATCGGAGTGTGTGTGTCATTAGAGTCCCCAAAGAGTCATTTAATCGGAGTGTGTGTGTCATTAGAGTCCCCAAAGAGTCATTTAATCGGAGTGTGTGTGTCATTAGAGTCCCCAAAGAGTCATTTAATCAGAGTGTGTGTGTCATTAGAGTCCCCAAAGAGTCATTTAATCAGAGTGTGTGTGTCATTAGAGTCCTTAAAGAGCCATTTAATCTGAGTGTGTATCACTATTTTTATTTGTATAAAGTTTTTCTTTGACAGTTACTACACTTTACAGAAGAAATGCCTAATGTCATAAAGCCCCAGTGAGTAGCCAAAGATGACTCTGGTGAGGAAAACCCCTTAAGATGTTTTTGTGATGATGATTAGTTTGCAGTCGATGCTAAATTAACTAGAGGGATGCTGGCCGTGGCCAGTGAAGTGTTCTCTGCCATGAAGTGAAGTCAGTTTTATTTCTATAGCGCATTATACAATACAGATCGTTTTAAAGCAGCTTCACATACATAAAATAACTTGCAAATTTCAACAATTATGTTCATCTTTTGTTCTCTGATAGTCAATACAGTCAAATCAATAATATTTCTGAATGTTAATTGTCATTCCCCGACTGAGACAAAGGCACTTGATCTCAAGCTACAAATCAGACAAAAATGTAGACTACCCATTTACAGTGATCATGAAGAAATGAAAAACCCAGTTTACTCTCTCACACCTGTATCTCTGCACTAGCTTGATTTCAGTGTCCAGTATTGGAACTTTGAATTGTAATATTCTACTTCTGTCTTCTTAGGATAAATAATATAACATCTCAACAAAGTCCTGAAAGTATACATTAACCAGAGTTTGTGTATCACCATGGTCCTCAAAGTATGACTTAACCAGAGTTTGTGTATCACCATGGTCCTCAAAGTATGACTTAACCAGAGTTTGTGTATCACCATGGTCCTCAAAGTATGACTTAACCAGAGTTTGTGTATCACCATGGTCCTCAAAGTATGACTTGACCAGAGTTTGTGTTTAATGTCCCCAAAATGGACATAAAAAATACTGTCCCTAAAGTGAAGGCAAAATGTCAGGTCTTTAAGGAAGGCTTTTATTGATAAAATCAAGTGATAAGTGTGATGACAGCTTCTCCAGAAGTGCAGTCATGTCTTTCTTTTGTCTCTAGACCCTTCAGAAAGGGGTGTCCCTAAAGGTAGGGTTCCCAGTCATACGTCCTCACATTGTGGTTAAGTAGGTATGTGTGTGTGTGTGTGTGTGTGTGTGTGTGTGTGTGTGTGTGTGTGTCCTAAAAAGTGCCCTTTGGACTAACCCATTTGTTTTGGGTTTTCTGCTTGTATTGTTCTAGACTAGTGTATTAGTTATAACAGTATGCATTCTGGGCTGTTATTTTTTTTTAAATGGCCGCATTTTAGACATTATCAAAGACTACTTTCTGTCACAGTTTAGAATATGTTTTTTAAAATGTTGAATACTCAGCTCAGCTAACTGGTAAACAGCCTCCAACTGATCCTTAGATCTAATTCTGCCTCCCCTTAAAGTTGAACCCATTCACCATTGCTTTTAGCCTGGTAATACCAACCAAACTCTGCTACTTCGCTTTGCTTCAAAGACAGAGTCTGGCATGTCATCATGGGGGGCTGCGCTGCGCTTGTCTGAAGTATAACATCATTGGTTACCCGTAAGCCAATCACATAACGTTTGGTTATGACGTGTGCTATTCGCCAGCTCAGCCGCATCGAACTTCCACTGTAAACACATGTATGATGCGAAAACGAAACCATCGAGCGAAATACCGGAGTGAACATGGCTGACCGAGTTTTGCTGCCTCCTTAACCTGATCCTCCATGAGTGCAACCAAGGTTTTTTGACCTGCCTTTGACCTGCCCAGTTTCTCGCTGACGATCGGTAATATTTGATAAATTAAACTTGTACCAAAACCTGACAGGAGTAGGGGTGTCACGATTCTCCAAATCCTCGATTCGATTACATTTTCAATTCTAAAGTCACGGTTCGATTCGATTCTCGATTTTTACATTTATTTTTTTTAAAGCCGAAACCGGCCAATCAGGATGCTCTCTGTCTTACATGCGCTTCATGAGGCACACACGCAAGGTCTCTCGCTCTCTCCCTCTCTGCCGTGCGCGTGCTGTACGGTTTGGAGCACAGTTTTTTCTGTCTCGCATGCGCGCTCTTGCTCGCTCACTCTAGATTCCGGGAGATTTTAACTAATTTGCGTGCATCAGGGAGCCGCTATCAATATGCGGTAGACTCCCGGAACTTCCTCGAGACTTGGGATGTCTGCAAACTGTAGCTTTTTTGAAGCGCGAACGTTGTCAACATAACTCACTGGAAATCCAAAAAACTTCCACACCTGCGACTTCAATGAAAGAGGAGGGGGTTCAAGTTCTGTCGATGGGTCTCCTGCATCTGCAGTTGCCATGCTATCTTTTGAATGGCTGTAGCTAAGTTAGAGGAGATTGACCATAGACTCGCAGCACAACACGCGTGTTTTTTTCCGCTTGGCAAGCCGACCGGGTGTGGCAGCATCGACGATTCCATTTTTTAATTCGAAGTTCGAGATTGTGAATTAATTTCGACACCCTTAGTCGAGAGAAGGGCCACGGCATCACCTACATTCAAAATGTTTAACAAACAATCTTCTTCTTCGGGCTTCAGTTTGGAAATGGCAGGAATATTCTCCACAACAGAGCGAATTGCATCCCATATCTCCATATCTGCGGTCGTTTTCGATTTCCCCAATCTTAACCCTCATGTGGTGTTCGGGTCAATTTGACCCGGAGAAGATTTTCTTTTTCCCGAAAATACTAGTTAATGTTATCGCTTTGGACTGAAACTTTGTTCCCAAACGGTTTAACTAAATCTCAGGTTTTTTTGTGAAAATTTTCTTATTTTTTTGTGGGAGTTTTGTTACCTTGTTACACTTGTGGTGTTCCCGGTAAAAAATGACCGGCCTATAAAAAATTGCTTATAAGTCACTCATTATACCATATTTTCACCCAATCTTGGATTCAATCTTTTTGTCAACTTGTTCTCTTTTAATTAGGACTGGTTTTATATTTCTGTTTGC
Organism: Rhinichthys klamathensis goyatoka; assembly: GCF_029890125.1. Classification (NCBI taxonomy): domain Eukaryota; kingdom Metazoa; phylum Chordata; class Actinopteri; order Cypriniformes; family Leuciscidae; genus Rhinichthys; species Rhinichthys klamathensis. The sequence goes on along the minus strand of NW_026606592.1, from coordinate 1,105,057 downwards.
ATCTGATTAATCGTGGGCCTCATTTGTCTGAAAGTAGGCATCTCATTTTTTGAGTAAAAAACAAATAATTTATGAGGAAATTTGGAAATATGAAAAAAAAAAAATGAAAAAAATGGCTACTGTTGATCACACTAGTCTACTCTGTTTCACCAGGAATTTTGTTTTGAAACTTTTGTTTTGTAAAAAATATGGCACATAGTCACACTTGTGGTGTTCCCGGTCAAAAATGACCGGCCTATAAAAAATAGCTTATAAATCACTCATTATACCATATTTTCACCCAATCTTGGATTCAATCTTTTTGTCAACTTGTTCTCTTTCAATTAGGACTGGTTTTATATTTCTGTTTGCATCTGATTAATCGTGGGCCTCATTTATCTGAGAGCGGGCATCTCATTTTTTGAGTAAAAAACTAATAATTTATGAGTAAATTTGGAAATATGAAATAAAAATATGAAAAAAATGGCTACTGTTAATCACACTAGTCTACTCTAATGTTTCACCAGGAATTTTGTTTTGAAACTTTTGTTTTGTAAAAAATATGGCACATAGTCACACTTGTGGTGTTCCCGGTCAAAAATGACCGGCCTATAAAAAATAGCTTATAAATCACTCATAATACCATATTTTCACCCAATCTTGGATTCAATCTTTTTGTCAACTTGTTCTCTTTCAATTAGGTTTTTTATTTCTGTTTGCATCTGATTAATCGTGGGCCTCATTTATCTGAGAGTAGACATGGTCAAAAATGGTCACAATGGCCGACCATTGAAAGTGAATGGGAGAGACTGAAAATAACAGAACAATTTAGTTTTCAGGAGCATGTTCATTATTTTCATGTACACATATGAGCATGTGTGCTTGCAAACATTGAGCCCTTGGACCTGTGCATGTATCGATACATTTATACACACGCTACCCAGACACACACACGTTAAAACACACAAACTTTTTGGAGTATTACACACATTCTTTTCCACAGAGAGAAATTTGATCCTACCCTAACCTGCATCTAATATACATTTATCCATCTGACATTACCACACACACACACACACACACACACACACACGCACACACACACACACACACACACACAAACTGGCCGTGACTGCAGTGACCCGGCTTCAAAAGAATCTTTCTTTCATGGTCTTGTTTCATCACAGCTTCCAGACTAAATATTATGATATTTTGTTTTGGAACTGTGAGGTTCTCACACAGAACTAGACAATATTTACAAATATACATCATGTGATAGCACAGGCATATATAAAATGCCTCACAGCACCTTGCTTGTCATTCATTTGTGGCAGCACAATGGCAAAACAGCTCTGCACATGATGTTATTCATCAGATTTTTTACTCAGAAACTAGTGAGGAGGAGGAAATGCAGGATGCATCTTGCAGTGAAGATGTTTCTGAAGAGGAAGGGCTTCAGAAGAAAACCTGCCTTGCCTTATAGGTGGGTATGAAGGCCAGGACAAAGTTCCATCTTTTGACCAGAATGAAACGGTAACCTCAGCTGGGCCCTCATCACTGGAAGACTGCTCCTCATCAGTTGTTTCAAGCTCCGTAGCCGATTCAGTGGTGCCTTCCTCTTCAGAAACATCTTCAGTGCAAGATGCATCCTGCATTTCCTCCTCCTCACTAGTTTCTGAGTCAAAAATCTGATCACGGCCTGTGTGTGTGTGTGTGGTAATGTCAGATGGATAAATGTATATTAGATGCAGGTTAGGGTAGGATCAAATTTCTCTCTGTGGAAAAGAATGTGTGTAATATTTAAAAAAGTTTGTGTGTTTTAACGTGTGTGTGTCTGGGTAGCGTGTGTATAAATGTATCGATACATGCACAGGTCCAAGGGCTCGATGTTTGCAAGCACACATGCTCATATGTGTACATGAAAATAATGAACATGCTCCTGAAAACTAAATTGTTCTGTTATTTTCAGTCTCTCCCATTCACTTTCAATGGTCGGCCATTGTGACCATTTTTGACCATGCCTACTCTCAGATAAATGAGGCCCACGATTAATCAGATGCAAACAGAAATATAAAACCAGTCCTAATTGAAAGAGAACAAGTTGACAAAAAGATTGAATCCAAGATTGGGTGAAAATATGGTATAATGAGTGACGTATAAGCTATTTTTTATAGGCCGGTCATTTTTGACCGGGAACACCACAAGTGTGACTATGTGCCATATTTTTTACAAAACAAAAGTTTCAAAACAAAATTCCTGGTGAAACATTAGAGTAGACTAGTGTGATCAACAGTAGCCATTTTTTTTTTTTTTTTTATATATATTTCCAAATTTACTCATAAATTATTTGTTTTTTACTCAAAAAATGAGATGCCTATCTCAGACAAATGAGGCCCCCGATTAATCAGATGCAAACAGAAATATAAAACCAGTCCTAATTGAAAGAGAACAAGTTGACAAAAAGATTGAATCCAAGATTGGGTGAAAATATGGTATAATGAGTGATTTATAAGGTTTTTTTTATAGGCCGGTCATTTTTGACCGGGAACACCACAAGTGTGACTGTGTGCCATATTTTTTACAAAACAAAAGTATCAAAACAAAATTCCTGGTGAAAATGTTAAGTTGACTAGTGTGATCAACAATACCAATTTTCTTCAGATTTTATTTAATATTTCCAAATTTACTCATAAATTATTTGTTTTTTACTCAAAAAATGAAATGCCTACTCTCAAATAAATGAGGCCTATGATTATTCAGATGCAAATCAAAATATAAAACCAGTCCTAATTGAAAGAGAACATGTTGACAAAAAGATTGAATCCAAGATTGGGTGAAAATATGGTATAATGAGTGATTTATAAGGTTTTTTTTATGGCCCGGTCATTTTTGACGGGAACACCACAGGTGTTATAGGGTTTTGAACACCACATGAGGGTTAAACTCGGTGCTTAGCGTCTACGTCACGGCTCTCAGCCCGCCCTCTGTTCGTTGATTGGCCGGCTGTTTTCAGGCCGGAGGAAAACTGAGAGACATGTCGATGTCTCAGACTAAGTACAGAAGCGAAATTAAACTGAGCGGAAGTACGAAGTCTGACGTAGTCAGGCTACATTGCTTTTGCCAGCATTACATAAATCTCTCTTATTTTATTTTTTATTTTTATTTTAGCCCAAATAGACTGATGTTGTGCTCACTGTGTGAAGAGTTTTGAAAAAAGTGAACTAAATATTGACAAATGGGTCCAAGCAATTAAAAACAAAAAAACCAACAAAAAAACCCTGTAAGGTGTGAAGAAGATATGATGACCTTTTCAGACGAAGAGTCAGTTTGTAATGTCAGTAATTAGACAGTTTCTACCATGCTACAGTCTCTCTTTACAGTATCACATGGAATAGTGTAATGTAAAGTGCCTGTATTTGATGCAACAGTTACCTGCCATCTTTTTTCAATTCTCATTTATTTGTGTATTTAAAAAACATCAAAACGCTTTGTTTGAATTTCATGATAAAATTGACAGAATCTGAAAGCTAAGACCTTTTGTCTTATCAGAAATAACAAAGCACAAAGCTCTTTGCAATTATTGGATGGAAGGGGAGCTACAAATAATGTTTGGTGTAATGAAAAACTGTGGACCTGGCAACCCTGGCTTGATACGGGGGATTCATAGGGTCAAATAGAGCCTGCTTTAACGTCACTGTTTTTTTTTAACTTAATACGTTATTGTTGCATTAACTTTCCCTAAATTTAACACAAGACGTTTTCTTCTCACACAGTATGTGTTGCAGTCTGACATATTTCCCGCCCCTTTTGATTGACAGATTATAATCGGCCTGTTTTTAAACAATAGTGAAAATAATTTCTTTTATCAGACGATACCGATTGTTTTGACCGATACATCGGTGCATCCCTACAATAAACTGCGATGTCTGTAATGTAAGACACCTAAGACCGTGCTACAGGGAGACGGATGGACAACTGATTGTCCTTGCAGTGCCAAACAATGTGTAACCATGTGTCCCCCTCAAGACCTGATTTGTTTTTTAAACACAGCACCTTTGCTTCACCAATTTATGTAGATGTGTGCATCTGTTGTGTCTTCAATGCACATAATTCATATCACCATGTTTATATGTTTCTTCAAAGCTGAGAAAAAGCTAGGCTGTTTTGCAACAACAATACCTTTCTTTTGCAATTCCTTTTGAATCCAATAAAATAAATATCATTCATTAACAAATAATTGGCACGTTCATGACTTTATTGGGGAAGATGCCTCTTGAAGGTAATTAAAGGAATGGAATTTAAACAAAATCTGAAGGTATATGTAGAGATTGAATTAAGCAAAATAAAAGGCTGTAAAATGGTATACAATTTTAACATAAAATGTTTAATACACTTATTAGTCATTTTAAGAATAAAACAATTCATCATTCAAACACTAATTTGGAAGGGCTGACCTATATATTAATCTCTGTTCCTAAACTTAGTATTGTTTATTTTTCGGTGTTTTTTATATATATATTTTCCAATCATTTTGTGCTCTCCTTTCTGTGGATGGGCTCATGACAGCTTCTGTCTCAATAGATGTAAATACTCTCTTCTCCCATTTTTCCTCATTCATTCTCTTCCTATTCTCTTCTTCGTCTTCCGTTTCTTTCACTCCCACATCTTTGTCTTTACATCTCACGCTTTCCTAGGAATCACAAAAAGAGGAGTTTTAATAAACAGAAGGTCAATACTGAGCAAATATTAAGCAGCACTAAATGTCATTGTGAACCTCTGTTATGGGTATTGTTCGCTAATTCACGATACAATATGCATCGAAATACATACATCACTACAACATATATTGCAATATATCACAAAGCCTCATTCACATTGCAAACAATACAAAAACAATTTAACACGTGCTTAAAAAAAACTTATCTTAAACAAATTACAGTTACCTTTTTATTGGACTCAACAGGCACATTCCCTTACATTACAATACATGTTATTGTACTATAAACTAATTTATTAATTCACAACACTGTATCTTGAAACATATTACAAATATAATATATTTGAGTTCAACATGATTTACACAAGCAAACATGTTCTTAGAACATGATTTACCCAAATAGGACATTTCTGGGTCATCCTTAATGGTCCTGGAACAACATTCCTCTCAGTTAATCAGATTTTAGGGTTATCTTTAGGGTTGACAAAATGCACATTGCATATCCACTGTGTAACATGCCATTTAACTAGTAGTTAGTTTATATTTTATGCAAGCTAGTTTATAGTGTATTTGATGTAAAATATATCTTCTCACTTAGTAGAAATATATCAATTTTAAGATGCATATGTTTTTGTATTGAGCTGACAATGCAATCACAAGTTGGTGCAACCCTTCCCACTGAGGAAGACAAATGAAAGGTTCTGCATACATTTTGCATTATTAATTACAGACCAATTTAAGACCACGTTCTCTCAAAGCAACACCAACCCACACAGTAAACATGCACAAGTATAGAGACGCAAACATAAAGACGGCTACAGCACAACAGCTATGAGAGGGGTATTGGATACCTTGTTACTGTTGATTCAAACTTGAGACTGTTAGTGGGAAATAAATTAAAAGAGTGAGAGATAAGTTAAAGCATAGAAGAATGATGAGAGTGGGATCAAAAACTAGCTTTTTAGTGAAACCAAGGTGTATAGAGAAAAAGATTGTGCAATTAATAAATAGACAAAGATTTTTTTTTATTAAAGTTAAGTTTAACTCTCTCTCTCTCTCGGAGTAAATCATATAAAGTTTCATTAAAAAAAAGTCAGAATAAACAGAAAAAGATTGTAAGTTTGAATAGAGAGTAAATGTAATTTTACATTTAATATATGTTTACTTAAATGCATGTTATTTTATAATTATGTGAACACATGCATATTTACATTTGTTTGAGAACTCACCGTCTATGTAGTTACGGGCGAAGAACTTCAACACCTCATCAATGAGGATAACAGGGAAAGAAAGCTTCAGTACCACCATCCACTGTTCCACGTTCAAATGAGTCAACTTGAAAACCATCTGTAATAGGAAAAGGAAGGTTTTGGCCAGTGTAGAGATATAGTTAAATATAATGAACAGGATGAAATAAAGGTGAGAGACGTACAGGCAGGGGGTCCACATAGAGGATCATGAAGTGGAGGGAGAAGGAGAGGGTCATGGCAGAAATCAGCCAGCCATTACTCCATGGGGGCATGCGGATGAGGGACTGATTCTCAGACAAACTAATGAGAAAGACACAGAAATACAGAGAGGAATACTTATTACCACCATCAATGTCAGGGTAACATTAGCTTTGTTCCAAAACCTGACAGCATTGTATTGCATCTTAGGTTCCAATAAAGGGCTGGTTCAATTCTGTCATTGTTTAATTCTGTCATCATTTGCTCACCCACAAGTTGATCCTAACCTGCATGAATTTGTGTCTTCTGCTGAACACAAAAGAAGATATTTTGAAGAATGTCGGTAACCCAACAGTTGTGGGGCCACATTGACTTCCATAGTATTTTAGTTTTTTTTTGTACTATAATATCTTCTTTTGTGTTCAACAGAAGAAAGAAAATAATTCAGATTTGGAACAACTTAAGTGTGAGGAAATTATGGCAATTTCTCCCACAGAAATAAAATCCCATAATGCGTTGCGGATTTGTAATTTGTAAATTGTAATTACACTGTACCTACGCTTAGTGAAATACTGAAAATCTACTAGATTAGACAAAAACTGCAGTGAAGATGTAACCTGTTGAGGGCGTTGAGCATCTCAATTGTGACCAGGACAGACAGAGCCATGGTCATGGGTGCAGAAGCCTCAAACACCTCACAGTCAATGCCAACAAAGTCCTCATTCTCCTCGTGGCACTGCATGAAGTGAGACTACAGCAGGAAGAGAAATTAGCAGACATAAACAGATGTGATAAGATTTCTTTCCACGTTAGATTAAAATAATAATTATATGATGGAGATATTGCTCACCAGCTGGTAGTAGGAGATATGAGGACCCTCATCATCATACAGAAACCAGTGGCCGGCAGCAGCCACGGTGGCAGCACCCACATATCCTGAGGACAGTCAAGTCATTAGAGTAACACCAAAAGTCTCACAGAAAATACGAGTAAGTAGATATTTCACAGAAATAACAAGGATACCAACCACCAATGGCCATGTATCTGAAGAACAGCCAGCCAGAGATCAGGGCCTCTTTGGGAGAGCGAGGAGGCTTGCCCATAATCTCGAGATCAGGGGGGTTGAAGCCCAGGGCAGTGGCGGGCAGACCATCAGTCACCAAGTTCACCCAAAGCAGTTGGACTGGGATCAGAGCCTCAGGCAGACCAAGAGCAGCAGTCAGGAAAATACTAAAAGAAGACGAAAAACGAGCGATATGTCAGTAAATATGTTAATGGATTTGTAGTATACCTAGTATGAGATCAAATTTATTTTAAATACATTTTGTTGTAGGTTTTTTTTTTCCACTAGTGGTATACGCACTTTAACTTAAGTACAATTTCTTTGCGACTTACTGATATAAATATTATAATTAAACTTTATTAGAAGTACTTCTTTATTGCACAATACACATTTCTTAATATTAAGCCTAAAATGTCTTTAATATCACTATTAGTATATGGATAGTATGATCTCTGTATAATATCAGTCTTTAAATGCAAAATATTTAAAGTGTACTTAAAGTATTACTTGCAATAGTTCCACTTTAGCACAATCAAATATACTTAAGTGTATCTTTAGTTGGACTAAAGACACACTTTCTGGATAACTAAACTACATTTAATGCAAAATTAGTTGTTCCAATTTAGCAGACTTTAAGTATACCAACTGAATTAAGTATACAAAAAGGACATTTGCAGGGTATATATATTAAGCACATACAAATGTATGCATACAAATGTTTGCAGGGTATATATATTAAGCACATACAAATGTAAATGTTTTTTTTTTTTTTTGTATGTAAAACATACAAATGTAAAACATACAAATGTTTGCAGGGTATATATATTAAGCACATACAAATGTAAATGTTTTTGTTGTATACTTAACATTTTTCTTTTTTTTGAAATACATTTTAATATATTAATTTTTCACTAGCGACTATATAAAAAAAACTCAATTAAATGTACCTACACACAAAAAAATGAGTGAAAGTAAATAAAGTTTTCACATTTAATTGTCCTTGAGGATTTCAAAGTTGAAAATTTGTAGTGTTTTTAAAACTGACTTTTAAAAACAAGAGGCAGAAGAGATTTTGCCATTTTAGTATTTTGGATGCAAAAACTTAGTAAATAAATTTGTCAAAAAGTACTATTTTCTTATTATTATGATTACTTTTAGCAGATGATTTTACAGTAGTTTGCCATTTAAATACATTGTGAGTTTTAGAATAATAATCAACGAATCATAGTCAAGTTCATCCATCTACAGCAATGGTTACTATAAAACTCCAATTATTCTAGTTCAACGATTGTGTCTGGAAGGGATGTTTCACCCAAAAATTAATATTCTGTTTTCACTTACCCTCGTCTTTCTTTAATTGCAAAATGATTTAACTCGTGTGACATGTACTTTGTAATTTTAAGTCTACATCAACTTGCAAGGGATTAAAAAGTATTATTTTTTAACCATGTAAATGTAACTAAGTACAAGTATGTTTTAACAGGACTCAAAGTAAACCGATTCCCCAAAATAATACTTAAGTATAGTAGTGAAGTATTTAAATCCACCTCTGTGTGTGAGCAAACATGATAACATTAGACATGGTTTTAAAAAAGGCAATGGATTCTTACCAGACGACCTCTCCAACATTGGAAGAAATCAGGTAACGGATGAATTGCTTCATGTTGTTGTAAATAGCTCTGCCTTCCTCAACAGCTGCCACGATAGAAGAGAAGTTGTCATCGGCGAGGACCATCTCAGAGGCTGACTTGGCAACGGCAGTGCCAGAGCCCATGGCAATGCCAATTTCTGCCTTCTTCAAGGCAGGGGCATCATTGACACCATCACCAGTCTAGAGCAAAGATAACAACATTACTGTATCATTTTACAGGCAGGTCTCATGTTATATAGTGTTGTGGATGTTGGCTTGTAAAGTTCAAGGGTACGTATGTCTCACCATAGCAGTAATCTCATCATGTCCCTGCAGGAACTCAACAATCTTAGACTTGTGGGAGGGCTCAACACGGGCAAAGCAGCATGCCCTACAGACAGCCTCACTTTGCTCAGATTGGGGCAGGTCATCAAACTCACGGCCAGTGTAAGCCTTTCCAGTTACATCCTCATCCTCGGTAAAGATGCCAATACGACGGCAGATGGCCACAGCGGTGCCCTTGTTGTCACCTGAGGGTTAGCGTTTTTTATGAGATTTTTTAGTTATTTGGAAGACAGGTCAGGTGTTGCAGCAAGATTAAAAGAGATGACCGATGAGAGGATGGATAAAAAAAAAAACATACCAGTGATCATGATAACACGAATGCCAGCAGCCCTACACAGTTCAATGGAGCTAGAAACCTCTTTACGGGGGGGATCCAGCATACCAACACAGCCAACAAAGGTCAAATCAGTCTGAACAAGACAGAAGAATAGCACGTCAAAGATTTGTAAAGTCAAAGATTTGTAAAGTCAAAGATTTTATGTAGCTTAGCCTGTTCATGTAACTCTCATACATCATTCTTGCTGTACCTTTTACATTTGTATCTGGGTCACCTTTTACATTTGTATCTGGGTTTTACAAATATTTAACCAATTAAAGGTTGTGACTAAATTTGTAACTCCATTGGATTCTCAAACTGTAGGTAAAACCTCATTGAAACAAATTGAGCTCTGTTTGAGCTTAATTGTGGTCAGATGCTAATAAAATAATGACACATTCAAGTATCTGACCATATTTGAAGCCACAATGCCAACTCTGATGACATGCTGTTCAATTATTTAAAAACATAGTTTTTTATTTTCCTAAAAAGTAACCGTTTTGAACATAGGATGACAGCCTTATTATAGCTTTGATGTTCACCTCATAGTCCACAAATTTAGTAGAATCCTCAAGAGCCATTTCCTCAACTTTCAGGGGAGTGTCCCTGGTGGCCAGTGCCAGGCAACGCAGAGTGTCACGGCCAGTACCCCACTCCTTGATGGTAGCCAGGATCTTATCCTTTACACTTCCAGTCAGGGGTACACGAGTAGCACCAACACGTACATAGGCACACCTGTCAATCACACCCTCTGGAGCACCCTAAAAAAAGAGGATTCAGAAGATGTGTCTATTATTAGATGAAGATCACCATCAATATGTACCATTTTTGTGACAATTTACTTTTTAAGATCCTTAAAAAAAACTGTGATGGTACCGTGGTACAGTTATGTACTAAAATAGCAATACCATGTTACTTTCATTTATATACACCATTTATGTACCTTATCATATACCATAGTATTTGCAAGGAACTTCCAAGAGACCATGAAACTTGAGTGAGTGAGTGACCATGAGTGAGACACCTGATGGTGAAATAGCATACCTTCACAAACATTTTGGAGCCTGCATCACCCTTGGTAGGTGTACAGTACACAGACATAGATTTCCTGTCACGGGAGAACTCCAGAGTGAAGTTCTTCTTCATTAGCTGCTTAACAATCTGCACAAGATGAAAATGGAAACAGATTTGAGTTACATAACAATCAGCTCCAAGCTACATTACTGATGTTTTAGGAAGGTACGCCTCTACTTACACTACAGCAAGCATTTGCTCTCTCAATCTTGGACAGGTTGTTGACGCTGGACTTGAAAACATTCATCTTCTCAACCAAGCAGCACAAAGCAGTTTCAGTGGCCTCACCAACCTTCTCAAAGATCTTCTTGGACTGTAACACAAAGGAAGATTACAGGGGTTTTTTGGGGGGACAAAAATAAATAAGAGAATAGAGGAATGAAGTATAAAAGAGTATGTGTCTCTCACCTCATTGTAGTCAAGGGAGGAATCATTGCACAGGGCACAAATGGTGGCCAACTCAACTAAACCGTCAATCTGACTGCAGTCAACACGAGCACCCCCCTTTGTGCTGAGAAAAAGATGCCACTCAGATTACATTTATGACTTCAACTTTTTGATAGCCTGATAAAAAAAAGGAGCATTTTAGGGGAAGTTTTTAATTGTGTACTTACACCTCACCCTCGGGTGTGTACTTGGAGCCAGAGATATCAAAGCAGTTAAGGTCAACGTGATCACCCTCAATTCTATCAATGATGAACATCTGTAATGATAAACAATTTCATCTTAGTCTGAAAGTAATAATATGTCCATTTGGTAACACTTTACAATACGTGTGCACTGATATGCATTAATTCATGTTTAACTAATGCACAGATAATCATGAGTTAATGTATGATTAATGAAGAACTAAACCATTAATTAATTATTACTGCATCAGCAACTAATAAAGAGTCGATATGATTAATAGATTAAGTAATACATGAATTGCTATTAATTCAATGTGTCATTGTGTATTAATTCCTTAATAACATATTTTATTAACTAATAGTGTAAATTAATGTGTTAATTACCACAATTAGTCAAAGCTATGCACTTCAACTTCCAGTTGTCTGCTTTTATTAATCATTAGCTAATTATTTGCAAAGGTATCATTATGTTATGACTTTACTTGTTGAGGCACATCATTATTAACTAGTCATTTAGTAATTGTATTAATTTACACATGAATTTGCACTAACAATGAAGTAATTAATCATGTATTAATGCATATTAGTGTACCTGTATTATCTGGAAGTTGAAATACAAGGCTTTGGCTCATTCTGGTAATTAACATATTAATTAACACTATTAGTTAAAAAAATGAGTTATTAGGGAATTAATTCACAATTAAATATTTAATTAATAACAATTCATGTATGAACTAATACATTAACCATAAAGACTCTTAATTAGTTCCTAATGTGGTAATTATTAATGAATAGCTTAGATAATCATTAGTTACACATTAGTTAAGTATTATTTGTGCATTAGTTAAGCATGAATTAATGCTTATTAGTGCACCCGTATTGTAAAGTGTTACCGTCCATTTTAATATAAATGTATACATTCGAAGGCTTATACTTTATATTCAAAGGTGAAGTGGGTAATTTCTGTAGCAATTGCAACACTCAACGAAAATGCAAAAATAATGTGATTTAGAAAAAGGTTTCCAAACACACCTACTTCCTTTTCCAAGCTGTCATTGCTCAAAACATAGGAATACCTTCCTCAAACTCTTAACACTTGGTTTGGCAAATTAGAGTGCTTAAACGTGTAAATGTTATCTTAACTATGTTTTGAAAGTGAATTGTGGAAGTCAGCCTACTAATGACAGATTAAAGGCAGGGTAGACTATTTTTTCCAGAAACATTTTTTTGTTATGCTAGTTGAAAGTCTCTTCATATCCTGATATCAATCATTAAGTAAAAAGGTCTAAATATATTTCTATAATATATATCGATATATATCTTCTGTGAAAGGCGTAGGACCATAAAATGTTTGTCCTATACAATATCACACCTGGCTTTCAACGTATGTATTTGCATACCGCTGTGCAATGATGCATGGCTTTGGACAGCGTACTGAAGGGAGAGTGGGACCTTATGTTTTCAAAGCTAGCTCGATATTGCTAGCCGCTCTGAAATTGCCTACCCTACCTTTAAATTGTGAAAAGAGTTAGTTTTTCACTGGAAAAGTTACACACTTCACCTTTAAGACTACGGTATATCAGTATTATCAATAGCTTCATTATTTCTTAGTGGATGCGTGTACATGCAACACCTACTTTGGTCACACACATCTGATTGGTGGTCAGGGTGCCAGTCTTGTCAGAGCAGATGACAGAGGTACAGCCCAGGGTCTCCACAGAGGGCAGTGAACGGACAATAGCGTTTTTCTTGGCCATACGTCTGGTACCAAGAGCCAGGCATGTAGTGATGACAGCAGGCAAACCTGACAAGAGGACAGGAGTTTATGGATGGATTAATGTATGTCAATTATATTGATACTCTTAATAATTCATTACATTTATATAGCGCTTTTCTTTGGACTCAAAGCGCTTTACATAAAAGGGGGGATCTCCTCAACCACCACCAACCATCCACCTGGATGATGCAACGGCAGCCATATTGCGCCAGAACGCCCACCACACACCAGCTTACTGGTGGAGAGGAGACATAGTGATGAAGCCAATTGGTATATATATATGGGGATTATTAGGAGGCCATGATGGACAGAGGCCACTGGGCAAATTTGGCCAGGATGCCGGGGTTACAGCCCTACTCTTTCGAAAGACATCCTGGGATTTTTTTGTGAGAGAGTCATGGCCTCGTTTTAACGTCTCATCCGAAGGACGGTGCTCTTTGACAGTATAGTGTCCCCATTACTATACTGGGGCGTTAGGACCCACACAGACCACAGGTTGAGCGCCCCCTGCTGGCCTCACTAACACCTCTTCCAGCAGCAACCTGGTTTTCTCAGAAGGTCTCCCATCCAGGTACTAACCAGGCTCAGCCTTGCTTAGCTTCAGTGGGCAACCAGTCTTGGGCTACAGGGTGATATGGCTGCTGGCTCTTGATAGATTTAGATAGTAACTATGCTTCATGTAAAGTATAGACTTAAGGACACTTGCCCACTTGTGGGCATAGTGGGAATTACATAATAAACCTTGGGAAAAAATAAACTTTGAGATATGTGTTGCAAGTGTTATCATGCTCACCCTCAGGGATTGCAGCCACAGCCAGAGCAACAGCGATCTTGAAGTAGTAGACAGCACCACGGATCCAGGATCCACCATGGACGGGGTCATTGAAGTGACCGATGTTGATCATCCAGACAGCAATGCAGATCAGAGTGATAACCTTAGAGAGCTGCTCACCAAACTCATCCAGTTTCTGCTGCAGAGGGGTCTTCTCCTGCTCTGTGGCAGCCATCTGGTCACGGATTTTACCAATCTCAGTGGCTACACCAGTAGCGACAGCGACTCCAATAGCCTTGCCAGCAGCAATGTTTGTGCCCTAAAGGTGGGAGACGAAACTAATGATTTACCCAAGTAGTATTTTTTCCTGAATCAACTTCTTGTTCTTGGAACAATATTTATTTTGATTATTAAAGTATTTAGATTAGGCTGGTGTGTTGGGGTTTGTACAACTTTCTTATCTACTTAACCTTCCAAAAGAACATCCTAATGGGCAAAATCTAGGTCACCAGGTTGGGTTAAGGTTAGGGTTATTATTGAGAGGAACTTTGTACAAGAACCTTGTGTGTATGGAGAAATGTAGCTAATTGGAGAGGTAGAAAACTAATCTGTATAGTTGGAGGATTGTATCGATGGAAACTCACAGAGAAAAGCATGTTCTTTTTGTCCTGATTGACGGCTCTAAGGTCGGGGACAACATCGGTGTGCTTGATCACACTGACAGACTCACCTGTGCAAAAAGATAACCATATTTACATACAAATACAATACAATATAACCTCAAAATTAGAGAAGGTTCACATATAATGATCTCAATGTAACTACAGATGTGAAAACATGTTTGCACTGCTGCTTCTAAAGTAGCCTACAGCTCAAAATCCATAGGTATAGACTGTTAAAAGCACTAACCAGTAAGGATGGACTGATCAACGCGAAGGGTGGTGGATCGGATTGAAGTAAGCCTGATGTCAGCAGGAACTTTATCACCAACTAGGGAAGAGGAAAGAGAGAGTTTTCAGTATGGGAAATAGTGGTGATTCATGACCAGTGCTGCAACAAAAAAAGCCTGAACCAAAAATCTGACCAACAGGACAATATATATATATATGATTTGAATATATAGCCATGGATCACAAATATTATAGTGTATGTAGGCTCTGTACCAGTGGCAGTAATGCTACATGATTTGTGGAGAACTATAGCATAATGACCTAGACATGCTACCTCAAACTATAAATGTAATACTGTGAGTAGTTCTTTACTACACACTATGTAGCCATATAATATTTCATCTTCATCTTGTTGCTTCTGTTAATCAAACTTCCCTTGCAGGGTTTGTAGTGTGCAAACAAGGTAATACAATTTATATCCAATATTGAGCATAATTTTACAGTAGTACCTTTCTACCATTAACCTTTTCCTACAGGACCCAAGATAGACTGACAGCATCAATCTCATCTGGCCTTGCTATGTCACTTCTGCATATACTGTACCTCAACACTCAAAAAAATTATTTCAAATCCTTTTGGTCTAATACAGAGACTGGATAATGGGTCATCAGGGGATTCTATACATTCCGAAAATATGCAAACTATGCACAGTATATTCCACACTAAAGATTGAACGACATAAAGGAGTCTCACCAGACACCTCCACAATGTCACCAGGGACAATCTCTCTGGCCTTGATCCTCTGGACGCTCTTTCTGTCGGAGCGGTAGACCTTACCGATCTCAGGCTCATACTCCTTCAGAGCCTCAATGGCACTCTCAGCATTACGCTCCTGTATGACAGACAATTCATTTGCTTGGTGTGCATAAGCGTATGTGTTATGCATTCACTTCATTTACTTTGTGAAATCAATAATCTACATATATCTGCTTCTGTGATTAAGTAACTGTGTGCATTTGGTGCATTACCTGCCACACACCGACAATGGCATTGGCAATGAGAATAAGCAAAATGACAAAAGGCTCAACAAAGGCAGTCACAGTCTCTTCACCCTCCTCAAACCAGGCCAGAACCTAAAAAACACACACAAATACAGACATTAGAGACCAGCACAAGATACATCTTGCTCTTAATTTACATTTAGGGTTTATATTTCCACCTTTTAGAGCAGATACTGTTAAGACTGTACATCTTGGTGCGGTATCTACT
Organism: Rhinichthys klamathensis goyatoka; assembly: GCF_029890125.1. Classification (NCBI taxonomy): domain Eukaryota; kingdom Metazoa; phylum Chordata; class Actinopteri; order Cypriniformes; family Leuciscidae; genus Rhinichthys; species Rhinichthys klamathensis. Next base: position 1,089,148 of record NW_026606592.1, on the reverse strand, counting down.
GAATATCCTAATATTCATTCATATATATATAAATGAAATAATTTGTATATACAGTAGTTAGAACTCTAATAAGAGTCTCATATCATCAATGGAATATATTGAAATAACTTTTAATTAAAATATTTTTAGAATGCACTTGACTAATGTAGTTTTTGTTTTTTGTATTCAAACTAGTATTGTGTCATACTCAATAGGTTTTTCTATGGGAAGAAAGACAGTACTCTGGAGTAAAATCTGGTGTCAAAATGTAGTTGGCTACAATTTCTAGGCAATTACTCCATTAATATGATGTTTCAGAGAAAATAAAAAAGACATTTCCCATATTTGTATTAACTCTTGATTTATTGACCAGTGGAAGGCTTAGAGGCTCACTAGGCCAATCCTAAATATTATTTATGAATACGGGAAATACTATTCTTACATCATGATGCTATTGGTCAGGTTGCTTAATTTCTCATCTTGTGCAAAGCATGCATACATTAAAAGCCATCAAAACATTATTTCACAATCTTGTTGCACAACAGGCCTGCAGTTATATCTCCTCTCCCTTTACTTTCTCTCATGCATCTCCCCTGACCTTTTCAAAGGATAGAGTTTCTGTCTTCAACTTGAGTCCTGCTTAAAATAAACCCCTTCGCCCTCTCACACATCTTCTGAGCACCTCAATATTTTCCTTCTAAGGCCATTTGGACAGCTGGTTGAGGCGCAGTGTGGTGGGGGTTGAACATTAATACCCCCCCATGATCACCTTTAACCTCCTAATAACCGCTGAACCTTCCAAACATCCAGTCTTTCCTGCTTAGAAAACTATGTGATAAATAACACCACCCGTATGGCTTCCTGACACAATAAATTAAGATCAATCAACTCAACTATAGAAAACTATTTGATGTGACATTGCAATATGTAATACTGCTATCATATCTGAAGGCTGATGCTATACTGTCCACACTACTATGTAGACCTTTACAAATAACCTTTGTGCTAAATAAAAGGGCAAATTACCAAGTGTACCTTGTTGCATAACACCATAAATGGCCGTGGTGTATGTTACAACATTAAGTGCAGTAAGGGCAACCTACACTATGTTACAACAGCTGTTTACACGACACACCACTCAAATTGAAAGGGTATGTTTAAAAGTGTGTGTCATGCTATATGCTGACAGATCTGATTAAATCCCATGAAACAAAGTGTTTGATATGTTTTGTAAGTACATCACTATGACAACATACTCATTAATGTCTTTGTTAGGTCTCAACTTAAATAACTACTTTGTTAAAAATATATATATATATATATATATATATATATATATATATATATATATATATTCAATCTTTTTGTGTCTGTGTAATGTTCTATTTATGCTCAATATAAACATTCCTAAAATATTTTTTGGGACCAAAGAGACATATGGTAATAATTATTTTTTTGCTGGTGAGATGTGGTGAGATTGTTGGCTCTGTGGTTGCTGATTAATTTGCAGTCTTTTTTTGAATTATTCACTTTTTAAGTAACTTACGAAAGAGATGCAGGCAGCAAGCAGCAAAATTCGGACCAACAGATCTTCAAACTGCTCAATGATCAACTCCCAGACGGATTTTCCTAAAAGGAACAGAAATATAGTTCAGTCGATATTAAAATATACTATATATTCTGAGTAGATTTTGAGATTCTATTGTTGACTAGTTAGTATGAACTTAGTTCATTTCTAATGTTGTTACTTTATTAGCAATATGTTTGTACATACCCTCCTCAGCTGGCAGCTCTGAGAAACAAAGTAGACAGAAAAAAGAATAAAATATGAATTATTGACCAGAAATCAAGACAACATTTACTCTGGCCAATATTTCACTGTATCCCAGAAGAGCTATTATGACATAACCATTTCTAATTGATTTAATTTGAAAATTATTATAAAAAAGGAACTTGATGCATTTCAATCATTTTGCAGACGACTGACAAGTATTAGTATGTTCACACCGGAACAGCTATTGGTAAGTTATTTTATAACTTTAAAATATGAACAGTTTGATAGCAATGCTGACATTCAGTCCCAGCTTCAGTATTCATGTGTATTCAAATATATTTGAATACACATATGATAAATATTTCAATGTTTAAATAATGAACATATAAATCCTAAAGCTTAAATTTAAAAGTTTTAATTATATGCAAATATCAACAATGATAATATTATTTAATACTACTACTACTACTACTTCTTCTACTACTACTACTACTACTACTAATAATAATAATAATAATAATAACAGCCTAAATGGAAATACACTTCTGAACAGTAATGTGAAACAACACTTGGAATCTTTATATTTGAAATTTAAAAACTGCTTGTGCATGCTAGGTCCTCGCTGTACAAGTGGTTATGTTTTTAAATCATGACTTTGTAATGCAAGTAACATATCTGATCTCTTAGGCCAACTATCCTTCCCCCATCTGCCTAAAATACTGCTAATCTAATAAGACCTCTCAAATATCCAAGCAAGGCCGTTGTGCCATCACCTGTCTTTATTCCCTTCTCCTCTTCTGCCAAAGTCTATTTTCAATCACAGCTTCTCAGTTTCTGTGCCACAACCTGTTTGTGTTCCTTTAAATGCCACTGAAGAGTCTGAACATTTCATAATATACTAAGCCATCCATTATCAAGATTGTCTAAAATCTATGCAATTGTATATACAATTTCCCCCCCCCCCACTATTTAAAATTTAACCCAAAAGCTCTGTTGTACTAACTGTATGTCTGTATGACTATCTGTGTGCCTTCCTAAAAATAAAAGCTTCCACCATTTAGAGTGTTTGGTTGTCTTTATATTAAACCCTGAATGCATCTTCAAGACATCTCATTAATCTCACCATTGTAGCCGAACTTATCCAGGTTCTTCTTGAACTGATCAGGCGTAAGCCCGGTGGTCTCATTAACCGCAAAGTAGGCCAGACATTCAGCCGAGCTCTTGGCGTAGGCGTCCTCCATCCTGTCAGGGGTGAAGGATCTTTACGAGTAGCAAAAGCTTAGTTAAACAGGTCTATCTGTGGCTTTTAGTCTTTAATGCTCTTGTTACTCTCTGTACTACAAAATCTGCCCCCCGTTACTTGGACCCCCTCCGTACAGGAGTGATGGACTGACAGAAAGAGCGATTAAATTCACACATGTGCACTGTTTTATACTGCAGCCAGCTGCCCTATTGGTCAAAGTTGCCCATCGCCACACCCCAAAATTCCAGTCAGTTGCGTATAGCTTTGCAGGGCTGAGTTATAGACTAGGGGTTGAACGTCTACGACGTCTCAGACTTGAAGATGTGGGGGGTTATTTGGTGGGCAAGGAGCATGAGGGGATAGCATATGTAGGGGATAGCACTGAAATGAAAAGTTGTTCTGTTTTTGGAATATGCATGGTCAGTGGAATAAGGAGAGTGGAGAAGGTGAGAGAGTTAGAGTGAGTGATGGGCCAAATGGCCTCTGATAGGAGGGGGGAGTTAGAAGAGTGCTGGAGGGTTAATTTAGTACAAGCATTAGAGGAGTGTGGTTACATGTGAGGCTTAAATAAGAGATTGTCACAATGAACCCACATTGGTTTGGCATGAACAAGAACACCATCATTTCCTATGACCCCTTTTAGATCTATCTCAGCATTAAGATCCAATTCGAAACTAAAATCAAGTAGTGCATTGACAGGTATTTAGCCAAGAGTTCATGACTAAACACTAAACACACTTTCTTAATCATATGTATGTCATGTCCTTCACTCTCATGGCAATTATTAACTATTTTTGTATCTGCATTGACCCCACAGACAATTAGGTTTGGGGGTGGACCTTCGTTCTTACTTTTTGAATTACAATATACAAATTCATACGAAATTACCACCTTTTCTCACGAGATTGAGTTGGTCATGGCATTATGGTTGGCTGCCCTTCATTTTACACACATAAAAAGGACAGTCCTTGGTTGTTTTTTTCAAAAGAAGAAAATTTAATAATTTAGAGGTTGAAAGTTCTCAAAGGCCTCTATAATTTAGTAAGCAGTGTCTTCTACAGAATTGTTTTCAGACCCGGTCAAGAGGGGCATCACTGAAATTAATGAGAACCTCAGTAGAAGTGGGGCCCTCAATACAATTTTTAACAGACTCATAAGAATTTGTTTGGTGTGATGCCCCCGCCTCGTTAATTTCTGATTGAAACATCATAAAAAGGACTACAAGGTACTGACGAAGAAATTCTGCATGGAATTTAGTTTTACCAGGACAGTCAATCAATTCAACAATAGGCTTTATGCACAGCTTCACTACTTCCTGAACTTCAGCCAGCCCTTTGTTTCCTGTCTGTCATTATTGGACAAACTGATTAGTCCAGGTTTGCCTGATTATTGTTACTGAGGCCAGGCACACCTGAACTAATCAGTTTGTCCAATAATGACAGACAGGAAACAAAGGGCTGGCTGAAGTTCAGGAAGTAGTGAAGCTGTGCATAAAGCCAATTGGCAGCAACTGACAACACTTAGACCTTGAGTGGCATTCATTTCTAAAACAAATCAGGTGGGCAGAATACATTTTTCCTCAAGGCTGTATAAGCTCTCTCAAAGACTGGGTTCCAATTTTCAAAGCTTTCAGTTTCTCTGGATGCTAGTCTTTTTTTATGGCCACCCCTTGCTTAATAGAAGCAATGTTCATTGCTGTTCTTCTCAAATTGAGTGGTCTGGTATTCTGTCACAGTTAGTTTGGATAAAGATCCAAAGGTTTCTACAAACAAAAGTTATTTAATTAAACAAACTCAGGTAATCCAAAGGCAAGTATGCGACATAACAAAGTGTCTACACAAACAATACCAGACAACAACTGAATGAAAAGGAGGAACTTAAATATACAGGGTGATTGAACTCAAATGATGCACAGGTGGTGACTCGTTAATCAGAAACCATAGTTACAATTGAGGAGCGGGAAACTGGAACTGGTGACTGATAAAAAGCAAATAGAAAGTTCATGAAAATGAAACAAAAACAGGCAATTTGTGACATAACGCCCCCATCCGGCAAGGTGCGACCTCACGCCATTACAGTTGGACTGCGGGGGGAAGGAGGGGGCTCTGGAGATGGATGAGGAGCTGAAAAAGACCTGGAAAAAGGCAGAGCTGTCAGACAGAGGGACCAGGGTGGAGTAGGTGGAAGCGTCCATGGAGGAGTGGCCGGTGGAAGCGCCCATGAAGGAGTGGCCGGAGGTAGAGTCCAGGACTGAGTAGACGGCCGACGAGAGCCCAGAGCACAGCAGGAGGCAGCCAGGACGAGGGTGACCCATGGCGGAACTGATGGAGGGAGGAGCCAAGGTTGAAACTTGAGCCCGACCGACAGAGGTGACGCAGGTAGATGGTGACTTCAGGCTGAAGTCTGATGGACCGAGAGACCCGGAGACATCGAGGGACACAGAGACCCAGGCGGAGTCCTGGCGACCGAGTACCCGGAACTTTCTGGTCTTCCTTGTAGAAGAAATTACTTTTTTAATTTCAAACCTCAAATGCTCTTGAGGTTAGACACTTCATGAACTTGATTGTCAGGGTTCTGCCCTGGCAGCCTTGTCTTTGTTGTCTTTGTTTAATGTCTCTATGTTTGTGTTGTGTGTCAGCACATGACTTTGTCTTTGTTTGCCATGTGTTTAGTCCTTGTCTAGTCCTCGTTTGCTTGATTGTTTTCACCTGATCCTCATGTGCTGTTCCCTTTATATTGGGCCTCTTTCCCTCATGTCTTTGCTAATTTGTTATGGTCATTCTTTGTGTGCGTGTGTTATCGCTCAGCTTGTCAGTCAGTGTTACTCCTTATTTACACTGCACACGTCTGCGGCGCATTACGGCTGCGACGCGGCTACCGGAGCTGATCGCGCCCACTCTAGTCAATGCTTGTGTTTACACCAGAAGCGTTTCAGAAGCGTCCTAGAAGTGGCTCTCTGCGCCGCTTCGCTTAAGATAGGCGCCGAGACTATTTTCGACGGATGCCGCGTCCAAGCCGCACCGTAAATACAAAATAAAAGTAAAAAACTGTCATATTCAAAATAAACTCCCTGTGCAGACTCCCAATTGTATTGCACACCAATATATCCTTGGTAGAAACTATAGACTGTAAGATAGAAACCCAAAAATCAAGAAAAACCACATCGGACAGGCAAATCACTTGGTTTCGCGCATCCAGTCGCTTTCGCTTCTGAAATGCTCCTGGTGTGAGTTGGCACCGCATGGAGGACGGAACAAAACCTTGTCGGAGCCGTAACGCGCTGCAGACGTGTGCAGTGTAAATAAGGGGTTACAGTTCCTGATTTTTAGTCAAGTCCTAGTCTTTATTTTACTCTAGTTCTCCCAATCTTTATTTTTGGTTCATCTCTTGTTTTTGCTTTTGTTTACTAATCTTTTATTCATCTTCTCTTTAGGTTGCCTTCAAGTTTGGAGTCTTGTTTCATTTCTTTGTTTACTAGTTCTAGTTTTTAATTGATCAAATTTATTGTATTTTTCCTTTGCTATAGCTCCAGTTATTGTTGTTTTCTAGTTTTTGCCAGTTTTTATTTCGCTCTTGTTTTTGTTCTCTTGTTGTCTTGAGCCTTGTCTTGTGTCTTTGGTTCCTGTCTGCTCCCCGAGATTCCCTGCCTGTTAGTTCCTTCTGCCTGGCAGTTAGACTGGTTCAGGATCTGTGTGCAGCAAGTATCAGATCTCTGCTTCATGGTTCCTTGCCCTGTCTTCACCACAGCCATCTGCCTGGCCTGTCACGTCCTCAGCAGTTCTTCGACCTGTTGTCCTCTGGAGTTGGTTCCAGCAGTCACCCACAGTTGTCATGTCGTTGTTTCCTGTTGACCCATCTATTTGGACTGTTCCTGCCTCACCCTATCTTGTATTGTCTTCTGTTAATAAATATCACTCCCCTGCTCATTCTGCGTCCGGGTCTTCCCTATCTGAATCCTGACATTGATCTTGAAAAAAAATATTAGTACTGTTAATCAATTTAAAAAAATTAACTAGATAATCATTTAAGACTTTATTTAACTAATTTAAGGCTGCTCTTATGAGGATACTCAACAAAACGGAGAGTTTGGCATAAATGTCAAAATTCGTTCAAGCGCAAAAGAGAACTCGATTCTGGCGCGCTGTCTGTGCGCACGATACTGGCGTGCGTCTTTCTGTTCATCCTGTGTGTCACATAAAGAGGACATTCACAGGCAGCGTGATTTCTTTTGTTTTGTTGTGCTTGAATAGTTTAAAAGCATTAGCATGAATAGGAGAGTGGTCATATAATGTAACACTAGCCAAAGGATGACAGAAAAAACGGATGCTGTGTTAATTGCGGTAAAAAATTTTAACGCGTTAAACTGGAAAAAATGTATCACATGCGTTAGCGTGTTAACGTTGAAAGCCCCCCAAAAATATATATCTATGAAAATCTTCAGTCCGGATTCAGACCCCATCATAGCATAGAAACTGTGCTTGTTAAAAATACAAATGACTTACTTCTAGCTTCTGACCAAAGCTCAAATCTCATACGATCATACCTATCAGACCGTTTTCATTTTGTCTATTCAAAGTGGGAAAATATAAAATAACGTCAGTAAATTATGGAGTGCCACAAGGATCTGTGTGAGGCCCTCTGTTATTTTCTATACATTTATACATATACAATTGGTAATTATAAGAAAACATGGAATTAGTTTCCACTGTTATGCCGATGATAATCTGTTATATATGTCATCACTACCAGATGAAATCTCTAAATTATACAACTTGACAGAATGTGTTAAAGATATAAAATATTGGATAACCAGAAATGTTCTTCTATTAAATTCAGATGAGACTGATGTATTACTTATTGAACCAAAAACCTGTATACAGATTCTTTTAGAAAACAATTTGCACTTGGAAGATTGTACTGTTACTTCATCCTGTATAGTAAAATACGTAGTTATATTAGCAACTTGTCTTTTGAAAATCATATTTCATATGTTACAAAAACAGCCTTCTTCTACCTCAGAAACATTGCTAAGCTATGGAACATGCTTTCTGTTACTGATGCAGAAAAGCTAGTTCATGCATTCATGACCTCTAGACTAGATTACTGTAATGCATTACTAGGTGGTTGTCCTGCATCCTCAATAAACAAGCTAAAATTAGTCCAAAATGCAGCTGCTAGAGTTCTTACCAGGTCAAGAAAATATGATCATATAACACCAATTTTATCATCTCTACACTGGTTACCTCTTAAGTTCTGTATCGATTACAAAGTATTGCTATTGACCTATAAGGCCCTAAATGGTTTAGCTCCTGTGTATTTAACCGGTATTCTGTCATCCTACAATCCGCTCTTTAAGGTCATAAAACTCTGGACTTTTGGTTGAACCTAGAATATCCAAGTCCACTAAAGGAGGGAGAGAGTTTTTGCATGTGGCTCCTAAACTCTGGAATAGACTTCCTGATAATGTTCAGTTCTCATCCCAAAGCGTAATATATTGACTCTTTTGACAAAGCGTCTATATCCAACGCACATGGCACCCTTTAGCGTCATATGAGACGCAGATATATGGTGCATCCTAGTGGTCTAACCCTAACACTACCCCAGACCTAAACCTAGCCAAAACCGAAGCGTGTTATATTGACGCTAAAGGGTGCCATGTGCGTTGGATATAGACGCTTTGTCAAAAGAGTCAATATATTACGCTTTGGGATGAGAATGCGTTGATTATATCCTTTTAGGAAGTCTTGATTTTGTTTTTGGGGTGTACTAGAATATGCTTTCATGAGTGATTGTTCCAAAAACACATTATTTTTTCACATATTTTCACATATTTGACCCTCCTTCTGAAATGAGTTGTGATTGGTTAGCTAGCCGCGTGTGTTGTGATTGGCACCGCATGTTCGGGAAATGTCCCGCCCCTTACCATAACCACGAGTTTCATCTGCTCAGGTGTAAATATTAAGGATGCTGTCAATTTCAAACCAATTCAAGCCTGATTCAGACTTAACAATGTTAACAAACAAGAGGATCGTCCACAATTTCATGCAGGGACTTTTCAAGCACGGATTTCACAGGACGTTTCATAGTGGTGTTTTTTTGCCATTTTCTTATACAATTTAGAAACGATGTTTTACACCATTTATGCATTATATTTGTTGAAAAACTATGGTAATACAAACAGTAATCGATACAGGAACCGTATTTAAAATCAATTTTAACCACTCTCGTCACCCTTAGGCAGGTCAAACAAATGATTTGTTAAAAAATTATTTTTCTAACTTCGCTCGGTGTTTCACTATGGGATATATGGAAATCACTTTAGGCGTGACCAACTACGGAAGCTCCTATGCCACCACGTCTGTCTTTGACAGACAGGTCGACCTGAGAAGGAAGTTATTCTCACTTCCTTCCCGTGAGGGACTACAACAAGCTCTCTATTTTCGCTAAACTGTTCAACAGGCGGACCGTCATTGGATTACGCCACCGAACGCGACATCAGTGGATTGGACTGTGTTGAGTGTCACATCCGAATAGTCAAGGCGAGCTATTCTGTTTGGACAATCGCACGTCATCACAACGGTAGGATTTTCAGTGGGGTCAAGCCATCTTTAGGCTCTATGTGTTAAGGCGAGCCGTAAAAAGGGCTAACTACCCCAAATTTTTGAGAGAGAAGGCTGAGAGTGGCGGTGGCTAGCCAGCAAGACCCATGTCTGTCCGGAGCTGCTGCAAAACCTAAGGCTACTGACACCATCAGCGAGCTACCATGAGCTGGGCTGACATGATGGAAGCAAAATCCCCAGATATGCCTCCTCTTTTCTATGGCCTTCTCGCACACGAGGAGGAGGAGCCGGGTGATGAGGATGCGGAGGGCGATGCTAACTCTGACCTCCTCGACTTGGACATGGATGACGAGGAGGAGGAAGACAACTCTCTCTTCTCTGTCCAACAGTCTAGACCCCCTAGCACGAGTAGGGGGTCTAGACTTTTAGAGGCCCTTTCTCAACACCCTTTTGAGCCATTGGAAGCTATAGGGTTGAAGTTTCTCTCTCTTAAGACAGCACTGCTGTTAGTGCTGATGACAGCTAAGCATGTGAGCGACTTACAGGCCCTGTACAGGCTTTCATACCTAAAGTAGTGGACTCGTCTTGTAGATGTCGAACTACAGAACTTACAGCCTTCCACCCTCCTCCGTTCTCTTCTCCGGGGGATAGGAGATTGAATTTGAATGAATTGTTTATGTCCTGTACGGGCGCTTCCGTGTGTACGTGGAAAGGACAGCAGGTTTCCGGAAGAATGACCAGCTGTTTCTGTCATGGGCTACTCCTCACAAAGGGAAGCCGTTGTCACAGCAGCGTCTGTCCCATTGGACTGTAGAGGCTATCTCTTTAGCGTATAAATGTAGTGGTTCTCAACCTCTTGAGGGCTTAAGGGCCCACTCCACTAAGGGCATGGCTACATCATGGGCCTTACTTAAGGGAGTTTCAGTCCAGGAGATCTGTGTGGCAGCAAGCTGGGCTACGCCGCACACTTTTGTGTGATTTTATAGACTAAATGTGTTGGAGCCATCCATAGCTCATGCAGTGCTAGGAGCCAGCACATCAGGTCCCATATGATGAGGTATAGCGTACGTTGTGCAATCCGGGATTGGTCTTTATCTCTCATAGTGAAAGGCCGAGCGAAGTTAGAAAAAGAACGATGGGTTACTTAACGTAATCCCGGGTTCTTTGATAACAGAGTGAGGTGTTTCACCAACACTTCCCTCCTTGCACAGAAACCGGAAGAAATCTCTCTATAATGACTTCGTTATATGTCTGTCAAAGACCGACGTGGTGGCATAGGAGCTTCCGTAGTTGGTCACACCCAAAGCGATTCCCATATATCCCATACCGAAACACCTCACTCTGTTATCATAGAACCCGGGATTACGTTAAGTAACCCATCGTTTCGGTGTGGACAAAACAGCATCTCTTCAACATAGCGACAACACTGTCTTCTCTAATGGAGCTCAGCCAGGCCTTGTACCTTATTTTGTGTAGTCCGTGGGTGGGGATTAATTAAATGAGTAACATTATGACTTCACAAGGTCTGGAAAAACGTGTTGTAGTCCAAACGAGTCGTTTGTTGTTGTTCTACCAGAAAGAATCGGGAGAATAAGTACTGTAATAATTATACATTTATTGACAGCCCAGCAAGCAATATTATGATATAAAGTTCTTTGGCGTTGGCCCCGTCCATAGCTCGCAATCCGAGGGTCCGGACTCTGCATTTACTGCCTGAAGACGAAGGCAGGGGCGCAGCCGACCCCCTGGGAGGTATAGGAAGGGACGATCCTGGTGGTGGTGGGGAGGATGGAGGTGAATGGAAGCGTCAGCATCTGCAAACTCAGACATAGTACTGATCTTTTATACCATAAGTATTAGAACACGATTGGATAGACGAGAAGGTATTAAGTGACGTAGCAATTGATATCTCCCTTTGGAGTGGATTTTGAGTGGAGCTTTGTAACCTTGCAGGTCTTTTTTATGCTCAAACAGCAACATTACAGACTAACTAAAGTTTAAAAAGTGAAAAAGCATAATAGGACCCCTTTGATTGGTTTCTGCTTTAAATAATACATGTATTAATTGTTAGTTGTTGGCTAACAACATGATTTGTAAATGTACTTTGACAGTCACCTCTGATAACAGATTGCACAGATAACACTAAATTGTAATGTAGAAACATGCATTTGTATTGTGAACAGCGCTATACAAATAAATGTGAATTGAATTGAATTTGAGTTCATAAACTATTCTTCTACTTCCTATTTCATCCTTAGAACCACTGGTTACACTTTTAACAACTTAAAAGTACTTATTACAGGGCAAGTATAGTAATTTGGGCAAAGAAATGACTATACTTTTCTTTTTAAACAACTTTTTAAACATCTCAGAATTTCAAACCATTTTCATCTCACTGTTTTGTTATATTTGGGAGCTTGGATACCCATTTCCAAGGGGTTATGCAATTCATTCATACATTCCACTTTATTTTCAGTCTTATCTCTGAAAAATTCAGTACTATTAGATCTTACTGTAGAGAAACTCTGATAAGTTCTCACACACATTACGTCAGAATACAACAGTTCAGACTTCCTTTTCAAAATAGTAATCACAATACAATTCACCCTTGAACACATCACCCGGGGGTGATGTGTTCAAAAAAAAAAAAAAAAAAAAAAACCCTGAATAGAATAGAATAGAACATCAGATTTAAGTTACACAGTCCTTCAGCTAACTAGGCTTCTAAACATCACGTTTAGGTTTAGTGGTATAAGTGTGTATGTAGTGAGCAGTGTTCTCATCCGGAGTTGTTGGTGTGCATGGTATATGCTGTGTTTGGCCTCTTTGGCTACAAAATCACCATCTAGGAAGCCCTGGTAGACCCGTGGTGCCGTCTGTGCCAGATGTTTCATGTCTGAATACAGCACCCTATCTTGTGTAGTGGGTGTGATCATATGCAGCAAACCAGGGCATCATGCTCTTGAAGGCCAACATGTAAAGCTTCCAGTCACCACATCCCAGTGCCCGTGTGAATGCCAGGAGAATAGACACAAGGTCCATGTATTGGCGCCAGAAGGTAAATGTTGGTTTCTTTGACTTCATTAGCCTTGTCAAACTCAGCAAGGAGATCTTGAACCTATTTTAGCTAGCAGACTGTAAAATAGGCTGCTGTGCAGCAAATAAATTATAAACATTATATTTCCATTACACATCTGCACAAAACTCAAATTATCTATTAGTAAGTAAGCTAGTAATTATGAAAGTAAATTAGCCTAGCTATCTGTCTGGGAAGTATAGCTAGCTGGAAAACAGTTTAGCTTGCCTGTTTCTGGCAACATTTGATGGTAGAATGGTAGAATCTTGAGGTAAATGTTTGTGTAGACAAATATACCAAGTTAATCTGTATAGACCAAGTTAATCTGTTTGGTGATTGTGTGATTCACTCCTTTATAAAGTTTTGTTCAGACTGTTGACACCTGCTGTGATCATCTTCTCTGGATCTGCTGCCTCATGCCAAATCACAGCTGTGCTGACACAACAGTGCCCCTCGTGGTGTGGTGTGATATTCTTGTGGTATTTATTGATTTTTTTTTTTTTTATGATCATGCTTGCACATAAGTTGGATATAAGTTGGACATTCTCCAACTTGGGGGCTTGATGACATTCTCCAATGGGGGGGTGTGCACATGCAAGATCTTTCACTCGCTTTCCCTCTCTGCCGTGCGGCGCGCTACGTGGTTTGGAGCACAATCTCTGTCTTGCGTGCGCGCTCGCTCTAGATTACGGGAGATTTTAACTAATTTGCGGCATAACTAATCGATCACGAGTGGCTCAACAGGTAGATATATAGATAAACTCATCTTCCAGGCATTTGACCGACCAGGTTGACACTTCAGTGTGAGAAATCGGGGGTGTGGCGTGTGAGTTTGTGAAACCAATCAAATGCGTGTGTCTCACGGCCAATGCGTGAGAGTTGGCAGCTCTGGTTTTGGCCTCCTGACTAGTAATGAGATGGGAAGCATTCCATTCTCTTTCTGCAACTGTCGTAGGCCAGTAAGAGCTGTATGTGTAAACCTCACTCTCCTGATCTGAAGAGGCGACTGACGCTAGAGGCTGTGGTCTTTAGCCTCCTTGTTAGAGCCCCCACCTCCCACGCCGGAGACCACAATTCGAATCCCGAAAATGAAGTTGACACTGACACTGTTTTTCATGTTCACTACGGTAAAGCTGGTTGATTTTAAGCAATCTATTGTATAAATTGCTATATAAATAAACGTGACTTTACTAGAGTACCGAATTGCAGAGCTCGTGCAAACATATTTTTCTATGATCAGATGCTTTTCTCATGCTTTATTTAAAAAATACGTGCTGTTTTCTCAATTTTGTTGTGTGTTTATTTTGTTATTGAGAGGAAAGTGCACTGCAAATATTTACATATTAATTTAAACGCTTCGGGCCGTAGCGGCAGGCCTTCTGCAAGCCTGGGCCACTCCCCATACTCTGCCGCTACAAAGCCTCACTTGCCCTCCCTTTCCACTCAGCCCGGTACCGCAGCTCCTCCAGTCGTTGTCCCGTATGTCAGTATACCCGCTAGCTTCCCCCTAGCCTCCCGACCTTTAGTTTTCCTTCCTGCCTCCAGCTCATGCAGCGGATCCTCCCCCTTCCCATAGCCTACAGTCCCAGGGGCCAATTCAAGCGTGAGACTGTGTCCGCAAACAATCGCGGCCCTGTCTCCTTTTCTTCCCAACTCTCTTCTTCAGTTTAAATCTCAATATACACCCTTCACTGCAACACCGCTGCCTGTCCCATCAAATGCCACCCCCAGTGGCTCATGGAACATCCAAGCAAAGATTCTGGCTGAAATTCTGGCTGCTAAGTCTGGAGGCGGACGTGACAGCATGGAGGTGTTTCAAAGCATTTCACCTTTCGTATAACCTACTGTTTCCTGATTTTTTCCTCCCATCAGATGCTGCGAGAGCCCTCCTGGTCGAGCAACCATGCCTTTCTACGTCTGACTGCCGGCGAGGCTTACCTGTCCGATGCCGTGAGTATTGAACTCCCGTCGGACGCAAGCTGCTCCCGTAAAGTAGCAGCATGAGTCCTCCTGATCTTGCATTCCAAATCATGCTGCTCCTCGTTTAGTGGCCGGTAGGGCCCGCCCGTCTGACGCTGTGACCTGCTCCCGTTGGAGGCTGCGTGGCTTCTTCTTGAAATTACGGAACTCATTTTATTTTTTTAGTCAATCCATCTGGTGGTTGTCCTTTGCTCATTTGCTTTTGGGAGGAGTACTCTGAGTTTTGGCCAAATTTCACGGACAGCACGCCAACCATGCATAACCTTTACTCTATCTAATTATATGTAAGTGTGAACTCATGAAATCATGTTTTATTAACAGTTCTGAAGGAGCATGTTCAGATAATTAACCGAATTAACACGGTAGGAGCACATTCAGTTAATCCACTCAATTAGCATGATACAGCAGCCTAGCCTTACCTTTGTTCCATGGTATTTTTCCAGCATCACTCCACCACCCCATATCCTCACTTCTAACTATTCCTATCCCAACCTGGGATGGGGGAGTACTTTGGGTTCAGGCCAAATTCCGAGCTCGAATCCCTCCCCTCGGACAGCACGCCAAATATGAATAACCTTTACTCTAATCAAATTAAATGTAAGTGTGAACTGACTGTGAATAATTTTGTCACTCCTGGGAAAACTAAGTTGCTGCTGGATGAGGTGTTAGTAAGGCAGAAGAAAACGTCTCAGGTTACGTATGTAACCCTGGTTCCCTGAGAGGGAACGAGACGCTGCGTTTGAGACGCGGTGGGAACGCTCTGCGTGATTGCGTCATGAAGCACGTGTAAAATCAGTCCAATGGAAGCCCGATACGTCATGGGTGACGTCATAGACCAGGAAACTATAAATCACCCTTGAAAACAGACCGCGACAGCTTCTGAAAAAGTCTGAAGCAAGTCGATCAGGGCATGCAGGAAGTATGGCAGGCAAACGCAGCGTCTCGTTCCCTCTCAGGGAACCAGGGTTACATACGTAACCTGAGACGTTCCCTTTCAAGGGAACTTCGAGCTGCGTTTGAGACGCGGTGGGAACCCCATACCCACTACGCCATAGTGAGAAATGCCCGTTCTGTGTGAAGTCCTTGCGCACACTAAGAAGCAAGCAACCTCGCCCCAGGAGTGGAGAGGTCAAGGTCATAAAACCTGACAAATGTATGTGGAGAGGACCAACCTGCCGCATTACAAATGTCAAGAAGGGAAACACCCGAAATTAAGGCCGTAGAGGCCGCCACACTCCTTGTAGAATGGGCCCGTACAGCCATAGGTGAAGGCTGACCGGCCGCTTCATAAGCCAATGATATAGCCTCGACTATCCATTTGCTCATAACCTGTTTGGATGCAGGGCACCCTCTTCTGAGTGACCCAAAACATACAAATAACTGCTCTGACTTACGCCACAGGCCAGCTCTGTGAACGTAGGCATCCAATGCCCGAACTGGACATAACAGGTTCAGTTGTTCCTGATCTGGGGTATTAAAAGGTGGAGGATAAAAGGCCTGCAACACTATTGGGCCCCTAACATTAACTGGGACCTTAGGAATATAACCCGGTCTAGGGTATAGAAATGCTTTCACCATACCAGGTGCAAATTCCAGACATGACGGAGCAACCGACAGGGCATGCAAATCTCCAATTCTCTTGATAGATGAAATAGCAAGGAGAAATAAAGCTTTCAAAGTGAGGAATTTTTCTGAAACCTCTTCAATAGGCTCGAAGGGAGCCAGAGCCAGACCCTCAAGTACAATGGCTAAATCCCAAGCCGGTGCTCTAGAGTGCAGTGCAGGTCTCAACCTCAATGTACCACGGAGAAAACGAGTAATCAGAGGATCTCTCCCAAAAGAAGTACCCCCCAGAGGGGTATGATAGGCCGAAATAGCCGCCACATAAACTTTTAAGGTGGAAGGAGATAATCCAGCAGAGAAACGGTCTTGCAGAAAATCGAGAACTGAACCAACAGGGCAGTTAACAGGATCTAACTGACGCTCACCACACCAGGTGGAGAATAATTTCCATTTCAGTGCATACAGTCTTCTCGTGGAAGGAGCTCTGGAATGGAGAATGTCTCAACGACCTCAGTCGAGAGACTGGATTCTATGAGCCTGGCCCCCTCAGAGGCCAGGCCCACAGTTTCCACAACTCCGGTCGAGGGTGAAATATCGTGCCCCCTGCCTGGGACAGCAGGTCCCTCCTGAACGGAATCTCCATGGGAGAGCCGTCCAGAAGAGACAAAGTCCGAGAACCAAACTCGAGTCGGCCAGTACGGGGCTACTAGTAGCAGATGAGCCCCTTCCCGGCGAACCCTCTCCAGAACCTCCGGGAGCATAGATATCGGGGGAAATGCGTACAGGTGCAGCCTCGGCCACACCTGCACCATCGCATCCAGTCTGAGAAGAGCTGGCTGCGTGAGGGGGAACCATATAGAGCAATGCGTTGTACAAACGATGTGAAAGGTCGACTTGACTTTAGTTAGACAAAAGTTCTCCCTAAGAAGCTCCACCACCTCGGGGTGAAGTCTCCAATCCCCTGGGCCTCAGCCCCTGCCTCAACAGGATATCTGCTCTGATATACGAGACCATCAGTGTGTTGTCCGCCATTCGCCGAGCAACCACTCATGATCGCCCCCACTTGTGAGGGAAGCATCCGTCGATAGCAATATGCGTCGACAAGAAGCCCCCAACACTGGGCCTGGGCGAGGAACCAAGGTTCTTTCACATGACCGAAGCACGAAGGCATAGCCGCGTGACCTTGATCATGCGAAAACGTATTTCCCCTCGGAGAAAAACCCCTTGGTCCTGAGCCACCACTGCAGGGGTCTCATGAACAGAAGGCCAAAAGTAATACGTTGGACGCAACTGCCATGAGACCCACCCGTCTGAAACTGTTTCACAGTGAGTGACTGGCCTAGATATACCCCATTACGGCTGTAAGAATTGCTACACCTAGAAAAGTGGTCCTCAGAGCACACTCTTCTTGGCGTTGAGAGGCAACTCCAACATCCTTAATGAGACAGAACGACATCTCGATGCCGAACTGCCATAAACTCAGATTGAGCTAGGAACAACCAATCATTGATGTAGTATAATACGCGAATGCCCTGGAGTCTCAGAAGAGCCAGAGCTGCATCCACGCATACTGTAAAGGTGTGGGGTAATAAACCTAGGCCGAATGGAAGAACCCGATAATGGTATGCTTCGCGCCCGAAAGCAAACCTCGGGAACCTCCCTCATCCTCTTTCGGAAACAATGAAGTAATGGCTGTCTGCTGGGAGGAGGAACCCCTTCTACAGCTCCTTTTGCAGAAGTGACAGTACTTCCTGCTCCATAACCAAAGCCTGCTCGGGGTCCACCAATGAGAGGAGGACCCCTAGAAATCTGGGCGAACGAGAACCGAACTGAATTCTGAAACCCTTTTCTATAGTGTGCAGGACCCACTGAGAAATATGTGGCAGTAGTTTCCACGCTGCCAGAAATTTACTAGGGGAACCAGTCTCTCAAGACTGGCCTCTGGATTTGTTTGAACAGTCACTACGGCGCCCTGAAGCGGCGAACCGGCAGGGAACAACCGAACTGACCATTCTACGACCCTCCTCAGAGGATCGTATGGGGATGCTGACACCTCGGTGCCCTGAACGGCGAACCGGCAGGGAACAACCGAACTGGCAGCGCTGCAACCCTCCTCAAAGAGTTGCACCCCAGAGGAAAAACGATTTCTCAAAACCGTCCCTTGGTTGAACAGTCACTACGGTGCCCTGAAGCGGCGAACCGGCAGGGAACAACCGAACTGACCATTCTACGACCCTCCTCGGAGGATCGTATGGGGACGCTGACACCTCGGTGCCCTGAACGGCGAACCGGCAGGGAACAACCGAACTGGCAGCGCTGCGACCCTCCTCAGAGAGTCGCACCCCAGAGGTCGCCGAGGAGAAACGATTTCTCAAAACCGTCCCTGCCCCGGAGGAGCCCTCAGAAGCCTGATAGCCTCGTTTTCTTGCGACAGGACTTCTTGTCTAAGCTTTATTAGAGATGATGACAGTCCTCAGATCTTGCCTACCTCTAACTAGCTTAGTTCCTACGACCCTCCTCGGAGGATCGTTGAAAAAAGCAGGCACTTCGGCGCCCTGAAACGGCGAACCGGCAGGGAAACCGAACTGACTGCTCTTCTTTTTTCTTATTTGAAGGCTCGTTTGGGGACACTGACACCTTGGTGCCCTGAAACGGCGAACCGGCAGGGAAACCGAACTGGCAGTACTGCGACCCTCCTCAGAGAGTCGCACCCCAAAGGGCGCTGAGGAGAAACGATTTCTCAAAACCGTCCCTACCCCAGAGGGGACCACCCTTAGAAGCCTGATCGCCTCGGCGTCAGGGCTTCTTCTTTGTCAAAGCTATTTTAGAGATAAAACAGTCCTCAGATCTTGCATGTCTCTAACTGGCTAGACTGCGACCGCCACCCAGGTACCCCTCAATTGCGGAGGAGCCCGAATGGCGACGCTCTGTTTTGCACTTTGTGCTGAGAGGAGCATAATATTTTGGCCGTCTCAGGAACATTAGATTGGTGAGGAAGAAACCTCTGGAACGCCGCTGAATGGTTTATTTCTTAGTTTTCTTGAAAGCGGAGCGTCCGAACAGACATAATTATATCTTTATTTTCCTTTATCTTTATATCAGAAAAACGTTATATATATATACATATATATCACTCTGCGGCCACCAGCAGGAAACAACCGAACTGGCAGCGCTGCGACCCTCCTCAGAGAGTCGCCCCTCACATTCATCCATGTCCTTATATACTCTACCCACCAGCGCTGCCTAATAAAAATGTATTCATTATTAAGATGGCTGGTGGGTAACGTCGGGGTTAATAACGATAACGCCGACTCGGGAGAGAGAAAGCTCGCAAGTGTCTCTTTAACCCGAGGCAATGTCATACTATGATACTTAATACCCAAACATTACTATAGTCAGACATCTGGGGATTAAACACATAAAATACAAACCGGTTTATTCCACGATCTCGACACCTCAGTGTGGAGATAGGGAAAAACCACAGTCCCCGACGAGGAGGCTGAGATACAGAGTTTTCCTGTTTTAAGATACAGTTCATCTAACAAACTCTTCTTTATTTTCAATCTCATAATGTTCAGCTGGCCAGTAAATATTTAACTGGCAACAGCACTAGATAAAACCTCCTTTTTTTTCTTTAAAAAAGCTCCTCTTTATTCAACAGAGTTATGAGCTGGAAAATTTATTCATTGAAAACTCAAACATCTGCCTTTTTATAAAGATTTGTATTTGTTTTCTTTCTTTTTAAACAAAACACTAACGATACCAATTCCTCGGAACTGGAAATCGCAGCACACTAGATCTGGCATGTGAAAGCTGAGAAAGGGCGGAGCCCGTCCCAACCCCCGCTGTCAGATCCGTTTTCGAACCCCGAAATACGAGCCGTCTCCGAGCCTCGGCAACAGAGAGACCCGCTCGGGGAACGCGAACCGAACCGTCCTCCTCGAAGAACGCCCGGCGGGAGCGGAGCGTCCTCACGGACAGCTTCTCGCAATGCACAGTCAGATCCCTCGAGAAATGACTGTTGCATGCTCCACTCCCAAACAGCAACAAAAAGCTGATGTGTGTCCCCACCCGTGATGTAACGAGGGCAGGGAACAACACAACGTCTATAATATTGCTTTGCTCGCCATAATGATAGATAGTGATATATATATTGGGCTTGACAAACAACAATAAATAGACAAGGACAGAATCACAGAGAGCGCTTGCTGAAGACAACAGAAGCTGTCGCGGTCTGTTTTCAAGGGTGATTTATAGTTTCCTGGTCTATGACGTCACCCATGACGTATCGGGGTTCCATTGGACTGATTTTACACGTGCTTCATGACGCAATCACGCAGAGCGTTCCCACCGCGTCTCAAACGCAGCTCGAAGTTCCCTTGAAAGGGAACTCAGGATAGGCTTGTTAAGCAACAACTATTTTCGTGACCAACAAAAGCCTAAACCTTGTCGCCAATTTGTGGTATCTGTCAGGAGTTATTTAATAATAAAGCACATGAGAAAGAAGTAGCAAACTTCATCTATCTTGTTTACTCATCACTTCCATTCTCACACAAAATTCGTCAAAACACAACAGTTCAGACTTTCTTTTCAAATTAGTAGTCACAATAGAATTCACTCATGAACACAACACACTGTTTACACATTCCTTTTGGTTTTGTCAACTGAATACATTGATATTGTAAATTATCCTTTCAGGAAGACATTCATACAGGTTTCGAACAGCATTCAGTAAGCTTGACTAAATGATAGCAGAATTTGTTAGTGCAATCTCTATCAAATTATTTATTTAAAAAAAACGTAATCATGAAGGGAGGAAGGACAGGAAAACTTTAAACAGAAATATCTGTTTAATGAAATAGTTCACTATAGTTCACAAGTTACTATATCACGTGTTGATTCAGATGAATGCTTGAGGGTGTCAATGATGGCCTTCTGGACAGCAGTCAGGTCGGCAGTCTTACCCATGATTGCGGTTTTGAGTAATGAAACAGGCTGGGAGTTTTTAAAAGCCTCAGGAATCTTTTGCAGGTGTTTAGAGTTAATTAGTTGATTCAGATGATTAGGTTAATAGCTCGTTTAGAGACCCTTTTCATGATATGCTAATTTTTTGAGACAGGAATTTTGGGTTTTCATGAGCTGTATGCCAAAATCATCAGTATTAAAACAATAAAAGACCTGAAATATTTCAGTTGGTGTGCAATGAATCTAAAATATATGAAAATTTAATTTTTATCATTACATTATGGAAAAAAATTAACTTTATCACAATATGTTAATTTTTTGAGAAGGACCTGTATATTGTGAACTATCCTTGAATGATGAATGATGATGTTTATTTAGGAATTTCCACAGCTAATGGATTAAACTGATTCACTTTAGTAAACAATCAAACACACTCTCGAAACATTAGTGTTGCTTGATGCTTGTCTCTCTCTGTTTAACTTCTCTGTGTGCTTTTTCTTGTGCCATTTCATTTAGGTTGTTACAAGGTTGAGAAGGTCATTTATCTCTGCATCCTCACTCTCCATGACTGCATGTGACAGAACACAGAACAAACTAAAGAGTACTCTGCACACTGTAAAAAAAGAAGTAACATTTACTAAATAAATTTACTTCTTTGCACTCTACTGGTAATATTAACCTTAACTGAATGAGTTTTAGCAGATTTCTAGTTTCCAGTATGTTTTGCAGTATAAGATCAAATGTTGAAATTGTCATTTTGTGTGTTTTTGCACAAGACTATGAGAGATGTGTTGGTGTGTAATTTTCTGTGATGTTGGGATTTATAGAGGTTTCTGTTATGTTGCAGTTTTAGAAAGGTTAACACTGCCAAAAAATGGTTTTATGGGATATTGCAGTGTTTATTATGAATAATTTATCAGTGCACATTGTCACAGGGTGTTGCAATGAGGAATACGACGAGGAAGAGTACGTTTAAAATAGTCTTTAATAGAAATCCACAAATGAAGCAAACACGCTATATGAACGTGACTAGGCAAATGAGAATGCAAATGGGGATCATTTTGACATTTGTGTCATCTGTACGTGGAAAACTCAAAAGAAAAACTTCTCCGTTTTAAGCATATCGTTGTTATGTAAACCCGTAACCCTTTCGCACGTACGATCACACCGGTGTGATCAGTCTAGGCTGGTCCCTGGAGCGTCTGGTACAATCACACCGGTGTGTTTAGAACGGTCAGTGCATCACGTGATCAACTGCTAAACTCAAATATGCTTTCGCGGGTTGACTGGCGCTGATCGCCAGAGACGTGACGCACTCAGCGCTGTCATATATCACAACTTTTCAGTGTTTTCAACCAAATAATGGTTATTTTAGGTTTCAGACATATAAATTCACATAAGTACTAAAAAAACAATACATTTAGAGTTTGTAAAATACACACTGATGTCTATGGAAGCGGCAATAATAATCCTTTCTATTATAATTAGACACGTTTTATTCATATCAGATACACATTGTGTAAGGAACTTGTGTAAGTTTACTCTATTCTACTCCCAGTTCACCGGCCACTTACTTTCATGTATTTCGGGAGAAGTGGATGAATTCACGTGTTGTAAATCCAACAGATCCGATTCTGTGTCACAAACTAACATGGCGGCTCCAATCGCGCATACAGCTCAACTAACGCGATCGTTATAAAGGTGTTTAAACAACATCTACATTTTATTCATTTAGCTGATGCTTTTATCCAAAGCAACTTACAATTGCTATATATGTCAGAGGTCTAGGGGCAACTAGGGGTTAAGTGTCTTGCTCAGGGACACATTGGTGTCTCACAGTGGATTCGAACCCGGGTCTCTCACACCAAAGGCATGTGTCTTATCCACTGCGCCATCACCACCCCACACATATATGACACAATAACTGTCTACTGTCACAATAACACTCTAACTCTCTGACAGTACAACAAAACACATCCACTTGCATATATTTGAGAATCGGAATATCAGATATTTCATGCTATAGCTAACAAATTTGTGAATATTTTGAATAAAAAAGGAAAAATTACATAAAAGCAGATCATCATTCATTCAGCGCTGTTGTGGCTGCGGTGTGTCATGTGACAAGTAGTGATCATGTGACATTTGAACCAAGGTGTCGGAGCTTGTGTCGAGAAAAAATGGGCGTCCCAGATGAATCCTCGATTCGAGGCTTGTGTTGTTAACGTGAAAATCACGTGACTAATGACAAACGAGGCCTCGGTTTGTGTGACAACATCATCGGTTCGGTCTGAGTGTCACTTCCGGATAAGGGGGTTCGAAACTCGCACCACCTTCTGGGTGTTGTCAGGAGTAGTAGAAGCAGTTGTAGTACTGTCAGAGAGTTAGAGAACTCTCATTGGCATTGTCGTTATTGTGTCATATATGTGTTAGGGCTGTAAATTATTACATTATATCAGGTTAGAAAACTTATAGAATATTGTTATTAATAATTATAGTAGCTATTTTATAGTCTTGTTATATTAATTAGATAACACTAGTTGGATTGCTTTGGATTTTTGGATCTGGACTGGACTGCTTTTTGTTTTGGATTGCGCTTTTGGATTTGTTTGCTTTTTCCCTTTTTCCTGGTAATGGAGCCAGCAAGAGAGAGGAGTTCCTCACCTGTCTGGGCTCAACAGAAGATCAGAATCCTCATTTATACCAACTGGCACTGGCATTTTATGTCCCCCTGCATCCTCTGTTCCTTATGAAAGGATCTTTTCCAAGGCTGGAGAGGTTTTGTCCAAAAAGAGGAATCGTCTAAACCCCAACACACTTGAAACATTTTTTGTTTCTCAATAAAAATCTATTGTAATCCTTCCTTCCCCCACCTCAAACTGCAGTGTTGCAGTTTGCTCCTCTATACACCCAGTCCCATAAGCACAACACTGAACTAAAACTAGTAACAGTTCACTGCACAAAACCCCCAGAAACATTTCTTAACTTTTCCCACCCCAGACTATTCTGTGCAGTTTATTTTATTACGTACATCATAAGTCTGCTCAGGTCATTGGTTCAGAATTAATTAATTTGTCTGTTACTTCTTTGCACAGTAGCTAGGTGTCATTAGTGAGCAATGCTGAATGAAGCTTCGAGTAATGAACCTTTGGGTGAAGCAATGGGCTGTGAGGTCTCAGTGGTTCAGGAAGCCATTTTGCCATCATTAGTGACAAGCAATGACGCGTCACCATGGAAACCATAAAGTGACACGTTCTAAATAACGGTCGCCTTCAAAAACGCTGGAGGGTCAGCCAGAATATTTTAAACCTAAGTGTGAAAGGGTTAAATACAGAGTCAAATGAGGGTAATTAATGACACAGCTGAAAGGACTAATGATATCAGTAACCATGACAACTTAGGAGTGGCGGGAAAACTGGACAAAGGAAACTAGAAAACTAATGAATACAAACTAAGAGTCCATGAAAATTAAAGTTGAAAATAAAAAAGAGCAAGATACCTAAAGGTCAGTGACACACATCATGCTTTAATTCAATTACCCTCGTAATCTTTAATCAAAATAATTTTCCCTCCTCATGCAACAACATTTCTTCTCTGAAGATGTTTACTGCCATGAGGGTAGGCTACACAACACTGCAGTGTAGATCATTCACAGAGATAGATGCAAAAACCAGGAATATGACTAAAGATATGTTTAATGACCATCAGGAACTTAAGCACTACACACTTACAACATAACGTTATCACAAGAACTGAGGAAAACTAAGGGCTTAAATACACAATGCATGAAGTGGAACAAATAAAGTGGCGGTACACCCCCTCGGGGGTTTAATTGAAATAGAAAATTCAATTTTCAAATAAAAATAACATTTTCTAAAGTGTCTTCAAGTTATGTTCTGCGGAGACGCAGGAGACTTGTTAGCTGGGCGGGACTGGCAGAGACAGAGGAGACTTTGGGGAATTATATCTTCAAACCCATCAATTAATAATGTAGAAACCTGGCACCCAGTGCCGCTGCTAGCCATTTTGGTGCCCTAAGCATAATTCCTTTATGATGCCCCCCCGCCCCCCCTAAAAAAAAACATTTTCATTTACGATTTTCATTTAGGGGGGCTAAGCCCCCAATGAGGGTATAATTTATAAAAAAAATTAAAAAGCTAAAAAGTAACACTTTAGATTAGGGTCTAATGCTTACTATTAACTAGTTTCATTACCATGCAATGGCATGGTTTTATAATCACTGGGATCCCGAATTTGAGGCAGGTTAGTTAGGGGTGTTCGGGGGAAATTTTGGATTTTTCTGAACTACAGATGTGCATTTTAAGATGTTGTGAAGGCAAAAAAAAAAAAAAAAATTCGATAACAACAGCTTTAAAACCATGTCAGTGGGCAGCTGATTATTTTTCTCTCCTCATCAGCATCACACTCTTTTTCTCTTTGTTTTTATCTTGCCCTGTCTCTTCCCCTCCTAAAGTTGGCTTTTTTAATTTACTAAAGGTTACAATTTGTATTTTATTCTCAATATGTACACATTCATTATAAATCCTGTGCCTAACATGATGAAAACGGCTTTGTTCATGTTTCTTGTCTCCTCACAATGACAGTAGCCTAAACTATTACACTAGGGCTAGGCTACATGTTACATAGGCCTATTTTCAGTTCAAAATAGCGAAATTAGACAAAACTATATTAGTTTGGCTAATTATTTTTTGTCATTCGTTTAACATTTATGACCTAAAAAAAACTGTCAAATAAAGTTAAGTTTAGCTACTTACATCTTATCTCGCACTTGACCGTACACTGAAGCGTCGAGTTGCACTGTTAAAATTCGCGCTCAGCGTCTGTGAACAAAGCCCGCCTACTTTGATTTGATTGGTCATCTCAAATATTCTGACATTGACGAGCAGTGACAGACCAATGAGGCTCAGATGAACACACACATGAACACATCACACACACACACACACACACACCCTGTCCTGTGTTTCTGACGTGCTCTCTGTCTCTGCTCGGCGCCGCTGCGGAATGAAGAGGAAGAACGCGCTGAATCTGATTATAACAAGAAGTTTGATGATTGGTTTTTCATTAGGCTATTTTTGGTGCCCCCTCAGCACTTGGTGCCCTACGCACAGCGCGTGATGCGCGTGGTGGAGCGGCGGCGCTGCTGGCACCGCTTTCACAGGCACAACAATCAGAAGGCTGATACACTTTTAGTGTGTGTTGTCTTGCCGTGTGTTCGGAACATTGCATCTGGATCTTGACACTTCTGTTAAAGCCAGTTTTCTGTTGCCGGTGTCAGGATCCTGCAGAATCGTGCTAAATGGTGTCCATCTCTGCTGTTGGTGCATAGTTTCATTTTCAGATTCTTCCTTGCTTCTGTTTGTCCTGTCTTTTGCCTTTTTCAGTTTGAGCACATGGCTTTTGTTTGGTTGTGTGATGTGCTCTTCTGTCTGTTCCCCATTGCATCTGAAAAACAAATCTTTGTTGACCTGATTATCTGTTTAGTTAACTTACCCGTCTGCCATAGTTGACTCTTGATTTCTGCTTCTAATCAATCTTTCTGTGTCTTATGCCAGTTTGTTTTCGCTTTCTACAAATGTCAAGAATGTTCTGTCCTGTTTGTCTTTTCTGGCTTCAGTTTGCCCAGCCATCTGCTCGAGTCCTTGTCCTGGGACAAAATAAACTGTTCATTTAACTCTGCATTATATATTTTTAATAGATATATAAGATATGTTTATAGAATATTCTGGGAACTATAGTATACTACTGTATAAATTAAACCAGAAAACTTTAGGTTTCACTTAGGCCTCAGGTCTCTATGATACAGTATGTTTCACTTCAGTAACTCTGCGGTATGAAGAAATCCAACGCATTCTCATCCTTTGGCGTCATATAGGTGACGCCATATGACATTTCGTCGAAATCTTACGCACATGGCATCCTTTAGCGTCAATATAACACGCACTGTTATGGGTAGGTTTAGGTCTGGGGTAGGGTACGTTTATGACGCCTTGGGATCTGCGTCTCATATTGATCCTAAAGGATGCCATGTGCGTAAGATTTCAACGAAATGTACAAAGCGTCACATGAATGAAGCCAAAGGATGAGAACGGGCTGAGAAATCAGTGGGCAAGCCTGAACCAGTCACTAAGTGGTACAATGATAATAAGCGGCTCTTGATTTACATGTTGTGTATACTCTCTTGATATATGGTTTTTAATATGTTCTCTTAATGTATGCTACTTTTTTTTTTTTAAATCGACCAGTTGGCAGCATGTCACGCTTAAAGAGAAGCCAGAAAGATTAGGAATTAATTGTGGCAGACAGAAGGAGGATGGGCTTTAACCCTTAAATCCATGAATGTTTCGCCAATCATTATTACATATTCGGGTGTTTAGCGACCTGGATCTATATCTAATCTAACACGGATGGATCTCTACCATCTCTACCTCGCGATAATATAAAACTCTCCTGATAATAGAGTAACAATTGCAGAAGAATAAAATAAAACATATTTTGTTACCTTTTGGAGCTTGGAAAGGGTTTAGGTTGAGCAGATGTTTTATATCATCATCACTGGTCCGAGTTAGAGCTTCTTTTTCCTGTACATTCAGCATCTGGCTCATATTCCTAAACTCAAAAATATTCTCAAAACTATAATTTTCAATATATTCAAAATCAATATTTTGATTTACTGACAGCTTCTTCACCAGATCCACCATCAAGTGACAGTGACATTAATATTTGATTACCTTCAGTACTTGCTCTGCAGTAAATTGCTGAGCCATCTCAGGTTTTGTTGATGATTGTTTTTTTTTTGTGTTTTTTTCTGCCTGCAGTAACTATGAGTGAAACCCCACTTCATCATTTTGTATCAGACATTGCCACATTGTGGAATAAAGATGAATTGCACTTATTCAGTCATCAAAGATTCAATTATTGTTGTCCAGAAAAAATATGCTTACACTGTTACACACCTCGGGTCGTTAACAACCCAATACAATTTTTACAGAAAATGAATGGAAAAACAGGCTTCTTTTATAATTTTATTATTTTTTCTTGTTATACTGTTTATGATGAATTGATTGAGGAATACTAAGAAGGTTGATATCTAACTTTAAAAAAATAATGAGGAGAAGGGTAGTGAATGACATCCCTAACATGGCGTTTAGTGGGATGAATGACATCCCACTAAAGACCCAAGGTATGCGGTTAAGGGTTAATAAAAGAAAAATGGCAGTAAAGCAGATCACAGAAACCACAGAAACCGAAAATTCTCGGGCCAGCAGCTTGTGTCCAAATTTCAATCTTAACCGTTCTATTTCATCAGAAACGATCTTAAAATAAGGCTTTAAGTGTAAAATACCGAACTTGTCCTTTAAACAATTGAATGAATCGAAATTATTTTTATAACTTTGTCACCATGGTCTAGAGTTTTGTGCAAAGGTTTGGTGAAGCTCTGAGTAGGAGTTTGGAAAAAAAGTTTTTTCTGACCATTAGAATAAAGATTAGAACATCAGGAAATTATGTAGATAAACAAAAAATAGATACACACTTGTTAGCTTCTGGTGCCCATGTCTTTTTATGTAGCTCAGTCATATATAAGGATAAGTTATGAAGTCCAACAAAGAACAATACCAACTTTCAATGTCCCCAATCATACGGTTACAACATTATTAAGGATTTTCTGTTGTAGAAAACCCCCCTATTGGTGAAATTATGACATGATGTGCATCCTTAGAAAGTCCTGTGCTCTATAGGTGCTTGTCAATAAATTAATGCTTCCTTGTTTCCTCACTCCTCTGTCCTCCAGCCTGTGACCCAGAAACCGAGCGAACTCAGCCATCTTGAAGCCATCATCTCAATTCTCTAATTGCATCGTGAGGAGGGAAAGAACAAGGAGTGAGGAAGCTTCCTGAGGAATCATGAGCGAGGATACACAGGTGTATCCTTCCCTCGCATCCTAAGGGGGTGGAGCTAAGACTAAATAAGGTAAATAAGGACTAACTAAATTCGCGGTAAGCGATATGTGATTCATCTGTTAGTGCAAAGACTATGGAGACTAATATAAGTTACGACAAGGTGGACTTTGCTCTTGTGGTTGATTAGTGATATGTATATTCAGGTCAGGTTGTCATAGGAACATACCATCGACTGCATTGTGATGTGCAGAAATTGCGGACAACATACACTTTGAGGGTGGAGGGAGACAGCCTTCGCTCCAACTCATCTTGCAAGAAGGAAAGCACGGTACCGATCGAACAGCCATTTCAATGCATAGAGGCGCCTCGTAGAGCCTGTCCACAGGAGAACGAATGAGAACTTACAGGCCTTGGATGGGAGACGCGGATTACCACTTCAGGAAGTAGCGGTTGCTGGACACAGTTGCCTAGCGACAGACCGCTAAAACGGAGGAATACCCACGTAGCCCTTGGCCGCTACACCGTCGAGGGTAGTGAGGGGGGAGGAGGTACTAGCATGTATCCTGGCAGAAAAAGGTGCCGTCCACGACCTGGTTACCTCCTCATGCACCTCTGGGAAGAAAGGCACTGGAGCGGGACGCTGAGAACCAGCACTAAGACGCAAAGAAAGGAAACGAGGATGCACAAATAAGACATGAGAAGCACCCCCTGTGTTTCTAGCTGCGGAAGCCACATCCTGCCCGTAGGGAGGTATCATGTGGGAGTTACACATATGGAATGTCCCAGGGGTGGCTCTGGCCATAACAGGGGGGAGACAACAACTGGCAGGGACGGCAGAGCGGACTCTGCCAAGGGAAAGACACAGGCTCTCTGTAGGAAGCCGTGGAAGAATACACATATGGGATCACCGTGGGGATCACAACATAATATGGACCCAGCCTAACACAAGTTCCACCAACGCATACGAATGCTAGGCCTGGCATCAGACATTCCGCCATGTCTGAGGCCGATAGGGGTGACAAAGGAACTCTACAGGGTTCGCCGGCCGGGGAACTCTTCTGGAGCAATATAAGCGCACTTATCCAGTCCATAGGGAGGGGAATGGCGCAGCAAGTCAACACTTGAAAAGGCTCCTGGCGTTCACTGGCCACTAGTGGCAAGTACACGGTAGGATTCCGTGCTACGCGAAGGCTATAGAATCTAGCGAACGTGTTGGGTGTTGCCCATCCCGCAGTTCTACATATATCTGTCAGCGAGGCACCGTGCGCCAGTGCCCAGGAAGAAGCCATACTCCCTAGTGGAGTGAGCTCTCAACCCGAGCGGGCAAAGCACGCTTTGGGTCTGATACACCAAGGCGATGGCATCCACTATCCAGAGGGCCATCCTCTGCTTGGAGACAGCCTTTCCCTTGTAGCAACTCTACATATTTATATTTAAATTATGTCAGTGTGTTATGTAAGAATGGAAATTGTATTAAGGTTATCAAGCTGTATATTTTGATTACTAATACTATGAAGTTCTTTTGACTCCATTTCCTATATTGCTGTGCTGGACTCTTGTATTATTTCCTGTTTTTGTTTCTTCCTGTCTGGTGATTTTATTCATGAATGATGATTTCATATGTATATAAGGGGGTAGGAACCAATGTGTGGTGTGTTGTTTTCCCGGGAACTTTTTTAATTGACGGACCTCTAGCTTACCAGGTGGACATCCTTGTTTGCAGCAAATGCTTTGCTGGCAGGGTTTACTTGTGTCCTTTTGGAGTGTTTCGTGACTGATTGGACTTTTTGATACAATGCAGCACAAAGGACTGGGGATTAACAAAATTCTAACTAAATAACTAAATTTGCTAAATAAGGACTAACTAAATTCACGGTAAGCGATATGTGATTCATCTGTTAGTGCAAAGACTATGGAGACTACTATAAGTTACGACAAGGTGGACTTTGCTCTTGTGGTTGATTAGTGATATGTATATTCAGGTCAGGTTGTCATAGGAACATACCATCGACTGCATTGTGATGTGCAGAAATTGCGGACAACATACACTTTGAGGGTGGAGGGAGACAGCCTTCGCTCCAACTCATCTTGCAAGAAGGAAAGCACGGTACCGATCGAACAGCCATTTCAATGCATGGAGGCGCCTCGTAGAGCCTGTCCACAGGAGAACGAATGAGAACTTACAGGCCTTGGATGGGAGACGCGGATTACCACTTCAGGAAGTAGCGGTTGCTGGACACAGTTGCCTAGCGACAGACCGCTAAAACGAGGAATACCCACGTAGCCCTTGGCCGCTACACCGTCGAGGGTAGTGAGGGGGGAGGAGGTACTAGCATGTATCCTGGCAGAAAAAGGTGCCGTCCACGACCTGGTTACCTCCTCATGCACCTCTGGGAAGAAAGGCACTGGAGCGGGACGCTGAGAACCAGCACTGAGAAGGGTTCCACTCAAGCCCCACTCTCTCGGCGACCCGGGAAAGCAGAGCCGCGAATTCCGAGTCAGGCTCTGACAACGCCACTTTCCCAGGAGGCAACGCAGCCGAGTCTTCATCCCCAGATGACTGAAGCTCACCCTCTGATGCAGCGATAGATATCTGGTCGGCAGCTGGAGCCCCGAATGAAACAACTGGCCACTCATGGGAGGGGACAGCGCGCTCCACCGGAAGCTCGACGGCTTGCAGAGTTTGAGAGGAGTAAGGGGCCCACAGGGATTGGTTACCGGGCAGGGAAGCCCTCAATGTGATCCTCAATCACCCTGGCTATTCGTCAAAGTAGGCCTCTTCTGGTCTTGGCCAGAAGAGGCACTAGATCAAGGTATAGGTAAGGGGATTCCACCTCGTTGAGTCTCGATCTTAACACCACGATGGTCATGTTCCCGCAGTGAGAACATGAGTCATCTACAAACGCTGCTTCAGCGTTTCTGCATGCCTATGCACGTGATGCAGGAAGTGTGTCCGTCAACTGGCTTCTGGGAACAACCGCATCCAGAAATGCAAGGGTGATATGACATCTTGAAAAAGACGCAGTCACACTGTGTTGTTCTTTCAGGAATTAGCTCTCTTGGTGCTTAAGCACACAGGGGAATTTGCTGCGGCAACACTGGCAAGGGATGGTGCAGCCTGCTACAGTGAGCACTCACTCTTGCTGAATAAACAGCGATCTCTTTGAAGATGCCCTCCGAACCAATGCTGTGATAACAGCAGTTGAGAGCTGTGAGCTCGCGACCACCACTGCACGAGCTGTCACACCAAAACCAGAGGAGAAGCTTCTTTCCGAAGAACTCGACACTCTTTCTGTACACTCTCAGAGACATCCAGTAGAACTGTTCGGCTCCGAAGCAAAAGACAACTTGTGCTTGCATCCGCTTCCTGTTTATACCTGCACTGTGGGGTGAAGCGCGAGATGCGAACATATTTACAGCTGGTCTATTCGCACAGGATTAGCATTACCTGACGTCATTTTCCGGACCTTTTTACAGAATGTAAAAGTCGGCGTAAACTTTACTGACATCGTCCGGAATGATTACTGGGATGGTACAGTCGGACGGGACTAAAATCACTGAGAAGCTCTAGTAATAATTACTTTACCCTACCTCTTCATGTAAAACTAATTCCGTCCAAACAGGGCTTTAGATCCATGGTACAGCGTTGACTAAATCACATTATGTTCCTGTATTAGTTAAATGAACAGAATCACGGTTTTATCATTGTGTGGATCATCCATAATGAGGCAAACAACTTTGGCTTGAAAAATACCCTACTACAACTTGCAGTATACACTATGTATACCATATCAAATATGCAGTGGCGGATTTAGCAAATTGGGGGCCCAAAGCGAAGGTACATATGGGGGCCCCCCCATCCCATCTTTATGAGAACGGATTTTTTTTTTTACCGACTGAATGGTAGGAAAAGCTAATCTACGGGGAAGTAAAGGTTGGAGAGGAGAAAAAAAAACCTTCCCCAACAGAGAATAAGGTTTCAGATAACACCTGTCTTTGCCAAAATGCCAGGAAACCCAGCACTGTTTATTCTTTTTTTAAGATCAAATCAATATGAATAAAACCAGCAAGACAAGTAGTTAGGGTAAACCCCCACAAACAGCCATATTAGCAAATATTGCCCAGATGAATAATTGACTTTGTATGAGTGAGTGAGGTTGCAATTGGCATTGCACATGAGATTGACATTTCAAACATTCTACAAACAAACATTTTTATAGGTTTGTATTAGTTTATATATTTTATAATGTAATAATTTCACAGTTAATGTGTATGTTATGTGTAGGGACAGATAACCATGAACTGGACATTTTAACTACTACTTCAACATTTCAACGTATTTCTTAAGAATATTAATAACATTTACTATGCTTTTGAAGCGTTCATGATGATAAGGGGCTTTTTCTTTTCTTTTATATATATTTTTTGAGGTTGGTTGGGGGGCCCCCCTACTACGACCGCTGGTAGGGGGCCCCAAGCAGCCGCCTACCTATGCCTCTATGTTAAGACCGCAACTGCAAATATGTATCCAGATTGAACACAGTACTGTGTCCCACAATGCAATGCACTCAACTTAACCTGTCATTTTCAGTGACAAATGACACTGGAACATTCAGTTCCTTAACAAAATTGCTACTACCACTATTACCACTATTCGGTGTTTCCATGATTCACAGCCTTCATAACACCACTAATTATATAATTCTCCTGTGCACATGCCAGATACAAGTCACAACGGTGTCTACAAAATGTAAATTGACAAGAGTTAGGACTTAAGCATGATAAATATGAGATATAGCATAGCTCTGTGTCCTGACAGTGTAGCTCAGCTGTTCTAAGTCAGCAGAAAAAGGGAACACCAGCTTAAGCAAATCTAAATGTGTCTGTGTCAAGTTGTAGAAGGTGACTGTAAGGCAAGGAAAAGGGAACAAGACAAGATCATGGTGTCCTTACTCAATCTTATGAATTAATTGAATTATGTACAAACCTGTCAAGAACATGTCCAGTTCATGCTTCACCCCCAAATCAAACAAACAAGGTAAAAATAAATTATAGAAGAAATTATTATTTGTATGAATGAAGCCTATTTTTAGGACCCTTTTTGCATTGTGACATATGATAAATGACAATGGGAAAAATGAGAAAGTAATAAAAATCACCACTGAGAATAATTAAAATTACACAGTTAGGGTGTAATGTTGCTTGTGTGTTCTATTTAAAAAAAAGAAAAAAGATTGACAAAATACTGTTTGTGAATAATCTCGGATACTCAAAACTAGATTGACAATGTTTGATACTTTCTATAATATCATAACTCTGCTTTTTAGTAGTACAAGTAGATTGTATTTGCAAGTTAGCAAGTGGTCAAGTGAAAAATACTGGAATACATGAAAAATAAGATGTACTCTCTTAATGAACTGTAAGTGTGAAAGAGTAAAGTAAGATTGATGGATTGGTTACAGCTAATCCCCAGTGCTGGTAATGCTGGGCGGGGAAGAGGATAGTCTGTCTTGAGAGATATTGAGTTAAATGTCATTGGGTTCTCGCAGGAAAACTATACACCCGCCCACTTTGCAATGATCATTATAGTGTGTTGCTTGGACAACATAGAAAGCAAAGACATATTAAAGACTCCAAAGGGATTTTCACACTGCTCTTAACCCTGGGTTAAGGTCTTTTAAACTTTGTTTTAATCCTGGGTAATGCAATATTTCACACTTCAAATTTTGAAAAGAAATTGAAAGGATTACAAGCCCAATGGCAGATTACAAGAGGACTGTTGTTATCTTGTGAGCTATTCGTTTGCTTGATATTAAACAGCGCTCCATAATGATCACCTAAATGATTGCTAATGCGTGCCATACCTGAGCATGGCCTAACTGACTCAAGACAAGTATTTATAGGCACATTAAAAATATACACATTTTAAATTTATTAATATTGTTTTGGATTTAAATTTGTATTTTTAATGAAAGTGACAGAGTTCCAAAAAAAGAAAAACCATTAGCACACCCTAAGGGGGGCTGTGCTGGGGCTATGCACATTTCTGACTGTGCAATAGACCCTGCAAGCCCTTCCTAGCGGCACTACTGTTTTAAGTCCAATTCACGCTGCACCGACAGACCGTAACAGACACTTCTTCGGGTTTTGTCGGATCAGTGTGTTACCTGTCGATGTTGGTCAGCTCTTGTTTTCGCCGACTGAACATGATGCATCTATATTTCTCGGGTTGTGGAATGTCTAAGAAGTGGCATAATGTAATCTTAAAGGGGTGATGAACTGAGAAATCAAATTTTCCTTGAGCTTTTGACATCTAAGAGGTCATCATATTCTAAGAATATCCTGTAAGTTTCAGAACTGAAAACGTCCTTGTTAGTCCAATAAAAGCTTTTATTGACACCAGGCTCAGCAAACGACTCGTTTTTCAAAGTGGGGAACTATGACGACAAAGAGGATAAAACACCACCCCCGCAGAAGAAGATTAACGCCTACTTCAACACGGCCGGTTTTGTCATGATTCTGCAATCATGTCTTTGATTCCTCTTGTCTTGTGGCAGGATCATGACAGAATCATGTTTTGTGTACAAGCGCATGGCCAATTGTTTGGCCATGTGCTTGTGTTGTCTCGTTACGTCACCCCGCCCCCTTGTTATCCTCGTCTTGTCATTATTGTCTAGTCAGTTTCACCTGTCCTCGTCATTAGTGTTCCCCATATAATCCCCTTGTGTTTGCTGTCCTGTGTCGGTTCATTGTTTGACGTTGTGTGTTTCTAACATTGAGTATTTCATAGAGAAGTCAGTTATTCAAGAAGTGTCTGTTCGCATCTTTATTTTGTTCCTGTCTTAGTCTGGAGTGTTCTACCCTGTCTTGTTTGCCCCCTCGTGGGTTTTGTTTTCCTGTTTTTTGTATCAATAAATCCTGTGTTCATTGCATCTGCTGTCTGCGCCTGGGTTCACCTTCCCCCACATAACAGAATGAACCGACCAAAGAAGAACCCAGCAAGCAGTATGTCCTCTCAACTCCAGCGACAGTTGGAGTTCCGTGAACAATGCTGGTTGTCGGCTCCCACCGACAGAAAGGGGGTCAACCTTCCAGTCCTGCCCCAGGGTGAGCGGATCCTGAGAGATTATGCCAAACTTTGGGATCATTTCTCCCGGGAGGAGCCACAAGCTTCTTCCTCGAGTTCTCCACCCTCTGCCTGTTTGCCAGTGATCCCGGAGGGTCGCGTTATAGCCGTTGTTACGCAGGGGAACCAGGTACACTCCACTTCGACTCCTGAGGCGTCATCCGCACCTGTAAGTCTCCGCGGTAAACGAGGGAGATGGATCTCGTGGGAGTCTGCTTCGGAGTCCTCAGCGACGGAGTCAACCCTACCTGAGACTGTCCTCCCACCACCAGTCACGGTTCCTGCTGTGCTTCCCCAACCGGTCACAAGTCCGGCTACGGCCTCTGCCCCCGCGGCCAAAGAGAAAGAGGAGGAAGAAGGGAGCTTCCTGTTCCCCATCGCCATCTTCTCCTGAGTCCGCGATGGTTTTTCAACCCGCAGCTGCAACGGTGAGCGCTGTTCCCGAGTCAGTCAACGCGGTTCCCGAGTCAGCTGCAGTCAACGCGGTTCCCGAGTCAGCTGCAGTCAACGCGGTTCCCGAGTCAGCTGCAGTCAACGCGGTTCCCGAGTCAGCTGCAGAAATCACTATTTCCGAGGCTGATATGTGGAGTGCTTCCTCCGTAACTGATGTGAGGAGCGCTGGTTCAGGTTCTGTTGCTGAGAGCGCTGACCTCGTTTCAGTCCCACGACCAGCCACAGTGTCGTCTTCCACCTCCACACAGCCGCCTACAGCTTCTCCTGTCTTTTGTCCTGTTCTGTCACCTACTCTGCCCCAGTCTGTTTCTCCCATGGCTTCTCCTCGTGTGCCCCCACCCAAGTCCGCCCGGAATCCTCGTTCCAAGCCCTCGTCCTGTAAGCCCAAGAACCCCAGTCCACCTTTTCACCCTGGCCTACCTCACACAAACTCTATTGTTCCTCCGCCCCCCCTCCAGTGTTTGTTGTTCTTACTGATGCACCCTAACCCTGTTGTCATGTATTCGTGTTTGCCGTTATTGCTATTTGTCATGTTTTGTTGGTTTGTGTCGATGTCTCAGTTTGTCATGTCCCGTGTTTGATGTCCCCTTGAGGAGCGTCTGGTAGCCGCTCCTTAAGGTGGGGGTTCTGTCATGATTCTGCCATCATGTCTTTGATTCCTCTTGTCTTGTGGCAGGATCATCACAGAATCATGTTTTGTGTTCAAGCGCATGGCCAAATGTTTGGCCATGTGCTTGTGTTGTCTCGTTACGTCACCCCGCCCCCTTGTTATCCTCGTCTTGTCATTATTGTCTAGTCAGTTTCACCTGTCCTCGTCATTAGTGTTCCCCATATAATCCCCTTGTGTTTGCTGTCCTGTGTCGGTTCATTGTTTGACGTTGTGTGTTTCTAACATTGAGTATTTCATAGAGAAGTCAGTTATTCAAGAAGTGTCTGTTCGTGTCTTTATTTTGTTCCTGTCTTAGTCTGGAGTGTTCTACCCTGTCTTGTTTGCCCCCTCGTGGGTTTTGTTTTCCTGTTTTTTGTATCAATAAATCCTGTGTTCATTGCATCTGCTGTCTGCGCCTGGGTTCACCTTCCCCCACATAACAGGTTTAGCCCCACCCAACGATTAGCGCATTACACGCTAAATTACATAGGCCTACCTCATTATAATATGCAAAACTGTTATCCACTCACAGCAGTGGGCGTTTACTTCCAAGTCTTCAATGCGAGACGCCCATAAAAACCGAGCGTTTTTGAGCTAGGCTCAAAACTAGGGTAGAAAATAGCCTACTTATTCATTTTGATGTTTTTGAATGTAAAAACCAAGCGAAAGTCATAAGTTGACCTCAGACAACAATATCAATATCAACAATTTAAAAAGCCAGTTCATGACCCCTTTAATTGTCAGCTTTGGTTGGCATCTGTCAGAGTGAATTGGCCTATAGAGGGAGCATTATTTTCTTGCTTTCTGTACATAAGCCATTCACAATTTAAATCAAAGTTTTGTTTTTTAATACTGCTACAGGCCATGTCAGGGTTCTGTCACTTCTGTCTAGTCTATTTCTTGGTTTTGTGACAGAGCCATGACACTCCTGTTTTGTCTTGTCTGTGTGCCTTGTTTCATGTACTTTCAATTCATGTCATGGTTTGTCTTGTGCTGTGTAGCACACAGCATGTGTTTTCCACTAGCTGTGTGCTTTATGTTGTCATTGTTTTGTGTGAACACGTGGCTGGTGATTTATTTTACTGACCATGTGCTTGTGGTCTAGTCCTGTTTGTTGCGAGCACATGGCTTGTCATGTGTTTCCTTGTGCCATGTGCTCTCCTGTCAATTGTCTAGCCCCCCCCCCCCCCCCCCCCCCCCCCCATCTTGTTACCTAATTATTGATTAATTTGCCCCACCTGCTTTGTTTGCTCTCCCTATTTATTTTCCTTGTGTTTGCAGTCCTGTGCTGGAGGGTCAAGCCATACTACGTTCTCACGTTCTATCGACTGACAGCTGGAATTGAGGGATAGGAGACTGGATGGAAACCGGAGATGGCTTGCATCTCAGCACGGGGTGCGAAGGAAAGACAGCTTGGAGGTTAAGCGACAACTGTGGTGTGAATGAAGAGAGTGAAGGAGGTGATTTAGATGCAGAGGATGACTCAAATAATTCTGATGACTGGACTCAGGTTGAGCAGATGTCTCAGAAACGCAAAGATAGAGGATCAGACTCTGAGGAGTTTGCCGGAGAAGGGAGGATGAGTACAAAGTTATCTTGATGTTTGAAACAATGGGTGAAATGAGTAATCTTATGCGATTACACAGATACTTAGGAAAACTGTTGGAGAAATAAAATCAGCCAGATACCAATAATCGGGTGATTGTGGTTTGTATGAACAAAAAACAAGATGTTGACTAAAATGAAGGAGTTTGGAGGAGCAGGAGTTAAATGTCATGTACCTGGCGAGGCGAATGACATTAAAGGAGTGATTACTGGAGTTCCAATGTCTTTGTCAGATGAGATATTAAGAAATCAGTTAATGAATGAAAAGGTAATAGATGTGAAAAGATTGACATCAAGCAGAAATGGGAAAAGAGAGTCAAGTAGGCTACAACATTTATGATAACAGACAGTGAATGGGAAACTGCTACCAGAAAATGTTAAAATGGGAGATGTGTGTTACCCAGTAAGACCTTTTATAAAACCTGCATTGAGATGTTTAAATTGCCAAAGATTAGGCCATGTAGCAGAAGTATGCAAGGGAAAAAAGCGTTGTTGTAAATGTGGAGGTGAACACGGTTATGGAGAATGTGGGGATTTAGTTGAACCTAAGTGTTGCAAATGTGGAGGTCCTCATAGTGCAGCATATTTAGGATGTATAGCACAAAAACAAGCCGTGGAACCAATTAAGTACAAAGCAGAGTATAGTATTTCATATGCCCAAGCAGTAAAGAAGGTTCAAAATGAGCAAGGAAATAGGATGATTCAAGGAAGGTCTAATGCAATTGAAACATCAAACAGGGAAACAGAGAGGTATAAACCAAATGTAGATGCAAGTATGCTTCTGATTAGCAAAGTAAGCTTCATTGCATTTATTGCTGAAGTAATCAACTGTACTGCACAAACAAACAAAAGAACAGAGAACTTGAAAATCATTATATCTGCAGCAGCTCGTCAGCTGGGTATATATGAAGTATCAGTTGAGAAAATTCAGACCCTTCTAGGGCAATCTGAGAATAATGCAAGTTCTCAGGAAACCCCAGACAGACCAAGGTTAAAGGAGAACTCCGGTCAATTTTAACATTGAGCTAATTTTTTTGTACATTTGGAGTGCTGTCAGTACAGACAAAAACGACAAAAATCGGTGTTGCCTACACCGTGTTATCCTCTTTTTAAAATTCGCACCCTGTTGACTTTTTTTTAAGACCCTGTTGCAAGTTTTAAACCTGCTTTTAGCCTCTTAACAACCTTAATGTGTCATTACAAGTGCACAGCCATGTGAGTGGTGTTATTAAGAGTGACCACGGTCAATCTGACTGCAGTAGATGTGCAAGATATTAATAAAAATGATGTTAATTCAGCCAGCTCACATACCTGTATTTACTTCCTGTTTTCATTCAAAGTCCACAGTGGTCGATTGTCGAGTTCGCGCGCGCGATCATTGGTAACTAATATAACTAATGATCGTGCGCGCGAACTCGACAATTGACTACTGTGGACTTTGGACTTTGAACATCTACTGCAGTCAGATTGACCGTGGTCACTCTTTATAACACCACTCACATGGCTGCACTTGTAATGACACATTAAGGTTGTTAAGAGGCTAAAAGCAGGTTTAAAACTTGCCCCGTTTAAGTCAACAGGGTGCGAATTTTAAAAAGAGGATAACACTGTGTAGGCAACACAAAGCTCAATGTTAAAATTGACCGGAGTTCTCCTTTAAACAAATATGACATGTAGGATAATACAATGGAATGCTAGGAGTCTGACTGCGAATGGTCAAGAATTTAAGAAGGTTGTGCATGAAATGATAGACCTTCCTGATTTAATATGCATTCAGGAGACATGGCTTAAATCACACCTAGACTTCGTTATTCCAGGGTATTTATCCATTAGAAAAGATAGATCAAGAGCAACAGGTGGAGGTTGTGCAATGTTTATAAAGAATGGGGTGTCTTATAGGGAAGTAAAGGTAGAAACACAATATGAATGCATTAAGGTGGAAGTGTGGACCGCATTAGGAAAAGTAACAATAATAAATTATTACAATCCATGTGAACAAATATGGTTAATGGAATTAAGAAGGTATAGTGATATAGTGCGGGGACTTTAATGCGCATAGTGTGGTATGGGGAAGTCCACGCTCAGATAAAAATGGCACGGTGGTGGAAGAATATATGGAGGACAATTTATTGGTATGCTTAAATATGGTAGTGGGACAAGGTTCGACATCAGGAAACAAATAAAATCGTGCGTAGATCTAACAATAGTTTCAGCATCAATAGCAGTGAAATGTCAATGGGAGGTGCTAGAGCAGTCATCAGTTGGGAGTGACCATTTTCCAATATTTTGCTCGGTAGGATTAGAAATACAAAGGAGTATGATGATAAAACAACACAGATGGAAATTTGAGAAAGCTGATTGGGAGAAGTATAATAAAATATGTGAGTTAGAATTAATGAGTTCTAGTACAGATGATGATATTGATAAATGTACAGAGAAACTAAGTTTGAGTTTGGTCAAAGCGGCAGAAAAAGTATACCAAAAGTTGAAGGAAATAAGAGGAAGAAAATGAATGCAATAATTCAATTAAAAACAGGAATAAAGCATTTAAAATGCTGAAAAGAACATTGACACCAGAAGCAGTAATAGAATATCAGAGGGAGAGAGCAAAGGCTAGAAGGACAATTAAGCATGCAAAAAAGAAATACTGGAGAGATTATTGTGATTCCATAGGGAAGGAAACTGAATTAGGAGAGGTATGGAATATGTTAGAGAAGATGATTGGAATATATAAAACCAGAAATATGCCAGTAATCTCAGGAGAAGGAAGGACAGCCATTACAGAAAAGGACAAGGCAGAATTATTAGTTAAAACCTTTCAGAAAGCACATAGTAAAGAAAATCTCGATGAAAATTATAGAATGAAAAGACAGGAAATTTTGCATCAACATCAAGACATATATATGAAAAGACCTGATGGAAAAGGAGCATTAGATGCTGACTTTGAAATATGGGAACTTAAAAGAGTATTATATAGGATAAAACGAACAGCACCTGGACAGGATGGAATTTGTTATATTATGCTCAAATATGCAAATGACAGAATTCTTAAAGTAGTATTGGACTTGTATAATAAGATATGGGTAGAAGGAAGAACGCCACGGTCATGGAAACATGCAATAATAATTCCAATAGCTAAACCAGGGAAAGATGCATCGATAGCAGGGAATTACAGACCAATTGCGCTTACATCAGATTTATGCAAGCTGATGGAAAAAATTATTGTAAATAGGCTAATGTATGTACTTGAGAGTAAGGAAGAGTTGGCACCTTATCAATATGGTTTTAGGAAAGGTCGATCAACATTAGATGCATTAGTAAAGCTGGAAACAGATGTAAAGAAAGCTATAGCAATCAAAGAGGGATTAGTGGCAGTTTACTTTGATATGGAAAAGGCATACGACATGTTATGGAAAGAGGGAGTACTTATTAAAATGAAGAGAATTGGAATAGAAGGAAGAATGTTTAATTGGGTTTTAAGTTTTTTATTTGACAGAACAATTCAAGTTCAAGTGGGTAGGGAAGTATCTCAAACTCTAAGTGTGGAAAATGGAACGCCTCAGGGTAAGTGTGATCAGTCCTATATTATTTAATATTATGATTAACGATATTTTTGGAAAAGTGGCTCCGGGAATTAACACTGGCTATGCAGACGATGGAATAATGTGGAAAAGAGGAAGGAATATAACTTATAATATGGATAAAATCCAAGAAGCTATAGAAATAGTTGGAAAATGGTCATTAGAATGGGGTTTCAGATTTTCAATATCTAAAACATGTTACCAGATATTTACAAGGAAGAAAATTAAAGACAATAAAATGCTAAAAATTATATGGATCTTCTTTAGAGAAAGTGTCAACATTTAAGTATCTAGGATTGTGGTTTGATGATAAATTAAGCTGGAAGGATCATATAGATTATATATTAAAGAAATGTGGTAGTTTTTAAATTTAATGAGAGCAGTAGCAGGACAAGATTGGGGTGCTGACAAACAG
Source organism: Rhinichthys klamathensis goyatoka (assembly GCF_029890125.1). Classification (NCBI taxonomy): domain Eukaryota; kingdom Metazoa; phylum Chordata; class Actinopteri; order Cypriniformes; family Leuciscidae; genus Rhinichthys; species Rhinichthys klamathensis. The sequence continues at coordinate 1,046,257 of NW_026606592.1, read as the reverse complement.
TCATTAAAGAGCATTTATATTGGTCTTATGCGATCAACATTAGATTATGGATGCATTGTTTATGAGTCAGCATCGTCATCGTTGTTAAAGAAATTAGATGTCATGCAAGCTAAGGCATTAAGAATCATTTTAGGAGCTGTTAAAACCACTCCCATTGCAGCATTGCAAGTAGAGTCATCAGAAATGCCATTATAAGACGACAAAAATTGGCTATGGCATACTGGATAAATTTACAGGGACAAAGAGATAATCATCCTGTAAGGGAAGTCCTGAATGATTGTTGGGAAATTTTAAATGCAACAGGGAAAGGCTTTGCATGAAATAAAGGGGTGGGTTAACGAAGACGGTCTAGACTCCAAATCATTTGCACCTATAGTAGTCATATCCCCAATTCCACCTTGGATACTAGCTCAACCTGAAATTGACATGAAATTACACGAGAACAGAAGGGAAATGGATGAAGTTGTTAGTATAAACAAATATGTTAATGAGTATATTAAAAACTCACACTACTCATTTCTTCAAATATATACAGATGGTTCGAAGAGTATAGAGACTGGAAGGACAGGGACTGCATTCTATGTTCCAGAGTTTAAGGTGAGGAAGGCTGGAAGGATAACAGATGGCACATCAGTATATACAGCTGAGATGACAGCTATTCTAATGGCACTAGAGTGGGTTTATGAGGTTAGACCTGATAAAGTAATTATATGTTCTGACTCAATGGCAGTTCTTGGGAGTTTACAATCATTGGAAACAAAGAGAACTGACATTTTAACAGAAATCCTGATCAAGTTATACAGTTTAACGACAGGTGGGAATAATAATTCGATTTATGTGGGTTCCAGCACACGTGGGAATTCAAGGTAATGAGGAAGCAGACAAAATAGCCAAAGAATCATTAAAAATTAAAGAACCAAATATAAACATGTCACTTAGTAGAGCAGAAGGAAAACATTTTGCAATAAGAAATGGCAGACAGTTTGGGACTCGTGTCATACAGGTCGGCATTATTACAAGGTCCAAAAAACCATAAAGAGAGGCAATATAATTCACAACTTAAGTAGAAGAGAAGTTATTTCCACACATTTAAGAACAGGACATTCAAATCTAAATCATACTTTACACATTATAGGGAAGCATAAAACAGGTTTATGTGAAGTACGTTTAATAGAGGAGTCAGTAGAACATGTATTGAAGAAATGTAAGGCTTATAATAAAGAAAGGAGGATTCTTAAGGAAGAATTGCAAACTGTGTGTCAGGAATTCACTATAACCAAATGATTAAATGGTGGTCCAAATTCAGGAAAACAAATGCAATCATGAGATTTATGAAGAATAGTGGGTTATATAATAGGATATAGGAGTATTTAGTTCATTCTTTTCACACCCCATCACAGTAGGTGACGGTATGCACCTTTAAAGTTGGTTCGCAACCTACCATAAAACTAAAAGAAGAAGGAGTCCTGTGCTGGAACACCTATAGCAGCAATGCAAGAGGTAAATGAAATGCCGCTTAATATTAGAAGGCAACAGTTAATGGCTGTTATTGGGCAAATCTTAATAGTCAGGACGAGGTACATCCAACAAGGAAAATATTAGGAATGTGTTGGGAACAAGGAGTGAATAAGCATAAGAGTTTTGGATGGGTGGTAGAAGAAGATATTAAGGAGATGGGGATAGACAATTATAGATGTGTACCAAGAGTAATGTATCCGCATACCCCTATGTGGATTCTTCTTCAACCAGAAGTAGATTTAACATTACTGAAGATAAGACAGAGTGAATGAAATAATTAGATGGAAGTAATGAGAGCAAATGAGTATTTAAGAATTAGATATGGAGATAATATACGGATATACACAGATGCTTCCAAAAAAGGAGGGAGAGAAGTGGCAGTCAATGTGCCAAAGTTACTGGTGAAGAAAAAAGCTAGAATTAGTGATCAGTTGTCAGTTTATACAGGTGAACTGATGGCTATTCTGCCAGCAGGACAACTAGTTAAGGAAAATGAAATAAAAAATGCAGTCATGTGTTCAGATTCATATTCAGCAGTAATTAGTACGATAATCAAAAATCAGAATCAAGACCAGATTTAATCATGGAAATCCTTCAGAATCTCTTTGAGTTGAAGCAAAATAAAATAGAAGTACAGTTTATGTGGTTCCCAGCTCATGTGGGAATTAAAGGAAATGAAGAAGCAGATAAATTAGCTAAACAAGCAGTAGATGAGGAAAAGGTAGAAATTGAGATACCACATAGTATAAAAGAAATAAAATCAGTAATAAAAGAGAAAGTGATTAAAAAGTGGCAACAATATTGGGATAGTGAGAGTAAAGGGAGACATTTATATGCAATACAAAATAAAGTGGGAAAAGGTAGAAAAAAAGGGGAGAAATAGAAGGGAGGAAAGTATAATTACAAGACTAAGAATGGGACATACAGGTTTGAACAAAACATTATTTTTAATATCTAAGCATCCAACGGGATTGTGTGAGAAATGTGGAGTGAAACTGTGGAACGTGATTATTAACATCACATGGGGTTATGATGAAGAAAGAGAAGTGCTAAGAGAAGAAGTATGGAAGAATGAAGGGAAAGAGTTAACATTAAAGAATATATTAGAATCAGATATAGGAAATAGTATGGTCAATGTTTTGTTTCTGAATAATAATTAATATACTGTAGAATTATAGAGAGATGTAGAAGATGCGGATGAAGTATAGTGTGGGACAGGGATAGTTAATTTGAGGGTTAAATAAGGTTATGGTGGGAAGCGGGAGTTAAAGGGAGTTGGGGTGGAAACTGGAGGAGCTGAACACGCAGCGCCAGTGTTTTTTTAAAAATGTTATGGGAGGGGTAGAAATGTTAAGATATATAGGAAGTGTTTCTGGTTCAAGCTACCCGATGATGGCAGTAATGCACTGTTAAGTGCTGTTGCCAATAAACGAAAAAAGAAGACGTCCCGTGCTGGTTCGTCGTCGTATGTACACTGTGTGTTTCCCTGTTGTGTGGTCAAGTCCAAGTCTGTCTTGGTTTCCCCCTCGGGGTAGTTTTTGTTGTCAGTTTTGTTTTATGTTATTATCATTAAAACCCCATCAACTCTGCACTTGATTCCTCACTACTTTCACCACCCAAAACCTGACAGGCCAATTCACAGACAGTGAACCAAGGGCAACAGACACTTTGTCAAGTTTTGTTGGGTCAGCCCCGTAAAGGTCTTTTTGCATTGGTCAGCGCTTACTTTCACTGGTTGAACATGTTCATTCGGCGTGTGCCGGATCGTGGAATGTCTGAGAAGTTTTGTACTGTAATCTGGTGATTGTGCATGTTGGTCAACGTCTGTCGGCGCAGTGTTGATTTCCACTGTGAACCCGAACAAGTTGGCAAAACTCAAAAAAACTGTTTTGAGTAGCTAAGTAGTTAAGTAGCTATTTCAAAGTTTAAGCAAGCAGAACTCATAATTGCTTAATTGCTCTTAACTTGAAACATTTGTGTAAGCTAATTCATACTTTTAATTTCAAATCATGAAATATCATGTAATCTCAACAAATATTTTTAGTTGTGGACAATTGGATAGCTTTAATTTAGCTAATTCAATAAATGCTAACTTGTTAATTGGTTACACAATGCTTTGATAGCATTAGCATAGCATAGCAATTGCTGAATGAGTACAATATAAAATATTTAACAGACCCGTTCAAGCTCATGTTCCACTTATCACCATGATGGTAACCTCCCCAAAAAACCCACATAACAATAGCTCTTCTAAATTAGCATAGCAAAACATGCCACACGGTCCAGATGTGGGCTGGATCTGGGCCGAAAATATTTTGCTGTCTGGGTCTACTCATTAATTATTTTGAGAATTAGGGTTTACAGTGTGGCCTTAAGAGGACCAACAGCATGTACACTCTGCAAAGTTTTACGAGTAACAACTGCTTTTAAATGTGATAGTGAATCTGTTCAATTTTATAGTTTTGTGTGTGAATCACTGCCAAAATTGTGATGATTGACAGTCATTGTCATAGCAACATTTTGGCATCTCATGGCTATGAAACATGAAACATGGAGCCGGTTCCAAATGGCATCCTAAGCCCAGTGGCGGATTAAGCAAATTGGGGGCCCAAGGCGAAGGTAGTATGATGCCCCCCATCCGATCTTTAAAAGAGAACGAAAAAAAAAAAAATCTTTTTTTGAAAAATAAACCATTAAATGGCACTTTCTGGAGAGTTTTGTGCAAAGAAATATAGAAAGAAAAGTAGGTCTAGCAAGTCTTATATTTCTGTAATTCACACAGATCAAACACAAATATGCTGACTGAATAGATTGCTAGTTGAGAAACACTGCTTTAATTAATGTTTTTATGATGACTTTGTGAAAGGTTAACTAAACAGCATGAGCCGTCTTCCTGCTGGCTAGTAAGTTATTTGGCAAATTTCATTCATACAGATCTGTATTATGCTATAGTTTTTGATAGTGTAATACATTTCTTAAAGATAATCACGATGATCATTGCGTTTGTCTTGCCGAATGTGGTAGCTTTATGCAATTACAGTTTGTCTATAAGCTTTTTTTTTATTAATGCCGACAGTAAAATGTTGCCAGATATTGCTACGCAATTACGCAAAACAAGAAAAACAAAACAAAATAATAATAATAATCCGAAATAAGTTCAAAGCTTGTGTTTTGGAAATAAGGTTAATATATCACTAACCCTAACATGCAACTTTCCACTTTAATAACTTCCTAAAGTGTCACATTATATCAGAAAAACCGGTCCAGGAGACAACTGCCACCTTTCCATTAGTGGATCTGGCAACACGGAGGCTGCACCCGCGCACTCACTCACAACGCGCTCTCAAGCCCTGTTCACTGCGCTAGCTTCTCGCAGCAACATGAATTACAAACACTCATATGAGGTGGTTTAAACGGCTAATTAATCATTCAGAGAGCTTGACATTTTATTTTTGAATGTAAAAAAAATTACAGAGTTCCGGACCTCGGTCAACTCATAGCTGGCTACGGCCATGGACTTGTACGTTAGCATTGTTGTCATTGTCAGCGGGCATCACAAAAAAGTTTGTTACCTTCTGCAATTTTGCTAAAAACGTTTTGCTTTCCTCCCGCTTCCTGCTTTTTCAGCACCGCTTCGCTTCATTTTTACTCAGTCTACTACTCTGTACACTGTCTGTTAATCACTTATTTTTCTCCGTCAGTTTTTTTGGCGCATTACAGCCTTGTCACTTTCGCACGCAGAAAGTGAGATAATGGAATAGTCCAATGTAGTGAGGTGAGGTGGGGGGCCCCCTCCTGTCTGCGACACTAATGATTTGATGCCTTTTTTCGCAAATGTTTTTTAGAAATATATACTTTGCGAAAAGTAAAAAAAAAAAAAAAAAAAACTTAAGCATAATTTAATGGGGCATTTTGGGGGCCCCTAGGTAGCTCGGGGCCCAAGGCAATTGCCGACATTTGCCTAATGGTTAAGTCCGCCCCTGCCTAAGCCCTGGCGGTCCCCCATGTCCACACTTTAGTGACGAAATAGAGCTCACCACAGTGTGGGCTTGTCATAAGTGTGCATTAAAAGTTTGATACAAGAGCTTGATTTTGACATGGGTGGGGAAATTAAAAGCAGGAAAGCAAGAAAATGCATTGGGACCCTACGGTTACTATAGTAAAGAAGTCAAGTTTGTATGGATCTGAATGATGGATAAACCACATGCTGTGGTTTAGTGTGGTTGTTAATTTTGTGGATATTTCAGCATATTTGTTATTGATTGAACAATCCTCTTGGATCATTCTTATACTGTTTAAGTGAAAGTCAATAGCGGGGGTCCAATCCTGCTCCTTGGGGGCCAATGTTCTGCAGAGTTTAGCTCTAACCTGCCCCAACACACTTGCCTGGAAGTTTCTAGTAATCCTGAAGATCTTGATTAGCTGGTTCAGGTGTGTATGAGGACTGGAACTAATCTAAGGCTGAAAAATGCTGTCTCGATTCGCAGGCAGTATACGGAGGTAGGAAGGCAACAAGGCACATCTGAATCCAATGATCATGTCACATCCTGTCTGCTGAGATACCATCATCTCATTGATGCATCCTTCCCTGCCTATGATATCCCACTATCCTGTGCTTTTGATTCCATGACAGTTGAACTAAAAAATAAGCATGGTAGCTACCTGAATGTTGCGGTTGGTGGTCAGTTTGTGTGTAAATGTCTGTAACTTTTATGTTATATCTAGTGAGAAATTAATATCACAGTAATTTAATATTTGCTTCGCTTTGAAAAAAGCTCTCTCTATTTTGTTGAAGATCATTTAATTGTTATGCTAGCATCAGCAGCTGCCTCATTAGTCTGTCCGTCCAAAATCAGTTTTGGGAGGTTCCTGCAAAATCTCTACCTGATAGCAATGGCATGAATTCACTAAAAGTCAAGGTATGGCAAGTTCATATGATGTCATTAAATCTAACAATACCACATGTGACAATATCAATTCAATTGAGTGTAAATTGACAAAACTGAAATTAATCAGCCTAGCTCTGAAAATAACCTGGTAGCTGCTGATATATGAATGAATACGCACAACCGGCGCTAGAATGTCTCTGAACAGATTCACGCCCACTTTTGGGCAAAATAAACTAGACTTCCCATAGACTTCAATACAAAATAGCGGCACAAAACAACGTCCGTACACAGCCGACAGGCGTGAATAACTTAAGAAATCACTAATATTAAACATATCAAGTAATTATATGTCCACCCTATCTGCCATAGAGCGTGAAACCTGCCATACACAAACTTAATTTGGTCAATTTAAAAACATGTCCCTTCATTCTCCCAGCGTCAAATTGGTGTAACAACCCCACCCAGTGGCCAGAGGTGTCTTTCTTTTACTGTCTATGGTCTTACCTGGACATTTACCCGACATTTACTCGTATTGTACTTCATCGAGTAACCATGGTAAGCCAGTTAAGTTAATGATTTTACTTCGTTTTTGAAAGTAAACGTCTTTAAATGTATATATTTTGTCTTATAATATACATTATAATATATATATATATATATATAATCCCACTGGGTGGGGTTGTTGCACCAATTTGACGCTGGGAGAATATACGGACATGTTTTTAAATTGACCAAATTAAGTTTGTGTATCTCTTTTACGCTCTATGGCAGGCAGGGTGGACATATAATTACTTGACATGTTTTATATAAGTGACTTCTTAAGTTATTTACGCCTGTCGGCTGTGTACGTGGTTTTTGCCGTTATTTTGTATTGAAGTCTATGGGAAGTCTAGTTTGTTTTCCCCCAAAAAGGGGCGGGGACGAAATTGACAGTTAAGTTCCCGGATGTGCCGGCTGTGCGTATTAATAAAAAAAAAAGTCAGTTCTTACCTTAAAGGTGCCGGTGCCCTATGTAAAAATTGAGGTAAAATTATCCAAAAAATGAGCTACACGCATCAAAAGAATGAGAAGAAATAAGTGCAATGATGTCATTAAAAAATTGAAAAGTTATAGTGCTACCGAGATATAAACCTAAATTAGCATGCTAAATTACTAGCGCCGGCCAGTGTTGCCAACTTAGCGCCTTTGTCGCTATTTTTAGCGACTTTTCAGACCCCTTTAGCGACATTTTTTCAAAAAAGCGACTAGCGACAATTTTAGCGACTTTTTGGACAAACCTCAGTAACCTCAAAATGTTATCAGTACTGTCCTGCGAGCGACCGCAGCCCTCCGGAGCAGATACGCAAAGTTTCTATTTTTGCCGGATGCCGGAGAGCGCCGCAGGAAGTCGATAAACAAAGATAACAGAACAGAACACAGAAACTAAATAAAACATCCGGTAATTTCCAAAATAAAAATATAGTTTTCCCTTTTCCAACAAGAACAATAGTTAACTTTATTTACACAGCCTACTACTTTCCCAATACATTCAAAAAGGAACCCAAATAAACATTTAGCATTTTATAAGTTGATTATATTTAATTATAAATATAGTATTAGAATCACAATAATCTCCACAAAAAAGGGAGATCAGCAGGTCAGCACATAGTTGTTTCCCCTGTACTCCTCTGGATGGAAACAAACTGTTGCTGGTTTTTTGGTTATGTTTATAGAAACTAAATCCTGTTATATCGCGCGATCAAACGTAAATTCGCGAGATATCGTATGTCCTCGTGACTTCAGCTGTCAGTCATGGCCGCAGCCGTTCCGCAACAAATCCGTATCTGGTAGGTATTGAAGGACGGCGGAGCACGGACGCAGCGGAGCCAATCCGCAGCCGTTCTGCAGTTGGTGGAAATCCGGGGTGAGAGGAGCGCACGGCCGCTGACAGACGCGAATGAGCAGTGTTTTTCCACGGACTTATCACTTATCTGCTTCTCTTTTAGTTTGACAATTTAAATTTAATTTATTTTATTGTGCTTATTACTTGTAACACTATCACAGAGCTTAGTTCATCCGGTTCCCTAACTCTCTCAATTCAGAGAATGTTCCACATAGGCCTATACAAAATGTAATCATTCACTAAATTATAGCTACTCGTTCAATTGTCTGACAACAACAAAAATAGGAAATGAGAACAGCTTTATTTGACATTCGGCTATATTATATTGAATAGAGCATTAATTTTAGAGAGAATACGCACTAGGCTGACAGAACGCAAGTACGGCGCGATGACGTCATTAATATGCTAATTGACGTATGACGTCATCTAGCGACATTTAGCGACTTTTAGGGAAGGCCTTAGCTACTTTCCTTTGAAAATAGTTGGCAACACTGGCGCCGGCCCGACTGGTGTCGTAATACCAGTTTCGGCCATGGGAGGCGGTATGCGGGCAACATACATAACCACCAGCCAAACTGCAGTACACGAATAACTCGCACGGCTTGTGGGCGACTGGGCGTACTTGAACTTGAACCTGATGTCAATCGCGTCTATATGAGACCGGCCTTTATAATTTAGTGTTGAGATGTTGTTCATTGAGTCTCTAATCTCTAAAAATCTCCAAATGAACTGCGGCCTTACTATCGTGTCAATTGATTTGATTAATATGCGCGAGGGAGAGAGAGAGCAGGAGGACTGCGCTCGTGTTGTTTGAAGACGTGAGAGTGCGCGCGCGCGGCCGGGGCGCTCTCTCTCTCTCTCTCTGCTCGTTAAAAGCCCTGTCAAGCGCAGCAGTCATTATATTCTACATCACTCACCGATCAAAATAGGCTTTGGCGGGACAAAGCGGACGATTTGACGGTTTTAGAAGATTAACAAACCGAAACTAAAAAACAGACTAGAGTAGGCCAACTTTCTGGAGGTATACTGCCCCCATCTGGAATGGAATATGCGGAGTATGAATTTTATTTTTTGGCAGACATTCCACATGGCACCTTTAAGAGTCTACAAAAAAAACCTCTTAATTTTTTATTTTAATTGATCTCATTAATTGGGTAATGAAAATAGATAAATGGCAGTACATATAATATATACATCTAAGGACTGACTCAAGGATTCAGAGAAAAGAGCCATGGGCAAAAACCTGGGTAAAGAGGTTGGATCATGGGACCACCAAGTATTATAATAGCACCACCTAGTGTAAGACACCTTATAACTGCAGAGGTCGCAGTGGTTTTGCCAAGACGACATCTTTTGTTTATCCTGGAACAATATTCCTGTCCGAAAACAAATCAAGGGAAATGATCGATGAATACGACTGGTGTAGAAGCAACTAACTCTTGTCGTAAGCCTGACATTAACTAGAAACCGATCCCTTAAATCAGATTGGTTGATTGGAATGTTGTTCCAGGATCAACAAAGATGTTGATCCAGGAACATGTTGTTGTACTTGGTGAAATGACATTCCTAACCCTATCCCTAACTGGGATGTGGGACCAATCTACCATGTTTAGGATCTTTGCGATGTACATTCTCTGATGCCCAAACAGTTGTAAGGCTTAATAATAATAAAGAAAATCCTAACAAAATAGAATAGGTTTACAGCACCATGGACCTATGTCATGACCCACAAAATGTATGGGGGTAAAGGAGGTAACTTTACCCCCAGAGTGTGAATGTATGTGTGTTAGACTGGCAATCCATTCATAGTGTTTCAGCTGCATTCTGCCTGAGATTCTGGGATAGACAGCATCCCCATAGGGCAAGCAGTTTGGAAAATCAATGGATGGACATTCCATTCATCTGTGCAATGTAATAGGCCATATAGTGTTTTTAGTGGTGACAGAAGGAGGATTATTATAAGTTGTTAAAGGTACCCTAAAAATAAAAGTATATGTACCCGTCTACCACAGATTTCAGTCATTTGAGGTTATTTTATCGCAGGATTGATGTTGAATAGAATGAGTAACAGCTTAAAGTCGACATGAAACGGAATTTGCGGTAGTCTTTTATTCCTTATTGTGACGTATATACGAGTGAAACAGCTTCTCAAACATTAAAAAAGATATAGCATGGGACTTGATTTTGTCCATTGGGAATTAGATCTTTGGGTCATTATTGTCATTTGCTATTGCTGTGATCTCATGCGAGTGACAGCCCTCGTGCCAGTGAACATGTCATCAGATGGCATTGCAAGAGGGAGGGGAAGTTTTTTTGTTGTTTTTTTAAATGATGTGCACTGCACAGATAAATTGTTTATTATAAATACTAAATATTCCATAAAAAATAAGTAATTTTTAATTTCATGGTGACAGAATGACAACTATTTATTCAAATGTTAAAATGGCAACAACCAATATGTTACTAATGTCACTGATTGTAATTGATAATAAAAACAAAACTTGATGTTCTTTCCCTAACTGTAATATTCTATTGGTGCACAACTTTCGTCAAGCATAAACTTGAGCTTTAATTCCTCAAACGAACAGAGTGCTGCAGGGATGATGTATTTTTGTCAGCTAAAACCCACATTTTAGCACTTCCGTCACATGACCTCACTGGTTTGGTCTTGTGGTATTTTGCACTTTGTATTCTAGCTCACAGTTCTATAGTGACACACTAAGTACAAATATATATTGCATAGTATGCAATTGGTGCTAGTTTTCTATGCCATCCTCACAATGTAGTTGTAGAAGATAATACATTCTGATTGGCTATCCAAATCTCTGTAAATCCAGTGTTGTAACACATTGATGGACACAAAATAAAAACTCAAAATATGCACCAGATTCTCACTTTATTGGCTAAATTCATGACTACTACTACTACTAAAAAAAAAAAAGTCCTTTTAAGAAGAAAAAGTGAGATTTGCAGTTAACAAATTGGAACACAGCCACAATCACTCAGTGAACAGTGCATTTCTGCATTTTAAACTGAAACAGCGATGGCACCCACTTAGCAGACATTCACACATGGTATTATTTGCACATCGTGCATGATTTTAACCTAAAAAAAAAAACCCTACATCTCCCCCCTCAAAAAAAAAAAAAGCCAAACAGAGCATTTCCACAGGCCAGGCTAAATACTACCTGAGTGTGCAGTTTAAAGAAGCAAAGAATGCGCCAAAATAGGTATGTGTCAAAATGTGCAGGGTGCCGTCAATAACTACTGTAAACAGACACGCACTTGGACAAAGCTTCACATTAAAGAGACTGGCAGTGATTTGCACAATCACCTCCATTCAGATTGCTTTAGAGGGGAATGGAAAAGTCTGTCCCCAGCGGGGATCAAAAGCTGGACCCTGAGGCTTGGTCTGACGAGAAGGGTGTTGTAGGTCCAATAAATGGCCTTAGAAGGATTATCACGTTATGGCTGAAGACGTGAAGATGTATTGGAAGGAAAAATCAACCAGAACAGCTAAAAACGCAGTAAAAGGTGCGCAGTTACTAGAGAAAGTGAAGAAAAACTTGCACACAAACTCGCACAACAAAACCATTTTCCACAAATACACACTGTTGTTTCACATAGAAACCAACACGCTTCACAAGGGCATTTCAGTCAAGCACACATATATGACCGCTCAGATTGCCAGCAGTCTCGTCTTGATGGAGACAGCTAAAAAAACCCTGCACTGATTTGGTGTTTGGAGTTGAAGAGGAGAAGGAAAAGGAGAGGTAGAATGATGGACAGGATGTATAGGCGTGTTGCAGTAGTTGATGTTATTTCTTGGCTTTGCCACCCTTGGCTGTGTTTCGTGGAGGAGTTACAGGTCTACCAGATCCAAATCCTCCCGCACCACCATACGACAGCATCTTCTTCTCCGCTGGTTTCAGAATCTGCCAGAGCAGAGAGAGAAAGCAGGTAAAATGAGTAATGAGGCTCATGATATATGAAATATTTAGTTGCCTATGTAAACAAAAAGACATTGCAAATCGCACTACAAACCCAGTCTCGTCATTTGGCGTGGCATGCAATAGTTACATTTCATCAATTTTCTGCAGGACTTTTTTCCCCCCCAAAACCGTGAATTTTGTCTAAAGGTGAGCAGTTGGCATCTGGTTACTAGTTTAATAAAATGTAAGAGCACATACAAACCTGAAATGAGCACATCAGGGTCTCGTCGACACTCATCATAGCTCCTGCGTTGTCAAACTCTCCGCAGTAGTTGGGAGCGGAGAAAAGTGTGACTAACTGCCTCTTAGCAAAGAACTCATAGCCATCCTCTACCACCTGTTCAGAGAGCAGAAGATTTAAGCTTCACAAATGCTATTCAAAAGCTTGACATACAAGAATGCCTCCTACTCAATCAACGAAGGACAAAATTAAAACTATTTAAATATTTCTAGTTTGTCGAATCGATGAGTCTATGACAAAGATTCTCAACATTTTCCTCATCATTAAGCTGCGATCCCTATAGAAAGAATATCAAACCTGCAGCAAATCCTTCCCAGCCAACACACGACTTACCAGTTACATAATTTATTTGGTACTTTTTGGTCATTTCATGATGACATGCTAACTGAAAATGCAACTATGACACTGCATGCTTGTAATTTCATCTGCTCTTTATATGTAGTAAAGTGATATATAAAGCATGCACCTCTGCATTTTTGTGTGCAATTGTACTGTGCGTGGCGCATCTGACAGGAAAGGAGTTTATTTTTCTGAGGCGAGACTATTTCGTAACAAGTGCAGAGACAGTGTCTACTAGACAATCCCCTATGAAGGCCTCGTTAAATTGTTTCTGTCGGATGCATGACAATGCGGTTTTCTTTTCTCATGTCACTAGCTTTAAATATGCAACTTCACTGCATAAAGACAGCATATAAGCGACCAGCTCGATATAAAACAATCCAAATAGATGGTAACAATCGTGACATTAAACAATTGGTTTGGGCTTACGTGTGTTTTGTTACATTGTTTTAACCGCTTGTGGTACTAGTAATGTTTGCATCCTCTCAGCCTCAATGGCAAACATATTGCTGTTCTCCAAAATTGCAGAATCTAGTCTGTATAACATACCATTTCATTGTCTGTTTTTAAATCTGCATCTAAAGTGTCCTGCTCTGTGCAGCCTCACGTGTCAAAAACATCACGAGGCGTCAGTGATTTAGGTCTCAGTTTTTATTTCGCCTCTAGAGGCTGCTTTCGTTCTGTGCAACGACAGCGCACTCTTCTCAGCTCAGCCAGGGGTGTGTGGGGGTGTGTGTGGGGGTGGGGAGAGATCGAGCGGAGTTTTAAGAGATCGGGATATAGGGCCGATTGATCTCTCCTTTTCGGGTTTCAAAGGAGAAGGTTTTGGAATAATTGTGAATCTTGAAGTTCTTTTCAATTGTGCTTCAACTTTTCCCTGTGTAGAGTACATCCAAAGATACCAAACATGATCTCTAGTGAGTATCCACAAGGTGTAAAGCTTAAAGTCACAATGAATGAATGAATGAGGCATTTATATAGCGCTTTCATATGTACTACTGTACACCCAAAGCGCTTTACAATCATATCAGGGGTTCTCTCCTCAACCAGCACCAGTGTGCAGCATCCACTTGGATGATGCGACGGCAGCCACAGTACAACGGCGCCAGTGCGCTCACCACACACCAGCTATAGTTGGAGAGGAGAGAGAGTGATAGAGCCAATTCAGTGGATGGGGATTATTAGGAGGCCATGATTGGCAGGGGCCAATGGGTGGAATGTGGCCAGGACACCGGGGTTACACCCCTACTCTTTACGAGAAGTGCCATGGGATTTTTAATGAACAGAGAGTCAGGGCCTCGGTTTAACGTCTCATCCGAAGGACGGTGCTCTTTGACAGTATAGTGTCCCCGTCACTATACTGGAGCGTTAGGACCCACACACACCCCTGCTGGCCTCACTAACACCTCTTCCAGCAGCAACCTGGTTTTCTCAGGAGGTCTCCCATCCAGGTACTAACCAGGCTCAGCCCTGCTTAGCTTCAGTGGGCAACCAGTCTTGGGCTACAGGGTGATATGGCTGCTGGATGGGTAAATTCCATAGAAATGCATTATATTCCATAGAAACGCTCTTACTTCCGAGTCTAGCCTCCCTCAACTCTTCACTCTTATTTCTTTAGGAAAACCCCACTTTCTGGATAAATAATGAAGATCATTTTCATGATAAATTGGTTTAGAAACATCATTATGATTATTCGTTCTTTGAATGAGGTGTACAATAAGAAACTTCCAATCTGCGTCACAGTATCCGTTACAATGATGACACAACATTCAATTAACTAAATGACTTACCTGGTGGGCCCGGCAAATGAGGTCCATGTCATGTTTGTGGAGGAACTTGGCCACAACATCAGAACCAAAGGTGAAAGAGACACCACGGTCATTCTCTCCCCAGCCCATGACATCTTTATCGGGGTCAGCCCAGAGCAGATCACACAGCAAACCCTGGTCAGGAACGTCTGTGGGCCTCATCACACGGCGAATCTGTTCCATAGATTGCAGGTCTGGGGAAAGACCTGGGTGAAGAACAGTTCAACAGCAGTTTAGAAGAAATATTTTGAATTCACACAGATTAGTATAAAGAACCTAACGTTCACTATTCCCTGACTATTTCACAAACCTGTCCATGTGATAAATACACATTTGACAGGAAAATAAGCTATTATGTGCTTTACAACACAGAGCTGTAAGATGAAGACCTTAACACATAACTAGGGTCAACCAGTGAGTCCAACAACCAACTAATCTATTCTAACTACCAGTACTTACAGTCACAAGTCTGGTTGACTAATCTTTTTTCTTTAGAAAATATTTAAGTTTCAATATTTATGTGTATTAAATACAATGTGATAAATGTTGAAATTAAAGGACCATTCACACCGAACGCAACATGACTCTATGAGAAAGGTCTATTCACATGTGACAACCTTTTTCAGTAACTTTTAACAACAGACACGCCACTGCTTTAACTACAGATCCCCACAGTAAAGAATGGCTTTAGATAATTAAGATTAGGGATGTCCAATCCTGCTTTTGGTGGGACACTTTCCCGCTTAGTTTAGCTCCTACAGACCTTCCTGAAAATGTCTAGCGAACCTCAAAATTCTCTCTCACTTTTTAGCTTTACATTTACATTAATTTAGTTCAATACCAAACTTCCGATAGGTGGGCAGAATCCAAAAATTTAAACATCTAAAATTTTTAATAAATAAAAAGCCAAAAATGGCACAGAACATTCTTTAAAGTTTCTTGAGTGTGTGGTTCCAGGGTTTGTCCCTAAAGTGGGTTGAAGTGGCCCTAAAGGAGGAAACTTTTCAGGTCAGAACAGAGAATCATTCCTCCTCTTGAGTACCAGTTACTTGTGGTGTTCCCTCGTAAGAATCGATTTTAGGTTCCTTCTATAGATGCTCCCATCTTATTTGCAGAAATACAATATTTCATATGTTTGTTATGCTGATGACTCTCAACTTTACCTTCTTGTCAGACCTACTGCTCTCTAGGAAATCTACAACATTTTAAATGCTACGTATATATAAACATGATTGTTATACAAAAGCATTAAGAGAATGCTACATTTCATCATTTTCAAAAACAATTAGCTTTTAAATTAGCAATTAAATTAGCTTTAATTATGGCAGAGGAGAGCTGATCTTAAAATAAGAGCAACACTAAAAATGTTCTTGAAATAACTCCCTGAAGACACAAAAAAGTGGGTTAAGAGGAAAAATGCTTTCAAAAAAAGTGCTAAAAATGTTTTTCAAAATTGCATACCTCCGTGACAACAAAAAATCTTTTCATCCACAATAGCAGCTACAGGTAAGCAGTTGAAACAGTCTGTGAATGTCTTCCAAAGCTTGATGTTATACCGCCTTTTACCTGCCAAAAAACATGTGCATGTACAGACATTTTAAAGTTAAATGCATCAATCTTGTGTACTTTGAGAGCAAAATTAAGAGCTCCAACCCCCTTTTAGCAACCAAACTGAACATAGTCTTAAACATCTTATAGACTTAAACATCTTTTTTAGTTGTTTAGCTGTTATTCCACAGTACATTCACATTGTTTTTTTTTTAAAGAAGCCAGAAGCCAGTGATTTCTCCCATTTTAAAAATAATATTATCAAGTATTCTTCTATTTTGTTTGGCACTCTAAAAAAAGTTAAACTGGAAGAAATAATATGGTAGCAGCCTATGTAACTGCACCGGTTTCTGAATATTTACTCATTTACATAAAAAGTAAAACAAAGTTTTAACTTTTCATAAACCAACCGAATTACAGTGTATGTCGGCAGTGCTGTCTCAGACTAGGGGTGAGGCCTAGACAATATAATCGAATATTGATAAGATTTTTTTTTTTTTTACATATTGCCCAGCCCTAAGTGCGCTAGAATCCCCTCCTCCCACACATGCAAGCCATATAACATGCTGTGTAGTGTACTTTATAAGATAAAAATGCTTATGTAATACTTATATTTTAAATCGTTTTATCGTGCTTTTAAAGCTATACTTTGTTACATTATACTTTTTACACATTGGGTTTCTTCCTTGGTGGAAAACACTGCCTGGAGACAGAGGCCTGGTGCCATTGTATCAGATGCACTTGACCCAACATATAATTGTGACCCATGCCGGCAAATTGAGAGAGTGAGCAAAGTTAGTCATTAAAAATTACTAACATTAAAAAAAAAAACTTTAAAATGAAAAAACTTTAAAATAAAATTTGTTGGAATCAGACACAAAATGAATGAGCTACACCTGAGTCAGCAAAAATTAAGTTAAGTTCTCTAAAGACTCCAAAACAAAATCACCTACCAACCATACATTAAAATAACACAAAATTTGGCACACACCAAGTCAAAACCCAAATCTACAGGGAAAATATTTGTTCAACTTTAATGAAAATATTTATATAAAGAATATTTAACATTGTTATTAAAATTATGCAACAAAATATCAACAACAACAATAAATAACAAATTACCCATCTCATGTTAATAAGTTTAGTTTATATAAACATATAAACCATTGCCTAACCATTGTTCAAGATTTGCTACATTAATGTTCACAACCATCTTGTTTAGGCGGTGGCACATTATCACTGAAGTAGTCATTAATATGTTGAGCAAAATGTTCCATGTCAATTGCTTCGACAAGATTCACCGAGCACAGCGCATTTAAAGACAGAGAACTCTTGCAATCATCCATATCCATTAAAAGCTGGCATATATCGACGAAACGTTGAATTAAAAGCTTGAAAATGTGAAATCTCTGACATGTTTACTTTTCGTGTTTTCAGAGGATGGACGCTTCCATGATAGCACAATGCGCCATTATTTTGATTAATCATCGAAAGGTATTATTACGACTGGTTAGCAACAAGCTGTTTTGTTTACATCAGATCATCAAATCACATTTCATTCGTTCAGACTCATGCCAATGAGAATTTGCTATGAATATTCACAAAGTTGGAATACTGCACTTTACAACGATACAAAACTAGTGGCTGAGAAGCGCACAGAGAAACAATTGCAGTTTTCTTACATGGATTATTAAAACAAAGGGAAGATTTAGGAAGGTACACGTCTCAGAAAACATACAAATAAAGATAATTTTAGACGTTTAATGGCTATTTGGAGCACTAGACGAGGGCTTAATGAACACATTTTTTACATATTTCACTTGTTTTTCCTGTAGCTCATAACTAGCCTGTGCGCATTCTGACTCATTTTGCCAGCATGGTTCACCATTATTCCAACCGTGACATAAGCTTTTGGTCATCCACCCATATAAAAAGCATACTCACATTCGTCATAAAATCCATATATCCTGTTGATGGAGGCACATTCATGGTTTCCTCTGAGAAGGAAGAAGTTCTCTGGATATTTGACCTTGTAGGCAAGCAGCAGGCAGATGGTCTCCAAAGACTGCTTGCCTCGGTCTACATAGTCTCCCAGAAACAGGTAGTTGCTCTCTGGAGGATATCCTCCATACTCGAAAAGCCTGAGCAGGTCATAGTACTGACCATGAACATCACCTGCAGGAAGAGAAACAGTTACATTTTGTTCTAAGCTGGCTTCATCTGAACTATATAAAATCAAAACAAAGGGTAAGGTTTAGCAGAAACTTACCACAAATCTTGAGTGGTGCCTCCAGCTCCAGCAGTATCGGCTGGCTAAGGAAGATTTCCCGAGATTTCAGACACAATCCACGAATCTCGTTTTCAGTTAACTGAACATTTTTACCAGGTCTTGAGCCCTTCACTGAAAATTAACGACACACAAAGGTTAACCTTACTATTGTAATTGCTAAAAATATGCATAAAAGCATTGGGAATACATATATACATATTTGTGCATGTATATGTTTGTGTTTTTAAACTAAAGAAAGTCTCTTTCAAGGAAAGTCTGTTTGATCGTGGCCATATTTACAACACCTTCAGGCATCTAGGAAGACCATGTACTATCTACCCGAAATCTCAAACTACTTGCCACACTTACATTGGAATATCATTTAACACAAACTTGGTGCCGGTAAGATGCTAAGTCCTGCAGTGTGAAATGTGTTTTGACTGCTGAAACTGACAAAAAGAACAGCAATATGACAGTGATTGATTCTTCTCTACTTCCAAGGAATATTGGTATTCTTTCTTCTAAACTTTCAAATTCTCAGAGAAGTAATTGGGTAAAAGTTTATAGTTGGTATATCAACACAGACGTCTACAGTAGAAATCAAAATGGAGTAAATCACCTTTTGAAAGTAACTTGATGCTTCAAATAAAGATATCTTTATATCACCAGTAGGAGACAACAAGTGACTATTAAAAAAACGTTTCTGTCATTGAAACATTCATTCAAGAGATTCGTTCAAAAACGTTGAGGCTGCATCTGAAATCGCATACTTCCCTGCAATATAGGTGAAAAACAGTATGTGAAAAAAGAGCTTGAAGCATGTCCAAATTCACAGTACTCATAAAAGAGTACGCAAAAAAAAACACACGGATTAAAACATGTCTATTACACATGGCCAATGTAATACGTTCGGACTACTTTCATACATTCATACTATAAAGAACATACTTCTATTATATAGTCACGAAGGGCTTATTCAAAGTGCTTATTACTAGGGGTGGGAAAAAAAATCGATATTGCAATATATTGTTGTGCTCTCTGTCGCAATAAATAATCGATACACTAACGCCCAATATCGATATTTTATTACAACACAAAATGATTAATTTACCCGTTGTCAGTGTCACTGTCACTACCCAATATCTACCATTCTGTTTGCGGGGGGCGCTGTTCGAGTAAATAGGGGTAAAGTGGCGCAAACAGCGGCCGGTGAAGAACACAAGTTAACTAACAACAACAGAGAGAAGCGAGAAGAATGGCGGAAAACAATATAAAACGAATCAAAGACCCACCCGCTATTTCCACTCTAAAGTGTGGAGACACTTCGGGTTTTACGAGCAGAGAGAGCGCAACGGCCGCGCGCGCGCACTCTCACGTCTTCAAACAACACGAGCGCTGTCTTGCTCTCTCTCCCTCGCGCATATTAATCAAAATCAATTGACACGATAGTAAAAGGTCGGAAGACCGCAGTTTCACGTGGAGCATTTGGAGATTTTTAGAGATTAGAGACTCGCCTAAACTCAATGAACAACATCTCAACACTAAATTATAAAGGCCTGTCTCATATAGACGCCTGTCTCGAATACAAGCCGGTGCAGTTCGACGATTTGGGAAAATAAAAACCCGGGAAGTTTTACGGTATATTAATTCTCAATATGTACACATGCATTGTTAATCTTTCTTTTCAGTCACATATTTCGTGATATATCGTTGATGAAATTTCTTCCAATATATTGAATATCGTAGATATCGCGAATCGTGATATTATCATATCGTGGACCACATATCGCCACAGAATTGAATCGTGAGGTACCTGTATCGTCCCACCCCTACTTATTACTCTTTTGACTTATTCAAAATAAGTACCTGAAGGGAGTATGCGATTTTAGACGCAGCCTGATTCATCCAGAAATAAAACATATCAAGTCTTTATCAAGTCAAAGCATTAATTTAAACAGATTAAAAAAATAACTCAATTTATTTAATTTTTTTTAAATAGACTGCAGCAATTAACATTTTGCCAGAACCTCTAGTAAATTCCATGTTTTTTGTTTAGTTGTCTATTCAGAATAATGGGAGAATCGTGGTTCTCAATCCAGAATTGTGCAGCTCTAGCCTGATATTTAGGTAGATACAGCTGCTTCCGGTTTCCCAATTTCTGAATTCTTTGACCCATACAAGAAAATATATATTTTAATTTCTGTTTGATGTAGTGATTAACAGTTTACACAACTGAAAGATCGTTATTTCCCCTGATTTTAACTAATAAGCATGTGTGTGTGTCAGTGTTGGGCAGAAGAAAACACAATGGTGGAACAGCAGGCAATGGTACCGTACTATGACTATCCCATCATCAAGACTGTTGTTGATATCTCACTGTCAAAGGCATTTCTCCCATCTCTACTTGTTACTCAGGTAGCAGTCTTAATGAGGGATGTATTATTCTGACAGGAAGTCAATATGTGGCACAACACTGCACTGGAGACGTCTTTGTGGCTTCCTGACGCACTGCGCATGCGCTGAAGTTTTGTTCCGATTATATGTAATAAACATGGAAATGATGCCAATAAATATTTGAATTGGATTGATAGTGTTACGCATTTATACATACTACTACTACATAGCTACATATACATTCGATTGGAGATGATATTGAACAAATACAATAATACGCTTTCAGACACTTAACCGTTATTAAACATTATAAAACGATACAGTTTGTAATAATAATGAAAAAGAATAAACGTATTACCCTCCAAAAGGCGCTGGATGATCGAATCGATGTTTAATTTGTCCGATTCAGCCATTTTGTCGCTCGCTGGAGATTAGCCGGCTAACAGAGCCAGGAACAAGACGACCTAGGAATCCACCCGAAGCAAATACACGGTACTAACTTATAAAAATGTCTTTATAAAAGATCCCACTACTGGTAGTATTCCTGAGTTTTTGTTATTGCCGCGAATGGTACCTTCAGTAGTTCGTTGTATGAGAAAAACTAGCACCACGACCGCTGAGTAGGAAACACTGAATGGGGCGGGGTAAACACACTAAAGCGGGTTTCTGATTGGTTATTCTCGGCTCATGACGAGCGCTTCAAATATCACATCCGAAGAGCCAATAGGATATTCTGTTAGTCAATCTTTCCCTATATTTTATGGTTAATAAGCAAATTAAAATCACATTCACCAATGTATGAATCTCAGATTCACAATATAAAAAAAAAACGCTATTAACCCTCGATGAGATAGCGATGTAAAATTTCTCAGGTTGGACCTTTTTACATTCTATGGGTTGGACAGTTTATTCATTAACACCGATTGCTAATTATTCATAAAATGTACTGTTAAATAAATTCGAAATATAAAACAGCGTTCTTTCAACCTACGGAAGTATTTTTTATTGCAAATAATAATAATAATGACAATAGTGCATACAGTACTTCAACCTACGGAAGTATTGAATCCATTAGCCAATGATGACGAGATCAGAAAGCGACAGTTCGAATCGTCTGATTCATTCCAAAGTGGCATAATGTGCCAATGCTGATGCGGAAACGTCGCCAAAATTGACGATTAAATGGATTAGGACACTCGCAATCAGTTATGTATTTCGTTTTTGAATAGCTAACCTATTTGACCATGAAGTTGGTTCATAAAGACATCGAGAAGGATAATGCCGGGTGAGTGTTAACGTTAATCTACAGCACTTTTGGACATCATGTGCGCTTTCCGAGTTGAGTGCTATGGCAGTACCGTGATGCAGTGATGGTATCATATGACAATACCTGGGTACTTACTTGCTATTAAATAGAAAACATGATAGTACAGTGGTGCTTTTTGATTGACGAACTGACTCGGAACGCGCAGTCTGTTCAATATAGCTAACGTTACTCCAAATTGCCGCCAATGGCTCATTGTTAACCCGGTGCTTTGTTGACAAACTTGGCATGTTTCACATTCACACACAATATTGCCTTTGCTGTAGCGCCCAATTTTGACCGTATGGGGCGAGTCCTTTGCGGATGTATATAGAGAGTAATAAGCCTCAGGGTTGAGCTGGAATGTTGTATTAGAGAATATAATAATAAATATATATATATATATATATATAAATAAATAAATATAGCTGCGAGCAGCGATTACGGGCCCAAGCCGGTGGCACCGCAACCCCGGTGCCTTTAGTTACCTAAAGGCACCGGGGTGGCGGTACCACCGGCTTTGGCCCTTCATCGCTGCTCGCAGCTATATTTATTTATTTATATATATATATATATATATATATATATATAAAGCCGGTGGCACCGCCACCCTGGTGCCTTTAGGGTTATTGTGCACGACGTGCAAAAACGTAACCCTGCTTTGACTGTCGAAAAGAAGTGTGCTGTAGAGCTTGTATCAGTGTGGGCTCTGCAAAAGTGTGCATTGAGGGCACATATCAACCACAAAGTATGCGAGAGCAACCTTCTGAAAGGTCAGGTCTACATCCAGGTCTACATCTGCCGTGTGTTTACATCATAGTAGTGAAGTTTGAAGCAATCAGGTGATTTCAAAGCTTTTTGAAAGTGACAGACTTCCTGCTGCCAGTTGGTGGCGCTATAACCGGGGTGGCGGTGCCGCCGGCTTTGGCCCTTTCATCGCTGCTCGCAGCTATATTTATATATATACACACACAAACACACACACACACACACACACATATATATATATATATATATATATATATACATAAATATATATATATTGTTTTTTTAAGAGACAAGACAGAATATTACTTGCCTGATCTGATTAGAAAAATAGTGTTTGTGTGTGTGTGTGTGTGTGTGTGTGTGTGTGTGTGTGTGTGTGTGTTTGTGTGTGTGTGTGTGGCGTAATTGAACAATGTAGACATAAAAACATACTCCGTCCTTTTGTTCATACAGGACATTATTCAAACTGCAAAGTGTTTACTTATATTTGTGTACACTTGCAATAAAACACAACATTGTGCTTTTGTCAAGCTATAAACTCTTGTCAAACTGTAAACTACAACTGTCACCCAACCAAAATCTCTTACACACACACACACACACACACAGTTTAAAAGCAAAAAATATCAAACAATCCTATTTAAAAACAGTCTGTGGGAGCCATCTTTTGGACATTCATCATATCGCATTGGTTTTCATTTCTTGTCATCAAACAGAGCCCTAATCTGTTTATTTTTTCAGTTACACATTCTACATTGATTAAAAAAGAAAAATCAAATGTGTTTTTATTTTATACAGAAATAAATAATCTATCATTCAGATGAGAATAAAGTTAGTGTTAGTTCAAATTTTAAGGAAAACAAATATATGATCTGAAATATAGCACATTCATTTAAAATTCATTCAGGTTCAATTACCAAACATACAATCTTAATGTAATTTAAAGCAAACAATACATTTAAAATATATGGGTTGTATGACTATTTTTTAATATAAAAAGATATATATCCAAAAAGACAAGGCCTAAAGTTTAACAAGGGTTAAACTCTTATCACTGTAACAGACACAATCACACACACAATCACACACACACACACACACACAAGTCAAATCACTTACATTTTACATGCAATATTGACTTTTTTTCTGTTTCAGCAGCGAAAATAGTTAAACAAAGATCACAGCAGAACCATCGCGCATCTCACAGCAACGCGTTCTCATTACTGAATGATTCAGCATTTTGAACGAATCGGTTGACTCAAAGATTCAATGACCAATCAATCCATAAACATCTATCTCATTCATGAATGACTCAGTCGTTCAAACGAATGAATCAATGACTCGCTCATTAAGACGGTCACCTGGCGACACCTAATGACGGTTTAGTGTTATGTTTAAAAGTATCATTCTTTCCAACGATTGTTAATTAACTCATATTTGAAACATAAGCTATATTTATATATATACATACATATACACAGACATACACAAAAATAAAATAAAAACACATTTGAAATGTGTTTGCTTACTAAATTGTGAGCTGAACGAAAGTGGCAGCAAATATCAGCAACAGGAGTCAAATTTCATTAATCACGAGAGTGAAGAGCTGACTGAAAAGATGATGACGGAATAGGCTATTTTATGTAAAAACGCCTATTCAAGCGAATCTGTCATTGTACTCTTTTATTGTTGTGTTTTCCGTGAAAAATAATAGACTATTGAACTCACAATTCAAGCAATCGGCCCCCGAAATTGCACTAATTTTAGTGACACTAAAAAGTATGCGGCTGTACTGGCATTCATAATGGTGCGCGTCCATGGCGACGAGCGAGCAGAACAGAGCGAACGTTTAGTTAATTTCTACTTCCATAGGAATTCATTCGAGCGCCACCATTTCAATGTCCGTGCGGACGTCCATATTATACTTTCGCTTTCAAGTTAGTGTTTTTAAACCCCCCAGCGGGAGGTTTACACAATTGGTTTACACAATCACACGTTGATTAACCGGTGGGAAAATATTCCCATAGTAACATCCCTAATATATAAATATATATAAATTCAATAGGCCTACCTGATTTTGAACACAAGAGGGCAGTATAGCACTATATATGATTTGGATTATTATTATTTTTGACTAAACAACCATTCTGGCTGTTTTTAAACTTAAAAATAATTCTTAAATTGAAAAAAAGGAATAAAATGGGTTTAGTTCTAATATTTGTATAATTTTATATAAAAATAAATGGTGTATAATTACATTTTAGAAAGATATGAGACATGCCCTGATTCTTTTTTTGACATTATTGTCCTCGATCAGAGCCCTAATCTGTTTATTTTTTCAGTTACACATTCTACATTGATTAAAAAAGAAAAATCAAATGTGTTTTTATTTTATACAGAAATAAATAATCTATCATTCAGATGAGAATAAAGTTAGTGTTAGTTCAAATTTTAAGGAAAACAAATATATGATCTGAAATATAGCACATTCATTTATAATTCATTCAGGTTCAATTACCAAACATACAAATCTCAATGTAATTTAAAGCAAACATTACATTTAAAATACATGGGTTGTATGCTATTTTTTTTTATATAAAAAGATATATATCCAAAAAGACAAGGCCTAAACTTTAACAAGGGTTAAACAATCACTGTAACAGACACAATCACACACACACACACACACACACGTCAAATCACTTACATTTTAGATGCAATATTGACTTTTTTTTCTGTTTCAGCAGCGAAAATAGTTAAACAAAGATCACAGCAGAACCATCGAGCATCTCACAGCAACGCGTTCTCATTACTGAATGATTCAGCATTTTGAACGAATCGGTTGACTCAAAGATTCAACGACCAATCCATAATCTGTCTCATTCATGAATGACTCAGCCGTTCGAACGAATCGTTTGAACGAATGAATCAATGACTCGCTCATTAAGACGGTCGCCTGGCGACACCTAATGACGGTTTAGTGATATTAAAAGTATCATTCTTTCCAACGATTGTTAATTAACTCATATTTGAAACATAAGCTATATATATATATATATATATATATATATATATATATATATATATATATATATATATATATATATATATATATATATATATATATATATATATATATACACACATATATATACACACACATATATATACACAAAAATAAAATAAAAACACATTTGAAGCGTGTTTGCTTACTAAATTGTGAGCGGAACGAAAGTTGCAGCAAATATCAGCAACAGGAGTCAAATTTCATTAATCACGAGAGTGCAGAGCTGACTGAAAAGATGATGACGGAATAGGCTATTTTATGTAAAAGCCCCTATTTAAGCGAATCTATCATTGTACTCTTTTGTTGTTGTGTTTTCCGTGAAAAATAATAGACTATTGAACTCACAATTCAAGCAATCGGCCCCGTTATTGCACTAATTTTAAAGTGACACTAAAAAGTATGCGGCTGCACTGGCATTCATAATGGTGCGCGTCCATGGCGACGAGCGAGCAGAACTTCCATAGGAATTCCCTCGAGCGCTCTGCACGTGGCCATTATCAATGTCCCGTATTTAAAAGCTCTCGGTCCTCAGTCACATACCAAATATATGTATAATGTATATATAAATATAATTTTGGACACAAGAGGGCAGTATGGCCCTATGTATAATTTTGTGTTTAAACTAAAAGAGCCCCTCCCCCCCTCCCCACACAGACACAGACACAGACACACACGAATGGCAGGGTGCATTCTCTCTGTCAGAGGGAGAGGGAGAGAAAATTCTCAGAAACATCCACATTCAAACCAAAATATCTAACTTCCTCTTGGTCTGAGCTAATGACAGTTAATTAGAAAGTTGTCCGGCTTGATCTGAACCATATGCATACCTGTGTCTGTCGAGTTTCATGCAATTTCAAGCATGCTAAGAGTCTCAAAAGCATCAAACAAGAATATTAAAGTTTGATGTGTTGCCACGGCAACAGTATCTAAGATATCAATAATCCTTTCACAGGTCTACATCTGCCGTGTGTTTACATTATACACATAAAGTTTGAAGCAAATCGGGTAAAAATAAGAGGGTGATTTCAAAGCATTTAGGAAGTGACACACTTCCTGCTGCCAGTTGGTGGCGCTATAACTTTGACTCACAATAGTCACATCCATGTGATCGGGCTCTTACAGCGAACACACTGCTGAAGTTTCATCAAGATCAGTTAATGTATGCAGTAGTTATGACACACTTCCTGTTTCACGTTTCTCGCCATAATTTTGTTTCCTCGCCACGGCCAAACCGTTCGAGATATCAAAAATCCCCTCGCAAACTTTCATCCTCAATGTCTTGACTTCATGCTGACCGAGTTTCGTGCCGTTTGTTTGAATTCTCTAGGAGGAGTATTTCACATTCCATTGCGTGTGTTTTACCAACAACCCTAAATAGCCGACTTCCTGTTGGGCTGGGGTAAAAAGTAAGAGTGTGAAGTATATATGAAACGAGGAGATCTACATGTGTACCGAGTTTCATATTATTACATGCAAGCGTGTTTGATTTATGGACCATGTTTTCGGACCCCGTTCCAGGGGGCGCTGTCGAGCCCCCCTGCCACGCCCGGGTACCATCTTCAGCCCGGCCCTGATGGCCGCGGGTTCTGACATGTGTGCAAAGTTTCAGGAGTTTTTGAGCATGTTAAGGCCTCCAAAAGTGTCCAAAAGGTAGCAGAAAAATAATAATAATAATAAATATAGCTGCGAGCAGCGATTACGGGCCCAAGCCGGTGGCACCGCAACCCCGGTGCCTTTAGTTACCTAAAGGCACCGGAGTGGCGGTGCCGTCGGCTTTGGCCCTTCATCGCTGCTCGCAGCTATATTATATATATATATATATATATATATATATATATATATATATATATATATATATATATATATATATATATATATAAACAAGCCGGTGGCACCGCCACCCCGGTGCCTTTGGGGTTACTGTGCATGACGGGCAATAACGTAACCCCGCTTTGACCTTTGAGAAGATGTGTGCTGTAGAGCTTGCATTGGTGTGGGCTCTGCATAAGTGTGCATTGAGGGCACATATCAACCACAAAGTATGCGTGAGCAACCTTCTGAAACCTAAAATGAAAAATGAGACACCCTACGGTCTCATGGACTTAATAGACACATGAAATAAGTACACAAGTTTGAAAGTTATATGAAGTGTGCCAAGACAGAATATTTGCCTGATCTGATTAGAAAAATAGTTGGTGTGTGTGTGTGTGTGTGTGAGGCGTGATTGAACAATGTAGACATAAAAACATACTCCGTCCTTTTGTTCATACAGGACATTATTCAAACTGCAAAGTGTTTACTTATATTTGTGTACAATCGCAATAAAACACAACATTGTGCTTTTGTCAAACTGTACTGCTAAACTACAACTGTCACCCAACCAAAATCTCTTACACACACACACACACACACACACACACACACACACACACACACATAGTTTAAAAGCAAAAAAATCTTTTGGACATTCATCATATTGCATTGGTTTTCATTTCTTGTCCTCGAACAGAGCCCTAATCTGTTTATTTTTTCAGTTACACATTCTACATTGATTAAAAAAGAAAAATCAAATGTGTTTTTATTTTATACATAAATAAATAATCTATCATTCAGATGAGAATAAAGTTAGTGTTAGTTCAAATTTTAAGGAAAACAAATATATGATCTGAAATATAGCACATTCATTTAAAATTCATTCAGGTTCAATTACCAAACATACAAATCTCAATGTAATTTAAAGCAAACAATACATTTAAAATATATGGGTTGTATGCTATTTTTTTAATATAAAAAGATATATATCCAAAAAGACAAGGCCTAAACTTTAAGAAGGGTTAAACAATCACTGTAACAGACACAATCACACACACACACACACACACACACACACACACACACACACACACACACGTCAAATCACTTACATTTTAGATGCAATATTGACTTTTTTTCTGTTTCAGCAGCGAAAATAGTTAAACAAAGATCACAGCAGAACCATCGAGGATCTCACAGCAACGCGTTCTCATTACTGAATGATTCAGCATTTTGAACGAATTGGTTGACTCAAAGATTCAACGACCAATCCATAATCTGTCTCATTCATGAATGACTCAGCCGTTCGAACGAATCGTTTGAACGAATGAATCAATGACTCGCTCATTAAGACGGTCGCCTGGCGACACCTAATGACGGTTTAGTGTTATGTTTAAAAGTATCATTCTTTCCAACGATTGTTAATTAACTCATATTTGAAACATAAGCTATATATATATATACACACACATGTATACACAAAAATAAAATAAAAACACATTTGAAGCGTGTTTGCTTACTAAATTGTGAGCTGAACGAAAGTTGCAGCAAAGATCAGCAACAGGAGTCAAAATTCATTAATCACGAGAGTGAAGAGCTGACTGAAAAAAATGATGACGGAATATTTTGTGTAAAAGCGCCTATTTAAGCGAATCTGTCATTTACTCATTTGTTGTTGTGTTTTACCTGAAAACCGGAAACAATCGGCCCCCGATATGGTGCTAATTTTAAAGTGACACTAAAAAGTATGCGGCTGCACTGGCATTCATAACGGTGCGCGTCCATGGCGACGAGCAAGCAGAACAGAGCGAACGTTTTTTCATTTCTACTTCCATAGAAATTCATTCGAGCGCACTGCGAGCGCCACCACTATAAATGTCCGTGCGGACGTCCTTATACTTTACTTTCACTTTTATATTAGCGATTTAAAAGGCCTCGCTGGTGTCTAACGTCGATTAACCGGTGGGAAAAGATCCTCACAGCCACATACCTAATATATTTATATTTAATTACAATAGCCATACCTGATAAAAAAGTTTTATGTACTGAGTTGATATCATTTTGGACACAAGAGGGCAGTATAGCCCTTTGTATTACTTGATGTATTTATTTTTTAACTGAATAGCACATTCTGGCTGTTTTTAAACTTGTACATTATTCTTAAATTGAAAAATTCCCATTAATATTGTAAGAAAACACTTATTTTACCTGTAGGGGTGTAACGGTACACAAAAATCACGGTTCGGTACGTACCTCGGTTTTAAAGTCACGGTTCGGTACGTTTTCAAAAAGTAAGAAATGCCAGAGAAATTTCCTATTTGTTAAAAGAAAAAATATTTTTTAAATAAGTGTGAGTTTTCCTACATCTTGAAACTTTCAGGTTTATAAATGGGTGTCATCTTTGAAGGATGATCAAATAATGTTTTGGTAATCACATTAAAAATAACATTTAAATATATGAAGAGTTCAGATGCAAAAGCCATTTGAAATTTTCTTCTAGAATTATCATTTTTATCAAGCTTGTATATTTAAGTTCAGTAATTTCACTTAAATGGCAATGAAGATTACCTATTAATTGTCATTTGAGTGAAATTACTGAACTTAAATGACAATTACATTTAAATCTTTAAATTTTAATTTTTTTTTTTAATTTAAATCTTTAAATTTAAATCTTTAATCTTTTAAATCTTACATTTAAAAGATGGGGGTTATATGCATATTTTGTAATTTAAAAAGAAATACAAAATTGTTATGCAAAAAGACAAGGACTTAGAGATTTCTTTATCCTTTAATGCAGGAAAAATCATACAGCCAGCCACACACACACACACACATAAACACAGACACCAACCCTCCCTCCACTCCCCTCCCCTCCACTCCCCTCCCCTCCCCTTCCCTCCCCACACAGACACACACACACACAAACACACAGAGAATGGCAGGGGGACAATAAATCCATTCAAACTACAATATCTGACTTTCTGTTGCTCAGAGCTAATGACTTTAAATTAGAAAATTGATCGGCTTGATGAGAACAATATGCGTGGCAAGTTTTGTAACTGTAGGTAAAACGAGCTAAGTTATAACACATTTTATGTGTCCTTTTTTAGTCATAAAATTAATTTCCTCGCCACGGCCAAACCGTTCGAGATATCAAAAATCCCTCCGGAATTTAGCATCATCAATGTCTTGACTTCATGCTGACCGAGTTTGCTTGAAATCCGATCAATTCCCAAGGAGAATTAAAAAGAATTTCAGGGGTATGCGTTTCCAAACAAACCATGATAGCCGGCTTCCTGTTGGGATGTCGTAAAACTTAGAGCACGAAAGTTGTTCATCCCAATGAGATCTATAAGTGTACCGAGTTTCATATTATTACATGCAAGTGTCTTTGATTTATGGACAAGTGTTCGAATCCCAGTCCAGGGGGCGCTGTCGGTCCGCCCTGCCACGCCCGGGTACCAGCTTCAGTCCGGCCCTGATGGCCGCGGGTTCTGACCCGTGTGCAAAGTTTCAAGAGTTTTAGAGGATGTTAAGGGGCCCAAAAGCCCCTGAAACCTGTATCAACAATAATTAAAAGCATTGTCACTCAAACAGACACATCCCCCTCCCCCCACAGACACAGAGGTATGCAGAGAGAGGGAGAGAGGGACAGAGATTACTCCAAAGCATCCACATTCAAACCAAAATATCTGACTTCCTGTTGTTCGGAACCAAAATCTGTAAATTAGAAAGTTGTCCGGCTTGATCTGAACAATATGCCTACCGAGTTATAAGATTGCAGGTAAAACTATGAAACTAACCATCTCACTTTTGTCAAAAGGTGGCGCTACTGAGTCCCTGCACCACGCCCGTTTCTGAAACTTTGCACATGTCTACTGGCTAATAAATG
This sequence comes from Rhinichthys klamathensis goyatoka, assembly GCF_029890125.1. NCBI lineage: Eukaryota > Metazoa > Chordata > Actinopteri > Cypriniformes > Leuciscidae > Rhinichthys > Rhinichthys klamathensis. Next base: position 1,014,535 of record NW_026606592.1, on the reverse strand, counting down.
TGACGTGTCTGTCGAGTTTCATGCAATTTCAAGCATGCTAAGAGTCTCAAAAGCATCAAAAAAGAATTTTAAAGTTTGATGTGTTGCCACGGCAACAGTATCAAAGATATCAAGAATCCATTCACAGGTCTACATCTGGCGTGTGTTTACATTATACAGATGAAGTTTGAAGCAAATTGGGTTAAAATAAGAGGGTGATTTCGAAGCATTTTGAAAGTGACACACTTCCTGCTGCCAGTTGGTGGCGCTATAACTTTGACTCACAATAGTCACATCCATGTGATCGGCCTCTTACAACGAACACACTGCTGAAGTTTCATCAAGATCAGTTAATGTATGCAGAAGTTATAACACACTTCCTGTTTCACGTTTCTCGCCATAATTTCGTTTCCTCGCCACGGCCAAACCGTTCGAGATATCAAAAATCCCCTCGCAATTTTTCATCCTCAATGTCTTGACTTCATGCTGACCGAGTTTCGTGGCATTTCTTTGAATTCTCTAGGAGAAGTACTTTAAATTCCATTGCATGCGTTTTACAAACAACCCTAAATAGCCGACTTCCTGTTGGGCTGGGGTAAAAAGTAAATGCACGAAGGATATATGAACCGATGAGATCTACATGTGTACCGAGTTTCATATTCTTACATGCAAGCGTGTTTGATTTATGGACCAAGTTTTCGGACCCCGTTCCAGGGGGCGCTGTCTAGCCCCCCTGCCACGCCCGGGTACCATCTTCAGCCCAAGCCTGATGGCCGCGGGTTCTGACCCGCGTGCAAAGTTTCAAGAGTTTTCGGGCACGTTAAGGGCCCCAAAAGTGCCCGAATAGTCGTAAGAAAAATAAAAGAGGAGAAAAAAAAAAAAAATAATCCTTAGGAAAACAATAGGGCCTTCGCCTTTTCAAGGCTTGGGCCCTAATAATAATAATAATAATAATAATAATAATAATAATAATAAATAATCCTAAGGAAAACAATAGGGCCTTCGCCCTTTGGGCTTGGGCCCTAATAATATTTAGACTCTACAAATAAAATAGGGATTTCACTTTCTAGCACTTTCCTCTTGAACGTCAAATAATTGTGATAAATATTTGTATTTATTGAATTGAGGTCAGACTCACCATGAAATAGCCATAGTAGTTCTTAGAATTGCATTAAATTTCAAACAAACAAACAAATCACCCTGAAATATATTGTTACTTATCATTTAAGGGTAAGAAACCATTCATCTCAGATGTATGTCAGAGCCGATAGCCTGGTGGGCAGGGTGTATATATATATATATATATATATGCGTGTATATATAAAATAAAATATAATATTGTGACAACACAAACATGGAGATTTGTTACCAACAATTGATATTGAATTTCCTTCTTTTAGTCAGGTGACACTAATACCTGATGAGGCAGAGGATATGTGGCACACCTACAACCTGCTGCAGGTGGGCGACAGCCTCAGAGCCTCAACCATCAGGTCTGCCTCTTTTTCTTCCCCAACAACCACAGTAGCCTGCCTCTTTTTTCCAGTCTTGGTTTATCACACTTAATATTAGAGATTTTTCCCATCTGTTCAATGATGAAAACAATCTGTCACAAACAGGAAAGTGCAGACGGAGTCCTCCACGGGGAGTGTGGGAAGTTCACGTGTGCGTACCACCCTGACTTTATGTGTGGAGACGATAGACTTTGATTCCCAGGCCTGTCAGCTCAGAGTCAAAGGAACAAACATCCAGGAGAACCAGTATGTGAAGGTCAGTTTTTTTCATTTTTCAAAAGTTATAATAGAACTATAACTATAGTGCTAACTTAGCACCTAAAATATAATTTATACTTCATACATTTGAATATTAATGGGAATAACGTTTATAATTAGCATTGATCCTTGGGATAAATTCCATATATTATTTTAGTCTAAATGTGAAAGCTGGAATGAAAAAGTCATATTTATTGTCTTGTGTGATTATATAGATGGGTGCCTATCATACCATTGAGCTGGAGCTCAACAGGAAGTTCACTCTAGCCAAAAAAGTCTGGGACAGTGTGGTGCTGGACAGAATTGGTAATGTGTTGTTTTTTTGTGTGTATTTTTGGAGTAAAATTAGCTTTTTTAGCTAATAACAATTTTACATACTATGTCATGTTTGAAATTTAGAGCTATTTTGTAAAAAAAAGAAAAAAAAAAGAAATTTTATAATATTTTAGCATCACGTAGATGGAAACAGGAATTTTCTTTCTTCGTGAAGAAGAAAGTTTTACAGTGAAAATGGATGGTGATCATGTCTATCAAGCTGAAAAATTATTATTATTATTTTATCTGTCCTGCCTATTTGCATTTAGCCTGACTACGTCAGACTTCGTACTTCCGCTCAAAGTGAAGTAGCAGAGTTATTTTACCAGGCTAATTTGCATTCACTTAGGACATGCCTCTCATCCATCTACCCTTGTAATGTAAAAAGCGAGTCTACACTCACTCTTTACATTATTTCCCGCCCAAACTTGAATGATTCCATTGGTGATCACTTTTACTATAAGTGCCACGTTTGACCCACAAGTTCTAGATGACCTTTTGCCAATATATCTTTTTAAAAGTCAGCAAAAGTACATCTGATTGCAATTAATTAGATAGAAAAGCAGAAGAGACTTTTTACTGCTGTTATGGTATATGAGGACTCTAAAGGGGTCGTGACATGGATTTTTAAAATTATTTTAATGTTCCTTGAGGTTCACTGATAATGTTAAAGTTGTTTTGCACAACAAATATATATGTGGCTAAACAATTATTTTCGACCTTCATTCTGGCCCTCTGTCTGAAATGATCAATTTTTAAGCAGCAGCTTCTTTAAGGCTTGTCAGTTAACGGTCACTGTTATGATTGGCTAACGTCAGTGCATAGAAAACAGTATTAACACCCACTCGCTATTCCACGTGAGTAATCATGAGTTTACCGTTAATCACGTGTAGCCGTTAAGCAACTGAACGCCAGTGGCTGAGGCCTATGGTGAAATTACCGTATGTAAAACTAGAACTAGAAAATTTGATTTCTCATGTCATGACACCTTAAATTCTTTCCACATCACTCCAAAGAGAAGTGTGGGTAAGACCTAAAAGGCAGTAGTGAAAGTAATATTTCTATATGCACGTTTTAATGTGAGCATTTACAGGCGTGTGTGCTTCATAAGGACACCACATTAAGCAACATGATCCCTGTTTAAACATGTTGCCTTTGCCTTATTCTATGAGTAACAGTGCCACATTTTGTAGTTGTAATTCGACCAAGTATCTTGGCTTGACAACTGCAGTCACCGTTCACTTTCAATGCATGGCATAGGACAGCTATGAGTATATTAAAAAGTTGATGAATCTGATCCAGCTCATCACCAGTTTGTTTGAATCCTGATCTATAGAGCAGGCATGTGATCCCGCTCAAAAAGCAGATGTGGCTGCAGTCGTGATGCAGGAAGGTCTGGCCAATTTGGTTCTCGTAACACCAGCCATGACCTTACTCAGGGCGAAGGTTGAGGTCACCATTCCCCGCAAGAGGAAAGGCAGTTGTGCTCAACATGACAAGGTGAACCGATAAAACTTTGCAACAATAAATCTGACAATGTTTTTGTGTTTATCATTATATTTAACAAATAAAAATGACTGTTACCACTAGATATTGTATGTTGGGTAGCTAGAAGCTGTTGGTAGAGTCACCCAAATCCATATTTCCCTACATTTTGTAGTAGATCAATGTAAATTATACTTCTTACTTTTTACCAAGGGATATCAGCTTGAATGTATAATAGCTCTGTGTGAAATTGAATGATATCATACTGTATATATACATCCTACTGCCTACGGGGCTCTAAACAGTTTCAAGGAACAAAAACAAAAAACAGAACCTAAGAAAATTTGAACAAGAACACAAAGGAAAACATCATGAACAAACATGCTTATTTTTGGTCAAAAAAAGATTTTTCTTTTTTTTTTTAAAAAGGAAAAAGCTAAGAAAGAAAATATGGCCCATTCTTTTTGGTTTTGGTTTAAGACCTGGAAATAATTCAGCTCGATCATTATGTGCCAAAAGAAACAGTGGGTTGTCGTTGTCAGGAGTGATGCTGATTGTGGAACAGGCATCTCGCCACAGGCTTTTTTGATTCGCACGTCTTCAAATTATACTTTCTTTGTGTTAAACTAGTCTGCCATGAAAAACTAGTACATTTTGGGATTTAAAAAAAAAAAGGCTGCTGAGGGAGTGGTGAATTTGGCGTTCTCTCTTATGACTGCTGTAATCAATTTCTCTCACTTTTTTTTTTCTCTTTAGGAGAATCGTGGAATTTTTTTATTTGTTTTTACATTTGTAATTGGAGCAAATGGATACATTTTTTTTATTTGCTATAGTTTTCCATTCTCAAGTTTAACCAATTATAGGGCTTCCTCTTCTGAGAACCCAGAAATGTGATTTTTTTTTTAATCCATTTTTATTTTTATCCATTGAATCCATAAATTTTAAATTCAACTTTAAGAATCTTAAGAATGAGAACGAGATGTTGTCACTGCTGGTATTAATTCTGGTTGCATTGTACTCTGTTGTGTACTGCACATTTTGTACAAATGTAGTCGGTTCAATGCATATAGAAATTACTGCATACATTTAAAAAATTTGAGACCCGTTATATACAGTGACATTGATGTGTTCTATTTCAGGCATTAGATCGATTTTATGAGGCTGTCATGCAGGGCATTCTGAGACACTTCAATTTTGATGGTAATTTTTTTTTTAAATCAGATAAGAATATACATTAGATAAATAAATAAATACTGATGTGTTTTTTTTTATTCTTTATTTATGTGTTTCTCAGTGGTGAAGTGTATTCTGGTGGCCAGTCCAGGCTTTGTGAAAGATCAGTTCATCTCATACCTCTTTAAAGAGGCAGTAAGACAAGACTGCAAAATTCTTCTAGAGAACAGATCCAAATTCATGATGGTACACTCCTCATCCGGACACAAGTATTCTCTCAAAGGTCAGAGTTCCTCAATCCTCTGTTCACCTTTTAAAGTAGGGATGTGCAAAACCTTACATTTTCATAATTGCTTAGTAGTCTTGTCATGGTTCATAGCAGCAGTTATAAATGGTACAAGGGTAGAGGCCATGAAAAGACATTATGTTCTTAAATCAATATCTTAATGAGTATAATAGCATTCAATCATGTAAAGTGGCTTTTATTGGGAAAACCATTCAATATATGCAAAGAGTCAATATTTACAGTGTTGACCCATATTCTTTATAACCTCAGCAATTCACTCTGGCACGCTGGATATCAGTTCCGGGCCAAATCCTGACTGATGGTGACCCATTCTTGCCTTATTATTGCTTGGGGTTGATCACAATTTGTGAACTTCTGCTTGTCCACTTGCCTTTTGAGGACTGGCAACAGGTTCGCTACGGGATTAAGATCCGGGGAGTTGCATGGCCACGAATCCAAAACTTCAATGTGCCACTTCATTTATTTATTATTACTCTTGTCTTGTGACATGATGCTTCATCATGCTGGAAAATGTACAGATCATCACCACATTGCTCCTGGATCATTAGAAGTTGCTCTTGGAGGGCGTTTTGATACCATTCTTTATGCATTACAGTGTTTTTCGGGTAGAATTGTGAGAGAGCCCACTCCCTTGGACGACAAGCAACCCCACACATGGATGGTCTCAGGATGCTTCACTGTTGGGACAGCACAGGACTCATGGTAGCGTTCACCTTTTCTTTCCTGGGCAGTTGCTTTTCCAGATGTCCTAAACCGTCAGAAGGGGGCTTCATCAGAGAAAATAACTGCTGCCCAATCATTGTAGTTCCTGCAGAATTTCCATTTGTCCTTGATGTTTTTTCTTTGAGAGAAGTGGTTTCTTTGCTGCCCGTCTTGACACTGGGCCGTTGTCCCAAAGTCTTTACACTATTCCGTAGCTGAATCCTCAGGAGGAGAAGGTCCTGGTGCTTGCTGGACACTATGGGAACCTCTCTCTCCTTGAAATTCTTGATGATTAATGGTTCTTTCAGGTGCAATATTCTTTACAGCAATTTCCTTGCATGTGAGGCAATTTTGATGCAAAGTGATGATGGTTGTACATCTTTCTTTGGAGGCAACTATTGCTAACACAAGAACACAATGATTGGAAGCACTTTCCCCCTCATTGAATAGCTGTTATGCTCTCATAATATAATCATAATGATGGAGTGGTTTCAGGTTTCACCTGACTAGTACTTGTTCACACTTTCCTATGTGCTGATGATATGATTAGTGAAATTATGTTAGCTGGTCATTTTGCTTGTAAATAAGTAAAATCTAGGCTATTGATTAGAGTTGCCATAGACTAAAGATTTGTCTAGTCTACCAGTAGTCATTCATTTAAGCAATAAGTCAACTAATCGCACGTTTATATTCATTTCTGCCTAAATACTGGGTGCATGGAGGAATATAGCCTATTCCGCGCTCAAGCGCATGCATAAATCTTGCCACAAAACTAGGTATGATAATAAATCTGTCTGAAATATAACGAAGCATTTTAATTGTTTATTAATAAACTAGCATTTTCTAAATCAGTGTAGGCTGCTTACATATCTCCATACATCTCTGCTGTAAAGTAGATGCACCTTTATAGAGAAATGCACCTTTAATACAGACATGAATACATAATCAGATGGTACAGTATTTGCTTTCGTTTCGATTTTTTTCGTTGGTGGCCATTTCAAGCTTTAAATAGCCTATGTATATTTCTCATGTCTATGAGGCTAGTCTATACGCTGGTTTTGTTTTTTTTCATTTTTGAGACGCGCTCCAGTTCACGGAGACCAGAAGCGCGTCCTGTTTGTTTTATTTTATTTTACAAAAGCACAACGTTTTCTTGTTATTGTGAGTTAACACAAATAAAAGTAGTTTCTGTTTGACTAGAAATTTAGTATTTTAAGTTGTTTCCACTGTTTATAGGAAAATGGAAGTGTTCGCCCCGGCGCCCCATATCATGCAGTAAACGCGCTCCACACAAACACTTGGATATGCACCTAATAATAGCGAACATTTATCTAGGTTAATGTTGTTAAGTTATGTTTCTTTTACTGCGCATGTGTGAAGAGCACCATTTTATGGGTTAGCGCGGTTTATTCAGTTGTTGTTAGGTCTGGCGTTCTATGAGAGGTAGAGCGGCTGTGTTAAGTGATGGAGCAATAAAGAATCTATTGTCTGATAACTGTTGTAGTAGTTATTGAATCAACATTGGTAGCAGAGGATGGCTGCTGCTGGGAATTACAAAAATCCCCCACCGTTTGACGAGAAGACGGCTTATGAAAGTTGGAAAAATGAGATTGAAATTTGGAGACGCGTTACTGACCTGGAAAAGAAAAAACAAGCCTTGGCAGTTACTCTGTCACTAACGGGCAGAGCAAGGGACAGTGCTCTGGAAATTTCCGCTGAGGATTTGAATGACGACACGGGAATGCAAACACTCATAGCGAAGTTGGACTCTGTATTTTTAAAAGAAGAAAAAGATCGGCAGTACGAGGCGTACACGGAGTTTGACCGGATCACTAGAGAGAGCGGTGTTTCTATGGTGGAATACATCGTCGAGTTCGAACGTCGATACAACAGGCTACGTAAGTTCAAAATGGAGCTTCCTCATGCCGTACTAGCCTTTAAGTTACTTGATACTGCCGGACTTACTGTTAAAGATAAACAGTTAGCACTTACAGCTTGCTCTAGCGTTTCTTTCACTGATATGAAATCAGCCTTGAAAAGAATTTTTGGAGATAACGTTACTTCACCACGAGAGGGCGGCAGTGTACTACAAAACACAGATGGTGACACTGCCTATTACACGAGATATTCAGGAAAACGGGGACACAAGTCTAACACTACACAACAACCCCAAACCATAGCTCAAGGCACAAACCCTCTTGATAAATATGGAAGAAGAACGAAATGTGCAATTTGCCAAAGCACGTATCACTGGGCAAAGGACTGTCCAAATAAAAAGGAACATGTAAGACTGACAAAAGATGAAGGACTAAAAGATGACATTGAAGAATGTAACATCACTTTGTTTTCAAATGAATCTTTGTCTAACACAGAAATTTTCATGGTGGAGGCTTTAGGATCAGCTGTGATTGACACAGCCTGTACAAGAACTGTGTGTGGAGAAAAATGGCTTGAAGATTACACAAGTGGGCTGCCACAGAGTGAGTTACTGAAAATAGATGACAAACAAAGTGCAAGACCTTTCAGATTTGGTGATGGCAGGGTTGTTTATTCCACAAGGAAAGTTACCATTCCAGCAAGGATAGGACATACCAGATGCAAAATAGAGACAGAAGTTGTTCCTGCAGAAATACCAATGCTTTTAAGCAAGACTTCATTGAAAAGAGCAAGCGCAGTTCTGGACATTGCACGTGACAAAGCAACGATGTTTAAACAACCTGTTAAACTTGAACTAACATCTTCAGGAAATTACTGTGTGAATTTGAGAGAAGACAGTCATCCAGATGAAAAGGAGACAAGTGAGAACAAGACACACAATGAAAATGAAATTCTTGCTGTGACAGAAAACATGACAACAAAAGAAAAGGAGACAGTCCTATTGAAACTACACAGACAATTTGGACATGCTTCAGCTGATAGACTGCAAAAATTACTGGCCTGCTCAGGTAATCACGATGATGAAAGCAACACAATTCTCAAGAACATTGTTAAAAACTGTGATACATGTACCAGATACAGCAAGCCAAAACATAAGCCTGTAGTGGGTTTGCCTATGGCATCAGCCTATAATGAGACTGTGGCTGTGGACTGACATGAGCTTGAGCACGGAGTATGGTATTTGCATGCTATTGATCATTTCACACGCTTCAGTGCAGGGAGTATCGTCACCACAAAGAACCCAAAAGAGATAGTGAAGCACTTTATTCACTGCTGGATAAGTGTTCATGGTCCCCCATGCAGAGTGTTTAGTGATAATGGAGGTGAATTTAATAACGACGAAATGAAGGACATGGCTGAAAAGTTTAACATTGAAATCAAAACAACGGCAGCGTACAGTCCATGGAGCAATGGCCTTGTTGAAAGGCACAATCTGACCCTAACTGAAATTTTGCTGAAACTGAAGAGGGACAACAACTGTGACTGGAAGACAGCTCTAGATTGGGCACTAATGGCAAAGAACTCCATGCACAATGTGCATGATTACAGTCCCTACCAGTTAGTGTTTGGGCAGAACCCGAATCTTCCCTCAGTCCTCACCAATAAGCCTCCAGCTCTAGAAACAAGTATGAGTAGTTGGATAGCTAAACAAATCACCACACTACATGCAATGAGAACAGCATTCACAGAAGCCGAATGCTCAGAGAGAATTAGAAGAGCCCTTCGTAAGCAACTGCGGCCCATTGATGACAGATATGAAACGGGAGACAAAGTGTATTATAAGCGAGTAGATTGTAATGAGTGGAAAGGCCCAGGTGTGGTCATAGGCCAAGATAGTGTGGTTGTATTTGTCAGGCATGGTGGAACCTATGTTCGGGTGCATCAGTCTAGACTAAGAAAGGTGGATGACCCACAAACAAACCTGGAGGAGACAGAAAGGGAACAAATAAAAAAAAATGAAAATCCCACAATAACACCAGCAGCAGATCTTAGTGACACTGAAAGTGAAACTGAGGAAATGACACCAGAAAATGACGAACCCATTAATCCTGAAGATGTCAGTGAACCTTCTGCATCAGTGCTACCTGGAGGTGATAGTCTTTATCAACCCCACACGCCACAAACCTGCTCATCCACGAACTGTGAAGGTCTAAGCCTGAAAAAAGATCAAATAGTTAAATACACAGATAATCAAAGTGGACAAATCCATACTGGAAAAATCCTCGGCCGAGCAGGAAAGGCAACCGGCAAACACAAAAACTGGTACAATTTGCAGTTCAGTGAGCCTGAGGAAACTGCTGGCACAACTGCATCAGTCAATCTAGGACAAATGGACAATGTTCAGGTGATTCCATCCGAACATGCTAAGTTGAGCACTGACTACAATGATGAAGATATATTGATAGTACATGATGATCTCTTCACGCATGAAAAAAATACAGAACTAAGCACCTGGAAGAGAAATAACGTCTTTGAAGAAGTGAAAGATGAAGGCCAGAAGTGCATCTCCACGAGGTGGGTGTGCACACTTAAAGAAACCACTGCTGGAGTTGTACGTAAGGCCAGACTAGTGGCGAGAGGCTTTGAAGAAATGAACACTCAAGACCTTCCCAAAGACTCACCTACATGTGCCTCAGAGTCTCTTAAAATGATCATGGCAGTAATATGTCAAAATAAATGGCAGCTAAACTCCATGGACATTAAAGCAGCCTTTCTACAAGGTAAAGAGTTAACCAGAGATATTTACATTCGCCCACCACAAGAAGTGCAGAACAAAGGAACCATATGGAAGTTGAAAAAATGTGTTTATGGCCTAACAGATGCTTCTTTATTCTGGTATAATAGAGTAAAAGACACCATGCAACAATTGGGAGCTACCGTGTCAAAGGTAGATCCAGCAGTATTCTACTGGGTGGATGATTCCTGCAAGGTGATAGGGATTCTTGCGTCACATGTGGATGACTTTATTTGGGGTGGTACAGATGCATTCTCCATAAATATCATTCCTCAGTTGAAAGCTGCCTTTCAAGTCGGACGGGAAGAACATGACAGTTTCAGCTACATTGGAATAGAAGTACATTCTAAGGACGATGAAATACAAGTACAACAAGGAACGTACATAAAAAATCTGCAACCCATCCCAGTGGATTCCACCAGAGCAACACAACGTGAGGCGTCATTGACAGATGTTGAGATGGACATGCTAAAATCAAAGATTGGACAAATATTGTGGGTTGCCAGGCAAAGTCGTCCTGACATTATATATGACATATCCATGTTGGCATCTAACACAAAGCATGCTACCGTTCAGACCCTGCATTGTGCAAATAAACTTATCAGAAAACTGAAATCAGAAGAGGTCATCTTGAGGTTTCAGTACTTAGGGGAAAACAGTTCAGTTAAATTGGTGGTGTACAGTGATTCCTCAATGGGGAATCTTCCGGATGGTGGTACACAGGGTGGTCATTTCATCATGCTTATGGGGGAAAATGGAAAATTTTCTCCTATATCTTGGCAGTCAAAACGGATCAGAAGAGTTGTACGGAGTACCTTAGCGGGAGAGACTTTGGCACTTGCAGATGGAGTTGACAGTGCAGTTTTCCTCGCTACATTATACTCTGAGATTACCACTGGTGGCTCCTCATGCATCAACGTGCCTATTGTGTGTGTAATAGACAATCATTCTCTTCTTGATGCTCTCAAATCTACAAAATCTGTAACCGAAAAGAGACTGCGCCTAGAAATCAGTAGTATGAAGGAGCTTATACACTCTGGAACTATTCAGCAGATCTTGTGGTCAGCCACTAAAGAGCAGCTAGCTAACTGCTTGACCAAAAAGGGTGCATCTGCACTTGGCCTTCTGAAAGCCCTCAGCACAGGTGTTTGCCATCTTAAGCACTGAATGGATTTGCTTATGTTTTGTCAATGTCTAGACATTTAAACTGAGGTATTTAAGTTAACCTGTTATCCTGTTATAATAATAACCAATGCTTATGTTATATCTTGAACAGTTTTTTTTATAAAAAAAAGAGGGAGATTGTTAAGTTATGTTTCTTTTACTGCGCATGTGTGAAGAGCACCATTTTATGGGTCAGCGCGGTTTATTCAGTTGTTGTTCGGTCTGGCGTTCTATGAGAGGTAGAGCGGCTGTGTTAAGTGATGGAGCAATAAAGAATCTATTGTCTGATAACTGTTGTAGTAGTTATTGAATCAACAAATGTTAGAGCGAGCGGCCATGCCAGACGGATAAGTCCTCTTCATGTTTAACCAATCAAATCAAGCATTTTCTACCTACGGTGAGTAAGCTTGTGCCAGTTTGAAAAGGTGGGCTGAAACACAACACTTGCCTATTACAGATAAAAGCCCAATGCTGGTGTTTTGCTTTAAATAAATTGGTTTTAAAATAAATATTGTTTCTGGGCTAATTAATGCGACAATAATTTAAGTTTATTTTATAGGCTACTTATATTTTTCATTTTTGTTTTGCATTGAATAGCTACCATTTAAAGGATTTGTTGTGCGCCGTAATGCTATCCTCCCATAGAAAGCCACGTTACGAGTTTTCTTTATAATAACGGGTTTCTATGGGAGGAAATCGCTTAACGTTGGATTAAATGGGTTGCGTTCATATTCTGGGCTTGTCTGCTTTTCTGTAGGCCTACACATAGTATGGTTTATTAATAAGGTGTGTACAGAATTTGATCTTTATCACTGTCTTAGTAGCCTATTAAGCGTTTTCTTTATAATAAGGGTTTTGCTTAAGGTGTAATTAATAGCAATGCGTTCGTATTCTGGGCTCATCTGCTACTCTGTAGGATACATATGCTTTATTAATAAGGTGGTGTGTACAGAATTTGATCTTTTAACATGAATGTCCATTGGGGGCTGCTACTATTTGCTTCAGCTTTTTGAACGTAGAAGTATGATAAAGGCATGATAGGCTATATACATTTTATGTGGATAAAGGCATATTTTGTACATGACTAGTCCTTATAAGGCCTAGAAAATCTGTCGTTTTAACGACATAACATCTCGTTATTACGACATAATTGAGTGGAAAAAATATGTATGTGGCAGCAATGCGCCACCGTACTTAAGGGGTGAAGACAAACCATGTGCAAAAAAGTCGGCACCATTGCTGAGTATTTTCTTCTTAAAACTGCAGTGAACCAAAGACTCTCTTGTGATCGCCAACGAGTGGATCTCTGAGCTGATGCGAGTGAGTGGAGGCGGGCTAATTTGCATATTCATAGAACCGCGTATACTAAATGAGGCAATGGTGTAGATACATTGAAGCTATTTTAAAGCATGAATACTTTTTTTCAAGGAAAAAGCATTTAAAATGTCATTTTGGTGATCAAAGAAGAGTTTTAAGGGATATAATCAGTGACTACAGGGGGACTTTAAGTAAAAAAAGAAAAGAAATTCAAAACCACAACAACTTAACACAAAATTTGTCACTGCTAATACTTTTGGCCACGGTTGTATGGTGAATTATACTGAGAAGGAGAATTTGTTTTTTATTACCTTTCATGTAGTGTAATATAGCAGTTTGTGAATGCAAAGGGTCTGCAGTTTCAAAGATCATATGCATGATAAATGGAGTTATTGTCTGCCAAAAGAAAGAACTGATTCTGAACTGCCTGAAACAAGTCATTAGTAACTCCTGTCTTACTTACAAATTTGCATAATGCCAGCCTATGGTCCTCATTGGCTGCAGCAAACAGCGTCTACTTCAAGCATTCAAGCACTGTAGTTGTAGCCTGGCACAGTGAAGTTTCGTTTCTGACACTCACTGCAAGCGGTAGACTGGGCCATCTGACCAATCAGAGCAGAGTAAGCTCTCAAACAGGAGGGGTTTAGAGTGACTGAATCCTTGATCAAACCGTTTCAGACACCGAGAAAAGAGGTGATGCTGCAATGTATATTTAGGATTTTATTTAGTCAACTTTTAGAAATAAATTTCAGTTTTTAAAGTGACATTATAAATGTGAGATTTTACTTCTACAGAAGTGCTGTGTGATCCAGCAGTCACGGCTCGATTGTCTGACACCAAGGTGACTAAGTTTGGATTTGTACATCTACATATATTGAAGCTTGTAGCATTCTGCAAGCACAGTGTAGTGTCTATTGCTATGAGAGTTTTTTTTTTTCTGTTTTAGGCTGCTGGAGAGGTAAAGGCTTTAGAAGACTTTTACAAGATGCTTCAACAGGAGCCTGATCGAGCTTTCTATGGGTGATCAAACTCACTACCATTTAAATGAGTCATTCCTGTCAATATTACACACAACCTGAATGAGAAAACACATTTGCGTTTCAGGTTAATCAATGACATGTAACATTATTGATACATGATTATTTATAACAGTCTTTTCATCCATTAATAAAGCTTTTTTTCTGGACAGATTGGCTCATGTGGAAAGAGCGAGTGAAGCTTTAGCCATCGACATCCTGTTGATCAGTGACAAACTATTCAGGTACTTTTGAAAGTAATAAATTCATTATTTACCATAGAATATGAATATATACTATATATATATTTTTTTCTTCTTCTTCATGATAGACATCAAGACATAGCCACCCGCAGCCGGTATGTTCGGCTTGTAGACGGTGTAAAGGAAAATGGAGGAACTGTCAGGTATTCATATGAATTTTCAATTCAATTTCAGTAATGGCATGCATTTATAGTTCTATATGTGTTATGGGAAAACTTTGATCTTTGCTCACCAATATTGTTGACTTTGTCCCCCCCTGCTTTCCTTTAAGAATGTTCTCAAGCCTGCATGTATCTGGAGAACGTAAGCTACTTTTTCAAAGTCTTGGTTTCAGAGAGGATTATTTTGGATCGTCATGTGCCTGAAATGGTGCGATTTGTCTCTGTAGAGTTGAATCAGCTGAGTGGAGTGGCGGCCCTCCTGAGGTTCCCCATCGCTGACGTGTCTGAAGCTGAGGACAGCAGCTCTGATGAAGACTAACATTATGGTCTTGTGCAAAAGGATTTTGTGTGAAAGGTTGGGAATGCTTCACATTTAGGACTAAATGGAATAAGAATCCATAATGGCCTTAATAAAGGATTTAAAAGCAGTTGAAGCTGTACAAAAACCTTGATAATTGATTATTTGTGACTGATGCAATTACAAAATAATCTACTGAATCCACATTTATTTTCTATGAATACTACTCAGAATTAGGGGTGGGCGATATCTCGATATTTAAAATATATCGAGATATTTTTTAAACACGATATGGATTTTGACATATCGTATATATCGATATATTGTTTATATTTAATCCTGATTTCGCCACTTTGCTTGTTTGCCTTCTCTGTGCTGTGCTCGCCCCCGCCTCCTTGCTTTTGTTCCCCGTCACCTCGCGTGTTGTCTCATTCAACAATTGTCTCATCCGCAACCAGCCCGGAGGCTACAGAACTCCGAGTGTGTCTGCGCGCGAGCGACAGAGCACGAGAGAAACCGAGTGTGAGCATTAATTGCATTAGTAAATTGGTAGCCTACATACTACAATATATAATTACTATATAAGAGGCATGGAAGTTCGATTAATGGACTCCAGTAATCAGAAGGCTACTACAAACGTCTTGTTTTAAACTATTGCAGGGCTCGAATTTCGGCGCGGGTATTGCGCATAATTCTAATCATTCCCGCAGGTCTCCCATTTATAATGCGGGAAATTCCCGCAATCGTAATCCACACAGATTATAAAATCAAATCATTCTTTTAACAACTATCTGCCAGACGCAATTTCACAAACAGCGTGTGTTCAGCGGTGCCGCGTCTTCTTTCTCTTCTCTCATAATGTGTTGTGCAAGGCAAGCATCAAGCGCTGCGGCGATAACACACACTCGCGTTTAGGAGTCGGGACATGATGGATATTCACTCGCACAATCGGGCCAGCAGTGCATCGTGACTGAAATTTACCATTTGCACGTCTTTTTAAGTCTTACCAGTTTAAACATTCAAGCGATTTTAAACTAATCAGTGCTCGCACGCTCTCTGAGAGATTATTTTCTATGCGCACATTCATAGAAAATCCGCCTTAAGAACAGCTGGCCAGTAACAAAAGTTATTTTTTGCGGATTATATTGCTTTAACACGCAAAATTGTCAATTTCGGTCGTCGTGAGTAGGCTATACCCTAAACATAGTCGGTTTGGTCTTTAATAAGCATAAAACGCATGCCAGTATAATGAACACAGGATCCGTGCACTAGCTCTTAAAGTGACGGCAGCCATATGTGTGTGTCATTCATTTTGTTGAATGCAACAAAAGATAGCTTTAAGTTAAAGGAATCAGGATTAATAACCTATGTATTTAATTTATTCAGGACTAAAATACTACTCAGTGTTATTTTCCATTTGATTACTTTATTCAGTTTCTGTATATGAATCACGTGATTAATAATGATGACGAAATTCAGGCCCTGTGTTTAATTTTTCTCATTTGGTTACATTCTGTTATGGAAAATTAATTTTCTATTGATTGTAGGCCTATATTTTGAGTATTATATCGAGATATATTTTTTGCTCCATATCGCCCAGCCCTACTCAGAATAACACCATTCGTGCCATTTTTTGAATTTCATTTTCAACAGTTAATGGAGTGCATTCAGAAAGTGGTTTGCTTAATAGACCGATGCTTTGTCAGCATCGCAGTTTGTCACACTGAAGTAGTGGCAAACATACTCAAGTAGTCACACTAAGTAGAGCATAAACACTGTGTTGTTTAATCCATTTACAGTATTACACACATTTTAGTCTCAATAGCAATGCAAATGCAACTTACCTAGCCATGCAGTTGCCGTTTCCAGTTAATATGTAGCTTAGATTTATTGTAACTTCTTTCTTCGTTGACGATGACTCATGTCTTTCACATCACTGTCGTATACCTCTGTTCGCAATACACGTCTCACACTGACAGCGTTTGCTGTGTAACAGGCCAACTGTACAGCTCTGCTAGTAAAACCCAAAGAATACTTAGTTTTTTATGAATACATTAGGGTATGTTTCAGGGTCGCCAATTCTGAATAACAACTCATCTAGCACAGTTAAATCATTGGTAGAATGGATAAAATATTTCAATACCGGCATTTCAATCTACAAATACAATTGGTCTAATATGTCAATGTAAAAAAAAAAGGAAAAAAATCAACCCATGTCAACAGTTTAAAAGTCCAATTTTGCAGGAACACCACAGACTTGGCAACCCTGGTATGCGTACACTGCGCGCGAGGTAAATCTTTTGATTAGCATTAGTCAGCCAGTTCTCATCCTTTGGCGTCATACATGTGACGCTTTGTACATTTCGTCGAAATCTTACGCACATGGCACCCTTTAGCATCAATATGAGACGCAGAACCCAAGGCGTCATACAGGTGACGCTCGTCTAAATTCGACGCACATGGCATTGTTTAGCGTGAATATAAGACGCAGATCCCAAGGCGTCATAACCGTACCCTACCCCAGACCTAAACCTACCCATAACAGTGCGTGTTATATTGACGCTAAAGGATGCCATGTGCGTAAGATTTCGACGAAATGTCATATGGCGTCACCTATATGACGCCAAAGGATGAGAATGCGTTGCATTAGTAGTAAGAGCTTACTGTATGCGAGCAGCAGCAGCGTATACTCAACCTTTACGTGATTTATTTTTTATTTTTGTTGCACTAATTAGTCTACTAGTCTTAATTTTGACATAAGAAGTGTTAAAATATGACTGTTTACGATCTTTGTTTCCATGACAATTGTTGACGAATCCAGACGAGATTAAAATATAGTTTAAAAAAATTCAACTTTACCAAACCTCTCCCTATATTCTTCACTGAAAATGAAAAGAAAAATGTTTTTATCAAGCCTCCACGAGCTTTAATGTTTAGGGGTTGCCAGATGTCAAGTTCAAATCCCCCAAAACAGCTTTTATTTTATATGGATACATTTTCTGCCCTGTGTTTTACTTAATCTTCGCAACCTGGAAACCATGCGCACACGCTTTCTCTACACTGTGGAAAAAATGCAGATGATCTGAAAACACAGACACACGTAAGTTGGAGTTTAATGATCTCCATTGTGATATTCTGCTCAAATAAAAGTGTAATACAGCCAGTCTGTGTTCCTTCATGAGCGGTTGTGGCTAAATCTGTGATCAAACATTCTCAGTGATGAACTGTAATAAATCCAAACATGGATCACCAGTGTGGTTGCAGAATAAATGCACTTATGCGTCCTCTCTATGACAATACAAAGTCTGTTGTTTTAACAGAAAAACATTAACATAATTTGGAATTAATATTAAGAATTTCACTTTTGAGTTTTACCAGTTGTCATAATGTAGAGCCTGTTAATTTATATTATGATAAATCATATAAAAAAAAAAAATCAATAAACTAGACGAGTAAATGACTAAAATAAAACATGCTTGTGAGCTGACATTCTCTTGATTTGTACTTTTAGGTGAAAGAACAATAATTATGATACAATGTAAAAAAAAAAACCTCAAATGACAACAATCATAATCAGTAATCAAGATTACAATTTTGACTAAAATATGACTCGTTTTCATTGACTATAACTTGACTAAAAAAAACAGGACAGGACAGGTTGACAAAATATGAAAACTGAAAAGGACATTTGGCACAAAACTTAAAAAAAAAAAATAGCTTACAAAATTACCACTAGATGGTTCACATGTAGGCAACACTGGCTTAGTCCGTTGTTTAACAGTCCAAAAAGAAACGGATAAGACGAAACAAACTTCTGCAGATCATAATAATAGATGCCCATGTTGATGAGTGCTAGCTTGTGTTAGTTTAAAAGAGTACAAAGATGAAATTTTGTAGTGTGCATGTGTCGACTGCCCCTGTTAGCGCACACTATCAAATGGAGGACACTGAGTAGTTGTCTTCATTATTTTGTGCTTCTTCATAAAGGACTACTATATTTCAATTGTATGTGTTGATATAAGTTTGTTCTGCTTTGTTCAACATGTGCCACGAAGAAATGATGCTAAGGTATTGCTGGGTGGCTGAATGGGTAGAAGAGCACATCTACATGTCTCCATGACATTCTGTTATCTAGATATAGCCAAAGACCCATGGTTTTGTATTTTTGCCCATTTTCTAGTCTTTATATTAACAAAGTAGTAATAGCACACCTTAACAAGCCTCACAATTTTAAGTTATTTGTGTCATCATCAATGGTTAAAATGGAAAATATTGCACTGTTTAAAATATGAGAGTCCATACTTTTCATATATAAACCACACATGCCTAGATTACATACTTCAGTGAGATACAGAGAAAGACTTTCAAGTCCAGCTTGTTTTATTCAAGTAATATTTTATATTGATATACATTTCATATTTTACATATGTAGCACCTTGTAATTAGAAATAATCTGGTTTGCCAGTAGTAATGCCATAAAATCCAGGATACAATCATCTGGATTGAATTTCTGAAGGATAACGTGTGTTCAAAGATTATCATTGCACATTGTATTGGGGTTTCCCTTCACAACATCTTTTTTAATTTTTTAACAATACATTTTTACCATGTTATTCCTTGGTTCTCGACTCAAAAATAGGTCTTAGGTCTGTTCTGAAATGACTGCAGACAGTGCTAAATGCAAAACTAACCATATAATTGTGCATGCATAATATACAGGCCTATCAACTTTTAAAGGAAAAGGGACTCTTTCCATTTATTGTCGTTGACATCATTGGTTGTGCCCCCATCAACATCTGTGCTGTAAATGAATCTGTCATTTTCTAGATGTAAATAGGATATGGGTCATTCCGTGTCAAATCAACCAAATTCCGGAAACTTCCCCGGCTCATATTTTTAATTTTGTTAATATTTTTTTCTGCAGAAATACAAAGATAAATAGTGATGAAAGCCAAAATATTAAATGTCATGGATGTATACTTACTGAGTAATTCACTATTTTGTAGGGTGGTCAAAACGACCATTTTCACCTGAGATTTGGAACCAAATTACAGGGGGGTAAAATGACTTTAGAAAGTTGGCAGCATCATTATTTTGGTAGGTCTATTAGTTAAATCTGTTGACTCTAGTAATCTTTGTTGCATTTTATGCCAACGGAGACAGTTAAAAAAATGGGAAAAAGCACTTCTTGTGTTTTTTGCCCCGAGTTTGCATGCCTGCAACTCCAGAAGTATTAAAATATCTCACTGTCCTTTTTGTATTTTGGTTTTAACAAACATTTCTTTTGGTATCTTCATTTTAAAGGCCCGATATGGTACAATCCCATAGATATGGAGATCTTAATGGCTCCATGAGTAAATTGGTCAATTGAGTGGCCAAAAAACAAATGTGGGTCACTGCATACAGATGATACTTTTTTTTTTTTTTCAAATAGGAATATCTGAACAACAAATAATGTTGAAACTAGAAATGTAGTTTGTTTTTCTATCAACACAATTGCATAGAATATACCTGTCTGAGAGACAAATATTGTTTTTCCAAAGTTTGCGTGCCTGTCACTCAAAAAGAATTAAAGATATCTTAATATGATTTTAGATTCTCGTTCTTAACTTTTCTTTTGAAATCTTCATTTTCAAGGCCCTATATGGTTCAATCCCATAAAGATTTGGGGATCTCAATGCGGCTCCATGTACAATTTGTTGTATTTTACCCATTTTCAATGGTCAAAAACCAAATGTGGTTCATTTTGCACACTGCTGATACTTATTGCATTTAAAGGGGAATGTCTGAGGAATAAATAATGTTGAAATTAGAAATGTATCTCATTTCCCTCTATCAAAACAAATGCATACAACATACCACCTGCCCGGCCCCGCAAGACAGGTTGGAGGTTATCCTAACTTTAAGAGGTTATTTATGATGATTTTTAAGAACATTCTTTTCGGGAATATGAATACTACTTAAATGTTATCCTAAGAACAATCTTAGGGAAAAAAAAGATAAGAACATTCTTTAGAAAAGTTTTTAAGAATACAAAATATTCTTAGCTTTTTCCTTAAGTTATAAAATAAGAGGAAATCGGCAGTTAAGAAGAATTGTATTCTCAAAAATGATTTATGAATCCGGCCTCAGAATCTAAAAGGATATTAAGGTATCTTTAATTATTGAATAAGAGGCATGCAAACTTGGGGCAAAAAAACACAAGAAGTGCTTTTCCCATTTTTGAACTTTCACTGTTGTCTACAGATTTAGTAATAGACCTACCAATCTCTGTGTAAAATCTAAATAAAGTCATTTTTACCCCGCTGTAATTTGGCTCAAAATCTCAGGCAAACATTGTCAATTTGCCCCTAACTCTACAAAAAATAAGTGGCTTACCGAGTTATTATGCATCCAGCACATTTAATATTTTGGCTTTCTTCTTCATTTATGTATTTCTTTCACCAGACAAAAAAAGATAATCTAATTGTTTAGCCGGGGACCTCTGGTTGAGTTGAACACGGAATGACCCATATACAGTATATCAAAGAAATTAGCATTCGATTACCAATTGATATCACCACACGGAAAACTCTACAACAATTTCCCTGGATTTCTTTAAATATCATGCTGACATATCAGTCTGCAATTTTATTCACCAGGACAGTGATGCAGCTTTAACCACGTTAAATCCTCCAGCGTGCCCCAGTGCAAGTACAGAATGGACAGGATGACCATGATGTGCATTATTTGGTGACTATTTAACCAGTAGTCAAACCGACCAGGACTGAAACGCTCAGGCAAGCGAGAAATATTGACGAGTCCCCCTACCAATGCCAAAGCATCCATGGTGAGGTAGAGACGAAGGGATGCGGGGCTTCCTCTGCCTGCGCCAGTCAGACGCAACAGAAAGAGGACGAAGCGGAAGAATGCCTGCCAGGCGAAAGATTGCAGTCGGTGCACATTATTCCGTGCAGTGACAGCGCAGTAAACACCATAGCCAGAGAGGAGGAGATATGCCAACATCGCCACACGACGGGAAGATGGGTAACACAACAAAGTTATGTAAATGATTGGCAGAGCTCCTGCAAAAAGAAAAGTACAATGGATGCATCGAACTTTGGCCCTTGAAAGCAGCAACGATTTGTACAAGAATTGATTAATACATTCTAAAAAATAAAGGTTCTAAAAGTTTTTTTTTTGCAGTGAGAAATTCCACAGAAGAACCATTTTTGGTTCCCCAAAGAACCTTTTAAGTGAACAGTTAAAATAACTTCTTAATGTAAAGAACATTTTGATCTAAAACCCTATAGATACACCTAAACAGTCGATACTAGCCGAAGAGAGCTATAACAGATTGAGTACCTGGACTGTATTTTCATTGAGGGTATGGTTCAGAGTATTGAAGAAATTGCAATTAGAGGATCAAACTGGAGTTTTAAGTTGGATAGCATTTGACCCAGGTTTTGAGCCGGCTAGGGTAGACGAGAGATTTAAACAATGGGTTTGGAGAGGTATCACAGCTGTTCAATCATCTCTAGTGTGAAGTTAGAGTTATCAGGCACTTTCAAACACAAAAAAAGCAGAATTTTTATAGATATAAGTACATTGACGGAAGATCATAATTTAATTACAATATTCTCAAATGCGCAGGGGCGGACTTAACCATTAGGCAAAGGTCGGCAATTGCCTTGGGCCCCGAGCTACCTAGGGGCCCCCAAAATGCCCCTTTAAATTATGCTTAAGTTTTTTTTGCTTTTTTTTAACTTTTTGCAAATTATATATTTCTAAAAAACATTTGCGAAAAAAGGCATCAAATCATTAGTGTCGCAGACAGGAGGTCCTCGGAAGGAACTCTGTCATTTTTTTTTACATTCAAAAATAAAATGTCAAGCTCTCTGAATGATTAATCAGCCGTTTAAACCACCTCATATAAGTGTTTGCAATTCATGTTGCTGCGAGAAGCTAGCGCAGTGAACAGGGCTTGAGAGCGCGTTGTGAGTGAGTGCGCGGGTGCAGCCTCCGTGTTGCCAGATCCACCTAATGGAAAGGTGGCAGTCGTCTCCTGGACCGTTTTTTCTGATTTAATGTGACACATTAGGAAGTTATTAAAGTGGAAAGTTGGATGTTAGGGTTAGTGATATATTAACCTTATTTCCAAAACACAAGCTTTGAACTTATTTCAGATTATTATTATTATTATTTTGTTTTGTTTTTCTTGTTTTTCGTAGCAATATCTGGCAACATTTTACTGTCGGCATTAATAAAAAAAGCTTATAGACAAACTGTAATTGCATAAAGCTACCACATTCGGTAAGACAAACGCAATGATCATCGTGATTATCTGTAAGAAATGTATAACATTATAAAAAACTATAGCATAATACAGATCTGTATGAATGAAATTTGCCAAACAACTTAGGGTAGAGTGGGGGAAAATGCCCCCCTGGGGTAAAATGCCCCCCACCCGTTTTCCCCAAAATAACCACTAGAATGAATCAAGATACATTTTTACTATTGCTATGCACTACGTTGACAACGGGGATATACAAATCTCCATGGAGAAGCTGACACCAGCGACGTATTTGAAGAGAAGAGGATTACATGGAAAATGCTATAATGTTCAGATATTAGTAAACAAGTGTTTAATAGAATATTGTTCACAGTGATATCACAGTAATGTATGATAGATGAATAGTGAAGTCTGTAGTTTGAGAGCATATGTTATTTATAAGGAATATAATTATATTTTTAAAAAAAAACAATAAAAAAAAAAAACATAGCTTGTGGGGTAAAACGCCCCCTATGCTGAGGGGTAAAAAGCCCCCCAATGGGCATAGTTTCTCTTTATCATAATTACTATAGTAACATATTTCTGTTTATCAAAGTCTTTATTTTACACTTTAATGCAGTATAACTAGGCGATAAAATCAAAATATTTTAACAAAACAGGATAAGATTACCTCAAGTGAGCATTAGCTAGCTAGCTTGGTGGATGCAATGATGGAAGGTGGTTAGGTGACCCAATGATAAAATATAGTGACTTTTAGAGCATTTATTGAATATATTTCACTTTAAATATAATAATTTATGTTTAATATTTATTTAGGGTTTTCTGTTTTTCTTGATGATAGTGGTGAACAAATACTACATCAATTATCAACCCCATATAGGCCTAGTGTAGAAATCAAAATATTAAAATGTTAGAAATTTGGCTATTTTGTACATTCCTGAAATAAATATTAATAGGTATATATACATGTTGTTGCATTACTTGCCTTTTACTTTTAGAGATTAAAAACTATGTTTATTTTGCTGTTGATCTATGAAGCAAACTGGTTGGTAAGAAAGGGGGCGTTTTACCCCACCTTGGGGGGCGTTTTACCCCACCGCTGGGGCAAAACGCCCCCTTGTACAAAAATATTTTCAGTCAAAAAATATATATAATTATGCAGGTTGAGCAATTTTAATATTTAGTAATATTCTCCTGCCATAGTCACTCAAAACTGGGATGGCAATTCTAGTCACATTTATGTTTTGTTTCACAGTAATGTCACATTTTCCTTAAGGGGGGCGTTTTCCCCCACTCTACCCTACTGGCCAGCAGGAAGACGGTTCATGCTGTTTAGTTAACCTTTCACAAAGTCATCATACAAACATTAATTAAAGCAGTGTTTCTCAACTAGCAATCTATTCAGTCAGCATATTTGTGTTTGATCTGTGTGAATTACAGAAATATAAGACTTGCTAGACCTACTTTTTTTTCTATATTTCTTTGCACAAAACTCTCCAGAAAGTGCCATTTAATGGTTTATTTTTCAAAAAATGAAATTTATTTTTATTTTCGTTCTCTTTTAAAGATCGGATGGGGGGCCCCATACTACCTTCGCCTTGGGCCCCCAATTTGCTAAATCCGCCACTGCAAATGCGTACACATTAGGAGATAACAAAAAGCTGCATGGTTTCTAGATTGTATGGAAGTATACAAGCATCCAAGAACCATTCATCAATATACATTAAACAACAATGGGAGAAAGAGTCTGACTCACAAATAACAGATGAAGACTGGACAGATATATGTATGATACCACAAACTCAAGATCCTGGAGGGAATTTGGATGGAAGAATTTAGTAAGATTTTTTATAACTCCCAAATTAACAGCACTTCATACAGGCTCACAGAGCCG
Organism: Rhinichthys klamathensis goyatoka; assembly: GCF_029890125.1. NCBI lineage: Eukaryota > Metazoa > Chordata > Actinopteri > Cypriniformes > Leuciscidae > Rhinichthys > Rhinichthys klamathensis. Next base: position 989,745 of record NW_026606592.1, on the reverse strand, counting down.
TGGCTTTTGCTGGAGACAATGTGAAACCCCGATGGCTAATCATTATCATATTTTCTGGGCATGCCCAAAAATAAAATTATTTTGGCAAGAAGTAGTGGCAGAGATTGGGAAAATTATAGGAGTAGAGGTGGATTTTTCGTTCACTACTATATATTTAGGTAAAAAAAAACAGGAAATGTTTTAGACAAGGATAAATATTTATTAAAAATATTGTTAGCAAGCAGTAGGAAAGCAATAACTCGTAAATGGTTGCAGGTGGATCCTCCAACTAAGGATCAATGGCTAGGGATCGTAAATGAAATATACAGTATGGAGAGGCTTACATTTATATTAAGGCTCAAATTTGACAAATGTAACAAGTTTTGGGAAAAATGGACTTTGTATGTAAACCATTGAGGAAAGTGTGATAATGTATATCAAGATGTTGGAATTATTTTGTTATACTGTCTGATATTGTTGCATCCATGATAACTTTGCGTTCTTTGTTCCAAAAAAAAACATTTTGATCTAAATGACCTTTTTACACTATAGAACATTTTGTGCAGTGGAAGGTTCCATGGATGCTAGAAACTTGAGATTTCAACAATTCACTGTCTTAAAACAAATTCTTTCCTCACTTTCTTTCTGCAATCTGTGTGAATGTGTTTGTGTTAGATATTAGTTTTGTTTGTTAGAATATTTCAATAAAGTCTCGTTTTTATTTAAAGAGAAGTGTCTTGTGTTGTGTGCTTATTTAAACTGCTGATCTTGTTACCTTACTTATAATAGTATTTTCACTATATTTCGGATAGTAATATCCGCTGCAGAGTTGATATTTACGGCCCGTTCAATGGAACGAGGGATGATTCATTTGTTAGGCCGTAAAATAAGTGACTCTTTCGGAATTCCCTATAAAATTAATAATGATTCCCTATAAGTGTATAACTACGGAAGCGTATTGCATTCACTTGAAGAAAAAAAATCTACTCTGTTTTTCTGAATTAATGAGTTAATTATCTCAGAATTACGAGATAATTTTTCATGGAAAAAAAGTTTTTGCTCTGTTTTTCTGAATTAACGAGGTAATTATCTCAGAATTACAAGATCATTTTTCATGGAAAAAAAGTTTTTGCTCTGTTTTTCTGAATTTCTGAGTTTTTGAGATAATCAAGTCATTAATTCAGAAAAACAGAGTAGATTTTTTTCTTCAAGTGAATGCAATACGCTTCCGTAACACAGTCATCTCTGTATAGTCCCTTTTGCCAGCTAAGGTCACTGAATGAGCGATGCCTTGTTTAACAATGAGGCGTAAAGTCACTCTCCAAAACTTTCACTCTTTCTGTTCCTCTCTAGTGGATTGAGCTGCCATCCTCCACCTGAACAGCTGTGACCATCACATCTTTTAAGAAGCAGCTGACACACACCTTTTCCACAAGCACTTTACCACCCCACCCCACACCCATAAACTAATGCAATTTCACAGACACAGATTCTTCTCTGTATTTCTCTTCTCTAGCTTGCTTCCTAACCTATTGCTTTTGTCCCTCTCTTGTAAGTCTTGCTAAATTCGTAAAATTTCATTCTGAATTTGGTAGGCACTCACCAAGAGTGTTGACAAGACAGACGCCAACCATGTCGAAACACAGCAGTGTGTCATAAATATGTGCTCCACCCTCGTGGTTCATGAAGAGATGGTAGAAGACTGAACAAACGGTGGGAGACAGACAAGCCAGATAATGCACCACACCAATCCACCACTCATCCACTTCAGCCCATGGGATATTCACAGGCAAAAATAGCAAAAAACAGATGAAGGGGATACCTTATGGACAAAAAAAAAAAACATGTTACCATATGGCAGTTCCAGATTTCACCAGGTACATGTTCCTGGAACAACATTCCAATCAACCAATTAGACTTGAGTTATTGAGACAAAATATGCAATTTGATGCAGTTGCTGATTTTTACATGGCCCAAAAGATGAAATTTTGATAGCTTGTAATGTAAATCACATCATTATAGTACAGCAAACTACTTACATTATTGGGTGACAACTGATATCTATATGCGTTTTATGTGTCTTAAGGTGATATTTGTAGTTTTTATTCTGGGGGGCAAAACAGACAATATAGATGTAATGCAATACAATGATGATTGAGAGATGTATCATATTGTTTCATATTAGATACATTTTAACACGAGTTCTAAAAATATAATCAAGTAAAGCTTCAGTCCTGTGTGTGTTCATCTTGAAATATTACTAATGATGTAAAAGTTATTTTAGATTTCACAGCAAAAAGACATTTAGAATTTTACTAAAATGCTTTTTACTTCCTAAAAAAAAGCATGAACTATCAGTCAGAGGACAGAAGGTATTTTAGAGGCCTTAGAAATTTGCATATGAAATATGATACAGTAGGGTAGGCTTTATAGGGTTAACATGTCTTTTTAACAGGAAGACATACAATGCTTTAAATGCGTTACTACTTAATTCTATAAAGTCCACTAGAATTCCAAAGAAAATCCATTAAATTCCAAAAAACTGTTTTTAGTTCCTTCCAAAATATAGGCCCGCCGAATTTTTACTGCACTTTTACTGTTCACAGCAATTATACATTATCACTTCCAATGCAGCAATTCTCTAACCCGGATTAGATGTAATCCCACGTAATGCTATTTACGAGCCCTTCTGAACAGTGTTACTGAGTGAACCGTAGAGAAAGTAGCCCTAAATTACATCTTCACAAGGTTTCCCTCTTCTGTGCATGGGTGCTTCCCCGAACCTTGTTTCAGTAACTCTCCCATCAGTGGTAAAATGCAAGAATTATAAATTGAATTTAACATCCACAAAATTACTTTATAGCTCCCTAAGTTTACAGGTGATCAAATGTTAAACAATTTCTAGACATTACAGTACAAATTACGCAAGTTTTTTTTTTTCTTTTCCTCCATACCATGTGTATAGATGTTCCCAAGTTCATTATGCAGATAGAACAAACTTCGCAGACAGTCTCTGTAAGTGGATATAGGCCGGTATCCTTTCAGGACATATTTGTTGAACTGAAGATGTGGTGGTGAATTCTTAAAATCCAGAAGTTTTGGCCCAGTAAAAAAATCCATAGCAGAAAAAGTTAAATATGCTCGCATGTCCTTGACCACTTTCATCTTCCTTTGGGAGGAAAGCCTGTAATCTCTTCAAATTTCTTAAATCAAGCTATAAATGCATAGTCAGCTAGGTTTAGCTAACTAGCTAGTTTTAGCTTACTAGTGATGGTAAAAGTTACTTATTAAGATACCCATTGTCTTGGAAGTACTGCCAGGTAGTAGAACTGCAGCAACGTGTTGCTTGCAGAGAAGCTGTGGGCCAATTTACTGCTACTTACTGTCGTAGCCAATCAGCATGAAGCAGTCAGGCTCAGCAGAGGCGAGCTCATGGAAGATTACAGGTCCTTAAGTACAAACACTAGTCTGGTGGTAGACTTCGACACATCTGCTTTTTACTGACATTTATTTCAGAAACTGTAAATATGATAATCCCAAAAATGTTCTTTAAGCTACCCTAAAATCCAGGTAAAACTGGATTTAAATGAAATATTTAAACGAGGGTTGGATTTAGAGTTTGTATTTATTCAAAACCATACATAGCCTTGCCACAGGAAATTAAACAGAAATAAATAACAGTGGCTTCTAGAAGAAAAAAAAAACACTTCTACATAAAACGGAAATGCATAAAACATAAAATACAAGAAACATGGATTTATTTGGAATTATGGAATTTAAAAAGAAAAAAGATGCATCAGATATAATTATATTTCATCTAAAATGTCTTTATTTGTACAAGCAGCTGTTTATTTTTATGGCAAGGTAACAAATATTAACAATACATTAAAATACAAGGAGAACAAAATACTCAAATAAAATGACCGAAAATGTACAACATTCACAGAAACATTGTGTAAAAAAAAAGAGCAATCAAGTGAAGATACACATTCTTGCAGCAACAACTTCCACTTCAAAATTATCCTAAGAAAAAAAGGGAGGCATGGGTTAGAAAAAAAGCCACATTATTATTATTATTCATATATAAAATAATAATATATTATTATTGTAGGTTTTATTAATGTTAAATGTGTATACACATTACCCTTACCTTGGTATTTATTTCCAAAGAATCCACTCAATTTGTATTTGCCTTCCTTTCCTGTTAAAAAGAACCAACTTTTAAATGCACAAAGTTTAAAAATATGGCTAAATAAACAAACATGCCCTTACTCAAAAGGATCACACCCTTATCTTGATAGCTCCGCCCCACCGAATTCACAAACACACTACAGCACAGGCTCCTCCCCCCTCATAAGTGGACACACCCCTTACTGCTGATTGGCTACAAGTGTGTTTTGGTGCTCGGTCTGATCCACTTTTAACAGTGTTTCTCAGAAATCGCTTAATGCACCATTAAATCGGTGGAAAATGTTACGTAGCTTATATTGCGTTGACAACAATATGATAAAAATGTCAATAATAAATATATAGTTACACAATAATAATAATATGTTTAAGAGACTATTCTGAAATGATTAATATAGTTCATTAATAGCTGTTGTCAGTTGCAAAACAACTCTGCACAATAAAATTAAATGTGTTGATCACAAGAGTGCGTTTATTAGCATCTCACCTGTCTGCGAGTCTCCATTGGGCTGGATGTGGAACTTGAGGTGCTGCTGGATGTGGATCTGTTGTTGTGGTGAGGGCTGCAGCATTAGAGTGGGCAGCTCAGGCTGAGGGATTATGGGTGAGACAGGAACAGCGTACACATCAGGCACAGAGACTGGGACCGTTGAGGAGCCGTCCAGTGAAAGGGTGGCGTCTAATGAGGTGACAGCAGGGATGTGAGGAGCGGGGCCCACAGTGGGAACACCAGGGAATGAGACAACTGCAGGACAGTCAAGAAAGACATGGATTCAAGTTCTCTCTCGATATATTTGAAATGGAAGAATATATGGGAGGATAGTTCAACAGCAGCAGGGTCAGACATTTTTGGGTTTGGGACAAAAATGCCACCAAAATGAACAAAAATGTCCCGCAAATTCAAGATTAAGTGGCAAAAAATGCCCCTCTACAATTTAGGTAAATCAATTACGACTGTTGCGATTCAAGTGAAATCATTTTGCAGCATTGTGCATTATAACCAATCACATTTCTGTTGATTTTAAAAATGCAATAGCCAATCAGAGGCGTTTAGATTATTCATGGCTGAAAACGGCGGAGTCATGATGTAAGACATTCATTTAGCAGTGTAAACAGCTTAGTGATTATAATAGTTTTTGCGATAAGAGACGCTCCAGAGATGATGTTTTTTTTTTTTTGTAAAAAAGGTTTATTTTTCTGTAGATAGTTATTAAAACTGGGAATAAACTGTTATTGTTCATGCTACTTAATAAAAACAATGTGAAGTATTGATTATCTAATGTGTAATAAGCAATAAACTAATTCACAACCACCAGCTGGAGTGCCCATGATCTTCACCAGAGGACACTCCTTCCATCTGCTTTATCTCATCATAAAAAAAAAACAAAACAAAAAACTCACTGGAAATCAATTACAGGGGGGGGGGGGGGGGGGGGGGCAAAGTTCATTTCTGACCCTGGTCGGCACCATTAATAAATCCTGCGATTATATAGATATTTACAGATACACTCACCTAAAGGATTATTAGGAACACCTGTTCAATTTCTCATTAATGCAATTATCTAATCAACAAATCACATGGCAGTTGCTTCAATGCATTTAGGGGTGTGGTCCTGGTCAAGACAATCTCCTGAACTCCAAACTGAATGTCAGAATGGGAAAGAAAGGTGATTTAAGCTATTTTGAGCGTGGCATGGTTGTTGGTGCCAGACGGGCCGGTCTGAGTATTTCACAATCTGCTCAGTTACTGTGATTTTCACGCACAACCATTTCTAGGGTTTACAAAGAATGGTGTGAAAAGGGAAAAACATCCAGTATGCGGTAGTCCTGTGGGTGAAAATGCCTTATTGATGCTAGAGGTCAGAGGAGAATGGGCCGACTGATTCAAGCTGATAGAAGAGCAACTTTTACTGAAATAACCATTCGTTACAACCGAGGTATGCAGCAAAGCATTTGTGAAGCCACAACATGCACAACCTTCAGGCGGATGGGCTACAACAGCAGAAGACCCCACTGGGTACCACTCATCTCCACTACAAATAGTAAAAAGAGGCTACAATTTGCAAGAGCTCACCAAAATTGGACAGTTGAAGACTGGAAAAATGTTGCCTGGTCTGAAGAGTCTCCATTTCTGTTGAGACATTCAGATGGTAGAGTCAGAATTTGGCGTAAACAGGATGAGAACATGGATCCATCATGCCTTGCTACCACTGTGCAGGCGGGTGGTGGTGGTGTAATGGTGTGGGGGATGTTTTCTTGGCACACTTTAGGCCCCTTAGTGCCAATTGGGCATCGTTTAAATGCCACGGCCTACCTGAGCATTGTTTCTGACCATGTCCATCCCTTTATGGCCACCATGTACCCATCCTCTGATGGATACTTCCAGCAGGATAATGCACCATGTCACAAAGCTCGAATCATTTCAAATTGGTTTCTTGAACATGACAATGAGTTCACTGTACTAAAATGGCCCCCACAGTCACCAGATCTCAACCCAATAGAGCATCTTTGGGATGTGGTGGAACGGGAGCTTCGTGCCCTGGATGTGCATCCCACAAATCTCCATCAACTGCAAGATGCTATCCTATCAATATGGGCCAATTTTTCTAAAGAATGCTTTCAGCACCTTGTTGAATCAATGCCATGTAGAATTAAGGCAGTTCTGAAGGCGAAAGGGGGTCAAACACAGTATTAGTATGGTGTTCCTAATAATCCTTTAGGTGAGTGTATATAACAATACATTCAGAGAAGCAGACTTTTGAACATTACTTTTACCTTCTGGTTGTACTCTTCCATTTGTATAATCCCCAGTTCCTTGAACAAAGAGGGTGAGAGATGTTTATATGCAGATTTACACACCTCATTCTGGTAGATATACATAGTGTCAAAAAAATGCTTGTACCATATTTCTCAATGGGTTCTGCATTTGCATCTCCAGCTTCTGGAGCATCAGGATGGGGTGGAACCTCTCCATCTCCTGAATCAAGCACAAACACACAGAATTAATGTGTGAATATGGAAAATGGTAGATGGCAGCAAAGTTAGTCAGTGGAGTGAGCGGTTATATTCACAAATATATTACGGTAACAGCTCTATAGGCGAAACATGAGGGAAAACTATACGAGAAAAACTTTGCTCTATTTCTCCTCATCCTCGTCTGCGTCCTTCAGTGGCCTCCATGTTTTCTTCCATATGACAGCTTGCTGTGGCTGCCTTTGTTAGTGTTCTTTTGTGCATGTGGTTCAGTTCAGTAACACGACCAGTTCCATTCCACCGCACCACTTTTCCATTATTTTTCTATGTAAACATGCGCCAGAAGGACGTGTTTGACTGTTGCGCTCACGTTTTGCATCTCACGCATGACACGGTGTTCTAAAAACGCGGTGCTCAAGTTAAAATAAGTTTTAAGACATCTCGTGACCTTGCGGTTTTTCCCCATTCCACTGCTTCTCGGATTTTTAACAGCAAAAGAGTGTTCTGTGTGAACCAGCCATAAGGCTTGCAGTGTGAAGGTTTTTTCATTTCTTTTTTTTTCATATGTGACATAGATCTGTTTTTGTCATGACAGTGTGAACAGCACAAACCACATGGAATATGATCTTTTCGATTCTGATTTGGGCCACTTCCATATGTGGTCCTAAGTCTGATCATACAGGTCCGAGGTTTTGCAATGTGACCTCAGTCTTATAACAGTCATATCGGAATTCATGAGATTTTTAGAAGAGACTGTGTGGGAATTACTGCGTCTGTGCAGCGTCTTTATAGTGAAGTTTAATTACTTCCAAAACAGCAAAGTTATCACCTTGTTGCTATTAAATGTAATGTAGCGTTCAGTAGCGAAGCTGTTTTATTTATTAAATTCACAGGGCTGCAGCTCAAAATAAGGTTCTGTGCTTCTGAATGTTTTTGTGTGTGCGCAGTCTTATATATAAAATGTTCACCTCAAAAGAAGCTGTGTTTTTCTGTGAGCACATCAGGAATGTCTACAGTATATCATAATATGAGAGGAAGAAAAGTTTTCTTTGTGGGTAAATGTTTCCCTAGCCTTGTGGTGGCTTGGATTTCCAATGGGAATCGTAAATACGTGTTTAACAGTAGGTCAAATGTCCAGATATCAGATATGCATCTCATTTAAAACCACATTTGCATGTGGCTCAGAACAGATAAGAAAAAACCCCAGAATCAAATGCAAATCTTTCTGTTTACACATGTTTACTACAGTACAAAATACCAGTGTAAACACAGCCTAACTTAAATGAACATAGATATCTGAATATCTCAAAATACAACTAACCATATTGGTCAATGGATTTCTGTCCGTCAATCTCAGGACCTTGATGCAAAGCCTCCAGGCTTCTGTTTTCTGTAAAAAAAAAAAGAGGATTAAATGATAGCATTAAAACTTCTGAGTTTAAATTCAAATGATAACAATCTCTTCATTTAACATTTTCTTCATTTAACTTATGAAATTACAACAAAGTATTTCAGTAGTTCTTGCTTGATTAATAAATAGTGTTCTAAATAAATAGGAGATGAACGTACCATCAACAGACTGGCCATCAGTCACTGGGCCAAGGAGTTCATATGACACTGCTGGATTACCTGTAAACCATACAGTGATTTTACCAAGAGTAAGTACAAAACAATTATAACTTTCTCGTTAGCCTAACTGTATGCCATTTGACAATTCACATGTGAAGCAATGATGAAGAGGATCTTTAAACTAGAGTATCAATAAGTAAGTTGAAAGATGCCAAAAAAATCGCACCATAGTTAGCATCGCCACCGAAACTGAGTGTTTCTGGATTATACAGGGATTCTGGAGAACCTACAGAGAGTAGAGAGGATGGACATACCTATCAGTACAGTGATATTATGACATTAGTGGCATTGTCATTTAATTATCTATAAAAACAATAACTCACCTTCACCATATTTTCCAGACACAGCATCAGGCCTGAGATCAAGTGGCTGACCACCATATTGAAGACCCTTTTGTCCTGAGAGAGAATTACAGTAAAACATACTCACTGTCATAATTTCTAGAAATAAGACAATATAAGTTGGAAAAGAAATAGCAGTCACTATATTTGCCAAAGTATTTGTCACTACCATATCCAAGTGGCTGGCCATTGTAGGGTAACCCTCCAAAATCTGAAAATACAGAAACTTATATTTTACAATATCTTCAAAAAAAAAAAAAAGATGTGCTGTATGATCAGACACAATTCTTTATTAACTTACTATATTTACCAGGGGACTTGGCAACAGATTCAGGAAGTAAAGGCTGAGAGTTGTACGGTAAACTACCATGTCCTATTTTGGGGTCAGAGAACAGAATTATATATATATATATATATATATTTAACCGCATTCTATATAATGTTTTAAAATGCAAGGGTAGAGATCTTAAAGAATAAAAATTTTAAACATACATTTTGTAAAATTTAAATAAATGTGTTTTATCGCAAATCTTTTTTTTTTTATTAAAGTAAATGTTAATTTCTACCACAATCTGTAGTGAAATGCTACAAACTGCCTGTCAACTGATAAATGCATACAAAAAGTTATGAAAAAGTGTAAAGGAATATCAAAGCATCTAATCTTCACCGTATTTTCCTAACGCTTTAGGATTGTAGGGTTTGGCTCCATAGCGCTGACCATCATTACCTATGAGAAAGATGCACATAAATCCATGTGTCCAGTCAGGATTACAGTTAGGGTCAATACTGACTCAAACATTATAAAGATAGCATACCATATTGTCCAGAGGGGTTTGTTTGATATCCATTGGGGGAACCACCAAATGGAAGTCCGCCAATTCCTGTAAAAATACGACCTGGCTTATGAAAACTGAGTAAATGTAAGAGTGCAGCATTTTTGATGAGTCGTTTTAATATGAGCTGATAGGATTTTCCTCACACTAACCATATTTCGCTTGAGATTTTCCCTTAAATCCTGTTGGTTGCTCACCTTGTGGTCCAGCTATCAGAGTAACCGAAAAGAGTAAATATTAATGAATATATAATCAAACAGTTTTTTTTTCTAAATGTCTAGCACAGAAAACAAGAGGGCAAAAAACTTACTTACTACACACAAATTCACTTAAACAGGTCTTGTGAAATGTAGCATACTACTGAGTGAAACGTTTATCGTAGCATATGGCATACTGTTTCACTTTTTTTAAATAGTAGGCAGAATACAGTGTTTACTATATTAGTAAGCAGAACTACAGTCTGAGTCACAAGGGTAAAGAAAGTACTGTAATTATTCACAGAGATACGGTTGTAATTTTACTTGGTGTATATACAAAAAAAAAATTCTCAAAGTTTTAAAACGGAGACCTATTTATTTATTTAAGCAAAACTTAAAAGCATTCATATCTACATTTTTATTTATCGATATCTCTTTATTATTTATTTCGTTGAAGGATATAGTATTGCACTAAAAAGGTCCAGACTATTGACACCCAAGGACTAAAGCATATATTTAATAAATGCATATGTGAATTGTGTTCATGTTGAAAAAATGATATTTGAAATATCCATGAAGTAGAAAATATTCCAACCTGGATTTTTCAATTTGTTTCCATAGCCTCCATAACCTGTAAAGACAGCAAAATGAGGGCCACATTTTTTCAGACTTTGCAAAGATGAAGCCAAATAATAAGTGATTATAATTACAATAAAATGTGTTTTGTAATGCTTTACCTGCTTTGTAGCCATTGTTTATACCATGAGCTGGATAACCACCCATTCCTGCTCCAAAGCCTAGTAAATATTTTTATCCAAAGTGGTTAAAATGCTGTTATGGTTAGATGGATAGTTAATGTTTATATGGAATTGAATGCACCTGGTTGTGATGCAACTGCTCCCTTTCCATTTGGATACCCTGTAAAACACATTTTTAGTTTTAGACTGAATGCTTATTTTTTGCTTGGTCTTCACAACTGTTAAGTCAAAGCAAACTGACATGGACTAAAATGGACACCAAAATCTCTTATTTTTATTGAATGGTGTCTTTAAAACATTAAGATTTTTGGTAAGCATTGACAATAATTTATCATTTATATGACAAACAAGTGGGGGAAAAATGAGAGTTCACCAGGACTTGGAAGTTTGACCCATTGTCCATTAGGTTGTCCTCCAGGTCCACAATCTAAAAAAAAAATAGTTTGATATTAATCCAAATGTAGTTTTGGGTTATAAGGGCAGCTAATTTAATGTGATTTTATGTTATATCAATGGATTATTATTTAGGATTTACCAGGCTTTGAAGGTATAGCTCCCTGCATCTGTCCATTTGGTTGTCCTAGACGAGTGAGTTCTGTAGAAAACAAACAAGTTATCAATAAAGATTGAAAATTCAGGGTTTTATTAAATGTGTCTAGTTAATTTGTTAAAGATACTGTTGGGTGGTGGAGGGTAAATATGTATGCCCCACATTTCTTGTAAATGCATAAGCATGCATTTATGAACAATTTGTACAATAGATATTTTGAATTTATGCTAATCAATGACTGAACATTTTCTTTGCATCACAGCCATCTTCTAGAAATCTAGTAGGGATCAAAATGTCCACCTATTTGCTCGTTACCATATGGACTGATTAAATCAGAAAATAAAAATCCAGCCTAAGTCTACTTGCTCATTGTGAAATTTACTTAGTAAAAGTTTTTGAAGGCTATCAATCCAATGTAGACGCCAACCGGCACATCCGGGAACTTAACTGTCAATTTCGTCCCCGCCCCTTTTTGGGAGAAAACAAACTAGACTTTCCATAGACTTCAATACAAAATAACGGCAAAAAACAACGTCCGTACACAGCCGGCAGGCGTAAATAACTTAAGAAATCAATTATATAAAACATGTCAAGTAATTATGTCCACCCTGCCTGCCATAGAGCTTGAAAGATACATACACAAACTTAATTTGGTCAATTTAAAAACATGTCCCTTTATTCTCCCAGCGTCAAATTGATGTAACAACCCCCCCAAAGGGGTTATATATATTATAAGATATATTATAAGACATAATATATACATTTAAACATGCTTACATTCAAAAACGAAGTAATCATTCACTGGCTTACCATGGTGACTCGATGAGGTACGACTACGAGTAAATGTCCGGGAAAGACACCTCTGGCCACTGGGTGGGGTTGTTACCATAGACAGTAAAATAATTAATTATTAAAATAAATAATTTGAGGCTGGGAGAATGAAGGGACATGTTTTTAAATTGACCAAATTAAGTTGGTTGATGTATCGTTCACGCTCTATGGCAGACAGGGTGGACATATAATTACTTGACATGTTTAATCTTAGTGATTTCTTAAGTTATTCACGCCTGTCTGCTGTGTACGGACGTTGTTTTGTGACGCTATTTTGTATTGAAGTCTATGCCTGGGAAGGCTAGTTTATTTCCCCCAAAAGTGGGCGTGAACCTTTTCAGAGACATTCTATGACACAGCGCCGGTTGTGCGTAGAAGCATTTAATGGTTCTAAAATCTAAAATGTGTAATGCCAAAGTAGAGTTTAGCACCAAAGTTTACAACAATATCACACAAAGATTAGTCCAAAAAGAGCTAAGAATATTTTGACTTCAAGCTGACAGCAGAAGGTAAGTTCTGATAGTTATAGTAAATATCCATTAGCCATTTTGAGATAACATTTACATTAATCACAATTTATCTGCAATAACACAAATAATTTAAAAATGTGAACAACATTTTTAGTACAAAAGCTGCCAGTGAATTGATGCAGAAAAGTAGAGAAAGGGGGAATAAGGGAATTTTATACAGTTGTGATTTAGTTAAATGTTGCAGAAGTGGTGTAGCTTCCAGCTGTTATATGGTTTCAGGATATCATATAAGACTTTAATTTGAAACTATAAAAGTTTACCAGGATTTGTCATTGGATTCTTCATTTGAGGCACAGGCTTGTTTGATTGAATCTTGGATTGTTGCATCTCTGGAGTTGATTGAGCTGATCCTGGCACTAACGGCGCCCTTGAAGAAATACTGGATTGTGGTAACACTGGCCTTATGTTTTGTTGCTGTGAAAGGACTTGTTCCTGCTCTAGTGCAACTGTCTGTGATGTTTGAGGAATGGGAGCTGATTCTGCAGAGACTGATTGAGGGACTACTGTTGCAACTGGTTTTGGTTTATAAGCTTTACTAGGTTTATATGAACCGGGACCTTGCATAAATGGCTTTGAAGCAGGCCAAGGTGCCATAGAGTTGGGGGCTTTGCCCTGTGGATGAAGATTTTGTCCCTTTGTTTGTTGCAGAACTGGTGAAAGGTCTTTAGTTTGTTCTGGAAGTAATCCTGTATTTGGCTCACGTCCAGATAGTGGTAAAAAGCCCTTGGTGTTAGATGTTACCGAGAGATGACTTTGTCCTTCAGGGCTTAAAATCTCTCCTTTAGGTCCATTTCCACTGGAAACACCCTGTTTTCCAGTTGTTACAGGCATATAACCTAGAAGCCAAAGCAATTTTACTACAAATTTACATTTACAAGTCAATATGACAAACTCACATGCCGAGACATAACATGCATTTCTTAATGACAGAACTTCTATTCATGTCATGTGGAGGAAGTAAATACAATCCACTTTAAATAATCATGATTTTACCTGAATTAGCTGCTTTATATGGTCCTTTTGACATATAGCCAGGAACACCATAACCTATAGATCACAAGATATGTAATATGTTATAGCAGGTTTTACATTTGACGATGTAGAGTTTGTTTGTTTAAAACTGTCCCTGAAATTCTGTACACTGAAATATGTAGAATATGGTTTTAAAAAGGTAGAATATTAAAAAACAACATACAACACGTGTCTACATACCTATAGTGCATTACCCCTATAAAAACTTAAATCATATAAATTATTAATCTAAATGGGAATACACTACAATTGGTTTATAAATAAATAATTCACTTAATGCACGGATATCTCATATTTTACAGTGGCTTTGAACACGGCTTATCCAACCTGATTTTAGAGTAAAAAATTATGTTTTATAATAGTAATGATGTCATTCTATTTACCATTAGGTTTGGCTTCTTGTCCATTTGAGGGTCCAGCTTTAGCACCATATCCTTTGAAGCAAACCCAACAAACATAAGATTTCAAATAATACAGAAAAATCAGACAAAGTAAAAATAAATACACTCTATATGCATTTGCATTACACAACTTTTTTGTGTTACCTGGTTTAGGTCCCTTGGTTCCACCATTGGGATACCCCATATTTTGAAGTGAGGAGCCTAATTAGAGAAAAATACTTTAATCAAGCGTAATATCCTCAGTTCTTTTCAGAAATCAGCATTATCCACACTGTAATAATTGCACTAGAGCTGGTGATATCCAGTGTATTACCTGTATTAGGTTGGTTAACTTCACCTCCATTAGGATATCCTCCATATCCTGAACAAAACCAATCTCAAATCAGTTTAGAGGTTCTCCAGTTACCTCAAGTTTACAATACAGACCTTTAGTGCTTTATCCCCTAATAAACAACTCTTCCACCGATAATATACATCATTAATGTAAATGGGGCTACACTACAGTTGGTTTATTAATAAAGAATTCAACTAATGTGCAGTCAAATGTGTGCGGATATCATATTTTACAGTGGCTTCAAAAGCAGCCTATCCAACCAGATTTTAGAGCCAAAAACCATGTTTTATAATAGTAATAATCACAGTCATGCTCTTTACCGTTAGGCTTGGCTCCTTGTCCATTTGAGGGTCCAGCTATCGCACCATATCCTTTGAAGCAGACGCAACACACATAAGATTAAAATGATACGGAAAAATCAGAAGAAAAAAAAAACAAGAAAAAAAAACACAACATGCATATTACACACACACAAATAGTTCACCTGGTTTAGGTCCCTTGGTTCCACCATTGGGATACCCCATATTTTGAAGTGAGGAGCCTAATTAGAGAAAAAATACTTTAATCAAGTGTACTATCCTCAGTTCTTTTCAGAATTCAGTATTTTCCACACTGTAATAATTGCTCTAGAGCTGGTGATATCCAGTGTATTACCTGTATTAGGTTGGTTAGCTGCACCTCCATTAGTATATCCTCCATATCCTGAACAAAACCAATCTCAAATCAGTTTAGAGGTTCTCCAGTTACCTCAGTTTACAATACAGACCTTTAGTGCCTAATAAACAATTCCTCCACTAATAATATACATTATTAATTATAATTAATTATTAATGGGGCTACACTACAGTTGGTTTAATAATAAAGAATTCAATGTGAAATCAAAGGTGTGTGAATATCATATTTTACAGTGGCTTCTAAAACAGCTTAGCTAACTAGATTTTAGAGCCAAAACTATAGCATGTAATAATCACATGGTATTTACCATTATGCTTGGCTCCTTGTCCATTTGAGGGCCCAGCTTTAGCTCCATATCCTTTGAAGCAGACCATACACACAAACGATAAATAAATAGAAAAGAGAAAAAGAAATACACACTCCAGCCTTCACTTGATCCTGCTGTTCCAAACAACTTTCATCCTATTTCTGCACTTCGTTTGTTTCGAAGGTGTTGGAAAAAAAAAAAGTTTTTGACCAACTCCAGTTTTTTTTCTGAAGTTCAATGGAATTTCTCAAAGATTTCAATCTGGTTTTAAGTCTACTCACAGTACTGAATCTGCCCTCTTGAGAGTTTTAAATGACATTTATCTCTCCACTGACACTGGTGACTCTGTGGTTCTTGTACTCTTAGATCCATCAGCAGCCTTTGACACTGTTGACCACTCTACCCTGATATCCAGACTAGAGTATTATGTGGGGATAAAAGGTATCGTTCTCCAGTGGTTCCAGTCCTATCTCTCTGATCGAAATTTCCTATTAAAGTTAGGCAATATTTCCTCTTCTGTTGCACTTCTAACCTGTGGTCTTCCTCAAGGATCTATCTTGGCACCTTCTCTCTTTTCTCTGTATATGTTACCATTGGGCACCATTCTAAGAAGACACTGGGAATCTTTTCACTGTTATGCGGACGATACACAAATATATTTAACAATCAAGAGAAATTATCCTTTTGCTTTTTCATCATTACTAAGTTGCCTAGATGAAGTTAAATCTTGGCTGGCTTAGAAATGAAAACAAAACCGAGGTGATCGTTTTTGGGCCCACTGTTAATTCTCAGGCTGCTACCTTCGATCTAGGGCCTAGGCAGACTATCTGCTTTCAGATCTTCACGTGTACGGAACCTGGGCGTTTTACTAGATCTTTAAACTTTGACAAACAAATTTCCTCTGTAATAGGCTCTAGTTTTTATCAACTTCGTCTGCTGTCTAAACTCAAACCTTTTCTTAATCATAAAACTCTAGAGATGGCTGTTCATGCTTTTATCACCTCACGTTTAGGCAACTGCAATTCACTTTACGGCGGGATTTCAAAGTCTCAAATTGCTCGTCTTCAATTAGTGCACAATGCTGCTGCAAGATTAATTTTTAATAGCCGTAAAATCGCTCATATCACCCCTATTCTGAGGTCACTTCATTTGCTGCCCATTAATTTCAGAACTGATTTTAAAATCCTTTTATATGTTTTTTAAATCTCTACGTAACCAAACCCCCATCTATCTATCTGAACTGCTGCAACCATATACTCCTTTTAGAAGTCTGAGATCAAGGGACAAGAACCTGTTATTAGTCCCACATTCCAGACTCAAACACAGAGGGGATCGAGCATTTTCTGTGGTCGGGCCACGGTTGTGGAACAATTTGCAGTAAGAAATTAGGATAGCCCCTTCCGTGATCACTTTTAAGTCTCTTCTAAAAACGCACTTGTTTTCCATGGCCTATAATTAAGGTTGGTTGGTTTTAATATTTTCCATTGAGTCTGATACTGTTTTTGCCACCCCTGGTTCTTTCCATTATATATTTGAGTCTGCTACTGCCCTGCCACCACATCTGATTTACTATTTTTTTTAGTCTGATACTGTTTTTCCATTTTTTTTATCTGAGTCTGATACTGCCATCTCTGTTTTACTATTTTATATTTGAGTCTGATACTGTTTTGCCACTTCTGTTTGAACTATTTTAAATTTGAGTCTAATACTGTTTCGCTACTCCTGTTTTAAGGCTGCTCTTAGCTTTGCTGCGCTTATTTGTGTTGTGCTGTTATGCAGGTATTATTTTCTTTTAATTCTGCTGTTCTGTAAAGCACTTTGGTCAGCCAGTGGCTGTTGTAAAATGTGCTATATAAATAAAATGAACTTGAACTATATAACACACGCAATAAGCGTTTACCTGGTTTAGGTCCCTTGGTTCCACCATTGGGATATCCCATATTTTGAACTGAAGAACCTACATAGAGAAAAGTACTTTAAACCAGTGTAATATCCTCATTCTTTTCAGATTTAAGTATTATCCACATCATAATAATTACACTATAGAGCTGGTGACATCCAGAGTATTACCTGTATTAGGTTGGTTAGCTGCACCTCCATTAGGATATCCTCCATATCCTGAACAAAACAAATCTCAAATCAGTTTAGAGGTTCTCCAGTTACCTCAGTTTACAATAAAGACCTTTAGTGCTTTACTCAAACAACTACACCAATAATAATATAGATTATTCATCTAAATGGGGCTACACTACAGTTGGTTCATTAATAAAGAATTCAATTGTGCAATCAAACTAAAGGTGTGCAGATATATATTTACAGTGGCTTTAAACATGGCTTATCCAACCTGATTTTAGAGCCAAAAAATATGTGTTACTAGTAATAATTCCATGCTATTTACCATTAGCCTTGGCTCCTTGTACATTTGAGGGTCCAGCTTTAGCACCATATCCTTTGAAGCAGACACAACACGCATAACATTCAAATGATGCGGAAAAATCAGACAGAGAAAAAATAAATACACACTATATGCATAACACATACAAATATGCGTTTACCTGGTTTAGGTCCCTTGGTTCCACCATTAGGATACCCCACATATTGAAGAGAAGAGCCTAATTAGAAAAAAATATTTTAAACCAGTTTAATATCCTCAGTTCTTTTCAAAATTCAGTATTTTCCACACTTAACTAATTGCACAAGAGCTGGTGACATCCAGTGTATTACCTGTATTAGGTTGGTTAGCTGCACCTCCATTAGGATATCCTCCATATCCTGAAGAAAACCAATCCTAAATCAGTTCAGAGTTTCTCAGTTACCTCAGTTTACAATACAGGCCTTTAGTGCTTTACCTCTAATAAACAACTTCTCCACCAATAAAACAGATTATTAATCTAAATGGGGTTTAAACTACAGTTGGTGTATTATAAAGAAATTCTATTAATGTTTAGTCAAACTAAAGGTGTGCTGATATCATATATTTTACAGTGGCCTTGAACGCGGCTTATCCAACTGGAATTTATAGTCATAAACGGTTTTATAATAGTAATATTTGGTCTGATTCACTAAGTGGCACTCTAATTTGTGCATGAAATGTGAGCACAAACGATTTTAAGAAGAAATAACGATTTACCAAAAATTTCTTAATAATATTTATTCTAAATTTACGAAAAAATATAGGAGCTGAAACCACATATACACAAAAAAACACTTACTATGTACGGCCTTATAATCGTGTCAAGTTATATATCATCCTAACACGACTAAAATTATATTGAACTTGGAAGTATGTTGCATTAATTGTATTATATAGTCCATTTATAAAATTACATAATACAATTATTAAATAATACAATATAATTTCATCTTAAAAAATATTCTATTTTTACAGTTTAACAGTAAGAAAAGCGGCGTTATAGCTTCAGGTGCGAGGTGTTTCTGAATAACGCAGATATACGCATGTGTACAGCTGGCTCAAGAGAGGTCTGTAATCTGGGTCTGTATAAAAGGTGTTTATTGTGAGAACTCGTGAGAATGGCACACTAGGCATTGCTCGAGATCGGGCGAGAGCTCGTCAGCAAACAGCGGCAAGTTTGACTAGAGCGACGAAAGGCTGTAAGGAAAGCATGTGCGGAAATCCCTTATGGAGATGGTTTGGGCTTGTTTTATGCAAATGACTAACCTTGTGAACGCAGCTGCTCATTTAGAATAGCTACTCCAAATTTACTAACATCAGAACGATATTAAGAACAAATTCATGCTTGTATGAACGTGTTGTGAATTAGGCAAAGATTTTTCATGAGAAGTTCTCCTGTGCGTACTAATACGAAATAATCTACGCAATTATTAGTGAATGAGACCCATTACCATTAGGCTTGGCTCCTTGTCCATTTGAGGGTCCAGCTTTAGCACCATTTCCTTTGAAGTAGACCCAAACACATAAGATTCAAATGACATGGACAAATCAGACAAAGCGGAAAAAATACACAACATGCACATTACACACACACACAAATAGTTTACCTGGTTTAGGTCCCTTGTTTCCACCATTGGGATATCCCATATTTTGAAGAGAAGAGCCTAATTAGAGAAAAGTACTTTAAACCAGTGTAATATCCTTAGTTCCTTTCAGAATTCAGTATTTTCCACACTGTAATAATTGTACTAGAGCTGGTGTCATCTTCTGTCTCCTTTGCAACCTCATCATGAACTCCATTTCCCAGTACTCATTACCTGGCTCATTATGCATGATTCTGTTCAGCTGTGTGTGATTACCTTGTTTAGCTCTGCCTTTATAAGCCCTGTGTTTCCACTCATTCGTTGCGAAGTCTTGTTTGGGTTACAACTGCAATTCTGAGCATTCTTTTCAGGTTATTGGTTTTGATCTTTTGCCTTTTCTTTGGATTACCTTGTTTGCCTGTGTTTTATGTTTGGATTGTTTGCACGTTTTTGACCCTGTGCCTGTTTATGAATTATGACTGTGGATTACCCTAAATAAAAGCTGTGTTTGGATATTCAACCTGTGTGTGTCAGAGAATATTGTAACAGCTGGTGATATCCAGTGTATTACCTGTATTAGGTTGGTTAGCTGCACCTCCATTAGTATATCCTCCATTTCCTGAACAAAACCAATCTCAAATCAGTTTAGAGGTCCTCAGTTTACAATACAGACCTTTAGGGGGCTTTCACACTGGTAGTTTAGTTCGGAACGGGGCACGGTTCGCATGAAAAATCGCTAATGTGAACGCTGTCATGGGACCCGGGTGCGCACTGGGGTACCGAACCCGAGACTACCTGGAGGGGGTGGTCTGAGTTCGGTTTCTGCCGAACCGTGCCGCGGTTCGCGTGAATGTGAAAGCAGCACGGACTCGTGTGCGCACTTGTTCAGGAAGTAAAGTGACCTGCGCATGCGTTTAGCTTATTGTGATGTATTCAGTTAAATAAAACACTTGTAAGGGAGGATAGTGTTGATGATTTACCTTGGGTACGAGCAAGAGTGAGCTTGCAGTGTATTCGTGCATTGCGCGTGGAATCAGGGCAACAAATTTGGAAATCCACTGTCTCCTCTAAAGAGTCCGTTTGCAAGCAGCAGAAGGCCACCTTATTTGACACACGCACAGTAAACCTGTATTGTTCACTCAACTGCACATAATAGCAGCGAATTAATAAAAAAAACACAATATTGACCCGCGTTTTGTTTTCTATCATGCGCCTTGCACATTTGCGATGACGTAATATGCACGCAAACGCACAAGGGTTCGATAGAATCAAGTTGAGTGTGTGAAACCAGACCAACGCTGCGGGGGACGCTGGGAACAAACGCACTCGGGCTCGGACCGCAGCAAACGAGCCTAGTGTAAAAGCCCTTATCCCCTAATAAACAAATCCTCCATCAATAATATACATTATTAATCTAAATGAGGCTACACTATAGTTGGTTTATTAATAAATAATTCAATTAATGTGCAATCAAATGTGTGCGGATATCATATTATACAGTGGCTTTGAATGCAGCGTATCCAACTGGAATTTAGAGCCAAAACTGTTTTTTAATAGTAATAATGTTATGCTATTTACCATTAGGCTTGGCTCCTTGTCCATTTGAGGGTTCAGCTTTAGCACCATATCCTTTGAAGCAAACCACACACAAAAGATTCAAATGATATGGAAAAATCAGACAAAAGAATAAAAACACAACGTATGCATTACACACACACAAATAATTTACCTGGTTTAGGTCTCTTGGTTCCACCATTGGGATATCCCATATTTTGAAGAGAAGAGCCTAATTAGAGAAAAAAGTACTTTAAACCAATGTAATATCCTCAGTACTTTTCAGAATTCAGTATGTTCCAGTGTAATAATTGCTCTAGAGCTGGTGACGTCCAGTGTATTACCTGTATTAGGTTGGTTAGCTGCACCTCCATTAGGATATCCTCCATATCCTGAAAAAAACAACAATCTCAAATTAGTTTAGAGGTTCTCCAGTTACCTCAGTTTACAATACAGACCTTTAGTGCTTTACCCCCTAATATACAACTTCTCCACCAATAATGCAGATTATTAATTTAAATGCGGCTATACTAGAGTTGGTGTACAGTATTATAAATAAATTTAACTAATGTGCAGTCATACTAAATGTGTGCGGATATCATATTATACAGTGGCTTTGAATGCAGCGTATCCAACTGGAATTTAGAGCCAAAACTGTTTTTTAATAGTAATAATGTTATGCTATTTACCATTAGGCTTGGCTCCTTGTCCATTTGAGGGTCCAGCTATCGCACCATGTCCTTTGAAGCAAACCACACACATAAGATTCAAATGATACGGAAAAATCAGACAAAAGAAATGAAAATAAACACAATACGCATTACACATACACAAAAATAGTTTACCTGGTTTAGGACCCTTGGTTCCACCATTGGGATACCCAGTATTTTGAAGAAAAGAGCCTAATTAGAGAAAAGTACTTTAAACCAGTGTATTATCCTCAGTTCTTTTCAGAATTCAGTATTTTCCACACTGTTAATTGCACTAGAGCTGGTGACATTCAGTGTATTACCTGTATTAGGTTGGCTAGCTGCACCTCCATTAGGATATCCTCCATATCCTGAAGAAAACCAATCCCAAATCAGTTTAGAGGTTCTCCAGTTACCTCAGTTTACAATACAGGCCTTTAGTGCTTTGTCCCCTAAACAATTCATCCACCAATAATATACATTATTAATGTAAATGGGACTAGTTGGTTTATTGATAAAGAATTCAATTAATGTGCAATCAAAAGTGTTTGTATTTTACAGTGGCTTTTTATGTGGCTTGTCCAACTGGAATTTAGAGCCAAAAACTGTTTTATAATAGTAATAATCACATGCTATTTACCATTAGGCTGGGCTCCTTGTCCATTTGAGGGTCCAGCTATAGCACCATATCCTTTGAAGCAGACCCAAACACATAAGATTCAAATTATACGGAAAAATCTGACAAAAAAAAAAAAAAAAAACCCACAACATATGCATTACACACACACAAAAAAAATAGTTTACCTGGTTTAGGTCCCTTGGTTACACCATTGGGATATCCCATATTTTGAAAAGAAGAGCCTAATTAGAGAAAAGTACTTTAACCCATTGTAATAGCCTCAGTTGATTTTTTAGAATTCAGCATTTTCCACTGGAACAATTGTACTAGAGCTGGTGTCATCTTCTATCTCCTTTGCAACCACATCATGAACTCCATTTCCCAGTACTCATTACCTGGCTCATTATGTGTGATTCTGTTCAGCTGTGTGTGATTACCTTGTTTAGCTCTGCCTTTATAAGACCTGTGTTTCCACTCATTCGTTGCAAAGTCTTGTTTGGGTTACAACTGCAATTCTGTGCATTCTTTCCTGGTTCTTGGTTTCATGGTGTTGATATTTTGCCTGTTCTTTGGATTACCTTGTTTGCTCGTGTTTCTTGGACCTTGTTCTCTTACGAGAGGTTCTCTCGTACTGCGTAATATCTTACGCTAGGGGAAAACCTCTTTTCCACGAGATATTGAAGCCAAAAATTATCCTTAATTTTGAATTAATGTAAAACGCGTTGCGGCAGCATGCAGACATAGCCAAGGCGGCTTGTGAGCCTATTGGCTGTCCTGCGGCAACTGCAGCAGCCTATCGAGAGAGGCCCTTGGTGACGTCAGATCCAATGGGGGCGCTTCGTGCCCACTACGTCACCTCCCGCCAAAGCGGGCATGCCTGGGCCTATAAATAGAGCTCGATGGCTCATATATAATCTGATTTTTCATCTCTTCAGCGAAGCTCACGCATCGCTAGATCCTGAGTGAAGAAGCCGCGCCGTCTGAGAAAAGCTTTTTGCGGGACGAGCCTTGCATCTGAAGACGCTGACCTTCATCTCGCCGCCTTCAGTCGCCGTACCTGCTACGCTTTCCGGCGTTTATATCCTTTTACTCTGCCAAATGTGTGTGTTCCCTGCTGCGACTCACACACTCTCTCTCTATCTTAAAGAGCAGCGTCTTTATAAAGATGCCTCGTTCCTGTGGTTCGTGCCAAGCCGCATGCAGCGATGGGGACCGTCATTTCATCTGGGTTTCCTGCCTGGGTAAGGATCATGCAACTCGTTGACGGCGGCTGCCCTCATTGCGAGCTATTGCCATGGTGACTGAGGACTCGCCTGGCATTTTTCTCAGAGTCTGCACTTCCGCCCGCTATAGTGCCGCGCCGTAAAAGCGCCGTACTCAGCGGGTCCCCGAGCCTTCTCCAGCCCGTAAAAGCTCGCCGGTTCGCCCGCGAGATTCACCAGCTTCACTCGAGTCGCTCACCGATGGACAACGGCCGCCGTCCGCCATTAATTACGACGAGATATGACGACGAGATAGCTGCATCTGTAGAGAAAGGCCAGCTGCTCTATCCTGGCGTCGGACAGTGAGGATTGGGCGAGCTCTGTGGACCTCCCCCCCTCTGCCCGCGAGTCGTCAGGGAAACGGGCCAGCATCGAATCCGAGCTGATGCGTCTCCCCCACAGGCCGTGGCGAGCCTCGGCCTTGAGTGGGCGACGCCCGCGCACAACCGACTGGATGAATGCTTCCTACAAAGGGACCGCGTACCTCTGTCTCAGCAGCATTCTCCGTGGTGGACGGTGCTAAAGACAGAGGATACCACTCTCTTCCTCCAGTAGAAGAAGCTGTAGCGGCCCATCTTTGCCCGCCCTCTGCTGGACGGCGAGCAAAGACGGCGCTACATTGTAAAGCTTGCTGCACTACTTCCGCTATGCACAGCCGCGCTTATACCGCCGCTGGGCAGGCTGTATCGGCATTACACTCGATGGCCGTACTGCAGATCTTCCAAGCCGACCTTCTCCGAAAACTGGATGAGGAAGGACAGGAAGCTATCAGCGTGCCGGATTTGAGGAGCGCTACGGACCTGGCTCTTCGCGATGCGAAATCCGCTGCACAGGCCATTGGGCGGAACATGGCTTCTCTCACCGTTGCTGAGAGACACCTATGGCTGACGTTATCTGAGATGCCGGACGCGGAGTGCTCCGCGTTCCTCGACGCGCCCATCTCCCCAGCTGGCCTCTTTGGATCATCCGTCAAAGATTTCGCGGATAGATTCACTGAGGTTCAGAAGACTTCACAGGATATGAAGCACTTCTTACCAAAGCGCTCTAGCTTCGCAGCAGATCGCCCAAAACAGCCGTCTACTCGAAGCTCCCAGCCACAGCCCGCCGCCGCTTCACAGCGCCGTCAAGCCCGGGACCAGAGACCACGCTCTCGCTCTCGCTCTGCCGGCCGCCGCCCCACCCCCGCCCCCCATGTGGGCCCCGGCAAAAGATTGAGATAAAGCCCGAGGCCTCAAAGTCTTCCTAGCCCTCATAGGAAAACGACGGTGTTCAAGTCTCACCGCGGCCAGAGTTCCACCGAAACTTTTCGCTTGTTCAGTTCCAGAAAATGCGACTGTTCCAGTATATTTTGCAGTAAACAAGCTGGTACCACGGCCCGCTTGCCTGCACAAAAATGCCGTTTCCACGGCGACCCAGATAAATCACATAAACAGTGTAATTTCTGGTATTCCGGCCACTGCTGATGGTGATATGACTGTAATAAAAATGCCCACAGCCCAGTGTTCATTTCTACACACAAACCCAGCCCACCACAGTACAGGGCTCGCACAAATAAAATCTACTCATGTCAATTGTGCATTAAATGTAGTGAATGTGCCCACAACCCAGTGCCCACAAACACTACACACTGCATGTCCCACGATTTCTGTAAAAATTAAACCAACACACATACAGTCAGCTCAGGCCGACGGTGTTTTCAGTGCAGTAAATGTGCCCGCTGTCCCGCGCCCAAATTCACTCACAGACATTCACTCACACTCATTAAGCCCCACGAGGCTCGCCCCGCTTGCTCTCTATCAGCAAACTGCTATGAGGGAATCGAGCACGGCCAGGCTGCCCGCCACGATCGTCGTGCCCCCCGCCTCAAACGCTGCAAGCACAGTGTTTACGTTACAGCACACCAAAGCTCTCCTGTCGCCACTATGTTGCGGCCAGAGCCAAGATCTCATTCTACCCCTAGCTATTCATGCAAATGCGTGGGCAAAGCTTCCCGGGGTATCAGAATGGGTGCTAAAGAGAGGCTATTCGCTGCAGTTCGCTCAACGTCCCCGCCGCTACACGGCGCGGGTCGAAACTACGGTAAAAACCGAAGTAGCCCATCTACTTCGAGCCGAAATAGCGAAACTATTGAGCAAAGGGGCAATAGACCCTTTATCTCAAGCTCAGAGTGAAGGGGTCCTATACTGCAGATATTTTCTGGTACCGAAAAAAGATGGGGGTCTCAGACCCATTCTAGATATAAGACAGCTGAACAAAGTGCTTGTGAAACGCCAGTTCAGAATGCTCACAACCAGGGAAATCCTCGCGCAGATTTGCCAAGGGGACTGGTTTATGTCAATAGATCTGAAGCATGCATATTTCCAATTACAAATAGCGTCACGTCACAGGCGATTCCTTCGAGGGCCAGGCATATCAATACACAGTCCTACCGTTCGGCCTGTCCCTAGCACCCCGTACATTTACAATGTGCATGGACGCGGCTCTCGTACCCCTGAAACTTCTGGGCATGCGAGTTTTGAACTACTTGGACGATTGGCTGATTCTAGCTCGATCACACTCAGAGCTCATAGAACAGAGGACCATATTACTCGAACATCTCGAGAATCTAGGTCTCAAAGTCAATTGGGCGAAAAGTTCGCTGTCTCCCAGTCAGAAAATATCTTTTCTGGGCACAGAACTGAACTCGCTGTCTATGACAGTGCGACTGTCGCCAGAGCGCAGACTGAACATTCAGCGCATCACAAAATCCTTCCGCTGCGGCACTATAGTTCCAGTCTAAAGGTTTAAAAAATGCTGGGTCTCATGGCCTCAGCATCATCAGTACTCCAGTTGGGTCTGCTTCGCATACGCCCGCTGCAGTTATGGCTAAAAGCGCAAGTACCACCTCGGGCATGGGCCTCCGGTCTGTTTCGCCTCAAGGTCGATCAGAAATGCGTCACAGCTCTGAAACCTTAGAGAGCAATCGACTGGTACCAGTCAGGTGTAAACCTGGGGACTTCCTCGAGTGTGAGAGTGGTGTCCACGGATGCCTCCACCTCGGGATGGGAGACCGTTCTTTGGCCAGTGTTCAGAACGGGAGAAGCTCCTACACATAAACTGTCTAGAAATGATGGCAGTCGACAACGCGCTGAGGCGCTTTTGTCCCCGAATAAAAGGTCACCAGGTCTTGGTCCGCTCGGACGACATGTCAGTGGTGGCCTACATAAATCGCCAGGGTGGCGACAGGTCCCGAAACCTTGTGCCTGGTCATGTGCCTGGTCACCTGAATTTGGGACCAGACAGACAGTCCAGAAACAATGTTCCAGCAGGAGAATGGTCTCTGCACCCGCAGACGGTCCTACTGCTGTGGGAGACATTCGGCAGAGCGCAGGTAGACCTGTTTGTGTCCCAAGGAAACACTCACTGTCTGAAGTTTTTCTCCAAGAGCAGGGATGCGCTGGCCCAAGTCTGGCCCCGCTGCCCGCTCTACGCCTTTCCCCCGTCTCGCTCCTGCCTCAGGTATTGGAACGAATCAGGGAAAACGGATGCTCAGTGCTACTTGTGGCTCCGCTCTGGAAAAACCAGGCTTGGTTCCCAGTTCTGATGCAGGTGACAAGAACTGTCCCATGGAAAATACCGACGAGGAAAGACCTCCTCTCTCAGGCCAAGGGCTCGATTTGGCATCCTCGCCCGGACCTGTGGTCCCTGCACGCATGGGCCATCAACGGGTACCCGCAAACCTCCCGGAGGCAGTGTTAAACACGATTTAGAGGCTAGCTTGCTAGGCTAGAGCGCCATCTACTAGACGACTCTATTCCTCAAAACGGTCTGTGTTTTCTTGCTGGTGCAAAGCCCGAGGATTTTCACCCTTAGACTGCGGGGTTACGGAAGTTCTCTACTTCCTTCAAGAGCTACTGGATAAGGGCAGAACCCCATCCACGCTCAAAGTTTTTGTGGCGGCCATAGCAGCATTTACAAAACCCGCGACTGGCCAGTCATTGGGGAAGAACGATCTGGTCATCCGCTTCCTTAAAGGAGCTAAGAGGCTGCATCCTCCCAGACCCCCCTCAATCCCCATGTGGGACCTTCCCTTCCACTTGTCGGACATGAAACATCTGTCATTTAAGACAGTGTTTCTTATGACTCTTGCTTCAGTAAAGCGCATAGGGGATTTGCAAGCGCTCTCATTAAGCGCGACGTGTATGGAATTTGGGCCAGATGACTCGAAAGTCATACTCAAACCAAGACACGGATACGTGCCTAAATCCCTCAACACACCGTTCAGGGCTCAGGTTATTTCCCTGTCTGCTCTGCCGGTTTAAAACGAGGAAAAGGACGCGAGCTTCCTTTGCCCAGTCAGGGCATTAAGAGCTTATGTGTCTCGCTCGTCTGTTTTCAGACAGACTGAGCAGCTCTTCGTTTCGTTCAGCGGACGTGCTAAGGGACTACCCGCATCGAAACAGAGCCTATCCAGATGGATAGTTGATGCCATAGCGCTGGCATACACGTCTAATGCTGGAAGTGTCCTTTAGGTGTTAGAGCACACTCCACAAGAGGCATGGCCTCGTCGTGGGCTTGGTCTAGCGGGATTAACTTGCAGGATATCTGTATGGCGGCAGGCTGGGCCTCCCCGTCTACATTTATAAGGTTTTATAACCTAGAGGTTCCCGCCTTACAGGCTAAACTACTTTCGGTCTAAAATCAGTATTTTCTGCCCCGTTGCTTCGGCTCAGAATACTACAACCGCTTGAGCACCGCTCGCTGATCGATAAAATTACTCCATAAGCAAAAGTAAGACCCATACTGTTACATAGTTCAGGCCGAACATTTTCACCCTGACTGTGTGGAACACTATTAATGAGATTAGCTCCCTTAGGACACTAACTTATTGGGAATGACGCTTCTAGCCTCTCTTCTCAGACTCTTTGTGAGTCCCTGGTGATTATGCACTATATGAGCCCCGGGCACCTGCCCTTGGGAGTTTGGTGTTGGATCCCGGCATGCACAGCGTTTTACACTGTGTTTCCCTAGCGTAAGATATTACGCAGTACGAGAAAACCTCTCTTAAGAGAACGTACTCGGTTACTAACGTAACCTCGGTTCTCTCTAGAAGAGGGAACGAGTACTGCGTATCTTTGCCGTGCCTGCAACACGCTCTGGTTCGCTTCAGCGATGAAAAACCAGATTATATCAGCCCATCGAGCTCTATTTATAGGCTCAGGCACGTCCGCTTTGGCGGGAGGTGACGTAGTGGGCGCAAAGCGCCCCCATTGGATCTGACATCACCAAGGGCCTCTCTCGATAGGCTGCTGCAGTTGCCGCAGGACAGCCAACAGCACGCGAGCCGCCTTGCCTATGTCTGCATGCTGCCGCAACGTGTTTTACATTAATTCAAAATTAAGGATAATTTTTGGCTTCAATATCTCGTGGAATAGAGTTTTCCCCTAGCGTAAGATATTACGCAGTACGAGAGAACCTCTTCTAGAGAGCACGAGGTTACGTTAGTAACCGAGTACGTTTTAGACCCTGTGCCTGTTTATGAATTATGACTGTGGATTACCCTAAATAAAGGCTGCGTTTGGATCTTCAACCTGTGTGTGTCAGAACAGATTGTAACAGCTGGTGATATCCAGTGTATTACCTGTATTAGGTTGGTTAGCTGCACCTCCATTAAGATATCCTCCATTTCCTGAACAAAACCAATCCTAAATCAGTTTAGGAGTTCTCCAGTTACCTCAAGTTTACAATACAGACCTTTAGTGCTTTATCCCCTAATAAACAATTCCTCCACTAATAATATACATTATTAATGTAAATGGGGCTACACTACAGTTGGTTTATTAATAAAGAATTAAATTAATGTGCAATCAAAGGTGTTTGTATAACATATAGTGGCTTTGAATGTGACTTATCCAGCTGGAATTTAGAGCTAAAAACTATGTTTTATAATAGTAATATTAATCACACGTTATTTACCATTAGGCTTGGCTCCTGTTCCATTTGAGGGTCCAGCTTTAGCACCATATCCTTTGAAGCAGACCCAACACACATAAGATTCAAATGATATGGAAAAATCAGACAAATGAGACAAATACACAATATATGCATTACACATAAACTTAGTTTACCTGGTTTAGGTCCCTTGGTTCCACCATTAGGATACCCCATATTTTGAAGGAAAGAGCCTAATTAGAAGAAAAAAATAATACTTTAAACCAGTGTAAGATCCTCAGTTTTTCTCAGAATTCAGTATTTTCCACACTGGATGTCACCAGCTCTAGTGTAATTATTACTGTGCATTACCTGTATTAGGTTGGTTAGCTGCACCTCCATTAGGATATCCTCCATATCCTGAAGAAAAACAATCTCAAATTAGTTTAGAGATTCTCCAGTTACCTCAGTTTACAATACAGAACATTAGTGCTTTACCCCTAATAAACAAATTCTTCACCAATAATACATATTATTAATGTAAATGTGGCAAAACTACAGTTGGTGTATTATAAAGAAATTCAACTGATGTGCAGTCAAACTAAATGTGTGCGGATATCATATATTACAGTGGCTTTGAACGCAGCGTCTCCAACTGGAATTTAGAGCCAAACACTGTAATAGTAATAATGTCATGCAATCAAAGGTGTTTGTATAACATATTTTACAGTGGCTTTGAATGTGACTTATCCAGCTGGAATTTAGAGCTAAAAACTATGTTTTTAATAGTAATATTAATCACACGTTATTTACCATTAGGCTTGGCTCCTTGTCCATTTGAGGATCCAGCTTTAGCACCATATCCTTTGAAGCAGACCCAACACACATAAGATTCAAATGATATGGAAAAATCAGACAAAAAAAAAAAAAAATACGCATTACACATACACAAAAATAGTTTACCTGGTTTAGGTCCCTTGGTTCCACCATTGGGATACCCCATATTTTGAAGAGAAGAGCCTAATTAAAGGAAAGTACTTTAAACCAGTGTATTATCCTCAGTTCTTTTCAAGATTTCAGTATGTTCCACTGTAATAATTGCTGTAGAGCTGGTGATATCCAGTGTATTACCTGTATTAGGTTGGTTAGCTGCACCTCCATTAGGATATCCTCCATATCCTGAAAAAAAAAACAATCCCAAATCAGTTTGGAGGTTCTCCAGTTATCTCAGTTTACAATTTAGACATTTAATGCTTTATTCCCTAATAAACAACTTCTCTACCAACAATATCGATTTGGTTCTAAACTACAGTTAGTATTATAAAGAAATTCAATTTATGTGCAGTCAAACTAATAGTGTGCAGATATAATATATTTTACAGAGGCTTTGAAGACGGCTTATAGAACTGGAATTTAGAGACAAAAACTGTTTTATAATAGTAATATTGGCATGCCATTTACCATTAGGCTTGGATCCTTGTCCATTTGAGGGTCCAGCTATCGCACCATATCCTTTGAAGCAAACGCAACACACATAAGATTCAAATGATATGGAAAAATCAGACAAAGGGGAAAAAACACAAAATACACATTATACACACACAAATAGTTTACCTGGTTTAGGTCCCTTGGTTCCACCATTGGGATACCCCATATTTTGAAGAGAAGAGCCTAATTAAAGGAAAGTACTTTAAACCAGTGTATTATCCTCAGTTCTTTTCAAGATTTCAGTATGTTCCACTGTAATAATTGCTGTAGAGCTGGTGATATCCAGTGTATTACCTGTATTAGGTTGGTTAGCTGCACCTCCATTAGGATATCCTCCATATCCTGAAGAAAACCAATCCTAAATCAGTTTAGAGGTTCTCCAGTTACCTCAGTTTACAATACAGACCTTTAGTGCTTTACCCCCCAATTAACCAATCCTCCACCGGTAATATAGAGAATTAGTAACACTTTACAATATATCTTGTTTGTTAACATTAGTAAATAAATTAACAAACATTAACTAAAATAGAGCAATAGATTTTTACAGCATTTATTAACCTTTGTTAAATGTTAGTTATTAAAAATGTTCATGTTGTTTCACAGTGCATTAACTAATGTTAACAGATTCAACTTTTGATCTCACAATTGTATTAGTGAATGCTGAAATTAACTAAGTATTGTTTATAGTTTGTTCATGTTAACTAATGTGAAACCTTATTGTAAAGTGTTACCGGTACCTTAATCTAAACATGCACAAAGATTACCTGGTTTAGGACCCTTGGTTCCACCATTGGGATACCCTGTACATTGAAGAGAAGAGCCTAATTAGTGAAACATACTTTTAGACTTGTTTAATATCCTGAGTTCTTATCAGAATTTAGTACTTTCCACACTGTAATAATAACAACACTGTAGAATAAAATTTATTTAAGCATCCAATATAATCACCTGTATTAGGTTGGTTAGCTGCACCCCCATTAGGATATCCTCCATATCCTGAACAAAACCAATCCCAAATCAGTTTAGAGGTTCTACGGTTAGCTCAGTTACAGACACATTATATAGTTGATTACAGAAAAGGAAGTTGACTAAATACAATTCTATGTACCTTGTTTTCTTTGTGTCTTGGTCGCCCCACCATTGGTGTATCCTGCAGAAAGT
This sequence comes from Rhinichthys klamathensis goyatoka, assembly GCF_029890125.1. NCBI lineage: Eukaryota > Metazoa > Chordata > Actinopteri > Cypriniformes > Leuciscidae > Rhinichthys > Rhinichthys klamathensis. The sequence goes on along the minus strand of NW_026606592.1, from coordinate 957,508 downwards.
GAGGTGAAAATTAATTATACACTCAAACCAGGGCTCTGTTCTTCATACCTCACTTGATTTATCAGAGATTATATTTCATAAGCCAGACCTTAATATACCATATCTCTAATCATGATAATCATCTCAATGCATTATTATCATCACTATTATTTATGAATAATATAGTTTTGAATGATTTTTAAAAATGTTATGTCTCTTGTAAGAAAGGAGCAAGAGGCTAGGACAGAGTTCCACTATCGACTGCATAAAAAAACTCAAATCTGGATTACACCACAGTGGTTTTCTTTACTGACTTCGATGACATTTTAATTTCAACCCTGGCAATAGTATAATATAAAATTAATTTAAAATGACAAGATTTCTTTAAAAAAAAATACTACATACAAAAATAATTTACCTCCAGGATTTGAGTTTTGTCCCTTAATAGCAGCAGATCCAGTGCCATAACCTAATGCAAGTAAATACTAATGTGGTAAAATGATTGTTGCTAAAGTGTTACCAGACTGTTTTACATTTCTACATTTCTTTAGAAATATCAAATGATAGTTTACTGCCAATTTGTCAGATTTTGAATTGAAAATAAGCAGTGCTAAATCTTTAGATTTCATTTCAAACTGACTGATGGTGTTTGAAAGAGAAAAATGGTTCTTCTGATACTGACTAATAAAGGTAATGTAAAAATAATATGCTATTCTCACACATGCACCCCAGCACCCCATACTATCTTACAACCATCACTGTGATCAATACATTTTACTTCCACTAATGAAAAAACAACAACATTTTAACATATTAACATGGTAGAACTATTTGGTTGGTATGTACAAATGTACTTCATTTGACACAATATTGGTGGTGTAGCTTATTTGGTTCTTGATATTTACCCCAAAACTCCAGTAGCACCTCATTGCAGTACACAAGATCCAGGGGGCGGAGTTGGATCCAGATTTAAGGGGTGGAGATGGGTAGGATTAGGGGTGGGGTTAGGGATCAGGGGGTGGAGATGAGTAGGATTAGGGGTGGGGTTAGAGATTAGGGGGCGGAGATGGGTAGGATTAGGGGTGGGGTTAGGGATCAGGGGGTGGAGATGGGTAGGATTAGGGGTGGGGTTAGAGATTAGGGGGCGGAGATGGGTAGGATTAGGGGTGGGGTTAGGGATCAGGGGGTGGAGATGGGTAGGTTTAGGGGTGGGGTTAGGGATCAGGGGGCGGAGATGGGTAGGATTAGGGGTGGGGTTAGGGATCAGGGGGCGGAGATGGGTAGGATTAGGGGTGGGGTTAGGGATCAGGGGGTGGAGATGGGTAGGATTAGGGGTGGGGTTAGGGATCAGGGGGTGGAGATGGGTAGGATTAGGGGTGGGGTTAGGGATCAGGGGGTGGAGATGGGTAGGATTAGGGGTGGGGTTAGGGATCAGGGGGTGGAGATGGGTAGGATTAGGGGTGGGGTTAGGGATCAGGGGGTGGAGATGGGTAGGTTTAGATATATGTAAGGTGGGATTCATGTTCTGCAGTGAGGACCATCTCCAAAACTGACCACAGTCTCATAAATTCTTCAGAAATATACCATTTGTGTTCCACAGAAGAAAGCAAGTAAAACATAAAACCTTGCAGGGTGACCTAATCTTTAAGAGAATATTAAGATAAGACTTACCTAGACCAGCTCCTTTTTGGGGATGAGTGCCCATTAAATTGCTGTAGCCTTCAGACAATATTAAACAGACTTTTTAATGAAAGTAAACGCACAATGATAACAGTTTTAAATGCTGAAACAAAACACAATGGTGTTTGTACACATTCTTAATGGTTACATTTGCACAATCTGTATGCACAAACTAACATATTGACTCTTGAGATTAAACTCACCCCCATAAGACGGTGCTCGGTAGCCATTCTTTTTACCTGTAACAATAAATGACAGGAATGTAGTGCAATTAGATAGTTTCTCTCTCTCTTACACACACACACACTCGTTAACACAATGCAATCTCTAGCTCCTAACCCTACAAATAACAACGAAGCACCTAACACGAACCCTTACTCTAAATTTACCCTTAACATAAGTATGACCTTATCCCTAAAACCAAGTCTTGACCATCAAACAGGCCTTTAAACAGCGTTGGGGAAAGTTACTTTTAAAAGTAATGTGTTACAATATTGCATTACTCTGTAAAAAAAAAAAAAGTAGCTTGAGTTACGTTACTTTTGCATTGCATTTTGTCCCCTGGGCTGGGCTTGCTTGTTTGTTTTTTTAATAACATTAAAAAAAGTTCACAAAAGCTCTTTCACACCAAATTCTTGCCTGTACAAGGACGCAGCTCAAACAAACCTTTCTAGATTGCTCTCAACATGGGCATAGGACAGGTGTAAGTCAATACATGGGAAAAACAAAGTGCACTTACATTACTTATTTGAAAAAGTCACGGATTTTGTTTTGTAAATGTAAAAGTAATGCGTAATCTGATTACATAACTCACTTTAATTGTAATTCGTTACCCCCTAACACTGTCTTTAAAGGGGTCTCAGAAAGTGAAGACCGGCCAAAATGTCCTTACTTTACTGTCTTTGTCCTCACTACGGTGGTTTAAAACTCAAACTCACAAAATAGTTGTACACACACACACACACACACGGTTTAAAACTCAAACCTGCAAAATAGTTCCTCTGATTTTTAACAGGTCCTCACAAAAATAGTTAGTATTTTTGTATTTTGTATTTTGTAGTAACACACACATGCACGCACACACCATTCCCATGCCTGTTCCAACTTATACCAATCGAAAAATATATGTTAAAAAAAGGAAAACCTGATAATGTACTTATGCTACAGTACAAGCAACAAAAAAGTTCATACCATATTGGGGATGACCTCCATATCCAGGCTTTTGTTGTGCACTTCCATAAGCACCTGAAAGACAACAGACAGGAGGTGTATGATGATTTATTCAAATTTCTGAATTGATTTACTTCATTATATTATATATTACATAGCATTTCATGGTTTGGGCTTACCTGTACCTTTGTTTACAGGATAACCTGATAATAAAAAGATAACATTTAAACAAAAATCCATCCATCCATCAATCACAGAATCCAAAATAATCAACGAAATAAAATGTCCTAAATATACTTCATTTTATAAAACAGTAAACAAAACTTCTGTACATGCACACAAATAGATATGCTAAATATAAAATATTTCAGAAAGCTAAATAAAATAAAACCTTAACTGATTTATCGCATCACATTTTACATGTTATGGTATATTTACTCACAAAAGATAAAAAACCAAGTATATTAGTATAAATTCTGTTCTTGCTTACCATTTCCTTTCATATTTGCGGAGTTGCTATTTGGACCCACACCATAACCTGAAAATACAGATTTATTGGGTTATCGCAGTTTTCTAAGCTGAATATTTGCAATACCAGAAAATCATGTTAAAAATTCCATGATAATTTCACAGACTTGGATTAGTAGAATGACTAACGTAAATAGCCATGCACTGAAACTGTTGTTTACATGTACATCAACATAGAAAGATTGATATTACCTCCTGGTGACATTTGTATTGCACCGCCATTTGGATTTTGAGGTTGGTACCCTTAAATAATAATAAAAAAAGAAATGTACAGGAGGTTATCCTCTGACATGACAATGTACTGTACAATATTTAATTGAACTTAAAGAATCACAAAAATCAATTAAAAACAAAAAACAAAAAATGAATATCAACAAACAATATAGCTGAAATTTATGGAAGCTCTATTGTTGGTTTAGAATGTATACAGACATGTCACATATTCTGTTCAATACAGCATTGCTATATAAAACTATAGTATATCGATAAATTGCCTTATACTACTTTTGTCAGTTGAAGTTAATGATGGATCTATTATGAAACTGTTTCCATGAACTATTTTCACAGGTAACGTGAACTATAACTGCTGAATCTTACAGTACTGTTGTCTAAATATCTCGGACGCATGGGGGAACAAGCAGTTCCTGGAGACAGCAGGGGCAAGAGAATAAGTTGAGCAATTCGGTTCAAGTAATACAATTAAATTCTCACAGGGAGATGTTAGATTCAGGCATTGCAGGGGAAACTCACTCACTTTGCTTTGATGTTAAGAAGCCATTGTTATGTTTCACAAAATACTAAGTTGTTTCAGGAATTGAAATGCACAACATATCGTGGATGTTTAATTCTACGGGCAAATTATGATTATTAAAAGAAAAGGTTTAATGAAAATAAAAAGAGTTTAATGAAAAATCTTGTATGATAAGACAAGTACATAAAAAAATGATTTGTATTTTTTTTAATCACCAAAAGTTCATTTAACCATGTGTTTCTTAAAGGGCTGAGAATCAAAAGTTATGTATGAATTTATAGCATTCTGTAAGTAATCCTCATATTAAATATTTATACATTACTATAAATAAAGTAAAATCTTCACTCCAATTGATGGTTCCCCTCCAATTTGACATTTTTCCCCTCAACTGCTGAAATTACTTTTTATACAACACACAGTGTTTCTGTTACTGTCCAAAGCACATGAGTATGAGACACATGGTTGGGTGTTTGTTCCTAAGCATCTAGCATTGTTTCACGCTGTACAAGTTTTGCACCGCAATGTGGGATTAACACCTCAAAAGCTGTGGTTGGTTTAAAGGGATAGTTTAACCAAAAATGGAAATTCTGTCATTTACTCACCCTCAAGTTGTTCCAAACTTGTACGAGTTTCTTTCTTCTGCTGAACACAAACAAAGATATTTTAAAGAATGCTGGTAATCAAAGTTGATGGACCCCATTGACTTCCTTATGGGGGAAAAATAATACTATGGATGTCAATGGGGCCCTTCAACTGTTTAGTTTACCCATATTCTGCTAAATATCTTTTTTTTTTATTCAGCAGAAAAAAGAAATTCATACAGGTTTGGAACAACTTGAGGGTGAGTAAATGACAGAATTTTCCTTCTTGGGTAAACTATCCCTTTTATAACTGTAAAAAGCAGTGCTAAACCCGCTTCAAAATTACAAGTGTGAAAAGTTCCACCATGGCTACTTTTGAATCTGATATGGATTTTTTGAGATCTACGCCACTTTTCAAAATCTGAAATTGGAAAAAAAAATATTGATGAAAGTTATTGACAGAGCGATTGAGGTGTTTATGGTGGCTGTTCAGCCAGAACGGATAATCAGATTATTAACAGAATATTCGATTGCAAAATAGCCATTGAGACAATCATATAAAGCAGGATCAACCAGGTAGCCACACACAGACTAATGATATGTTGCAGGTTATTATACTGAATTATTAACGCTTATGAATTTCTTAACCAAATTTAAACAACATAAGGATCGTTGTTATCGATCAAACCCTTTTTTTACAGTAAAGTTCAGGCAACCACAGCTGCTTTTTTGTCCTTTTTTTTGTAAGTGTGACACGCTCGTAAAGACTTTTCACTTCTACAAATCTTTATGAAATGCTTGAGTAACACTGTAACCGTTTATGATGCTGGTTACCACCAGCACATACAAAATGGCAATCCAAAAAAAAAAAAAAAAAAAATTTTTTTTTATTTTTTTATTACTGCTACCATCACAAATCATCCATCCATATTGTGTCCGTACATGCCTTGAGCTACAACATTCAATGTGAAATGCCTTTCTCTGGTCATTTCTGGACAAATGGGAACTTATTTTCAGAAGTCTTTACTAATTAGTTCTACACCAAGAACATAAGGCCAGAAACCTTATTTGTTCCTCAATAACTTTAGGGAAAAACTCCTGTAATTCTGTAACAGACACTCAAAGCAAAACAACAATCAAATCCACACAGATTTTAAGTACTTATGAGCATTGTTTTCTCCTAAGCATCCTTACCTGTGCCACCCTGAAGTGTTACTTTTGTCATCCAGAGCAATAACATCATCCTTAGAAGTGTCCATTTCAACATTGTGGATATATCTACAGGTGGAAAAAAACAAGGAAAACAGAAAGAGACAGAAAACCTAACCCAAAGCATACAGGGAACAGCTCATAGACAGAAGACACGTAAGTTCTCCACTGAGCTTTTAAACGGTTTTGTCCGCAGTGGCACCTCCTCTAGGGGTCATCCAAAAAAGAGACTTCTGGGGCCTCATAAAACTTTATGTTCCTCAACACATGTGCTAAATAACTACAGGGTTGATACTAAATGACACATGTGGCATTCTATTTCTTCTCGCATTATATACATCCCATTATCTACAAATAAATCAATTCATGTCCAATGAATTATCTTTTTTATAAGTTAGTGTAGAATCATGCAAGTTCAGCAGTTCATTATCACGAAGTTGCACTTAACTTTCCTTATTTGACTTACCTCTTATTTTATTTTCCTCTAACACATTGGTTTATTGTCATTTTATGTTGCATGAACTTACTGTAGTAATAACAGTAAATTATGCATAATTACATTCAATTCACCCTAAACCGAATTATATAGTAAGTACATGTTGTTACTCAGTACTTAATTGTATAGTTACACTGTAACAAGGACAACTTAAAATAAAGTGTAACCTTAATTGTAAATTGAAATGTGTTTTTATAAAACCAATGTGGTCACCAGATAATGTTTCTATGTGAATGTTAAACAGAGCAAAAATACATCCATCCAAACAGCAGTTCACTGTATGCTCTTCAAATAAACCATTATATCTGCACTTGCTAGTGAAAAGGCTTATGTCTGGCACTGAGTTTGAAGAGACTCTGTTTATAGGTTTGACTTGCAGACGTAGAATAAAACCAGCTGACAGTCAGACACTATGTAAACTATGAGTCTTGTCACTCAAACGCTAATACATTTGAAACATAATGAACAAATACACAGGGTTCCAAGTCAATAACATTACACAATACCAGCAATAGTTGCTCTATTTCGATGCAGGTAAAATGAATGGCTATAGCCTTTCCAACAATAATAATAATAATATACTAAAATAAAATAAAGACAATGCACGAGATAATGTGCGATTCGGTAAAACTTTACAATAAGATATTATTTGTTAATGCATTCGCTCTAACATGAACTAACAATGAGTATATATATTTTATTTAAAACATTTATTAATCTTTGTAAAGGTGAGTAAAATATAATTGTTCATAGTTGGTTCATTTTAGTTCACAGTCCTTTAGCAAATTAAACTTTTGGACTATTAGTAGTTGAAATTAATATAATATTAATAAATATTGCAGAAGTATTCTTCATTATTAGTTCATGTTAACTGATTTAGTTAACTAACAAATGAAACCTTATTGTAAAGTGTAATATGAACTGCAATATATATATATATATATATATCATGGTAGCCTATCATGTTTTTAGTTCTCCTACGAGAGGTTCTCTCGTACTGCGTATTATCTTACGCTAGGGGAAAACCTCTTTTCCGTGAGATATTGAAACCAAAAATTATCCTTAATTTTGAATTAATGTAAAACGCGTTGCGGCAGCATTCAGACATAGGCAAGGCGGCTCGCGTCCCTATTGGCTGTCCTATTCGCAGCCTGCGCACAACCGACTGGATGGGTGCTTCCTTCAAAGGGACCGCGCCCCACCGCCTTCCAGACCCGCGCCCTTTCTTCCTGAGCTTCACGAACAAGTCCTGGAACGCCCCCTTCTCAGCCTGAGTGCGTTCCTCCGTCTCTGCAGCATTCTCCGTGGTGGACGGTGCGAAAGACAGAGGTTACCAATCAAGCACAGAGGATACTACAATCGCTTGAGCACCGCTCGCTGACCGATAAAATTTCCCCATGGGCAAAAGAAAGACCCATACTGTTACACAGTTCAGGCCGAAAGGTTTCACCCTGACTGTGTGAAACACTGTGACAGTGATTAGCTCCTTTGGGATGCTAACTTATTGGGAATGACGCTGCTAGCCTCTCTTTTTAGACTCTCTGTGAGTCCAGGGTGATTGTGCACTATATGAGCCCCGGGCACCTGCCCTTGGGACTTTGGTGTTGGATTCCAGCACGCACAGCGTTTTACATTGTGTTCCCCTAGCGTAAGATATTACGCAGTACGAGAGAACCTCTCGTAAGAGAACGTACTCGGTTACTAATGTAACCTCGGTTCTCTCTAGAATAGGGAACGAGTACTGCGTATCTTGCCGTGCCTGCAACACGCTCTGGTTCGCTTCGGCGATGAAAAACCAGTTATATCAGCCCATCGAGCTATATTTATAGGGCTAGGCCACGCCCGCTTTGGCGGGAAGGTGACGCAGTGGGCACGAAGCGCCCCCATTGGACCGTCACCAAAGGGCCTCTCTCGATAGGCTGCTGCAGTTGCCGCAGGACAGCCAATAGGGACGCGAGCCACCTTGCCTATGTCTGCATGCTGCCGCAACGCGTTTTACATTAATTCAAAATTAAGGATAATTTTTGGCTTCAATATCTCGTGGAAAAGAGGTTTTCCCTTAGCGTAAGATATTACGCAGCACTCGTTCCCTCTTCTAGAGAGAACCGAGGTTACGTTAATAACCAAGTACGTTTTTATACAATTTTCTATTACCTTGTAATTTTAACCTCTCACTAAGGCTAATAAATCATTGTATATCTCAATATTTATATATTTGCTGTGAAATGACTCAAAAAGCTGGTTTTATTTTGAAATGAACTGTAAACTAATATGAACCATTTGTGAGGCCAGACGTGGGTGGATCTTTGTGGAATAGGGTGGACCTCTATCCAATGATATTTATAATTATATCAAAGTTTTTAAATGAATTAATAAATCACAATTAGGGTGACAACATCAAACTTGAAAGACATACTATATATAAATAACAAAACAGAACAATCTTTTTGGAATCTGTTATTTTAAAAGAGACATCTGAACAAACCAATTCACCGCTTCAGTTCGCTTGAATGAATCAGACCTTCCAACACAACATGAGAGAGAGAGAGCAGTTTAGGATGAAACCATTTACTAGAACAATTCGAACTTTCCGATGAGAGAAACAAGACAGTTTAAGACCATTTTGTTCTAGCGATTCACTAGAATGAATCAGCTTTGGTTGGGTGGACAAGTGCCACCCTGGACCATATATGGCTAACAACCTAAAGATTTCATAGTAATTACCCAGATTGTGTCATGTGTTTTCACTGAGATTACTCAAATGAGTTTATTTTCCACACTGCGTACACAGCACATTGCATGCTCCTTTTCTGAAAACAGCCTGAGATAACGCCCTTTCAATATGGAAAGACAGCTCATGAGAAAGTAAAACAATGTGGGTACAGCAAAAGAAAAAGAAAAAAACTCAAGAGTGTCTCACTTTAGGCTGACATTCCACACACAGGACCCAAATCCTCATATCAAGAGGTGAAGGAGAGTTGAAAGCTTGACCTTTAACCCCCGAACCTACTCTTTTCCGATACACTTTTACTTATTCACTGATATGTCGAATTACATCACCCTGACTCACCCTAAAACACACAAAGGAGTTCTCTGTGTTAGTTAGAATGAAGATGTGACTGATCTGAAAAACAAGCAAACACAGGCTGAAAGTAAAAGACTTTTGTATGATTCACTTCTAAAATCGCTTTAATTAACTGGACAAAGAGCTAAACCAGTATATAAAAATATAAATTAGGAAATGTATAATTCTGAAAATTAAACAACAACAAAAATTCTGAAAGAAAGTGAGAATGATTCCTTCCCATTTAAAACTCACCATCAGGATGTTGGAGTTGGCGTCATTGTAGATAGCGGTTTATTTTTATAACATTTTTATTGAATACAAATTCTAATTCATTGGGTTATTATTCAGTTATTCTAGGAGTTAGATGTACATTTCAGATACCTTTGCTAATGCATTAAAAACTAATTGAGTGAAATCATTGTCATTCAATTAAAAATGTCTCCGCTATACTCATATCTTCATCCTGACTTTTCCAAGCTACTTCAATCTGAAACACTGGTCCATTCGAAGAAACACTACACTACAATTACCAAAGAAGGGATGCTACAAATACATGGACTATATCTTCAGAAACTATGCAAAGCCACTCAAAATAATTGAATATAACAAAATTCTTGATCCTGAAGGTGCAATTCAGTAATTTGGTGCAAATCGAAAGTTAAGAAATAAAGTGTGCTTATGTGAAGTGTGTACATTCACATAAGACTGTAAAACACTTTTTTTTTAAAATAGAAACCTGAATAATTGAATATGGCTAAATACATTTGAGAGGTCTTTTCAACATGGTGTGTGTCACTCCTAAGCTGTGGTTTCTCTCAAATCAGAAAGCATTATGCTCTTTGGCTCATATATCTGTAGATAAGCAATGTCGTTTGCACTGTTTGGTGATGCAAAGAGCAATAATTAATGGAACACACATTCATTTTGTTCATGTTCGCTGATCAATGTTTATAAGTGAATAAAAGTGTTAATTCAATCTATTCATCATATAAAGTGATTGTGTCTCTTCAGAAAATCTGGACTAAACCACTCAATTTATATGGATTAGTTTTACAATCTCTTTATGAACTTTTTAAAGTGTCAGTTGCATAGCTGTCAATGGAGGGACAGAAATCTCTCAGATTTCATCAAAAAGATGTTCATTTGTGTTCTGAAGGTTAATGAAAGTCTTACGGTTTGGAACAACATGGTGCATAATGACAGAATAAAATGTTTTGGGTGAACTATAACCCATTAAATAAAGGGGCCTTTTATTCATTTTTAGTTGCTATATAATGCACTCAAGGCCATGTTATATTGTGAATAGCACAAATCAAAGGATACAGTCCAAAAATGATCTGTTAGTTGATTCAGTCACAAATCAACATTGAGTCAATTACTTTTACAAGTTTTTATTTATTTATTTTTAATTTGCATGTGCTCTGCAACAGTGGAAAAAAATACATATGACATTAGGTCGAACAATTACAAAAATAAAACAAAATGAAACCATACCGCAAACATTTTTTCACATAAGCGTACATAATTCTGAAATTAATATTAAGGCATCCAAATTAACACCCAAAACCTTTCTTTGAAAGACATGGTTGGTTTCATAACAAAAGACGTTTTTATAAATCACAAAATTAAACCCAACACCTTTAGTGCAACTGTACAATCTCACTTCAAGCCCAACAGCTTGCTCCGAAGACCACAGAGTTAACATGATCAGCTTTATCTGTGACACGACGCGCTTCATGAGGCTTTATACGGTCATGATTTATGACTGAATATCAGCCACTTTTTCATAAATCATACTGATAAATCTTGCAAAAAAGAAAAGAAAAAAAGTGCTAATTGCTAATCAGTGCAAAGTTGACCTTGATAGGACTAATGGAATACGCTTAAAGTAGACAGTTTAAGAAATAGGAGAAAAGGAAATTGAGGTTGACAGGAATACAGATAAATCACTGATGAATGTGGTCTGTCACAAAATCCAGTTCATTTCATGTTTGGCGTCGTCCTATGTTTCAGGCCATTGTAGAGGGAGGTTATAGGGTCAGTGCTTATTTATGATGCTACAGCCAGATATCCTGTTGCTGATCTGCAGTCAGAAAAAAAACAAAAAAACAACACTTAATCTTACAATAAAAAGCTCAAGGGCCAGATTTACTGAACGGGGCAAATTAGCATTAGACCACAATCTCTTATAGTGATGTAGGAGTCGATTTCTGCTTTCTCTGACTCGTCTCGGACTTGTTCCTTCAAAGACTCGGACTCGACCCTTCAAAGACTCGGTCTTGACTCGGACTCGGCATAGGCGGTCTCGTCCCCATCACTAGTTAAGACTGCTCCTCTAAATAATTCCCAATCTAGCTTAGTCTGTAGGCCTAACTGTTGATTATTAACTGGGGTGATATTAAATCATGAATATCAAAACTGACATGTCGAGACAAAATCTCGACTCGGACTTGCTTCCTCAAAGACTCGGCCCCGACTGTATTTGAAAACCAATGGACTCGGTCTCGACTCGGACTCGACCCTTCAAAGACTCGGTCTTGACTCGGACTCGGCATAGGCGGTCTCGTCCCCATCACTAATCTCTTAATAGCGCAGATGGGAGTGAAAAAGTTCTGCGGGTGAGCGGCGCAAAGCGTAGGGTCGCAAACGATACATTATGTAAAAATAGCAGTATTTTCTTTGCAACAAGTGTAAATAGTTAGATACTATTTGCACCTCAGTATTTTAGTACATTATAAAACCACATGCAATAATAACATACAGTATTGTGTAAATGATTATATTTATTAAATAAATTCCACCTTATTAGGACACTAAAGCCCTCCCTACACCTACCCGATAAACACTAGAATTAAATAACCAGTAGGCTAAAGTAGTCATAATTAAAACTTATGACTCCTCAAAAAGAGTCTAAATTTATGAAACCAACACATTCTTTTTCTAACTAAACATCAATATTACTCTGAAAGTAAAGGTTTATACAAGTAAAATGTTTAAACAAAATATATTCATTTTAGATGAAAAAAGATAAACGGCCTGAATATCATGTTCATGCTGCAATGGGTCATCCATAGGGGGCAGCAGAGTGAAATGTGGAGCTTTTTTAAAATTTAGACAATTTGGTCTATGAACTTTTGATACAAACAAATCAGCATAATTTCATGTGTAAAGCCACAGAAAACTTCAGGGGAAAAAAGGACCCAAAAGGTGCAACAGACCCATATGTAATTAGAGGGTTAATACTCTCCTCCCATAAATCTGAAAGGGAAGCTCCTACAAATGCATAAGATCAGCCGCAAAATAACGGTCCATGCTTTTTCATAGTTAATTTTTCACAGCATACCTTTAAAAAAAAAACTGTTAGGATTTACTAATGCCAAAAGAGGGCTTGCGCTGTCGCAAGCTATAAGTAAATCTAGCCCCAAGTGTAATTTTCATGTGCAGATAAAACTATAAGCAAGCTATGGGTAGGCTGACGTACTGAAAACGTCTAAACATTGTGACGGTGAAGCTCTCAGTTCATCCAGAGCATAAAAGTGCAGATGAAAAGGATTCAAACAGTCTCATCCTTCTCAGTAGGATAAACTATCAAATACAGGTAAGCCAATCTAATGACTGTGCAAATGTGCAATTTCATTTTTAAAGGAATAGGTCACCCAATAATCATCGTATACGCACTGTCATGTCACTGGAAACCTGTATACAATTTTTTTGTGAAACACAAAAGATGTTTTTTTTTTTTTGTCAATGTTGTTTGTTTTGGAACCTGGTGCATTTTCTCCCATAGTTCAGTTCGTTTAGGCACATGCGAACATGCTCGGATGTGCACCAAAATTAACGGTCCCAGACTGCCCGAATAAAACACACTCTGGTTTCTTACCACAAGTGAACCGTTCCAATCAAGACAAACAAATCTGTATAAATTCATAATAGGAAAGTTATGTAAAAAGCAGTGTCTAATTGATTTGTGAACATAACCAAAGTCCCTTTAAGACGAGTCATTTCACTCGGAGGCCATTTAAAATGCCTGCATTTCAGTGCAGCTCCTATCTCTTTGAATGGGGAAACATTAAATTCTCAAACTGTTCACCAAGCTTACAATTAAATTTCCAATTTGAAATCACCAATGAAATCTGACAACAACCATCTCATAAAGTTTGTTTCTAAATGCTCAAATCAGGGCAGAAAACGTAATTTTTCAGGCTGGATCAAGCTAATGCGCAGCGGAAGCACGTCTGACTGCTTCTATAGGAACCGGAGCTTCTAACTGCAGCCACACACAGTGATGCGATGACTTTACCAATCGGCGATTGGCTCTTATTTAGAAGGCGGGACCTATTTCGCAATCTTGAGTGTTGCACTTTTCCCCATTCAAAACAATACGAGTGATGCGTCTTGTTTTTCTATAGTCTTTGACATAACTTATCACAGTGGAAAACTAAAGAGCACCATCTTAAGTGTCATTGCACATTTCCTAAACAGGAGGCACTGCAAGAATGTGGTCCCGACAAGGCCTTGATTCCTCCTTTAAAGGATATCAGGTACAGAATCCAGGTTTACACACATTCATATATATTTGTGTTGGCAATGACAGCTAGTCCACAGAGCCGACAGTCCCTGCCGCACGACTGCTATGAACAGAATCACGAAACAAACCGGTGAACCAATGAGAGGACAGTTTTACTTGCATGTGACTAGCATAAATCACGGTATATGCATTTGTTACAAAGTTGAATTTTCTCTTGGTTCAGTTTGCTTTCACAAGGCTACATTTCAATTCATGTCCCCGTTTCACAACAAAGCAAATTATCTACAGGTCTGAAATGCTCTAAGAGATATGCAAAGTGTGAAGTATTGAGTGCGGTGTTTAGACTCACTCCATGTTGTTCTTCAGTTGGTGTATGGTCCGCTTGTCCAGATATCGACAGAAAAGCGTTAGCAGGTTGGGGGGCAGGAGTAATGGCTCAACAAGTGTTGTCTGGGATAGCTGCCGGGCCACATGGAATACGGTATCCGTCCTTGATGGTTGTTCGAAAAATTGGGTTTCAATTTAAAAAAAAACATTTACAACTGATTTTTTTTTTTTAAACCCTTATTTAACCAGGGAAATCCTTTGAGAACAAGTCTCTTTTACGAAGGAGCCCTGGCCAAGAATATTTTGTTGTTAAACAACAAAATCTTGTAACAACTTTTCAGAGGAACAGACCAAATTTGTTGACATTCACTGAAAACCATACTGGTTTCAACCAATATATTTAATATTTTGTTTGCATACAGCTTAAAGTGCAGCATAATAATAAAAGACGAAGAAATCTGAACAAAACATAATACACAATCATGAACATGATTCAATACCTAGGGAAATTGATAGATTTGCAGTGACTCGTGCCTTGAATTTGGATCTTTTCCTCAAAGTTACTTTATGATTTCTATATATGATATTTGAAAGCCTCTCATTACAGTCCACTTTCATTGTATGGAAAAACAAGTGTGAACATCTTCCACAGATATATATTTATATTTATATATTTTAAGTAAGTTAAGGGAAAGCACAAATGGTACCAGGTCTCAAAGTCTCCGATGCTGGGCTCCATGGGAAGGTCGGAAGATAAAAGCCTTTCTCCCTGCGAGAGCAGAGCATACAGCAGCGACAGACCAAACTGCAAAGCAACATTTAAGTTCATTTAAAAAGATTTTTTTTTAATACACAGTATGCGTTAAATACTATGTTTTTAACCTGCATTCATTAAACCTGAAAATATTACTAGACAGCAACCCCACTAAGAAGCCCTGAGAAAATGTAAAGCTGTTACACATTTGCTAACTTTGGTTATGGTAAAACATAACTACACTGAAAAGGACAAATTGAATAAAAACACTACAAAATTATATAATAACTTCCTAAAAGCGGACCTTGTTTTGGCAGGCCAGTGTTAACCGTGTGTCTTTTGAGTCGGGCAGTGATGTGGTGAACTCTTTTAGAATTCGGATTAGCTGACTGAACGCAAGTCCATCAACCACAGCACGGAGCGATGGATACAAAACAGGCAGGGCCTGTGAAGAGGTTAGAGCTTGAATAAGTGATCAACATCAAGAGCTATACAGAAAACACACATTTATACACATGTTCCAGACCTCATCTGGATCTCTGCTCATCAATACTGGGAGGTGTTTGGTCACCACGCTCAGGATATGTAGGGATGCATCATGTGACAGGAAGGGGAGGAGTCTGGCCAACATCCTCTTTCCTTTTGATACAAGTAGACACGAAAGAAATTCCTCTCCAGAGTCCCTGTAGGGAGGGCAAAAATATATATAAAAAGATAGATTATAGAAGTATGAGATCAGAAACGTATACTGTACATTCACAACAGAAAACTAAAGGAGTTTCTTACAGTAGATTAGTGACCCGCAGCTCAGTGTAAAGCTGCTCCACCTTCCTCTTAATGTTCTGCATCAACCGCCTCTCCTCATCTTTGTCAGACACTGTTGCCTTCATTTTCTCTGCCTCTTCCACTTCTAACAAAACGATGTACAACTGGGAGAAAGCAAAGGGTTTAAACAGTCATTCGGGGCTCAAAATTCAGAATCCAACTAAAGTCACCCATACACTTGACTGAGTACAAAATCCCAATGAAACCAAAGTAGCAACAGATTTTGTCTTCCGTATTGTGAATAACATCCGAGATTAATGGATTAATAATAATAAAAAAAGGTTAGGAAGTTGTTTCATTGCAGTTGTTGACTGAATATTGACCAGTTATAACAATGATTATTAAACATTAAGGTCAAAAAGAAAGAAAAAAAAATTGTTATTCCAAGGATGTGCAGCCCTTCAGCAGTGCAATCAACAGATACTGTAAACAAGACTAAACCAATGATTCTTACAAATACTAAATTCTGATTGGTCAAATCATGCTATTTAGTGGTAACATTTGTCCATATGCAACATACCAGTGGACACTTGTAGGTCTCAAAAAATAGGATCCAGAATTTAAAACACTGAGGTACCAGTTTTAAGGGTTCTACAGAGTTCAATCTATACCTTGAGTTAGGAATTAATCCTGGATAATCAGGCGGGAACAAGTCAAATAAGGGGGAACAACCTTTGGTCCAAGGCCGGACTCAAGGGGGACCCGGACTAGAGACAACGGACTGTTTAACTAGTATAGATACAGTGCATCATTGCAGCCCTAGTGCTAGAGTCATAGAGGCTTTTCTTGTTAGTTGCATGCAGGCAGAAAGGCCTTATAGGTTACAGTAATGAAAGAGCGGAGTGTGAATGGCAGAGATAGAAAGATTGTGACTGACAGGTGGTTGGTCTGACAGACAGAGAGACACTGCAACAATATGGAGAACATGTGAGGGATGGCGAGTCACTGTACTAACCAGACATGTTGTCCCACCAACCATCCCAGTGTAAGAGTGCAAAAATGTCCCAATCCAAAATGAAAACTTCAGAACTGGATTCAAATATTACAAAGTGGTTACCTTCTCAATGGTGCTCAACACATCCAACCTTTGCTGTCTAGTGTCTTTGTGCTCCTGCTCAAATAAGAAGGTACAGGGTTGTTGTTGTTTTTTTTAAAGTAGCCCCTCACCAAATTACTAATAAATTATTTTTGCATCTTCAGTTAAAGACAGAAAATCTCACCTCATCATGTGTGTGCGCATGAACGGCATCAATTGCTCTTCTTGGAGAGAAACAGGTAGACACTGCAACCTGCCCGAGCGAACCTTCAAAGTGGACCACTGTAGTAATGCAAGAATAACTGCAAATCATTCATACTGTAAAATTATAAAATGGGCATTACATCAGTTTAATGTGCCAGACCTGGGATGTACGAAAGAGTTTTGGTAACGTAAGGGGTTGTGAGTTTAGGTGGTTCCTTCTTTAACCGGTCACCCAGGATCTCCTCTTCAGCAAGTTTGGCTTCCATCCTCTGATAGTACTCCTGCAGAGATTAAAAATAACTAGACTTGACACCCAATCTCATACATTAAGCAAGTAATTTTTAAAGCCAACGGGACAGTGTTGTGAGAAAGATGCCAAACAGTAATTAATAGGAGTCGGGGGAAAAAAAAATTCACGATTCTATCTTCTAATGATTCGAATCGATTCATAAACATCAAAAATCTATATTCTAAACGAGTTGTTAACATGTTGATGGAACAAAGAACAGTGCAACGCAGTTCCACAAATATTTTAATGAATACAAATAAATAAATCACATTGATGCAAAAAACGTGCGTGTGCTCACACCATGAAAGGCCAAAAGCAGTGATGGTGTCTGTCTCCACCGGGCTTGAGTAAAATAATACAATACAATCTACGATTTAAACTAACTTATTTAATAACTCCACTAACAGTAATAGAATATTCAGGTCAAAATATATATAAACAATATAACTCGTGTTACTAATATCCTAAAAAATTAAAAAGGCAGGAAATGTAATTTATTATGAATAAAATAGTTAACATTTTTTAGAGAAATTAAGTAAAACAGAGAATGAAAAATAAATTAAAAAAACTGTGTTTAAAGGTGCAGTGTAATTTTTAGCGGCATCTAGGGGTGAGGTTGCAAATTGGAACTATTAGAAGTTACAGTGGCCGACAGGAAAAGATGTCAGAGACAGCAGAGAGTAGCCAGTTAAGCAATGAGGTTTCTTAAAGATCAAATATATATATATATATATAATATTTACTTAATTCAGTAAAACGATATGTTATTGCGAATATTATTGTTACTTGTTCATCATTGTGTCAGTGTTTTATTCGCAGTTTCTTTGCACGAAGAACAGCAGTGACGAAGTTAAGAATCAAATCTAGATACAAAATCAAGAATCGATTTTTGATCGAATCGTGACCCCAGTAAATCGATATCAATCGAATCATGAGATTCCAAAAGATTCCCACACCTAATAGTTAAACCCAACAACTTCCTTGACCATTTTCTGGAGAGCTAAGAAGTTTAGGACTGATACAGACCTGGTAATAGTAATCATCCAGATGTGGATTCTCACTCTGTAGCTGGATCATCTGCAGCCTGATTATCCATTCCTTCTCTTTATCAGTCATGGTTTGACAATATGGGTCCCAGCTCACTGGCTTTCTGAGAATTAGATTTCAATTCAGAAAAAGGAAAGACATTTTTTTCCAAAAGACAAATGTTCATTGCACTTACCTGTGAGGTCTCTGCTGTCGCTGACTCAAAAGCCGCTTGTGCTGGGGGTGGAACTGAACAACAGGACCTGGTGCTCTAAAAGTTGACAGAAAAATCATTTGTGGAAAGACCAAATATTAGCTAGTAAGTCCAAATTATAGAACCGTAGTTGAAACCTTCACCCAAAAATGAAATTCGCTCATAATTTTACAGCCAATACCGGATTTTTTTTTATTGGCCGATACAAATGTAAGTTATCAGGGCGTAAAAGCTTTTAAAATGGACAAAATGTCGTCACTTTCTTCCACTGTAGAAAAATGAAGCCAAAATATCCCAGAAACGGTCGATGCCAATTATGTTATTTGGAGCCAGAGTCTGTGCATTGGTGATCCTGAGGTGAAGCAGTGGTATCATACTGCAGATGCAAGCACAGCTGTCAATCATAATATTACACCCCGTTTTTATAGGCTCAAACTACTAACTAAAACCAAACACTTGGACTTGAGTTTAGGCTCATGTCCCATTACATAGGGCGTGTTTATGACCTATACTGCAGCCAACCACCAGGTAGAGGGCAGGGTTTATGACCTATACTACAGCCAGCCACCAGGTAGAGGGCAGGGTTTATGACCTATACTACAGCCAGCCACCAGGTAGAGGGCAGGGTTTATGACCTATACTGCAGCCAGCCACCAGGTAGAGGGCAGGGTTTATGACCTATACTGCAGCCAGCCACCAGGTAGAGGGCAGGGTTTATGACCTATACTACAGCCAGCCACCAGGTAGAGGGCAGGGTTTATGACCTATACTGCAGCCAGCCAGGTGGGGGCATAGGTATATTAAACCATGATATTAGACTTGCTCTGTTTTCATGTGCATTTTTTAAATATATTTGTGCTTTTTGCCTTCTTTTTGACAAAACAGTTCAAAGAGAAACATGAAGCGATACGAGAGGGATCAGGTAAGCACTACAAGCCGGGATACAAACTTGGGACACCTGAAGTGCTGTTGATTCATGTGTCGTGCACTTCCAACAAATGTACACTTTAACAGTTTTGCATTTTTGTAAAAAATATATATAATTGACACATTTGGGTCCATAAGGAGACCACCAACTGACTTTTCAGTGAAGCGCAATATGGAGATGGTATAGTTAGTGAATGAGACCCAATCAGTGTAAAAATTATACCAACCATGCATACGCACGGATTCACACATGAAATCTACGTACGAACGTTTTGAAAAACAAACCATGATTCATTTCAATTTTATTCTAAATTTACGAAAAACATTTTTAGGAACAAACCTCACGCAAAAATCACATACTCTGAGTGAGGTCTCCTACAACAGGATTACATGCATCAAATCAAAGATCAAAGATTCAGTCTCTCTAAACCCTTCCTTTCCGCAAGCCTACTCTACTCTGATTGGTCAGACGGCCCAGTACGTTGTAATTGGTCTACCGCTTACATCATTTTGAAAACAAAATACCCATTACCATAACTGAACTTCAGCTCCGGAGCCTGCCTCCGTCCACAGCGATTGTACACACTGTAACGATGGCATTGATTTGATCATATAAATTTGAGTGCGAGTCCGATGATGAAACATTGGAAGAACTAGTCATTTAACCCAAACCTCCATCAGACATCTTGAGCAGGACGTGTCTCAATGATATCAGTTTGCCATACATTATGAGATGTTGCAACTGTAATTCCTCACCATCAGCATTAACAAGTCTGTCCATCAACAAACCGATGTGTATATTTCTAATTTATTGCGGTTCACATGTGGGAACTGTGAGCCCATTCTCATCCCAAGGCGTCGTAAACTGACACTTTTGACATTTAGTCTAAATCCAACGCACATGGCACCCTTTAGCGTCAATATGAGACGCAGATATATGGGCCAGAAGGCGCCTCCTAGTGGTCTAACCCTAACCCAGACCTAAACCTACCCATAACTATATTGACGCTAAAGGGTGCCATGTGCGTTGGATTTAGACGAAATGTCAAAAGCGTCAGTTTATGACGCCTAGGGATGAGAATGCGTTGGAAATGTATCATTAACTGTATCAATAACAGTGCACGAGTTAGCTGAGCACTTTTAATGATGTAACAGTTTGTAAAACAAATCTTGCTCCATCCTTTATCATTACTCAAAGTAGTAAGAACGACAGTCAATCTGCATTAATGGACACAATTTTGGGTAAGTGGCCCACAGCTGCTTAGCAGAACTGTTTCAGTAAGACCGTAATAGCACGAGTTACCTACACAGTATTAAAACTACATATTTTGAACACTAGAAAATGTATACATCAATAATTTATCATACTTACAAGTTATTTTGAGAAGGAATGTGGTGCAAATATAGTGGGTACTGTCCCATCGTTAATGGATAAGGATTTTGTAAATCCCATTTAGACTTAAGCAATCGTCAAAAGGTTATACTGCTGTTGTATAGCTGTGATAATTTTAACCACTGACTCTTCACATCCTTATCCTTTGAAAGTTTACAAAGAGAATTGGCTTTTCCAGAGCAGAAAACAGCGTCTTCGACATGTACACAACACGAACCAGCTACAGTGTTTGAGGGCGGGTCAAAGTAGACATTGTTAATGGGGAGCCAATGAAGACCATAGGCGGCCATTAAGCAAATGTGTTACATTGTTACGCATGTAAGTTACAGAAGTACGACTGGAATTACTTTTTTTTTTTTTAAGAGACAATAACTTTATCGTGCACTTTGCAGACCTTTTACATTCACAAACAAACATCTATATTACACTGCATGAAAGGTAATATCTGAAAAAGCATAATAGGGGCACTTAATATAAAGAGACACTTACTGTGTAGAGTAAAGAAGAGTAAGAAAAAGGTATGCACGTGCATAAAGATGCAGATTTGTCTCATGTACAGCTGTGTGTACATAATGTACACACATTTTGTGAATTAGGCAAAAAAAAAAAAAAAAACATTGAGAAGTTATCCTGAGCAAATAAATACGAAAAATCCACACAATTATGAGTGAATCAGACCCATTGTTCTCAAATCCCAGTTGCACTAACACAATCTTTCCATGATTTGATCAGTTATGATGTGACCTTTTTATAAGTCAAGTTTGAATAAATGGAAGTACATTCAGTTGTGATTGTATGACTTGGTCTATAACATATTAAAGTTGTATAAGTCCCAGTCCCTTGTGATTATTAACTATTTGACAAATGCTTCATAAAAGGGTTTGGAACAACATGAGGGTGCATATTTTTAATCTTCAATAAAATATTCCTTTACAGAGTAGATGACCAACCTGAAGTCCTGCATGATGTTGGAAGATGGGCTGTAGAATGGAGCAGGCCTGGGGGACTCTGTCCCGAACTGCAGGTGCATGAGTTTGGGCGTGTGGGGCATTGGGGTAGAGAGAGGAGGACGGGAAGGTGATAGAAAACCTCCAGGCTAGAAAAATTTAAACTACAGATATGAGCTTCTGGAAAAAGGCGGTTTTATTCAGGAACAGAAAAGTAGTAATTGAATGAAGAAGAGGATCACCTGGTTATATTGTTGCTGGGGTGAAAAGAGTCTTTGGGGTCGAAAGGGAGAGCAAGGCACCATAGGACTATTTTGTGCCTAAAAAAATAAATAAATAAAAAATCAATTTCTGTACCTCTCACCCTTTATTAAAAACTCGATTCACACAACAGACTGCCTACTAGATAATTAGTGGTGTTTACCAAGCAAAGCATTAAGAGCAAATTTAAGAGTTTTGAACAAATGTTTAACCCTATTAAACAAGTAACTAGTTTGTGTTTCCAAAAATAGAATTGGAATTTTTGTATTGTTATAATCCTATAGTAAAAAAAAAATTAGTTTACTGTGAATCTTTTTTCTACCCACTACAAAAGTGCAGTGCCTATTGAAAATCATCATTCCCCTTTGAAATGGTTACATTTGTAGTACAGCCTTAAAAAAAACCATTAAAAAAAAAAAAAAAAAACTTTTCTAGCTTTATGTACACATTTTGCTTTACAACAAACTAATGAAAAAAAGAAACCGTTCTGAAAATTAAAAAAACAAAACAAAACCGAAAACCTAGAACAACAGGGTTGGAAAAGTCAGCAGTCCCCTGATTTAATACTTCATAGAGCCACCTTTTGCTTTATATAATCATTAATCTTTTTGGATATGTCTGTACTAGCTTTAGTACAGTAATAAGTACAGAATAATAATTCCCCTATTGGGGAATATTTGCCCATTCTTCCTGGCAGAATTGCTCAAGTTCAGTCAAATTCCGTGGTGAGCAAACACAATTTGTAAATAAAGCTAGAAAATATTTTTTTGGAATGGGTTTTGATTTCAGGCTGTACAACAAATAGTGCAACTATTTCCAAGGGGTATGATGATTTTCTATAGGCACTTTAAATGTTAGATGTATACAAAAAATTAATGGGCATAAAAAAACAAAACAAAACAAAACACCTTTTATAATTGAAACATTACCAGTAGCATACTGTGGGGCCCCAAACCCAATTCAAACCCCCCTGAAAATAAGTTTAGGACAAGCTATTGTTTGTTTGTGGTTTAAATTGCTAAAACTGCGCTCACTTCATTAAAAATCTTTTCAAGGGGGTCAACTATAAAGTTAAGACTCATATTGCGGTTCAACAGATCACAGTCCATTGAAATATGCTTCAACGATAAATGACTGTCAAGAGGGGCATAAAGGAGGATCTTCTAGCAATATTCTAATAACCACCCAGAACATTCTAGTGTAGTGGCAGCTCATTTTGCACGGGAAACACCACTCAAATATACCTTTACAGAATGTAAAACACAACCTCAATTAGTTCCCCATTTATATTAGAAACCCTACTACCTGATAATGACATCTCTGGTTGAAAGATCCAACGAAAGACTGTCCTCTCCTGCCCCGGCTAGTCGAAAAAGGCCGCATAGGAGAAAGGTAGTTTGGAGAGACAGGTGGGACCCTGCCACGTGCTGATCGGTCAATCACTCCCACGATCGCCTGGTCCTTATTGGTGAGAAGATCAAAATGATCAACAGATGGTTGTGCTGTATAATTCCAAAAGACACATCTGAGATTTGCTTGATCACCTGATATATAGACGGTGGAGGTGGCCTGTTGGACTTTAAAGATGCTATCATCCACTGTGAAGAAAAAAAATAATTACACCTCAGGTCAAATAAAAAAAAATATTGCCAAATATTGAAGACTACACACTGTATTTGAATTGAGGTCCTCCCAGTAGGAGCTGAGGCTGCAATCCACAATGGCACTATCAAGACTCTAAAAACAAATCCAATTCAGAAAAAAAGACAGGGTCAGGGTGTTGGTTAGTACTCAGTTTAAATTCAGAGCATTTCTGTAAAAAAAACCTTCAAGCTTGGTCGACCTTCCACAGTCTTCACCACAGCTGGGTCATCAAACAGCTGCCCTCGACCTCCTCTCCCTCGCTGAGACCGGCCTGTTGGAGAGTGGGGCCAAATGCGAGGTCCCGGTCTGGGAGGTGAACGGGAACTGTAAGAGAAAGGCCGTCTGGGAGGTGGTAAAGGCGGTCTGGGAGGTGAACGGGAACTGTAAGAGAAAGGCCGTCTGGGAGGTGGTAAAGGCGGTCTGGGAGGTGAACGGGAACTGTAAGAGGAAGGCGGTCTGGGAGGTGGTGAAGGCGGTCTGGGAGAGGGTGGAGGTGAAGACCGTGGTCTTGGGGAGCTATCGCTACACAGCAGCAGGAGATCCGTAGGGTCTACATCTGGATTTTCACCACTCACATCTTCATCTGGTAGTTTTTACATAGTGATGTTTTAGAGAGTTTGAAGAAAGAAGAAGAAACAAAGAAAAAAAAGCACATTAAAAGCACATGCTGCAGGGATAATGCTTAAAGTGATTACAATGCATCTAGCAATACAATATTTCCCTCCACCCCAGAAAAGAAAAGCAGCATGGGGACCTTTACTGCTTTATGCAGTTTTAAATGGATCATATATTGGTCTCCTACCCTTCATCAGCCAATTACCAATTCATGCATGTTATGATTTTATAATATAATAATACCCAAGCCAAATGTTTCCACATTGTAGAGGTCAATCTCCTCATCCTCTTCAGCCATTTCCAGCAACAATACACATTCATCATCCTCTTTGTCGCTCCACTGATCTCCATTCTCTGGCCAAATGGCATCAGGATCAGATTCCCCGGTTTTCTCCTGAGATAGACATAAAATGATGTATAATAAAACATTGCTAACTATCACCTTGTAAGCAATGTATAGGATACAAAGGAAATATGGTAACACTTTACAAAATAAGGTAAGACTTTACTATAAGATTCCAAACATGCAAAACACATTTATTAATCTCAGTTCATGTTCAATTCAACATTTACTATGACATTATTAAAATCAAAATTTGTATCTGTGTAATATTTAATTGACCTGAGCTAACATGAACTAACAATGAACAGTTGTGTTTTATAACTAACGTTAACAAAGAGTAACAAATAGGCATAATGTAACAATTGCTCACTAGTTATTGTCTGTAAATGCATTAAATAACATTAACTAATGGGACCTTATTGTAAAGTGTTACAGAGAATACTAGCTTTGTATGAATGAGTAGCCTACATTTATAATAGGTTATATGCAAAATGTTCGACTAATTCACAATGTTATTGCTTCATCTACTTACGGGATGTTCAGAATCACCCATTTAAATATTGTCAGTATTTCAGTATTTTGTGAAATATTTCGTCACGCATCCACATTCGCTAAACGTCTACAACTGCTCGTGATGTAACACGTGCTTATCAGTGTTTGTAAATGAACACACCTGCACACCTGCGCACCTGGAGGTGGTGCTCACGCAACGCCGACGTTACCACCATTGACATTAAAGGGGACACGTCACTCCCGCAAATAATCAAATAGCTACTGCCGCGAAACCGTCCCTCACAGTATTTGATTTGATACTGCACTCCATTTATGTTTTTTTTTTTTTTTTATGTTAAATTTAAGGGTGGTCTCACTGGTCTGCCTCAGGTCTTATGCAGATGTCAAAATGTCTGAGATAACAAATTAAATAAAAATTGAGTGTTCATCAGAGGGGTCCAAGACCCAAGGACTTTTGTCGCACTTGAACCACGAATACACAAAATAAAAATTGAATGGATTCGAGGAGTTTTGTGGCTTTTTTGAAATTTAAAAAAGTAACAAATCCTTCCCTCTCGGGTCAATTTGACCCCTTTAGGAATGAATGGAATGCGAGGAATGCTTAAGTAGGCTATACATAGAAAAACCTAAAAATGCTAAAACTTTACCAAAAAAATATTTTATGATGTCTTCTACATGTGTATCTGAATCATGAACTGAATGCATACTGAATGACTGACTTTAGGACCCAGCGGAACAGCTCATTTGCTCCATACAGAGCTATAAGACCATCTAGTGGCAAGAGTCATGAAATATCATGTTATATATTTTTTTCCCACAAGAGGCCGGCAAAGACACCAAATGTAAGATATTTTGAGCTGTATTAAAAGGGGTATGCATGACATTGTAAATTATTTTGAATTTAATTTGAAAGAATGTGAGGTTTGTGCTTAAATGACTATTTATGTATTCTTCTATTATTTATGTAAAATATAGTGATTTTGTTTGTGTGTGCAAATGGGGAATTATTCTAATGTTGTTTCATGATTTTATTTACATATATATATATTTGGTCAGATTTACATGCCTTACATAGCATCGTTACATCTACTGTTACCATGAAATCAAAATTGATGAATCTTATTTTTTTATGGAATACAGTTCTTATTATAAATAAATCATTTGTATAATTATTATTATTACTTTTTTTACAACCTGTTCACATGACATCACAGCAATAGCAAACCCTGATGTAATGGACTTCAGAGAGTGAACATGTACGACAGCATTTCCCATTGTTTAAGTCATGCAGGTCAGGCACATATAAAATTAAAAATTAGTTTAAAAATTAGTCAGTTGTCTTAATTTGTTGTCTTGTCTAGAGAAAAAGTATACTTTATTGTATTTGAAATATATTCAATAGTAGGCTACATTGCAAATATACTAACAAAAAATTGTATCTTTAAATATATTAAAAGTATATGCGACACCACACACTGGTGTCGCCAGTGAGCGGTGTTCTCGGTGC
The DNA here is from genome assembly GCF_029890125.1 of Rhinichthys klamathensis goyatoka. Classification (NCBI taxonomy): domain Eukaryota; kingdom Metazoa; phylum Chordata; class Actinopteri; order Cypriniformes; family Leuciscidae; genus Rhinichthys; species Rhinichthys klamathensis. Next base: position 930,694 of record NW_026606592.1, on the reverse strand, counting down.
CTAGAAGAATTATGGAATAATTTTCCTAAACATTTTGTTCAGTTGATTCGGAGTTTCGAAAAGCTCTGCTTCACTTGCTGACCGTTCCAAGATGGGGGCGCATATGCGGCATCTTCTGAATATGATAGAGACAGACAGGCCCAAATCAGAAACAACGACCACGCCGCTAAGCAACGCCCATTTCCGGGTATACCCGCAGTATGAGGAATGCCGACGTCAGTGTCAGCTGTTTTTACACAACATGCCCTCATGCCGGCAGGACATACTTTCACAATAACATAGAATGTGATGAGAAGAATCAATCCTCTAGTCGACAACTGTATATCGAGTATCGACTAACCATCGGATCGGGTGGAAGCTTTAACAGTGGCAGTAAGCAGGCTTGACTCCTTTGGTGGATTTCCACGCCCAGCTTCAATCGGATGAAATCGTAGCTGGCAGCCGTTCAGATAAGGTGTGTGTTCCCTTCTCACTGCGGTCATTTTTCTGTTTTATTTGTTATCTACGTTGATAGCCTATATTTGCTCGTAGTGGTTTGATCATGTGAGTTGATGTGTTTTTGACTTTGTTTACATTCCCGGGTCATTCTATACTTTCAGTGGCGAGATGTTTTCACTCACATTGATATGGAAAAACTGATATAAACTCTGTTGTGAACATACAAAACAAATGAATGCTTAATTTTTTGCAATAATAGTATTATTGTTACTTGCATTTTTTACATTTTGAAAGTCTATTATGAAGAGAATGTATACGTATTTTTCTTATAATGCAGCCAGGTACACATTTTTAAATTGAAAACTTAGCAATTTGTTGTTAAATAGCCTATATTGTCTTTGACAATGAAATAAGTGGAATGTATAAAACATTATTTTACAGTTTGCATGTAAATATTTTGTATGAATAAGCTACTTTTTGAAAGAATCATTTATTTTCACCAGTGTTACTCTCTTATGTAATTTGTGTTTGGTTGTCAAAATGACAAAACCAAAATGTCTTTGAAAGTATCCATAATTAAGCGAAGAACACCATGTGAACCACTGACAAAAGAACACGACAGCCAATGATAAATAATATATTTTTTTGTTTCAAAAATACATTTATTTAATTTGACCTACATAAGATTTATTAATATAGCAGATAATTTTGATTGAGAAAAATAAAATCACATGGAAATGTGACGCAGTTGTAAAATGCCCCCCCTTGACTATCAGAGTAAGATTTACGTTAGGCTACACACCATATCACATGTCTGGCAATTCCACTGTTTATATATTGTGAGTTTATTAGGCTAATTATCACTTTTGTATCCATCCTCTTTTGGTGAGGTGCTGTTCTTATTAAATGTACTAATTTGAGATAGCTTATTTGACATGTTAATGTGCTGATTTTCCCTGATCAAGTGTGTATATGAAACTCATCACATCTTTTGAAGCATTTTCCATGATATCTAGGCTATGCCAATTGATTGGTCCAAAGAACAAAACAACAACATCAACAACAACAATTATTGTAAATGCAACCTTCTTGTCTGTGTGATAAGAACAATTCAAGATGATGTTACACTTTTGTGGCTTTTTAAAGGTTTGAAGGTCAGACACAGGTAATGATGGCCTTTAAGTAATGTGACACTCCCTTGCTACAAAATGACTGATACTGATGTGGCCAAAACTGTCAAGGCCAATAATGATCTCTTATAATCTTTAATGATTCATGAACTCTTGCCTAATGCATGCTGTTTATAGATGTCTTTTAGTCTCGCCCCGCTTACTCTCACTTGCTTTTAATGATAAGAAGGGGATTAACCACTTTTTTTTTTGTCTAATATGATTATCAATTAGTTAGCCTAAGCTTTACTGATGCTAGTTAGTAGGGTCTTGTAGGTTTGTTTGCCTTGGTTCAGAACATGCTGGATGAAAAGATCCACATGCTCAATATACACTCACCGGCCACTTTATTAGGTACACCTGTCCAACTGCTCGTTAACACTTAATTTCTAAGCAGCCAATCACATGGCGGCAACTCAGTGCATTTAGGCATGTAGACATGGTCAAGACAATCTCCTGCAGTTCAAACCAAGCATCAGTATGGGGAAGAAAGTTGATTTGAGTGACTTTGAATGTGGCATGATTGTTGGTGCCAGAAGGGCTGGTCTGAGTATTTCAGAAACTGCTAATCTACTGGGATTTTCACGCACAACCATCTCTAGGGTTTACAGAGAATGGTCCGAAAAAGAAAAAACATCCAGTGAGAGGCAGTTCTGTGGGCGGAAATGCCTTGTTGATGCCAGAGGTCAGAGGAGAATGGCCAGACTGGTTCGAGCTGATAGAAGGGCAACAGTGACTGAAATAACCACTCGTTACAACCGAGGTATGCAGCAAAGCATTTGTGAAGCCACAACACGCACAACCTTGAGGCGGATGGGCTACAACAGCAGAAGACTCCACCGGGTACCACTCATCTCCACTACAAATAGGAAAAAGAGGCTACAATTTGCAAGAGCTCACCAAAATTGAACAGTTGAAGACTGGAAAAATGTTGCCTGGTCTGATGAGTCTCGATTTCTGTTGAGACATTCAGATGTTAGAGTCAGAATTTGGCGTAAACAGAATGAGAACATGGAACCATCATGCCTTGTTACCACTGTGCAGGCTGGTGGTGGTGGTGTAATGGTGTGGGGGATGTTTTCCTGGCACACTTTAGGCCCCTTAGTGCCAATTGGGCATCGTTTAAATGCCACGGCCTACCTGAGCATTGTTTCTGACCATGTCCATCCCTTTATGGCCACCATGTACCCATCCTCTGATGGCTACTTCCACCATGTCACAAAGCTCTAATCATTTCAAATTGGTTTCTTGAACATGACAATGAGTTCACTGTACTAAAATGGCCTCCACAGTCACCAGATCTCAACCCAATAGAGCATCTTTGGGATGTGGTGGAACGGGAGATTCGCATCATGGATGTGCAGCCGACAAATCTGCGGCAACTGTGTGATGCCATCATGTCAATATGGACCAAACTCCCTGAGGAATGCTTCCAGCACCTTGTTGAATCTATGCCACGAAGAATTGAGGCAGTTCTGAAGGCAAAAGGGGGTCCAACCCGTTACTAGCATGGGGTACCTAATAAAGTGGCCGGTGAGTGTAATTACTGTGTAATTATAATGACCACCACCCACACACACACACATAAACTCTTTCCTCTGCTGTTCTTGGCTTTCTCCGATATCTGATCTCCATAGATAATTCATGCTTTGGCCTCTCTGGCAGGGTTTGTGATGGTTGGGTGTGGTTTGTGCAGTAGTCTGGGCAAGCCAGAGGGTGTCTGTGCATGGTAAAGGAATGTTCCAGTTGTGCTATCAGTGCGTATACATTTGGTCAAAATGTTTTATGGTCTGCTGCTTTGGCAACCTATTAGTTTGGTTCCAAAACCAAGTGAGCTGCATACCTAGGATTTTAAGTTATCGTTTTCAAGACAGGTATTGCATCTTTGACAGTAGGGGAAGGCGTTATGATCAATATCATCATGATAACAATAGTTTTGTTTTTTTCTGGAAATATTTTGAGACTCCAAAATTTTTGATATTAGTGAAATTTCACAATTCTTCAATAAACCTCAAGAAACATTAAAATAAGCTGCATGCTTCTTTTTTATATCATATGTTTGTGTACAAATCACATCATACTAATTCATTCGAAATAGCCACTTTTAGGCCTAATGCATGGATCCAATATTGGCTCATTTGTTTTTTCCCGCTCAGTTTTACTGTGTAAGTAGGATCATTACCCATCCAATTACCATTTTTTTTATATTAAGTCTGTATACAAACTAAGCGTTACAATACAAACTTCCTACACTTATAATTGGTTGTTTATTTAGAGTTGGGAATTTTTCCTGCTTATTGAAAGTAAGAGCAAGTTTTGTTCATTTTCCTATAAAGTAGCGAAACATCAGCTCAGCTGATGGATAAAGTCGTGTTCATTTTGAATACAGATTTCTACGGCCTTTTACAGTTATTTATTGTGGTCATGTAATTGTTGTATTTGGATGTTTATTAGATGGTTTTCATTAATGAGTATTTCCTGGCTACAGTTAAGATAGCAACATAAAGGTTGTTAAAATAACCTTTATTTCAACAATATATCAAAATACTTAATTCCTGTGTGTTTTCATTGAAGGAAAAATTCATTCAAAAGTGTCAAGACATTTTACATGAGAATGTCAAGCCATCAATCCATGACCTCAAACATAACAGAGTTTGGGTGACGCAACAAAGCAATAACACAAAGCAAACAAGTAAATCAATTAAAGAATGGTTGAAAAAGATTCATGTTTTGGAATGACTAAGTTAAAGTCCTGACCATAACATAACCGAGATGAGGTGGCGTGACCTGATATTTGATTTGTAGAGGGAATGGTCCAAAATTCACCCTCATTGTTGTGATAGTCTTATAAGCAGCCACAGAAAATGTTGGTTGGTTGTTGCTGCAAAAGGAAGATCTACAAGTTATTTACTTACTTTTTTCTCTCAGGCACATTTTTTGATGTGGGTTTGTGTGCATTATTTGCACAGTGGCTTAGTTATCGTGACTTGTTTGTTTAGTTCAGACAAACTATGCAGCTTTGTTGCCCCATTGTCTGCAGGTGATTTGTTCAGATCAGGTGCTCTGAAATAGAGCAAGTCAATCCACAAAGGTAGCAACATAAAATAAGGAAAATAAGCACCTGCAGGTTGCTTTTAAACGTTCTTTACACATTGCATGCAATTTGTTTCCCCAGCGTTTCATGGGCCATTAAATATGTACAACAAAGGCCATAACCATGTAAGATTCAGTCTTTTCACTAGACCTTTCTCTTCCTGAAGAAAAACAAGATTTCTGTGTGATTTTCAAAACAGTCACCTTTTAGCTCTTCTACTAGCCCAAGAGGTGCAGGCAGGGGCAAAAAAAAGAGATGCAGGAGACAAAGTTATGGTATTAAAAAAATGAGTAGACCATATTGAACATTTTTATTTGCATCTTTCTCAGTGTCTGTTTAGATGGAAGACATAGACTGTAGATTTTAAATCCACCAGTCTGATGAAAACAAAGTGGCACACTAGCATAGATGACTTTTAGGCTATAAGCGGATATGTTCAGAGCCATCGCTTTATGGGCAGAACAAAAGTGTTCCTGGTCCTCAGATGAAAAAAACGTTCAATTAAAAAAAAAACAGAAATTTAGCATGATCATCTCACAGTGTTTGCTGCTACGACCTACTGACTAGCCAATAAAAATGCAACATGAAATTGCATATTGATCAACGCGACATGGTGCTAAAACTTAAAACTACTTACCACAAGCTCCACTTACAAAATTGGCATGCCAAGTTGGCCTCTTTTCCCTAACCATGACTGCATCCACAGGGCTCCAGACTAACTTTTCCACTGGTTGCACTGGTGCTACCAACTTTCTCAGTTGGTCGCACCAGCATATGATTTGGTCGCACCCTTTTTTTTTTTTTTTTGCTACATGCCATGGGATTAATCAATGCATGCTGATGAATAGTGGTTTTAATGGACCAAGGCTAGCAAAGGCTTTCTGGGTTGCAGCAGAAATACCTGTAATATATTAATTATCATTGCCAAATTTCAGGATTTTCATGGATTTTGCACAGTAATTTTAATCTGTAATTTTAAGCATTTTACATTTGAATTATATACAATCTATCTATTTACATTTGAATCATATTCTATCTATCTATCTATCTATCTATCTATCTATCTATCTATCTATCTATCTATCTATCTATCTATCTATCTATCTATCTATCTATCTATCTATCTATCTATCTGTCTATTATCATCTTTCTATCTTTTAAAAATCATTAAACATTCAAATGTATGCATTACATTTTAAAAGATTAGAGTATTATAATAAACTGATACAGATTTTTCGTTATCAAAGTTTATAGTTGTAACAAAAAGCAGAAATCTCACACTCCTTACCTTCTGCATTTTATAATAATTTCCTTTTCCTCTGTCGAGCGATCATGAGAGTAATTGCTCAACAGAGGAAAATATAACCGCTAAAAAGACGTAGGAGGAAGGGGCTCTGTGTTTCGTGAGACCATTTTTTATCATTTTTATATGCCTTAATTCGTGAATTCGTAATTGGCGCGTTTCACCATCAGTGTGCAATGCGCGTGACGTCTACGTTCGTCAATAAATAAACTGCACGTGTCTTGCGGAAGAACATTGTAGACGGAACTTCTCTCCGTTAATGTATGGCGAGTCACGCAGGCACTGGGCTACTCCGCAGCCGAGACTACCCCGGGATAAAATAGTCCGAATATAAACACTTATTATAGGCGTACCGTAGTGATTCAGAATAAGTCAAAAACAATTATTGCAGCAGCTGATACAACGGCGTTCTGTTGCTCAAGCGTCCACTCGCACAAATGCGACCACATAACATTTTAACTCGCACATTCTCAAAAAATGGTCGCATATGCGACCAATTTGGTTGCAGTCTGGAACCCTGATCCATATTCTCCTATTTTGCTTCCTCCTCTATTTTCAGTGCACATAAAAACCACAATTGCTAAAGTGCAATTCATCTTGCTCTATTTGTTTGTCACTAGCGCATACTGATGACATTCTTCTATACTAACTTACGTCATAGCCTAAATGCCTCCAAATATTCTGTTTCTCCCCCCAATATTCAGACTGGTATAGTCGACTCGACTGATATGGGTTCAGTGTTTGAATATTATGACATTTGATATTTGAAATTTGGTGACATTCTTGCCAACAGCTACTGAGGTTCACTATGGACTAAACCATTTGATAAGGCCAGAGAGGTGTGTGATGAGATTGAGAATGAAGCCGTGAAGTTTATTTGCATTAGGGAAGTCAACATAGATGGTGCTTGTTTAAATGCTTCTGTGGTGCTTTGCAAGCTGAAAGAAAAAATGGGAGTGATTATTTTTTTATTTGTCTCAATACGATTGAAAACTAGCCAATGCAAAATTTTCTGTTATGCTCTTTTTGCAGTGCCTTAATAATATAGCCTAGTTCACCTAAAAATGAACGTTCTGTTATGCATACTCATGCCATTCAGAACACTTTCCCCCCTCATCGCTCTTTTCCATAAAAGTGATTGTCAAGGTTCAAAACTGAAGCAATTGTTCTGTTGGATTATAAAAAAAAAGTTTGGGAGATAATGTGACGAAATGAACATCATCTGAGATGTGGATTTTAGATGTGTATGATATGATGATCTTGTGACTATGATACTTCCTTTTTTTCATAGAGGCTGGAGGGTGCATCATCTCTGATACAAATCAGATCTGTTGACTGCTACATGATTTTTCAGACAGTTCAGTGGAAACAAAACTGTAAGAGCTGTGTGATATGTAACACCTCAGTTGAAGGTGACTTGGGGGTGCCACCTCTGGTTTGTCAGTGTTTTCACCTTTAGCAGGACTATAGGCTTACACCACGTCTACACTGGACACGACGCATCGTTTCACGCAGTGGCGGAACTAGAGTTTTATACATGGGGTGGCCAGGGGGTGGCCACTGCTACTTTCGGGGGTACACAGTACACACACAGTGGAAAAGCTTGTGGAAGGAATTGGGTCACTCTGTTTGTGTCTATAAGTGTTGAACATCCAAAATATTTGCAGAAAACAAAGCTGAAGCACCAAGTAGATAAGATTCCGCATGTGTCTGTTATGAACTGCTGCATTTATTTACAATATATATATATATATATATATTTATTTTATTTTAATCTTTTATTAGATATAGCAGGCATCAAGCAGACATGTCCTTGAAAAAGTTAAACAATTTTATTGCCCATCAATATAAAATCTTATCCTGGGAAGATTAAATACAACATAATTCTTTCTTTATAATAATTTATAATAATTCTAATTCTAATTATTTAATTTATAAAAAAAAAAATTGTGTTCATTTTTGGGTGAACTATCCTTTTAATCTGGCAAAATCATCTCAACTTAAATTCCTGAATTGGGTATGTGATTGACTGCCTGTGTGTGGTAGATGCTCTGACCTGTTGCTGGTTCTGAAGTCTGACCACACTGACTCTGACTAGCCAGTGGTGATGCAAGGGCTGGGGGGTCTGTTTGCACCTGATCTGCCTGTCAGTCATTTAAAAAAAAGGGGGTTAACCTTGAACAAATTGCAACAAGCAAACTCAACTGATTTTGTTTCCTCAATATGTCCTGACCTGAGTAAGGGAAAATAAAGTGCCAAAGAATCCCATTAGGGAAAGTTTAGAGAAAAAAAATAATATATATAGCCTATTCATACGCCTATTCATTCTTTTTCTTACGAGAATAGGATAAAAAGTTTAACCTTTAGATATCACCATGAAAATTACTGAGTTGATTACTTTCATCAAGACAAACAAAAAATGTATTCCAAGTTTTTTTTAATTGTTTGTTAAGATGGACAAATTGTGCATAATCTAATTACGTATGTGCTAATTTGCATAAATACCACAACAGATCTAAACATTGGTAACCTGGCCCTAGCCAGATGAATTTCGCTCCGCTTCACTCACATCCATCTGGAACCTCTTCCATTGAGAGTGATTTCTCCAACCAACTTTATGGTTTAGCCAATCAGGACGCAGGGCGGGAGTTTCATAGATGTGACGTAGTGGAGAAGCGACCGTGAGACTGTTTTGATTCAGACAACAATGGCGGCTCGCATCGAGGAAACAAGCGTTAACATTGATGCTGCTATTTCATCCGTGTTGTCCAATCTACCTAATATTGTTTCATTAAAAGAACATCAGAGAACGGCTCTTAAGGCTTTTTTTTTTTCACGGGTTGGCTTCGGTGTGAGTGGTTGAAATAGCACGTCGATAAAGATGACAGACAAGTGGCTTATCCAATCATATGCAAGGATTTTTGATAAGGCCCAGCCTTCTGAAACGCCATTTCAATGGATCGGTTCCAGATGGATGAGTGAAGCTAGGCGGAGCGAAATTCATCTGGCTAGGGCCAGGTTAAAACATTGGGTCTAGCCAGGTGAAAATGTCTTGTTGAATCTTGTTGACACATAACAGTAAAATACTTAATGTTAAGGTCTGAATGCCCATTTAGGCTACCCATGAACATTAATACATAGAGGCAGGAAGAAGTACTTTAGAAACTAGCCTTTTATAATAATAAGAGATGGGGTTTGGGGCTGGGTCTGTGCGACTGTTTCTGGGGGACGAGTCTAAGGGAAGAACAGGAGACAAGGATAAGGAGAATGCAGAAGACAAAAGGTAAGTAAAATAAAAAGTGAATCCCCAGAAACAGATTTCGAAACTTTCCCCTAATGGGATTCTTAGGGACTTTGTTTCCTTACTCAGGACATAATGAGGATACAAAATTATTTGAGTTTGCTTCTGTTGCAATTTGTTCAACCTTTTTTTATAAAATGACTGGACTATGTTTGTGCTTATTTTAAAATAACACTGATATCTCTCCCTTTCTTTTCATGTTTAATTGACCCTGTTCAAAAATATGACAAATTTAAAATATGATTCCAATCATATTCATATTCTAATCATCATCCAATTACCAACATTTAACTCTTTCTCGCCAGTATAAAAAAAATGTGGATTTGGCAATTTTCACAATTTCATGGCACCCCAGAATATTTTGTTGTATGAATATCTGAACATACCAAAAGAAAGAACAAACCCTGTGCTTTTAAAACAAAAACAAAAAATAATGTTATTCTAGCTTCGTGCGTCTTTTTTTTAATCAACACTTGAATGTTGGCAAGTTTCATAAAAAGCAACATGAGCAAAAAGCAGAGAAAATCGCATTTTTATCAAAGACTACATCTAGATAAGATTCATAATGATGATCAAAACACAGTAGATCGAGTCCATCAACAACCTACACCCATAAAGCTTCATAGTCCTATAGTGATCGCATTATGATATCGCTTGTTTCTGCTCTTTGCCTGCGTTTTGATCTCCTATCCTCACATTAGAACAATTGTATACTGTAACGCACACACGGCAAGGTACTGTATATGCGTGTATTAGGCCTAATGTAGGCTATTGGGAGCAAACCACCCTCATGCTAAACCTTAAAAGCTTACTTCAAATATGATGTTTTCTTATTCGGTGAAGTTCGGTATCTTGCAACCAGGGTCCGAAATTAACACCCGCCAAGCGCCAAATGCGGGTAGATTTTCCGTTTGGCGAGTATATCTCAAAAGGCTATCCGCCCCACTGGCGGGTGAATGTTCATACCAAAATAGTAATGTAATTAGTTAACGTTAACGAGTCCTCTTATCGATGCTCCTGCTCCAAAGCGAATTTTTATCCCGCCATAGTCTTATTTGATCGGTGAGTAATGTAGACGACAGTAGTGCGTGTGACAGGGCGCAACTGAGGAACGAGCAGAGAGAGAGAGCCCCGGTCGCGCGCGCGCGCGCGCACTTTTTCTCTTCGGAGCTAAGCGAAAGTATAAACAAGGCTTCACCGTCTCCGTCCTAAGCGCTGTCTTGCTCTCTCTCCTTGTCACATATTAATCAAAATAAATCGACACGATGGTAAAAGGTCAGGAGACTAAAGTTTCATGTGGAGCATTCGGATATGTTTGTTTTTTCCTGAATTACTGCTGGGTGTGAATTGTGCTAAAATACCTTATCTTCTCTGAAAATCGTTCCGCACATTCAGCTGACATAAACCACACTTTAAATAAACGAAAAAAACCTATCCAGTGATGAAATGTTTTCTGTATTGACACAAATCTTGTGGGATGTCCTAGCTGCCGGGATAATCACACAACGCATGATTAACATCCGACAATGACACGTCCAATTCGCGAACTAATGACTCCTTTGAACCGATTCATTTTAATGAATGGTTAAAACAACTGATATTTCCAGTCCTTCAGTTACTAATCGGATCAGTCAGAGTGAATGGAGTAAAAAAAAAAAATAGGCAGAGTAAAACTAAATATTTTTTTTTAAATAATTATAATATATTATTATTGCATATATTTTATTAAATATACAATTAATACATTTCATTTGTACAGAACTATTTTCATAGGCACCACCACAAAAATATTATTTTAATGTGTGTAAATTGTGTAATGTGTGTGTAAATAAAAGTAAAAATGGAAAATAATAGACCAGAAATATGACAAAAAAATGTAAATATAGCCTATATATAAATTAATGTATATGTGACACAAAAAGGCTGTTTATTATTTTGGCCGGTACAAAATATGCTTGGCTGGTGGATTTTTTCATCTACCAGTCCCCGTGGCAGGTGAGTCAAAAAGTTAATTTCGGACCCTGCTTGCAACCATCTCTCGTCCTCGCTCGTCCGTTTGAAACTGCGCGCGCCGCGCTGCCGCGAACGTAATTTTTTTTAAAAATCAGCATCAGCAACTGCCAGTAGCAAATACAATTTTGGGGTGGCTTACATTCGCCTCGTTACATATCGATGACCCGTCCAACGGGGAAAAGCGATTAAATGCGCGCTTCTTACATGCGCTTTTTGAGGCACACACGCACACTAGCACACACACGCAAGGTCTCTCGCTCTCTCCCTCTCTGTCGTCCGCGCGCTACACAGTTTGAACATATTCACGTAGCCTTTCGAAAACCGGGACATTCAGTGTCCCGGGAGAGTGCATAAATTTCCCGGGACAAGTTATTAAAAAGAAGGACTGGTGGCAACCCTAGCCGCAACAGATAGAAGTTGTCTACTGGACGCGACAAAGCGACCTTTGCAAATCCATTCGTCCTTCCTATGAGAAGTATCGCAAGTGCTTGGAGTACGTCATAATTATAACTAGACATCAGTTTACTCTCAGGGATTTGTCGTGTCGCGTTGCATCACGCCGCTCGCGTCCGGTGTATACACGGTTACATTTTAAGAGTACTCAGTAGTATTGTTCCTTTGTGAGTTTTTCTATTTTGATGAAAATTATCTTTATTTAGTCAGTATTATATGGGCGGCAGTGGCTCAGTGGTTCATGTAGGTTGTCTACAAACCGGAAGGTTGGTGGTTCAATCCCTGGTTTCACCTGACCAAGTGTCGAGGTGTCCATGAGCAAGACACCTAACCCCAGCTGCTCCCGACGAGCTGGATGGCGCCTCATGGCTGACACCGCCGTCGGTGTATGAATGAGTGAGTGAATGGGTGAATGTGAGGCAAAATGTAAAGTGCTTTGGTGGCCATTGGGTCTGTGAAAGCGCTATATAAATGCAGTCCATTTACCATTTATTACATTGTGTCACATTCACACATATCATCATAATATGTCCAATGCAGGCTCATCGACAAAACATGCCTGTAGCGACATTTCAGCTAAATTATATTACATTGCTTATTGTACGTTTCAAACACTTTCAAAGTAAAATGTCCTGTGAGTGGTACTAAAAGTGTCATCAGTTTTACCTGAAACAGATGAACGTGAATCTGGCAATGTTATATTTCGTTGGTTGCTATAAGTATTGTGGCAGTCCGGAAAGGAAATATCCAGTGAGTGTCACTAAAAGGTTAATGCTCTATCACATTTGAAAATAGTGTACCACCTACACTAAGCCCTACTCTAAACCTAAACTATAGTGTTAACAAAAGCAAATCTAAGATAAAAGTGCATTTGTTGAAGCAACCATGTCATAGCATGTAGCTCTTTTATTGTGACTTGTGCCTCACATACTCAAGTGGTTTGGTTTACAAGTGCAATGCTGTACCAGGTGAGCGGCCAAGCAATTTCACTAGGTTAAAAAAGTCATACATCTAGAGCTAATTATTAGCTTGCAAATCATGCATTATGGTGAAAGTGTTTTGATGTCACACTCACAACATAGCCTAGTATTGGGCAAGGAACTGCATGGAATTAAGTTATTTATCAATAATCTGCCCCTCTAATCATAATTTGTGTAAAAGGGAATAAAAATAGTTTGTGTTTTACTGCCACTGGTGTTCATTTCAGCTGGAAATTGTAGTGAATTGTATGTATAGGTACATTTTGCCAAGGCATATTATTCAAATGAAATATTCCTTTTTTGTTGAAATATTCCTCATCATCGCTATCATTATCTGTATGCCTTAGGCTAACCTTTTAACCTTTCACACCTGTAATGGAAGACACTCTTTTCTGTGACAGCAGGACTGTAACCGTCTAAAAGGTTGTGGTGAGAGTTTCAAAGAAAACAAAGTCCAAACACATGCATCAAACAAGTCAAGACGAGGAAGAACTTATTATTAAGGGTGTGATGTAAAGTGGAGATTAACTAATTACAGTTGTTGAGCAACATCACAATTTGTCATATAATACAGAATATCCATAATTTAAATGCGTCACAATGTAAATAAATAATCTAATCTTTTGTTTTGCATCCATACATTTTCAAATAAAAAGTAAATTAAAGTAAATAAACAAGTTTAATTTTAGATTTCCATTACACGAGAGTAGATGTTAAAACTTCATGCTGATTCATGCTTTCGCCAAGATAAGCAACACTAAGACGTAGCTTTACAGTAAACTATGCTTCACCCATTTACGCTTCTTTCCATATGGTGGTGTGAGTATTTAATTAAAAAAGTGATATCTGAATGATCAAAAATAGGAATGATTATACAAATGTAAACACTGTTTTGAGAGATTACCAATTATGATTAGCCTATATTGCTACTGTTACAGGTTATACACTCACCTAAAGGATTATTAGGAACACCTGTTCAATTTCTCATTAATGCAATTATCTAATCAACTAATCACATGGCAGTTGCTTCAATGCATTTAGGGGAGTGGTCCTGGTCAAGACAATCTCCTGAACTCCAAACTGAATTTCAGAATGGGAAAGAAAGGTGATTTAAGCAATTTTGAGCGTGGCATGGTTGTTGTATTTCACAATCTGCTCAGTTACTGGGAATTTCACGCACAACCATTTCTAGGGTTTACAAAGAATGGTGTGAAAAGGGAAAAACATCCAGTATGCGGCAGTCCTGTGGGCGAAAATGCCTTGTTGATGCTAGAGGTCAGAGGAGAATGGGCCGACTGATTCAAGCTGATAGAAGAGCAACTTTGACTGAAATAACCACTCGTTAGAACCGAGGTATGCAGCAAAGCATTTGTGAAGCCACAACACGCATAACCTTGAGGCAGATGGGCTACAACAGCAGAAGACCCCACCGGGTACCACTCATCTCCACTACAAATAGGAAAAAGAGGCTACAATTTGCAAGAGCTCACCAAAATTGGACAGTTGAAGACTGGGAAAATGTTGCCTGGTCTGATGAGTCTCGATTTCTGTTGAGACATTCAGATGGTAGAGTCAGAATTTCACGTAAACAGAATGAGAACACGGATCCATCATGCCTTGTTACCACTGTGCAAGCTGGTGGTGGTGGTGTAATGGTGTGGGGGATGTTTTCTTGGCACACTTTAGGCCCCTTAGTGCCAATTGGGCATCGTTTAAATGCCACGGTCTACCTGAGCATTGTTTCTGACCATGATGTCCATCCCTTTATGGCCACCATGCACCCATCCTCTGATGGCTACTTCCAGCAGGATAATGCACAAAGCTCGAATCATTTCAAATTGGTTTCTTGAACATGACAATTAGTTCACTGTACTAAAATGGCCCCCACAGTCACCAGATCTCAACCCAATAGAGCATCTTAGGGATGTGGTGGAACGGGAGCTTCGTGCCCTGGATGTGCATCCCACAAATCTCCATCAACTGCAAGATGCTATCCTATCAATATGGGCCAACATTTCTAAAGAATGCTTTCAGCACCTTGTTGAATCAATGCCACGTAGAATTAAGGCAGTTCTGAAGGCGAAAGGGGGTCAAACACAGTATTAGTATGGTGTTCCTAATAATCCTTTAGGTGAGTGTATACTGCATGTATTTTATACATGCTGTATGTATAACATAGGCTAATGTATGCTGTACAGTACAAACTATGGTATGTATATTAACTCAGCAAAAAAAAGATATGTCCCTTTTTCAGCATACTGTATTTTAAAGATAATTTTGTTAAATCCAAATAAGCTTTACAAATCTTTTTTGGAAAGGGTTTATACAATGTTTTTTTTTTATTTTTCACGCTTGTTCAATGAACCGTAAACGATTATTGCGCATGCTCCTGTGGAACAGTCCTTAAGACACTCACTAATGCCGAGTTCAGACTGCACGATTTTCAAAATAATCGGGTCACTGTTGTTTTCACACTGCATGACTATCTGGGGTAACATTCAGTTGCTGCTGTGTTCACACTGCACGATGGATCGGCGACAGGAGGTTTCACACTGCATTACTTTACAAAAGAAAGAATCGCCGACAACTTCTGCCTGGTCCGCAAACTATGTTTCACAACCAAACAAACGCGAGAAGTGATAGGAAATAACGGAAGATCACGTGTGCGTGAGACCGGAGTTCTCGCGCGACACTGAA
This sequence comes from Rhinichthys klamathensis goyatoka, assembly GCF_029890125.1. Lineage (NCBI taxonomy): Eukaryota > Metazoa > Chordata > Actinopteri > Cypriniformes > Leuciscidae > Rhinichthys > Rhinichthys klamathensis. Next base: position 915,246 of record NW_026606592.1, on the reverse strand, counting down.
TTTGTTATTAAAAATGATATCCTACAAATTGTCTGTGCACTGATTTGTAGCGAAAATGAAAAAAAAAAAAAAAACAGTGTATGCAGGAAATGGTTGGGAAGACGAGGGGAGCAAGGACTGTGTTTTGCAAAGAGAGTTGGGGGTAAATAAATAATTTTGCAAATGTCCTGCTGTTGCTGCTGGTCATGCAAATGTTTGTGCTTTGTTTCTGTTTGATATAATTGTAAATATAGGCCTATCTATTAAAATACTGATATTCTGGTCTATAACTCCTCCTCCTCCTCCCTGTATCTTGCTCTCTCATTGGCCGTCGTTCATCGCCGATGTAGTTTTCAGTCAGAACACATTCACACAGCAGGATTGTGAATCGCCGACAGGTGATATTTAGCATGCCAAATATCTCACGGGCGTCGGCGACTCGTCTGCGATTCTCTCAGATCGCGTCTTTGCTCATTCACACTGCGTGATTGTCACTCGCGTGAACGAGCACCGATTTGCCTGTGATTTCGGGCATTTGTCGGCGATTTCTCAAAACCTGTCGGCGAGCCAAAATCGGGGCTAAAATCGTGCAGTCTGAACTCGGCATAAGACTATGCTCTCTCTGTCATTACAAATCTGAGTATTTGTCTATCCGATCTGAATCTGATCTGAATGATTGACTGTCCACACTTAATATCGCAACTGTTCAGATTTGATTATGTGTCCCGTCCGTGGCTCTCTTTCGTTTTCCGGAATATCTGCGTTGGTTTCCATGGCAATGCCATTGGGTTGATAGGACTGTGACAAAAACAACATGGAGATGTTTGCAATGTTGTCTTAGAATATGACACTGCGTAGCTGCAGCACTGCACTAATGAAGCAACGAGCTATGACATGCCATATTGCATGACTACAAGTGTGATATTGCTCATACTGTACACTCACTAGCCAGTTTATTAGGTACACCTTCCTAGAACCAGGTTTGACCCCCTTTTGCCTTTAGAACTTTAATTCTTCATGGCCTAGATTCAACAAGGTGCTGGAAACATTTCTCAGCAATTTTGGTCCATATTATTGACATGACAGCATCACACAGTTGCTGCAGATTTGTCAGCTGCACATCCATGATGCAAATCTCCCATTCCACCACATCCAAAGTTGCTCTATTGGATTGAGATCTGGTGACTGTGAAGGCCATTTGAGTATAGAAGCCCATTGTCATTTTCAAGAAAACAGTTTGAGATGATTTGAGCTTTGTGACAATATGCGTTATCCTGCTGGAAGAAGCCATCAGAAGATGGGTACACTGTCATAAAATGGCTACTAAATTGGTACTAAGGGGCACAAAGATTGTCAGGAAAATGTCATCACCAGCATCCTGAACTGTTGATACAAGGCAGGATGAATCCATGCTTTCATGTTTATGCCAAATTCGGACACAATCTGAATGTCGCAGCAGAAATGAGACTCATAAACCAGGCAACATTTTTCCAATCTTCTATTGTCCAATTATGGTGTGCCTGTGTGAATTGTTGCTTTTGAACCTTGTTCTTAGCTGACAGGAGTGGCATCGGTGTGGTCTTCTGCTGCTGTAGCCGTGTTGTCCGCTCAGAGAAGCTCTTCTGCATATTCACTTGGTTATATGCGTTACTTTTGCCTTTCTATCAGCTCAATCCAGACTCTGGCCTCCTCTGACCTCTGGCATCAACAATGCATTTTCACCCACACAACTGCCGCTCACTGGATATTTTCTCTTTTTCAAACCATTCTCTGTAAACCCTAGAGATTTTGTTGTGCGTGAAAATCCCAGTAGATCAGCAGTTTCTTCAGTCACTTATCACCTTTCTTCAGCAGATTGTCTTGGCCATGACTACATGCCTAAATTGCTGTGTTGCTGCCATGTACTTGCTGATTAGATATTTGCGTTAACGAGCAGTTAAACAGGTGTACCAAATAAAGTGACCTGTGAGTGTGTGTATTATATATACAGTATACAGTTGCAATCAAAATTATTCAACCCCCATTGCAAATCAGGTTTATTGCCAAAATGTACAGACTTTCACTTGAAAAATTTGTTGTGTTGAGCTATTTTAACTACTTTTGTTTGATTTGTTCATTGCAAACAGCTGAAAGTCTGTACATTTTGCCAACAAATCTGATTTACTTTGAATATATATATATATATATATATATATATATATTCAATGCAAATAAGATTTGTTGGCAAAATTTACAGACTTTCACATGTACATATATATATATGTACATATGTACATATGTACATGTGTGTGTGTTTGTGTGTGTATGTGTGTGTGTATACAGTATATGTATATATATATATATGTGCTGTCAATCGATTAAAACTTTAATTTAAGTGAACTTAAAACAATCTTCACATGAACTCATTATTATAAATGTCACATTTACCTATGCACTTAATATCAGGGCCTATTTTTTTTCTATTGGCCCTGTTAGACCAGTTCAGATTTTTGACAGACAGTATTTGATGTCTCATGTGTCCATGTGCACCACCTGATCATGTGTCATTTTATAAACATGGGTGTGCCTGGGAGTTTGACTGCAAACACATTCACTCACTTGGTTCAACAGACAGTACAAACGCAAATAGTGAGGTTCCGATTCACAGGTAAATAACTAAGAATAACAAAGTGCCATATATGGTAAAACTATTTGCGCTACAAACCGGTGTGTTTATGATTATAATAATGCAATTAAAATAATATGATAACATTTGAAAGTTTGCAATATAAAGCAGTATTATGGTATGGTTTACCATTGTAAAATGTATGGTATGTTTTTTTTTTTCAGGTGAAATAACTGTGTGTGAAAAGTGAATGACAGACACATTCAATTTACAAATGGCTGTGCCCGCTCTTTCGTGAAAAATAATGTGGATAGTCTTATATCTTTAATCATTCAATCCACTGGGTTGCACAGCATCACTTTTTTTTAATGACTCAGCAGGATAAAAGAGAACTTCCTGGAATATTTGCATGACGGTATTCCTTGTCACATGTGCTCTTGTATATAGACTTACAATAAAGGAGAGACCTAAACCATATCTGCAGACCAGAATATTGTAGATAATTAGGGGTTATTATATTTGGGCACACAATGGCTCAGTGTACACCTCTCAACAAGAAGGTCCCTGACTCAAAAGGCCAGCACTCCCTACAGTGGATAAGGAAAATGGATGAATGGATGGATGATTTTTGGAACTTGATGGACACAAAGCAAAAGATAAGATTATTCATAACAACCGAATAACAGTGAACAGTGCAAAAACAATCTCATTTTATGTAGCTTAACACTAAAACAGTTAAACTATATATATTTTTTTTTATTATAATAAAACAACCTGCGTTCAAAGGCATTGCAAAACTGATACATGATCAGATTTATTATATTAAATCTGCATATAAAGTTGCTTGCTCAGCAACCCTAAAATAACTTGTTCTAGCTTAATACACTTCTATAGAGGCTTTCAAACTTGACAGTTATAGGAACTAGCCACCAGGGTGGTTCCCCAGAACTAAACATTCCCCTTGGGCCATTTTCCTTGTTGCATTCGCACCACCAGTAGGAACCCTGAAGTGTCGCAAGACGGCCAACAGCAACGTCATCTAAAGGGATACTCCACTTTTTTTGGAAATAGGCTCATTTTACAACTCCTCCAGAGATAAACTGCTGAGTTTTACCGTTTTTGAATCCATTCAGCCGATCTCCGGTTCTGGCGGTACCACTTTTAGCATAGCTTAGCATACATCATTGGAGTGGACAAGACCATTAGCATTTCTAAAAAAAAAAAATGACCAAAGAGTTTCGATATTTTTCCTATTTAAAACTTGACTCTTCTGTAGTTACATCGTGCACTAAGACCAACGGAAAATGTAAAGTTGCGATTTTCTAGGCTGATATGGCTAGGAACTATACTCTCATTATAGAGTATAGTTCCTAGCCATATCAGCCATTCTAATTCACCCTCGATGTTGTGCAAAACTTTCTTTAGAGGTTTAAATGGGTGATACACATGATAACATGGTTCCAATGCAGAAGTATCTCAGCTGGTCACAGGGCACGTTGCTCCGTCTTGCTTTTGAATAGACACTTTGTATCCACCAACGTTTGGCAAATGGCGATATCTTCACTTGGTCATGCTTTATCCCTCCAGTGAATTCATTAATACGGACAGGGCTTTTGAACATTTGTCACATATTGAATGAATAGAATGAATAATGCTTTGTGCCCCTGCATCAGGTTAATCTTCATCATAGTACACACGTGGCTCTCACCTCTCTGATCTTAATCAGAGTATTGTCTGAAAGTGTGGGCCTCTCATATGATACCTCCTTGTGTTGAAAATGTCAATAGACATCCTTGTATATCATTGGCCTGCAATGTCAAAGCCCCAAGGACTGCATTAAATATTAAATATAATATAATAGCATTATTGTTTGACATACTCATGATGACCCCTTCAAGCAAAGGGAAGTCTGAGGACAAGGACTAAGATGTTAGGCTTAGCTAGAACTAATTGTTCAACCATAAGCGCTGAACCCGTGGGTGCTCGAGCCCCCCCAAAACAGAAGATATTCTTCATTCTCTTTAACCAATCAAAAAACAATTGAGATTCCCAACCTCTCTGATTGGTGGATCTCACATCAGGTCCCGACGGGTTGTAATATTCGACCATTAGGTTTAGCAATAGGCCTACAACATAACAACCTGACACAAAAGCTTGTGCTTTATTGGTTTTTTTTTTGCATAATGATAAATTGCATTTAAATAATGAACTCTAAAATAATCAGGTATATCAGTGAGAGAGCAACTCGGAACAACACTCATGGAAAGAATATGTGTTTTCGTTTGGTTGGAAATTGTATTTACAGTCTGTGTGTTTTTCTTGGCGAGACACTTTGTACAATACAGATTAGCCGCGTTTCCTCTGTCGGGCCAGTGCTAGGCCAGGGCTTTAAACGGGCCGTGCCGGGCTAATAGCCTCGGGCCAGTAGCACCTGGCCTGCGTTTCCACTGTCGGGCCAGAAGCTCCACAGCGCGTCACTAAAACACGCCCGCAGAGATGGTCCTCACTGCAGAACATGAAATCCACGGGGAGGAGTCGGATCCAGATCCAACTCCTCCCACCTTACATATACCTAAACCTACCCATCTCCGCCCCCTGATCCCTAAACACACCCCTAATCCCTAAACCCACCCCTAATCCTACCCATCTCCACCCCTCGGATCTTGATCCGACTCCTCCCTGTGGATCTTATGTACTGCATTGAGGTGCTACTGCGCAACACGCCTCTCTGGAACAACGTCACACTAACCCATCATTTCACCAACAAATAGAAGTTTTATCAGAAAACTAATCAGAAAGAAATCACTGGAAACAGCGTGCATCGCAAAACAAACATGATAAAAGCGGCCGTTTGCTGGCATTTTTGTTGTTTACTTGAATATTTAAAACCCAAGCATCGATGTTTTACCACAGGTTTACAATAAAAAGTGATACATTGATCATAATTAATTAATTTATGTCAAAATTGCACATTAGTCACACAGAAATAAATGACCGTTAACGTTAGGTCTATTTCACAAAAGAAAGAGGACACACTTACATTATTCAGTCGAGGCTGTTTCTGTTTATTGGTAGTTACAGGACATATATCACATTTAGAAACAATGATAATTTCTACAAATAATGTTATATGCCACCAAAAATACGACCTGAGGAGCGTTAGCACAGTCTCGACTCCCAGTAGCTACAGATATATTTTCAGTCAGAGAAACAGGAAGCTCCCGAAAAAAAGTAGATAGTCCGGTATAAAGAGACTACTATGTAGTATATGTAGGCTACTGACAGATAAAATAAAACATGGTTGTGATAGCCTTTATGATTGGTCTGACTTCTTCAAGCGTTCACCATGTTTTTTTACTATGCGTATCTTCAAGCGTTTACTATGTTTACTATGGTAGGGTAGAGTGGGGGAAAATGCCCCCCTGGGGTAAAATGCCCCCCACCCGTTTTCCCCAAAATAACCACTAGAATGAATCAAGATACATTTTTACTATTGCTATGCACTACGTTGACAACGGGGATATACAAATCTCCATGGAGAAGCAGACACCAGCGACGTATTTGAAGAGAAGAGGATTACATGGAAAATGCTATAATGTTCAGATATTAGTAAACAAGTGTTTAATAGAATATTGTTCACAGTGATATCACAGTAATGTATGATAGATGAATAGTGAAGTCTGTAGTTTGAGAGCATATGTTATTTATAAGGAATATAATTATATTTAAAAAAAAAAACAATAAAAAAAAAAAAACATAGCTTGTGGGGTAAAACGCCCCCTATGCTGAGGGGTAAAACGCCCCCCAAGGGGCATAGTTTCTCTTTATCATAATTACTATAGTAACATATTTCTGTTTATCAAAGTCTTTATTTTACACTTTAATGCAGTATAACTAGGCGATAAAATCAAAATATTTTAACAAAACATGATAAAATTACCTCAAGTGAGCATTAGCTAGCTAGCTTGGTGGATGCAATGATGGAAGGTGGTTAGGTGACCCAATGATAAAATATAGTGACTTTTAGAGCATTTATTGAATATATTTCACTTTAAATATACTAATTTATGTTTAATATTTATTTAGGGTTTTCTGTTTTTCTTGATGATAGTGGTGAACAAATACTACATCAATTATCAACCCCATATAGGCCTAGTGTAGAAATCAAAATATTAAAATGTTAGAAATTTGGCTATTTTGTACATTCCTGAAATAAATATTAATAGGTATATATACATGTTGTTGCATTACTTGCCTTTTACTTTTAGAGATTAAAAACTATATTTATTTTGCTGTTGATCTATGAAGCAAACTGGTTGGTAAGAAAGGGGGCGTTTTACCCCACCTTGGGGGGCGTTTTACCCCACCGCTGGGGCAAAACGCCCCCTTTGTACAAAAATATTTTCAGTCAATAATATATATAATTATGCAGGTTGAGCAATTTTAATATTTAGTAATATTCTCCTGCCATAGTCACTCAAAACTGGGATGGCAATTCTAGTCACATTTATGTTTTGTTTCACAGTAATGTCACATTTTCCTTAAGGGGGGCGTTTTCCCCCACTCTACCCTAATGGTTAGCGCGCATATTCTTTTGCATCGCGTAAATATTTCTACCTTATACGGTGATCAGAATCCACATCGGATCACAAACAGAAGGCATTGAAACATGAAAGTGAGTTAAATTATTTTAAAAGTCTTTAATGCTGACAGAATCATTCGGCGCTCCTGTCTCTCGACTCAGGTAATCCCCGCCTCTGTTCGTAACCACTCCTCTAGCCCGAGCTGGCCCGCTTTGGCCCAAGGTATTCGACGGGCCAGAAATCCTGGCCGTTGGCCCCGAGTAAGCCCCGATCAAGCCCCGGAAGTGACAGTGGAAACGCGACTGGCCCTGGCACGCACTAGCACGGCCCGGCCCTGGCCCGGCAGTGGAAACGCGGCTATTGTTTCACAGCAGCTTTACAGTGATCAAAAGGAAAATAATGATTCAATAATGCAAACATAGTTCAAATTGGCTGTAAAGCAGCTCTAAAAAAAAAAGAAAAAAAGTAGAAAATGTATCTTGTTCAGCTGAAGTCAGTTCAGTGTTGATTCAGATCATCAATTATTAAATTAATTCCATTCGGCTGTAAAGCAGCTCTGCAGAAAAGAGTGATGATGTCACTGTCCAGCTCAATTAAATTCTCAAATGTGATAATGTGTTGAGTCAGAGTGTATGTTTTTAATCTAGATTTAAACTGAACAGTGTGTCTTCCTCCCGAATATCGCTAGGAAGAGTTTGGGCACTAAATAAGAAAAGGATCTTGCATTTTGAAACCGCAATAGACGTGAAGGACTATAATGCGTTAAGAGCTCGCTCAAGTACCGAGGAGCTAAACCATTTAGGGCTTTGTAAGTAATTAGCAAGATTTTAAAAGGTGTGCAATGTTTAATAGGGAGCTAAATATGGTCATACTTCCTGGTTCTAGTGAACTCTAGCTGCTGCATTTTGGCCCAGCTGTATTTTGTTTATTAAGCCCTGCAGGGCAACCAGCCAGTAGAGCATTACAATAATCTAGCCTTGAGGTCATTAACGCATGAATACACCTGCGGAGAGAGCCCACCACATGGTCATCAGATTGGCTGTGGGTTGTGGTTGATTTTTGTCTCTTCTTTTTTGTTGAGTCTGGACTGAAACATTTCTTGTAGCTGGAATCACATCACATCTGGTTAGAAGAACATGGTGATTCCTTTTTCTGCGGCTCCCTCTAGTGAGCAACATTAATAAAATAGCTTTCATTTTCCAGTTAAAATGGCTGACAGTTTAGAATTTGCTGTATCATAAATTCATAAGTGTGTTCACTTCTTGACTTCTTCTCCATATGTGCAAAGTTTTGAGAAGTGCAGACTTTGTGCACACAAGATATAAACATAATAGTCATAATAAGGGGTCATACCAGGCACATGCAAATAATTGAATCTTCTAAAATACATAACTTTTTGTCAGCATGGTCTAGATCTGATGTGGGGAAAGTTAAGGGTCTGACAAATGGCTTAAGAGGAGTTTGAAAAAGTCACTTAAAAAAAAAAAAATTAGAATGGTGGATAAAGTTTTTAGATAATCATACATTTTTTTATTTTGTTCGGCCTTAAAGCAGGGATTCAGAAGAAATAAGAATTTGAATTCTGTCACACACAGTTGCAGAGTTATTAGCTAAAGCTTAAGGTTGCTTATTGCGCCAACTAGGGTTGGCTCAATACCACAAATTTGGCTTCGGTACGATACCAGAATCTTAATACCTCGGTATCCATACTAAATCGATACCATAGGTGACTAAGCAGCCTCAAAAGATAACTGAATTAAAAACTATTTTATTAAGAACACTGCATGCAACTGCAGTAACAAATGTGTTGCTTGTTTTCAAGCATCAATATATAAACAACATAACGTACTCGGTTACTAACGTAACCTCGGTTCTCTCTAGAGAGGGAACGAGTATTGCGCAAGTTTAGCTTACCCTACGGGAAAGATTCATCTTCTCGAGATATTGAAGCCAAACAATTATCCTTCATTTTGTATTCATTGTCAACGCAGTGCAGCAGCTAGCAGACATAGAGCAGGCAGTCTTGCGTGCTCATTGGCTGCCCTGCGGGCATCTGCTGCAGCCTACCAGTGAGCCCCGCGTGACGTCACGCCCAATGAAGGGCGCCCGCGCCTTCAGAGCGTCATAGCCCGCCAGAATGGGCGTGGCTTAGCGTATAAAAGAAGGGGCTGTAGGCTGAATTCCCTGGTTTTCGTCGACTGAATCGAAGTCGCTCGTGGCGCGAGCACGGCCGGTTACGCAATACTCGTTCCCTCTCTAGAGAGAACCGAAAAAACACCCGAAAGCTTTGAGATTCAGACTTACAAGTGTATTTGACGCCCCGATCATAACGGATGGGGAGCGTCTTATCAATGCCCTGCGTTTTGTGATAACATTTAAACGCGCGGGCGGCGCCCGGGGGGAGGTGTGTGTTAGTAAGCGTGAACGCTCTCCGGCGGGCACGAGACTTACATTCATAACCTGTTTTATTGACCGTGTAACAGAGTGGGCAGATAGTGGGCACAGACCTGTGGACACATTTCTTATATTCAACACTCAAGCGGCTTTTCTGCGCTTTATGAGAGTGTGCTCTGTGAGTGACACGAGATTTGATGTGCTTGTGTGTAGCGGTAGCTCGCACGGATGGCTGAAGGTGGCGAAGACGGCCGGCTTCCTCAGCGCTGTCCTAAGCTGGCTGTTCGCTGTTCGACGGCGGCGGTGGCTTCTCTCAGATCCAGCGATGCGAAGGGCTTCGCTGAAGAGACGAAAATCAGGGAATTCAGCCTACAGCCCCTTCTTTTATACGCTAAGCCACGCCCATTATGGCGGGCTATGACGCTATGAAGGCGCGAGCGCCCTTCATTGGGCGTGGCGTCACGCGGGGCTCACTGGTAGGCTGCAGCAGATGCCCGCAGGGCAGCCAATGAGCACGCAAGACTGCCTGCTCTATGTCTGCTAGCTGCTGCACTGCGTTGACAATGAATACAAAATGAAGGATAATTTTTTGGCTTCAATATCTCGAGAAGATGAATCTTTCCCGTAGCGTAAGCTAAACTTACGCAATACGAGAGAACCTCTCGTAAGAGAAACAGCACTTCTCAGTGCTCCATACTAAGTAAAACTGAAGTAATACAATTCATTTTTATTTAATTTTTTATTATTGAATTACTATAATTGAATTATACAAAAAGTGCAATCTTCCTATAAAAAGTAACAGAACAAGACGGTAGATCAATTATTTGCTTTTAAGACTTAATCTGTTTTGACATACAGATCAGGGTTTGTTTTGCCTCATTCCATTGCTATGGTGATCATCACTTGCAGTTGATTCAGAAGGTGTTGAAAACTGCAGGCAAAATCATCGGGACTGTCCTCCCGGAGATCTCATCTGTGTACACCTCCCGCTGTCTGCGTAGGACACACAACATCATGAGAGATCGGTTTCATCCAGCACACGGCTTGTTCCGCCTGCTACCATCGGGCAGGAGGTACAGGTCTCTTCGAGCCAGAACCACCAGAATGGCCGACAGCCTCTACCCCCAGGCAGTTAGACTGCTGAATAAGCACCATTCCCGGCTACCTCCTCCTCTCACTTAATCCACTCACTTAACACTACCCAACAACTGCAATAACTGTGAACTGGACTTTGCATTGTTGCAGCACACACAATTATACACATTTTCTGGTTAATAGTTATTTTTCACCTCATATGCCCTTTCCTTGTTTGTTATGTCACTTTGCCCTGTTTCTGTGCTATTGTTGATCTCACATAAATCCGTCTATTATGCATATTATCCAACAATTGCAATAATTGTGACTGGACTTTGCATCGCTGCAGCACATACAAGTATACTCTTTTTCCTGGTTACTAGTGATTCTCCGCCTCATATACCATTTTCCTTGGTTGTCATTTGCCGCTGTGCCCTGTTTACAAAATATGCTATTGTTGATCTCTTGCACTTCATGAAATTGCACTGTCGATTGATGCTCTAATGTAATTTCTTTGTATCACTGCAATGACAATATATTATTATTATTATTATCACTGACAATCATTGCAGTTTCGGATTCAATCCACCGTTTAAATAAGGTTGTCATTTCAGAAACTTTGAAATGTGCTGTTTGCAGCGCTCCAATTATAATCACTGAGCATTGTGCCGATGACATACCAAGTTTCGTAATGATATGCCAATGTGCATTTTATGACAAAATTCAAAATGGTCAATGCCTAAAAGGGTTGACATGGGAATAATATTTGGTATAATTCAACTCTGTATGCTGCACTGAATCGAAAGATACCAGATTTATGATTTATTTATTTATTTTTTCAAATCTCCTAGGTGGCCCTGTAAGCAAACAAGCAAGTAGCCTCAGGTCATATTTTTGATGACGTGTACCAAATTTGGTCTGAATTAGGGGTGGGCGACCGAAATCTTATTCCCCGATATGAGTAATTGTATTTCACGATAACAATATATAACACATTCACAATATAGTTATTTTTGCTTTAAATAAGGTTTTTATGATATACATTTTTTATACCATTGAAATTTCATAATTCTTATCACCATTTTCAATATAATTACTACTAGCCTAAAAAGCTCTCAACCTTACTGAAGATAAGTAAACAGTGATAAAAAAGAGCAAAAAAAAACAAAAAAAACTACAATAGAACAAATACACAAATGAAATAGACCTACCTGAAAAACTTCAAGCACTAAATACTACATAAAATGTATTAAGTAATCAAATGTATGAACAAAAACAATGCATAGTCTTTACTTTGTAAATTAAATATAAATTTATTCTTATTAAAGTTACAAAAGTGATTCAGTCAAGAACAGATATATTTTCTCTTTTTTTGTAAATTTGGATGCTGTCACTTTAAGACCGACTTCACGGATCCAATATACTTCTGCGTTTTCTCTCTCAACTGTTAAAGTTCACTTAAGACATAAATGACTGTTTACTTGCAAATACATGGTCAGTTTGACACATAGGTATATTTAACTGTTCAAGCCTAATTACATGGCAAAAAGCACTCAGTTCAGTGCTTGCGCTCTATGAGCAGCGGCTTCATTTCATTCATCTCTTAGACAGCGCTGAGAAACAGTCTCTTAGAGAGCACGTGCATATACTGAAATAAGTTCTATTTCGCTGCTTATTGTGTTTCAACTGTTTAAAATCACCTGTTTTTAAACCGCAATGCAAATGATAAGCTTTCGTGACAAAGCAGCACAGCAACGTCACATGAGCCTAACCGCGATAGAGACGATAGTCCAAAATCTCTACCCGTTGACACATTTCTACCGGTTAATCGTGTCTGCCGGTATATCGCCCACCCTAGTCCGATTACACTAAAGCGCTGCAGAGATATAGCCGTACATATTGACGTGCACTTTGACAAATTTGTTCGCACATTATTTGTGCACAGTGGTAAAAAAAATTTTTTTAGATGAACCGGCTAGGACGAGTTTGAAAAAGTTTTATTTTTTATTTTTATTCAAGATGGTGGAAAAAACACAGCAGACAAAGCGATTCTTCCTTTTGAAATGTAATGTGTGACCCCCTCTCACCGATTCAATGTGTAATCTGCCCACAACAGCAACTAAATTGTACCCCAGACAGTCTTGTAGTGAGAGAAGTACAGTGATCCGATGACTTTGAAAATTGTCTAATGTGTTCCTTCTTGCATTACATTCCAACTTGAAAGCTTTAGAGGAAACCCTCCCTATTCATTATATATAATCAGCAGTGATGTAGTCCTAACAAAAATGCAACATGCTCAGCACCAAGGAAAGGAGTTTAAACTGCTGAAACTTCACTTACCCTTGCGTGCATTATCATCATGCCAAATTAGATTTTTTTTTGGAAGTTTACACATTTTTCTGTCTTTAAATCACAGAACGTGCATGTAAAATAATATGAAATGGCCATCTCATCAGTGTGACATTAAAACACTGGCTGTTGTGTACAACTTGCAAACAATTAGCTTTTTTTTCATATTTCATCATGTCTCTCTTTCTCTTTTTGCAGTTTTGTCCACATCCATGGTGGTGAACCTAGCTGATGGAAAGGAACGCTGTCAAACAGCTCAACATGGTTTCCAGGCTTCCCAAGTTTGCTTCCCATCCCTCAGTCACCACCATGACCCCCCTTCCCAAAGGATCTGCCCTCCCGGTTTCCTCCATGGAGTCTAAAGTTGGACCTATAGGCAGGCACACTAGTTTGACACGTGTGCCATCCCTAAATTGGAGAAAGGGTGAAGAGGACAGTGGAAATAAAGTTCAACACTCTGGCTGCTTGGATGAGGAGAGTAGTATAACTATAGATTCTCAGTCCCCAGTGATGGTGACTAAAAATCCTTCCCCTGCAGCTGCAGTTAAATGTAAGAGTGCAGTCCCAACTTCACAAAGTAGCTGTCCCAGGAGTATACCCCAGCCGAGCAAAACCATTCCCCGCATGACTACTCCCAAACGCCTCTCCACAGGGAATCCCCTCTATAATGGTATAGCTACTCTGCATGGTGGTAATGGTGGTGGTGGTAATGGGCGTTATGGCACCTCAGGGCCTTGTCTTGGTCATGTATCCCAACAAAGAACCCTGCAGGGCAAACTGTCCCTGCCCAACGACAGCATCAAGTCTTCCTCTAAAGAGAGCATAGCGCACTCTCAGAGTTTCACCCATTTCAAGAGGGCAGCCTGCCCCACCAGCCCACCCATGACCCGTTCCTTTTCCTTTAACAAAGCTACAGAGCTTGCTAAAGAACTCCCCAGACCTTTAGTAAAATCTCCAGTGGCTAGATCACCCCTCATTCAGCCAAATCCAGTATTATCTGAAGGGAAAGTAGGTAAATATGGGATTGCAAGGCCCTCTGTAACTACTACTGATCATCTTTTGCCAACGACCACAATAAAGAAATCACTTTTACCCAGCTGTTCAGGTAAAAAAACATCTATGCTCAGTTATAGACTTACACGACCAACACTCAACAAACATCTCCGTCCTGTTGTCCCCGAAACTGTCCAAAAAGAAGCAGAATTGAGTCAAAATATCCAAGATCCCACACAGATATCAGAAACCAGTTCAGAACCAACCACCAACAATGAAAGTATTGAAACTACCCCAAATGATACCTCATTTGAAGTAAAGGAAGTTGAAGGCAGTCTGGGCCCTTTCTTGGAGGTTTTGGATGTTATGTCGCTATCATCGTCGTCCTCTGTGGAGAATAATGATACTAGTGAAGAGTACATGGATGATTTTGATAATCTCGGGAATGGAGGTGAGACCCTGCTGCTGCCTGTCCTCAAAGAAGGGTTAGACCACTTTGGACTATGTACAGATGCCAACACTCTAATCACCAAGTGCAATGAGGAAACATCGCTGACCAACCTGCACACCTTCTTGTCCGAATCGGTTGACTGGGCAGGGATGGGACTCGCAGGTTTGATTGAGAATTTCTTTATTTCCATTACACCTCAGAACTACTAATCCCAATTTCTAGATTTTGACTGTTCTAACCCTAGGTACCTTCAGAGTGTAATACATTACCCCTGCATTGGTGCCCTAGTTTGTAAGAATGTTCCTAGATGCATTTCTTGAAAAATTATAATAAGAACTTTTATTTTTTTTAAAGAATGAAATGTCAGGCTTAATTTGGTGTTATCTGATTGGTTTGGCAGTTCTTGCAGTTCTTTTTGGACTACCTGCAGATAACTGTAATACTCTTAACTTATTGATAACTATTTATTTGAGATTTAACATTAATATTTGAGTTATGACTGGCTTGAGGGGAGTTCAGCACTTTCCGGTGCGTTTTTATTTTATTTGATGTGTTATGTGTTTTAAATCACATTGGTACTTGTGCATGTCCCTAATTAAATCGAGTATGTCCATCACTTTGCAAAAACATACTGCGTGATGTAGCCTTTTCGGTTTAGGTTAGACTACTTAGCATTTAGAGTGCATGCTATCACAGCGTGATTTACCCTATTAAAATGGGGTCAATTCTGTCACTGCTGCGAACTAACCACCGCACAACATATGAAGCAGAAGCATAACAAAAACTTTAGGAGTCAGCTGTTCACGGCAGTCCTAAACCTGACAAAGTACCAGCACAATAAGAAGAATTTGATTCTCCAGAATGTTTTGTGAATCTGGCCCCTGATCACCCTGTAAGGGTGTTAAAGGGATAGTTCACCCAAAAATGAAAATTCTGTCAGTATTTACTCACCCTCATGTTGTTCCAACCCCATAAGACCTTCGTTCATCTTCGGAACACGAATTAAGATATTTTTGATGAAATCTGAGAGCTGGATCACTCCTTCATACTAGTCCATAGGCTTCTACAGAGATTGAAACTTGCCGGCCTCGAAAAGTTATTAAAGACATCGTTAAAATAGTCCAAGTGACTACAGTGGCTCAATCTAAAGTATATCATGCGACGAGAATACTTTTTGTGCGCAAAAACAAACATAAATAACGACTTTATTTCATCTATTCATTTCCTTCTTTTTGGGCCTCTAGTCAGTTAAACTAGTGTAATTGCGTAGAGCTACGTCACACGTAGGCTCACTATTGGCCGACGCTGGTCATGTGGGTGATGCGTGTGACATACAACAACAGAAGCTTACGCTATTACACTAGTGAACTGACTCGAGGCCCACAGAGAAGGAAATTAATAGTTGAAATAAAGTCGTTATTTTTGTTTTGTTTTGCGCACAAAAGTGTTCTCGTCGTTTGATAAACTTAAGATTGAGCCACTGTAGTCACTTGGACTATTTTAACGATGTCTTTAATAACTTTTCGAGGCCGGCAAGTTCAATCCCTGAATAAGCCTATGGAGGAGTGATCCAGCTCTCAGATTTCATCAAAAATATCTTAATTCGTGTTCCGAAGATGAACTAAGGTCTTATGGGGTTGGAACAACATGAGGGTGAGAAATACTGACAGAATTTTCATTTTTGGGTGAACTATCCCTTTAACATTACAGTATCCCTTAGCCACAAACCAGTGTGATTTAAACTAATATAGTGTTAAAAGTGGAAGTATGTCATGTTAAAATCTCAAAGCAAAATCTCAAAAATGTAAAGTATGCTCTATGCAAAGCATATATACTTCTATCAGTGGTGTACAGTGGTGTTCTGAAATTAGGAGGCAAAGTCCTCACATTTTTTTTAATGTTTTTTTATTATTTATCAATCAACTTTAAATTCATGTCCCAGTTACACTTAATGTTGTCACATTTTCCTGGTTAAATAAAGCTGCAGTCCGCATTTTTTCCTCTTTGTCGCCATCTCTGTTCGAAATCGGCAATTGCAGTCATTCACGGAATTATCAACTTTACGTGAGTTGTAGTTCGACACCGCACAGCGCGGATGAACACATTGAGGAGAGTGTGCAGCTGTCAATCACCGCACCGGTGTCGATACTGGCATTCAGAATCACAGATTATTCTTTTTGGAAGTATGACTAACATAATAATTTTCACCGGAAAATGTCATCTGAACAAGTAAGTAACATCCACTTTTGTTCTGGTTCTGACATTGCTGTAAATCGCGCTGATTAAATCTAAAAATCGCTTATCACGCAAAACTGTGCAAATTATACTTTGTTCTCAACTTGTTAATGTTAACAACCTCAGCATTGCGTTACTACATATAATGTCCTTCCGATATGTATCCTTGTTTTTGCATGGGTCCGGTTGCAGTCTCTTTTTTTCTGTAAGTTAGCCACAGTAAGTTGCATTTTACAACGGGGGAATCTGTTGTCACTGGTGATTGTCGTTTGAACCTTTCTGGATCCGCCATCAAATTGATAAGTTTAATTATATCAAGTGCTGTGAGAAAAGGCTATAAATCTCCACCTCCAACATCCTCACACGCAATATAGCCTACTAGCCGAGACTCCTCCTTTATGTGTACAGATGTGACGTAATGACGCAAAGACATGCTCGAATCTCCCGTGGAAATCCACCAGTACCGCTGGAGTTAAAAACATTATTACAAGCTTACCGTTTTGAGTCGAGCTACGGCAAGCAGATAGTTTTGAACACTGGCTGGTTATGTATTTTCTCAAATATGTATTTTGGATAATTTTTAACCCAAAAAAGCTACGGACTGCAGCTTTAAATAAACATTACATAAAAAAAGAAGCCAAATGCAATTCTAGTTTGTATCTTTAAATTAACAATGTAATTAATGTTCTATTTATTAAAACAAAGTGAACTCATTTTCGAATCATCAGTCATCGAGCTCGGTAAACACTGGTGATCACAGATACGAAGATGTACCTTTAATTTCACCAAGCTGATTGCTTACTAAAAAACCCCAGCAGTCATCACGTTTTTGAGGCCATTTCAAGTTTAATTTTGACGTGACATAAAGAGGTGATATCTAAGTGGCTGAGTTGTTTACTTACTTTTTATTTAGTCTTCCCAACTCAATCATTTAGTTTATTCAGATAGATTCGCAAATGTGCACGAAAACAAGGCGGATTTATCGCACGAACCAATCATATCCAACCATAACCAATCCTATCCAATCATAGCCCGATGGAGGCATTGCCTCCTCTCATGTGACTTTCCCCATTCATTCTCAATTACCCTGTGCCAAACCCATCACACGCTTTACAGGGTCTGTTAAAACTCAATGGGCTGTTGCGAAGCCAGAGGGGTGTCCAAGGGTGTCCAAAATTTAATTGGCTACATCCGTTTGACCTCCTCTTGAAATAAGCATTTATTTTGCTGCACATTGTTAATGTATTAATGTTGAATATTAAGAGAATATTAATGTTATTTGCAAAACACAGACGATTAAGAATAAACAATTCTTAAACGTTTGTATTTTGCAACTAACAAGCGCAGGGCTGTTCAAAATCCTGCCGAATTTTGACTGGTTTCTACAATTTTGTTAGCTTATTTATTAGAAATACAATGTCACATGGGCCTAAACAACATGATATTCTTTCACAGTCTATGGACCCCCTAAAGTAGCCTTGGCCACCCCATGTATTAAAGTCTAGTTCCGCCACTCTCAATGGGCTCAAAGAAGGCAAGAGAGATGCGGACTTTAACTTTACCTGCTGTTGTCGCTGTTGGACAGTGTCACTTTAGAAAAACGAGGGATTTATACACTTTTTTTTTTATGTCACACTTTGTAATATTTGCATTTTTATTTTTATAATATGGATTATTTTCTCATTCAATTTTTTTATGAGGCACTGCCTCCTCTGAGGAAATGCCCCTGACTTGTATGTACAAGTATTTTTGTCATCTTGCAATATAACAATGTATTTTTTATCAGTAATTCTCAGAATTGTATGCAATATTGTAAATGCATAGTGTATAAAGCTGTATATGTACGGTTTGATGCTGCCTTATATTTTGGCCAAAACAATGTACCTTAGAAGGCAGCATAATGATGGAACAGTATTCCATCTTGAATGTGCCTATAATACTTAAAATCCTGTCAATTAGCTTTAACATTTTTAAACAATTTGAGAAGATCCATACTGTCACTAAGATTACTTTAAAATATATTTCTCTGTCACTTTCTTACCCATTTTATTGTCTGTCTTTCAGCTGGTAAAGATGACTTTGTACATGGGACATCTCCTACAGGCGATTTCCCTCATGGCTCGTCTCTGGACCTGTCGCCCTCAGACAGCTCTGGAGGGACTTACATGTGGGATGAAGAGGGGATGGAGGCACTGGCAGACTCTGGACATCCCTGTGGAAGCTTTGGCTCTGATCTCAACAGCGTGGTGAGTCCAAAGCTTTATGAAATGATTGACCTAAGCAACTTACAAAAGAGAAGTAACATAATTTTTACAAACATTTTCATAATTAGTGGATTATTGAGTTTCATTTTTTAGTAGTGGTTCTTTAACTTGCTCGTACAACTAGCCTTTGTGGTCTTTGGCCCTGCGATGGAGAATCGCTCCTCTAGGCAACTCTCTGCAATCTTCTTTCCAAGCTCCTAAAATACACTGCCAAACTTGTCTGAATCAGTGTGCTTTATGGTTGACTTTTAAAATCATAGTTGATGAACACAGTTGATTTTTTGTGTCTTTAAAGGGGACATAACGCACACAGTTTCTGCCAATCTCATGTCAATCTTGACTGCCTAAAGAGTAGTATTGCATCTTTCATATCTCAGAAGAGTCTTTCGTTTTATCAGATTTATAAAAGATAGATACAGCTGTACCGCTTCTTTCCGAAAACATTCAAACTCCTGGAGGCGTGACGTGAAGTTCTGCCGATGACTTCCGTAACCCGAACAAAGCACGTTGATGGGCGTTGCTCTTGCTCTCGCTCTGGTTGATGTGTGCGTGCGCTCTTCCGGCAGAAGTGCCCATACAAGGAATTCCGCCCTTTATGACGTGACATCATACAGAGCCATACTCGGGAAAAACTTTCCGAAACTTGTACGAACCCTGAAGGAGTGTATTTGACACACAAATACTTCGTCATTCGTCCTACTCATTTTTTTTAAACTTTGGCCATGTTTAGCATGAGAACCCAACTCTGTAACAATGTACATAAGTCAGTTTGCATGAAAAAGCATTAGACATCCCCTTTAAAGTGAGGTTTGTCTTGTGCTCAAAGCCCAGAGACTGACTGGATAAGGCTGTCAGCTTGAGTTATTGAAGGTGTGTCTCTGATTACTCATCATAATTCTGAGAACACCAATTTGGCTCCTGCTGATACTCATTTGTCTTTCTTCTGGAAGCAGACGATCAGATTGTCAGCTTCATGGCAGTTAGTAAATGGTGAGGTGAAATCAAAGTCAAATGAGAGGATGACTTGGCATTTATGATCAAAGCGCTAGCCTTTATCCTCCTTTGCATCTATAATATATTGTTAAATGCCTCTCCCTATTATATTTATCTTTCTGTGTTTAAGCCAGATTACAAATCTTTCAATTAGTGTAAGTGCGTCTCTGTTTAGTTATTATTTAGCTAAATATTTTTTTTGTTTGTAAATATGGCACATATTAGATAAACAACAGCTGCATTTTCCTATCATTGCTTAGTGTATTATAGTAATACTTTTTGCTAAATAATATTTAATAAAATTTGTTAATTATATTTGGCACTGAGTGTGTGGGTAAGTCGTTTTTGAAATATGCTGTCTGGAAGTTAGTCGGACCGACACAACAACAAACGTGTAGCCAATCAGCAGTATGACGGTCGAGAAGAGAGAACGATCAAGAGGGAGATTTGAAGAAAGACTGCAGAAATAGAGATGGGACACAATACAAAAGAGAAAAGTCATCTTCATCTTCATTTATATAGCGCTTTTAACAATGGAGATTGTTTCAAAGCAGCTTTACAGAGATAAACATACAATTTACGGTAACAGAGATTGTTTTGGCTTTATAGCGATTTTGAATAATGTTATTTCCAGCTAAAGTTGGTTTTGATTGATTCACTTCCAGCAAAATTATCATTTCTTATTACATTAGGGGCCACTAAGACGACGGCGTTCTCTCTAAACAGACTTTAAACGCGAACCTGTGACCTGATGGCGTTCACATGCGCATTAAAAATTGATTCTATAGCTATATTCGTTTGAATATGTGTGCGCAGGTTTGTAATTTCCCAACAAACCATGAAAACCTGGAAAATAAAAGGGGTATGTTTAGGCAAGAGCTTTAGGTCCCTCGTTAATATTAGAAAAGCTGTCCAGCGCTGGAGAGAGCTAAGTGGGAAGGCCTGAAAACAGACGCGGTCAAGGCTAGGGAAAAGAGGCCAACTTGGCATGCCAATTTTGCAAATGGAGCTTGAGGTAAGTAGTTTAGCGCCATGTTGCGTTGATCAATACACCATTTCCTGTTGCACTTCTCAGTGAAGACACATTAAAGCCCACTCAGAGTTTGCAAAAACACGCCTAAAAATCTTAGACTGTGAGAAACGAGATTCTCTGGTCTGATGAACCTCAATTCCGTTTCTGAAGGAAACCAGCTGAACAAAGCAGCTGAATGAGTGCTGTGCAGCCTCTTTAGTAGCCTGCCTTCAAGGGCCACTTGGGGGCAGCAGAAACTCACAAACATTCAAAGCGTCAACCATTTCAATAAGCTTATCATCTTACAGAACATCCTACATATAGTTCATTTCCTCACCCTAATGTTGTTCCAAACCCATATGGCATTCTTTTTTTTCTATGATACACAAAATGAGCTGTTTTGCAGATGATCTTTTACATGGAGTGAAAATGAATGGGAACTGGAGCTCTCAAGCTTCAAAAGTAAAAAAAACAATAATGTATCATAAAAGTAGAATATAAAATATGAACATTTTCAAGACGTATGTATTCATACAATATCATTTTGTTTAAAGGTACAATAGGTGATTCTCTACAGAAATCTTTTTTCGTTATACTGTTTGAAAGTCTCATATCCTGATAGCAATCACTATGCATAATTTATTGATAACAATAATTCTTCCAGCTAGCAATGTAGTTTTTCAGCAATGTTTAGCAGAATGGTTGAAGCTACACATAGACCCAGTGGCGCAGAAATAGTGATGTAATCAGATCATGATTGTGTTTATAGTATTTTACAATGGCTTCGAACACTGCTCCGCCAATTAAAATCGGGCTTGTATCTATCTGTTTTCAGAAATAACCTGATATCTTGTAAACACAACTTTGTTTCCAGACATTCCATATTCAGTATTTTCATCCTTTCCAGTCTAGTGGCAGTATTTGCCTTAGTCTTTTCGTAGGGGCTCTGTAGTTTTTTCAGCTTGGGGCTTTGTTTCCTTTAAATACAATCCAACAACTTATTCGACACTTGACTTGACCAAAACTGATTATTTAATCACAAACTGATCATTTTAATCACACAAAACATCATTGTGCTTTCCAGCTGAAATGAACACTTGTGGCAGTAAAACACCTTTTCACAAAATTGATGATTACAGGCACAGATTATCAATAAGTAAATATTTCTTTTCACGCGGTTCCTTGCACAGTACTGTTATAACCTCTAAATACTTGTACCCTAATGCTTCATTTGTAAATGAATATATTTTGTCATGTGCATCACATAACCAGCTCCATATCTATGACTTCTGACATAGAAAAACTTTGCTCAGGAGAAACACGAGTCACGATAAAAGAGAGTAAAGGTTTGTAGTAGCAAGCTAAAATGGCATGGTTGCTTCAGCAAAAGTGTTCTGAACTCCCGCAATATGTACAACCACATACTGTATAATAAAACTTGCTGCAGAACAAGTACCGAGACTTGCTACTGCCAATACATTCACAGAAGTGCTGCTGTGAGCATGTGATAACCCCCATAGCAGATCTATACAGGTGGAGCTGGGGAAGGTGGAGGGTTTCTGAAAGCGCACTGCAGACTGCTAACAGCAAACACAACCAGTGTTTGAATGTTGAGCCGTAGCACATTAGCCGCTGATGCAACATCAACCTATCAGCTGCATTATGTAAATGACGATGCGATCGCTACCAAATTCGCCTTTGGCTAAGTCCTGCCCCCCTTAGTTACTGTTGCTACGTCCAACAAACAAACTTCATCTGGGCTCTGGTATCAACATGGCTTATGCTGTGACAGCTCTTCCTGCTGAAATTTTATCAAACTTTTATAAAGCAGCAAATAAAGTGTCCGATAGAAGTAGGCAAAAGGGGCTGCAATATACGTTCGAAGGCTATATTCACGACATACAGGTGAAACGCAAGGAACAACAAGGCATCCAAATAGAGGCAAAAGCGGTATGCGGTCACAGTCAAAAAATGAACAACCGCATGTCCTACTAATCGAGACGGAGGCTGGGACTAACAATATCTGTTCATGCAAAGCTGGGTAGGTCTCTATTCACTTCTATAATCTTTATTACAAAGCAAACGGACTACCTGAGTATAACGTGGTATTTATTAGCAGTGTGTGCTACACTTGTCAGGATTTGACTTCGGTTTTGGGAAGGGAAGAAAACGCACACCCCCCTCCAACCACTCTGGGAAACGCGTATCTGTGTTACATATGCCCCAGGCACAACGTTTAACCATATTTTTGATAAAACTACGACGGTAATAGCCTGTCGAGACCAAAAATATGAGACGCCTGTGTTAAAGTAAATGGAGCGCTGTGAAAAAGTGTCGGACCTCTGTGGGAGCTCGTTCTTGACTGCGCTGTGATTGGTCAATCTACATTCTAGGGTGTGGCTTAGCCAAAGGCGAATTGAGGTACCTCTCAGCCTACGCCATCTAGAGTTTCATGCCAGAACTTGGTATGGATTTTCATTAGCTCCAAGAAGGACTCCAAGGACTTACGCTAACCGGCATGTATAGAGTGCTGCAGTGATGTTGTGATGTTGTACTTTTTTTGGCCAATCCAGAAGTTAGCATCACTCTACGGTTACATTCTCAACAAAAACCCAATAAGATTTTTCCATTGGCTTTTGGATCATTTCAGAAAATAAGCTGTTACCAACAAAACTTTATGATTCTTTCACGTTTTGTTCATCATGATAATCTTCACGAATGAACACAACTTCCATACATTTCCAAGCTTGCATACTTTCAGCAGAAGTAAAAAGCTA
The DNA here is from genome assembly GCF_029890125.1 of Rhinichthys klamathensis goyatoka. Classification (NCBI taxonomy): domain Eukaryota; kingdom Metazoa; phylum Chordata; class Actinopteri; order Cypriniformes; family Leuciscidae; genus Rhinichthys; species Rhinichthys klamathensis. The sequence continues at coordinate 891,537 of NW_026606592.1, read as the reverse complement.
AAAGTAGGCTATTAACGAACTACACTACGGTTGAATGAATTTAACGTCTCCACTATTAAGGTTACAAACTCTCTTTCAGTCTTTATTTAAAAACTTTTCCCTGAAAGTTTGAGTTAGAATAGTTTGCAAGAGTGTGATTATAAACACAAGGCAGTGAAAACAGACTAGTGAGTAGATACTTCGGACTAGTTTTCCTGTTTTGCTTGATGAGATTTACTATCCCCGAAAACCCATGTAGCATTAGCCACTTAGCCACTATAGCAACGGCCTTTTCAAAACAAGTAAAAACTTTTAAAATAAATAACAAGGGGTTATTACTGATGTATTCTATTTCACAGAATAAAACGTGAACATATCTTGAACTTGTTTTAACTACAGACCTTATTTCAGGCATTTAACCAAAAACCATTCTAAAAACCCATTGACTTCAAGACAGTGGAACCAGAAGTGCTAAAAATGCTAACTTGTTTCTCTTTTTTGGCCTACAAAGAAGCGTCACCCCTGCAAAACTCTGTAAGCAAAAATACTTTGAGCTAGAAAATATTTGACTCCCTGGTAACCATTTCAACTAAATGAGATTGTAAATGTGAAACAGTAAATAACACACACACACACACACACACACACACACACACACACACACACACACACACACACACACACACACACACACACACACACACACACACACACACACACACACACACACACACACACACACACACACACACACACACACACACACACACACACACACACAGTGACTTGTCAAGAACTTGTCAACCAAGGAACAGAAGTGACTCAGGAATCAACCAAGTGCGAAAACTCTGAGCGATGGTGTTCTGCTCCCGCTCCTCACAGAACGTCTGTCACGCTCAGATATCAGTGCTCCTTTTCTGATTGGCTGAGTCAGAAAGGATGATTTCCTCCCCACTGCTTATGTGCATTTCCTCAGACAGTTCAGCTGACCCAGTGTGCTGTGTGTCTACACCTGCTCTCTTGACTTTGGGTTATGCCGAACGTAGGATATGATATGAAAGTCATGAAACTGTGTTTCAAAGTGAAGTGTCTGAGACACTGCGGAGCCAACAAACAAGCTAAAATTATAGGAGGCCATATGGTAGTGTACTCATAAAATTTGACAAAATAAATTTATATAGAATGTATTTTAAATGTAGAGTCTTTCACTTCTGGGAAAATGAACCAGCAGCGTTTCGATCAAACTGATTTTCGTATGACATGCCTGACAATGATTTGTTTTTATCAAAACATTACCGTTTTAATTAAGAAACATTAAAAAAGGAGGAATAGGCAAAATAACTGACCGGTCAGATGAGACAGTGCTCCACTAGGGGGCAGCTTGTTTCCAACATGATGAATTGCAACAAGATTATTGTTTGCAAGAGAGATGCGGTGACGTTATTATACATCATTTTTTATCTCTTTCTTTCACTCTTTTATACTATGTTCTGATCTCCCTCGCTTTCACTCTCGTCATATGGGCTTTCATTGCCACTTTCTCAACATTGCCTAGTCATTTGGGCTGTTTAGAAGTTTGATGCATCTCCCTAGTTCACCAGGACCGTCTGTTGTTGTTGCCTGCCAAGCGTCACTTGAGGGCCCTCACTATGGCACTGAATCCATTAAGATAACACATGTTTCTCATGTTTTTCTCTTTCCTGAAGGCAAAACCTAAACTATAACCATCCCCTGAAGAATCTGCAAGATCGCTAAAGCATTGGATTTTAATTTTAAACACCACAAAGGGTGTAACTAAGTAACTTTTTCCCACGGTAAAAAAGTTTTAGGGTACCATGGGGCTAAATGTGCTTTTCACTACTTTCATAGTGTATGATTGCAGAAAAAAATATACAAATACTTTAGCTAAAGTAATATGTTTTGCATATAACCAAGTTGTCTCTCTAATGCACCTTCAAAACAATCATTTCAGCAAAGTTTGTACCATATTCTGTTTATTTTGGTAAATAAAAAAAACTATTTAGTATCCCATAATTAAATATGGCTTTTCAGTAACAATAAATGATATTTTATATGAAATTATATTTTAAAATATGGTTTCATAAAGAGGTCGATTGACCGGTTTTGCCGATTAATTGGCACTGATAGCCGATTGCTTGACAAAATATTTAGCAATTTTGATTACATAATCAAGTGTACTAGAATTGTAGCAAATAAAGTGTGAGAGTATACATACAATATACACATTTGTCTAATTTCAGTGCTATGGCATTTGTGTAGATATAATGCCACCTTTAAGCATGACTGTTTGGATTTATGTGAAATGTTAACACTTTACAATAAGATTCCACTTGTAACATTAACTAAGGTTAATAAAAATAATGTTCATTGTTAATTTCAACATTTACTAATAGACTTTTACATTTTAAAGTTGTATTAATTTAACATTAGTTAATGCACTAGGAACTAACATAAATAACGATCAAGGTATAATCAATATATTCATATTTTGTTATATTTAGAAAGTACAGTACATTTGTTTTTCAATTTTTGTAATAAAGTTCAGCACTATTTTTGTGTTATGTTTGTTTTCATTCAGTATCCATTAAAAAAAACTCTCGGTTGATTAATCGATTATCGGTCAGCGACTTTCGATTTAAGTACCTTGAAACTTAAAATCATTAACTGTACCTTTGTCTTAAAATATATTGGGTATTTTTAACGATTCACATTTGAATTGACATTGTGTTGCTGCTCACAATCGCATCAAGGATCAGACACATTGCCAGGTTTAGAAAAATTCTGCAGTTTTTGTGCCATCTAGTGGTTTAGAAGGAAATACAATCAAATGTGACATTTACCTTTGTTCACCTTTAGCCCTGTTGTACCCTACCCCTAAAAAATGGAAAAAGGAAAACAGATCCCTACTTACAGAGTTACAGTGGGCAGAAATGTGAACACAAGACAGTTTACAAGCATAGTCATCCTTTTTAAGAAATCCACTGTATCCATGACTTGCAGTATTTCTCAGGGCTGGACTTTGTTCCATAGTGAGGTGTTTTTGGCTTGTTCATTAGCTATTAAATGAGGTCAGCTTTTAAGTTGCTTTGTTTGAGTTTCTTTGACTCATTAAAGGATTAGTTCGCCCAAAAATGAAAATTCTGTCATTAATTACTCACCCTCATGTTGTTCCAAACCTGCAAATAAAGATATTTTGATGAAATCTGAGAGCTTTCTGTCCCTCCATTATTACCACTTTCAAGGTCCAGAAAGGTAAAGACATTGTTAAAATAGTCCATGTGACTACAGTTGTTCAAGTTATGAAGCAATGGGAATACTTTTTGAAGACCCAAATTTGGTAACACTTTATAATAACTACACGCTAATAATCATTAGTTAAGCATGAGTAAACAGTTAATTCATCATTCATAAAGCATTAATAGACATTAATAAGCAGTTTATAAATACAGCTATAAATGCTTTCTTCTTGATTTACAAGCATATCTATAATTTATTTAATAATTGTATTTTCATCCTTTATTAATGATCAATTTATTATTTCTAAATGATTAATTGCATTTTTTATAAACCAGTTATTTAAGAGTTTTCAGTGGTTCGCAAGATTACTTAGAACGTGTAAGTAAATGATTAATAAACTATTTAAATGTACATTCATACATCTTATTATTCAGACATATAGTGATGGTTACTTAGTGTGTTAATAAATGCTTTATTAACATGTATTTATGCTGTAATTCAGGGTTAATTCGGGTAGTTATAAAGCATTTAGTAGTGGTCAGTTAACTATGTTTGTGAGCTAATCTAAAGTGAGGACTATTCATGCCTTGTAAAGCATTTGTAAAGGAGATTTAAAGGCTGTTAAATATTTCTATGTTCTGTATCACTGTGTTGTGTTTGTTACATTTTACTGTTTAGAAGATTGATGCGCCTTTAAATCTCCTTTATAAATGCTTTACAAGGCATGAATAGTCCTCACTTTAGATTAGCTCACAAAATAGTTAACTGACCACTACTAAATGCTTTATAACTACCTGTATTTACTACATTTACTTACACTTTCTAAGTGATCTTATGAATAACTGACAACTCTTAAATAACTGGTTTATAAATAATGCTATACTTCATTTAGAAATTATTAATTGATCATTAACAAAGTATGAAAATACAATTATTAAACGCATTATAGATATGCTTATAAATCAAGAAAAAAAGTGTTTATAGCTGTATTTATAAACTGCTTATTAATGTCTATTAATGCTTTATAAATGATGAATTAACTGTTTACTCATGCTTAACAAATGATTAATAGCATGCAGTTATTATAAAGTGTTACCTAAAATGTTACTGTTTAATGGCTTTTATTTTTAATGGCTTTCAGTATTATTTTTCAATTAATGTTCATAATAATTTGTATAATGTATTTTTTGAAGTCAGAGTATGTTACTATGTTGTACATGTGTGCTGAGGAGAGATATGGGATGAGCTATATTTGGCATAGAAGTATGTGTGCAATGCAACATATGTTTTCCACTGATGCATATCTACCACAACTGTATACATTGAAGGACAGTTTTCTTTATATGGAAAGTGGATTGTACCATGTGTGTAAGCATGAGGTATACATTTCTTTTTAAACATAAGCAACATGTTTTTCTACCTTACCAAGAAGTTGTAGGCCTAAGTCCCTCAGTGGTGTGTATATAAGGTAGAGGTCTGCACGGGCTTTAAACTTAAGCCTGAACCCGGCCCGTACCCGAAATCATTTAACCCGACCCGACCCGAACATTACGGTTATATTCTAAGCCCGAGCCCGACCCGAACCCGAGGTCTGTTTCTCACAGTAAATAGCTTCTGTTTTTTTCAATATGCTGTATTTTATGATTGCTTGCCACGATAATTAAAAAAATAGGCTACATGTACAAACCCCGTTTCACCAAGGCACAGCGGCCCCCTCATCAGTCAGCACACAAGAAAAAAAAAAGAGAAAAAGCACAGACTTACTTATGACGGAACTTTGATGTGGTTGAACAGGTGAAACAGCGGTAGCACATGCGCAAAAGAGTTTTGTAAAATGATATATGGTAAAATAAAAATGATTCATATATCATTTTACAAAACTGTTTTGCGCATGTGCTCCCGCACGCACTATTTCGGTCACAACACCGCAATCAGAGGAGGACGGCTGAAACTGCGCACATCTACTACTCTCGCGTATAATTACGATCACAACACAGCAAGCAGCCAAGCACACGGCACGCAAACTATATATATATATATATGTATAGCCTATATAGTTTTTCTAAGTTACAAACCCGAACCCGACCTGAACCCGAGGCTATTCATTAAACATCAACCCGAACCCGGGTTGGTGTTTAATGAATAGCCTCGGGTTCGGGTCAGGTTCGGTTTGTAACTTAGAAAAACTATTTAGGCTATACATATATATATATATATATATATATATATAGTTTGGGTAGCAGACCTCTAATATAAGGTCAGTCCTTATAGTGTAGCACCGGAGAGAGAGAAACATATACAGCTGGCATGAGAGGGGGTGAGAGGAAAGAGATGGGGAGAGAGGACAGAGACAGCTATTTCTATTATTATGGCTACTTTGACAAAAAGTATTCTCTTCACTTCATAACATTAAGGTTGAACCACTGTAGTCACATGGGCTATTTTTACAATGTCTTTACTATCTTTCTGGGCCTTGAAAGTGGTAATAACGTTGCAGTCTTTGGGGAGTCAGAAAGCTCTCAGATTTCATCAAAAATATCTTCATTTGTGTTCCAAAGATAAACGAAGGTCTTACGGACCTTACATGAGGGTGAGCAATTAATGAAAGAATTTTGATTAAAGCAACCCAGCCTCTGGAACAGTGCTAGACTATCAATATTTACGGGGCATTAGAGACCTGACGGAGCTGAGCGAATGGCACTGTGCACAGTACAGTCGTTTCACAAGATCCGATAAGCAGCCATTTAACTTAGGCTAAATAAGTCTCCTTATAAATACAGCAAATAGAGATGACATGCCGTACTTAATGAAGAAAATGCAGAGAGAGTGGTTTTATTTTTTTGTTAATGGAATATTTAACCCTAAGTGGAAATTCTGCCATAAAACAATGATTTAACTGTAAATAGTTATCACTTTAGATTAGGTCACAGAAAATGGTAAAATGACATTAATTAAGTGTTTTAAACCAATCTTTATTAAACATTAATTGCAAAGAGGTCATTAAAATGTTTACAAATACATTGAGCCTATCCCCAAAGCTAAACGTAACCACTTAAAAATAAAAAAATGCTGTCAATATGAATTCCATACAAATACTCATAAGATCACGTTGTTGAAATACATCAGTTAAGGATTAGGGGTAGATTTAGGGGAAAGAATATACAGTTTATAAAGTATAAAGCTCATCATTTCTATGGAAAGTCCCTATACAACATGGAAAACCTTTGTGTGAGTGTGTGCTTAATGTGTAAACATTTGAAGGAACACTGAATATGAATGCAATAAAAGTTGTTTTAAAGCACTTACATGTTATTTTCCATCACCTAATCTAAAGTGAGAACTTGTGATGAAACAGTTCGGATACAAATGCAAGTAAAAGGCGTTTATTAAAGATGGTCAGGTCTAACACAGAACACAGGTCCGGGAACAAACACTCAGGTGGAGAAGTGACACAGGGACGTTGATGGGCAATCCGGTGAGTGGTGGTGAAGATCAGCGTGCTCAGGAACCAGGAACAATAAACAATCCAATAGGCGAAGACAACGAAGAAGATCCACACGACGAGACGAAGAGAGCCACACGGAACAGGACACGACACCGGGGAAGCCACAACGATCTGACAACATGAGAAGGATCTTACTGACATATAAAGGGAACGGTGATGAACAGCAGCTGGCACAGACAATCAATGGGATTGGAAAACCACGCCCACACAGACACGCATACACACACAAAACAGCAGAATGAGACAGTGGATTCATGAACCGTGACAGTACCCCCTCCCCTAGGAACGCCTCCTGACGTTCCCAGCCACACTTACCTGTCGATTGTAATCATCGATAAGGGAGTGATCCAAAATGTCTCTAGCAGGCACCCAACTTCTCTCCTCCGGACCGTAACCTTCCCAGTCCACCAAGTACTGAAATCCGCGTCCCCTTCGCCTCGAGTCCAGAATACGATGCACCGAATATGTAGGTTCCCCATCTACGAGTCGCGGCGGGGGGGGGGAACTGGGACTGGCGGGTTAATAGGAGAATAAAACACGGGCTTGATTTTAGAGACATGAAAGGCGGGACAAATTCTCCTGTACGCCGGAGGAAGTTTGAGTCGGACTGCCACCGGACTAATAATCTTGGTGACAGGGAACGGGCCAATAAATTTAGGAGCTAACTTATTAGAAACGGCACGGAGCGGAATGTTCTTGGTAGAAAGCCACACTCTTTGACCCACGACGTATACGGGAGGCTTTGACCGGTGGCGATCGGCCTTGGCCTTCATGCGCCCCCCCACCTGGAGCAGAGTCTCCCGGGCTCTGGTCCAAGTGCGGCGGCACCTCTGGACGAATGCATGGGCGGAGGGGACCGCGACTTCGGATTCCAGACTGGGAAATATTGGTGGCTGGTAACCTAAACTACACTTAAACGGAGAGAGGCCCGTTGATGACACTGGCAACGAGTTATGTGCGTACTCAACCATAGAAAGTTGCTGGCTCCAGGACGAAGGATTCTTGGCTACCAAACACCGTAACATTCTCTCCAAATCCTGGTTAGCTCGCTCGGATTGACCATTGCTCTGGGGATGATAACCCGAAGACAGACTGACCGTGGCCCCCAATAACTTACAAAACTCCCGCCAAAATTTGGACACAAATTGGGAACCCCTGTCAGAGACCACGTCTTTCGGGAGGCCATGTAACCGAAAGACGTGATCAACGACTGTGACCGCTGTCTCCTTGGCTGAAGGTAATTTGGGCAAGGGAATGAAATGTGCCGCCTTCGAGAAACGGTCCACTACGGTCAAAACAACCGTCATGCCATTAGAGGGCGGGAGGGCGGTGACAAAATCTAGCGCGATGTGGGACCAGGGTCTCGAAGGGACAGGCAGCGGTCGGAGTAACCCATCAGGAGGTCGGTTAGACGTCTTGCAAGTGGCACAAACCGAGCAAGCTAAAACAAAATCGCGAACATCACGGGTCATTAATGGCCACCAGAATCGTTGCTTGACCAAACCGCTGGTACGACTTACTCCTGGATGACAAGCCACGTTGGAACAATGACCCCACCGAATAACGTCGGACCGTAACCCCTCCGGAACAAACAAACGACTCGGTGGGCAACCGGGCGGAGGCGTTACCCCTTCTAAGGCTGTCTTGACCTTCGACTCGACCTCCCATGTGAGTGCGGAGATAACTACTTTCTCAGGTAAAATACACTCGGGAGTAACCGGGCGTTCGGATGGATCAAAAATACGAGATAAGGCATCGGGTTTGATGTTCTTGGAACCCGGGCGGTACGAGAGAACAAAATCAAAACGTCCGAAAAAAAGTGCCCACCGAGCCTGCCTGGAGTTGAGTCTTTTAGCAGATCTAATATATTCAAGGTTCTTATGGTCGGTCCAAACGATAAAAGGTACCCCTGACCCTTCTAACCAATGTCGCCATTCTTCCAACGCTAATTTGACCGCCAACAACTCTCTGTTACCAATGTCATAATTACGTTCGGCAGGCGACAAGCGATGGGAAAAAAACGCGCAGGGATGCATCTTGTCGTCTGAGGAAACGCGTTGGGAAAGAACTGCGCCTACCCCAACCTCTGACGCGTCGACCTCCACCACGAACTGACGTGTGGGATCAGGGGTGACAAGAATGGGAGCCGAAATAAAACGACTCTTGAGTTTGGTGAATACTGCTTCCGCAGTATCGGACCACCTGAACGCAGTTCTGGGGGAGGTCAAGGCGGTCAGAGGTGCCGCTAGTTGGCTGAAATTGCGAATGAAACGGCGATAGAAATTGGCGAACCCCAGAAACCGCTGTAGGGCCTTACGGGAATCTGGACTTGGCCAATCCATCACAGCCTTAACCTTGTCAGGATCCATGCGCATTCCCTCAGAGGAGACGATGTACCCTAGGAAAGAAACAGACTGTGCATGAAAGTCGCATTTCTCCGCCTTGACAAAAAGCCCATTCTCTAACAATCTCTGAAGCACTCGTCTGACATGTTGAACGTGTTCCTGGAGAGACGAAGAAAAAATCAATATGTCATCCAGGTAAACATATATGAACTGATCGACCATGTCTCTCAACACGTCATTAACGAGTGCTTGGAAAACCGCTGGGGAGTTGGACAGACCGAAAGGCATGACCAAATATTCAAAATGCCCCCTAGGGGTATTAAATGCGGTTTTCCATTCATCCCCCTTCCTGATGCGAACCAAATGATAAGCGTTCCGTAAGTCCAATTTTGTGAAAATGGACGCTCCCTGCAACCTCTCGAAAGCTGAAGACATCAACGGCAAAGGATAAGTATTCTTTACCGTGATGTTGTTCAGCTCTCGGTAATCAATGCAAGGTCGCAGAGAACCATCCTTCTTTCCAACAAAAAAGAACCCCGCCCCCGCAGGAGAAGAGGAAGGTTGGATGAACCCAGAGGCTAGAGAATCAGAAATATATTTCTCCATGGCCTCCCTCTCAGGAACAGAGAGAGAGTAAAGTTTGCCCTTAGACGGAGACTTACCTGGTAATAAATCTATAGCACAGTCATAGGGACGATGCGGAGGAAGAGAAGCAGCACGAGACTTACTGAACACTTCCTTCAGGTCGAGGTACTCTGCGGGCACGTTAGACAAATCCACTGCCTCCTTCTGAAACACAGAACCAGACACAGATGAACAGGCAGACAAGAGACATGACTCATGACAGTGGTTACTCCAGGAGGTAATGGAATTGTTGTGCCAGTCGATACGTGGGTTATGCTTGGTGAGCCAAGGATGTCCCAGAACTACTGGTGCTAACGGTGAGTCCATGAGAAGAAATGAGATATTTTCCGTGTGATTGCCAGACGTGATGAGTGTGATGGTTTCAGTAGAGTGAGAGATCCTAGGAAGTTCTTGTCCGTTAAGTGCGTTGACAGATATACGGTGCGTGAGAGAAGTGAAGGGAATCTGGAGCTTGGATGCAAAACTGAAATCCATAAAATTACCCTCTGCTCCCGAATCCAATAGTGCTTGAGTGACGTGCGTTGAGGTTGCCCATCTCAGTCTTACCGGGAGGAGGGTCGATGATGGTGATGAGGACTTCTCGGCGGAGATCCCACCCGATAGTAGCCTCATACTTACTACCGGGCTTGCTCTTTTACTGGACACGAGTAGAGGAAATGGCCAGCCTTGCCACAGTACAGGCAGAGTCCTTGGGACCTCCGCCTTTCCCTCTCCTCCCGGGAAAGCCGAGCTCTCCCTACCTGCATGGGCTCATGGTCGCAAACTGGGCTGACCGCACCCCGCTCGCTGGTTCGTGGAACCTCCATGGTTGGACTCGAACGTACCCGATTCGCCGAGCGATTCAAACGTGAATCGACCCTCAGCGCCAGCTCCACTAGGCCATTAAGAGATCTAGGCAGGTCCAGGATATAAATCTCTTTCTGGACGCGGTCAGCCAGCCCATGCAGGAACATGTCCCACTGCGCCTCCTCGTTCCAATGACACTCTGCAGCCAGGGTGCGGAATTGAATGGAGTAATCCGACACCGAGCCATCACCTTGGCGTAGATCGGCGAGTAATCTGGCTGCCTCCTTACCCGCCACCGCCCGATCGAACACTCTTCTTATCTCCTCGGAGAGTGCCTGGAACGAGGCGCAGCAGATGTCCTGGTTCTCCCACACCGCCGTTCCCCAGAGAGCCGCCTTCCCCGATAGCAGAGTTAAAACGAACGCCACCTTGGACTGTTCGTTGGCAAAGGTCCGTGGCTGCAATGCAAAGTGCATAGAACATCTTGTGAGAAAAGCACGGCAGTACTCAGGCTCACCTGAATAGCTCTCAGGCGTGGGCAGACGAGGCTCAGGCAGATTCTCTTGTGGCGGCGGGGGGGGCTGAATCGGCGGTGTGGGCGGCGCAGCGGAAACATGTAGATGTTGTAGACGTTGGGTGAGCTCGGACACCTGTGTCACGAGTGCTTGAACCGCGCGACCTGTGTTCGCGATCTCCTCTCCCTGTTGATCCATCCTTGTGGTGCTGTGCGCGAGGAAATCACTCAGACTGGCCGCACTTGCTGCATCCATGGCGGGTCAGATCGTTCTGTGATGAAACAGTTCGGATACAAATGCAAGTAAAAGGCGTTTATTAAAGATGGTCAGGTCTAACACAGAACACAGGTCCGGGAACAAACACTCAGGTGGAGAAGTGACACAGGGACGTTGATGGGCAATCCGGTGAGTGGTGGTGAAGATCAGCGTGCTCAGGAACCAGGAACAATAAACAATCCAATAGGCGAAGACAACGAAGAAGATCCACACGACGAGACGAAGAGAGCCACACGGAACAGGACACGACACCGGGGAAGCCACAACGATCTGACAACATGAGAAGGATCTTACTGGACATATAAAGGGAACGGTGATGAACAGCAGCTGGCACAGACAATCAATGGGATTGGAAAACCACGCCCACACAGACACGCATACACACACAAAACAGCAGAATGAGACAGTGGATTCATGAACCGTGACAGAACTATTTATCAGTAGTAAGTTGTTAACAAAGCATTATCTAATTCTCTACATATGAACTAATTAAACAATAATAATTAGTTAGTTACAGTAACAATGAATGAAGAATTCACTATTTGCATATTGTCTATTAATGTATTAACTACAGTTATAAACTATTAATTAACTATAAACTAATAGTTTGCAAATTATTTGTAAGTACTTTATTACACTATACTTATTATAAAGTGTTACCAAAGATTTTAGTAAATAACAACATAAAATTGGTCTTTGTAACAAATCTAGTGTACGGATTTAGGAGATGGATTTTTAAAGAAAACTTAAAAAAAAAAATATATATATATATATATATATATTAGGGCTGTCAAATGATTAATCGTGATTAATCACATCCAAAATAAAAGTTTTTTTTTTACATAATATATGTGGGTGCATTGTGTATAATTATTTTATATATATAAATACACACACATGCTTGTATATATTTAAGAAATATTTTCATGTATATACTGTATATAGATTTATATATAATTTATATTATATATAAATATAAATATTTTATATATAAATTATATTTTTTTCTTAAATATACATGCATGTGTGTGTATTTATATATATATATACAAAATAATTATACACAGTGCACCCACATATATTATGTAAAAAAAACTTTTATTTTGGATGTGATTAATCGTGATTAATCATTTGACAGCCCTAATATATATTTAAACAGTACTTTTTGGAGCTTGACAGCCTTGAGGCCTGTTGACACCAAAATTTGGTTTAATTTTCGCAAGTGATTTGTACAAACTAACGTTTTTCAGTAGACTTTCGTGATCTAACCCTGCTACCACGATTGTCCTGACAATTCAGCTTGACAAGTCATAGCCCTCACTTCGGAAGTGTAGAGCATAATCTGTAATCGATGAGTTTCCTTGATGTAGATGATAAAGCTGTTTTTTGACCAATAAGTCGCTGACAGCTTGATGACTGGGCCGACCTGGTGCCAGATAGTACTGGCCAACTGCAGCGCTTTACCAGTGAGCAAGGAGATGACAAAGGCGATTTTTGCTTTCTGTGGGATACCACTGCAGCTTCATCTCTAACTGGAGCAAACATTGCAACAAGAAGTCACTGCAATCATCCTTAGTAGGCCGGAGTGCCCATGGGACTGCCATAAAGCGTGTGGAGATGGAGACTGAGGAGTGGTGAATCAGGAAATGGCAGTATCCTAGCGCAGCGTTTCATGAGTGCTCAACCAAGCGCTTGAACCGATTTCTCAATCAGGTCCATGTTTTAAGATATGTCAGTGCAAGTTGCTTTAAAACAGCTCAAACATGCATTTTAGTCTAGGACTATCCTTAAAGGGTTAGTTCACCCAAAAATGAAGATTCTGTCAGTAATTACTCACCCTCATGTTGTTCCAACCCTGTAAGACTTTCGTTCATCTTCGGAACACAAATTAAGATATTTTTGATTAAATCTGAGAGCTGGATCACTCCTCCAGGCTTCTTGAGGGATTGAAACTGGCCGGCCCAAAAGTTATGAAAGACATCGTTAAAATAGTCCGAGTGACTACAGTGGCTCAACCTTAAGTTTATCAAGTGACGAGAATACTTTTTGTGCGCAACAAACAAACAAAAATAACGACTTTATTCAATTTATCATTTCCTTCTCTGTACGGCCGTGATATTTCACGTAGTGATATTGCGCAAAGCTTCTAGGTTTCACGTCACACGTAGGCTCACTATTGGCCGACGCTGGTCATGTTTGTGATGCGTGACGTACAACCTAGAAGCTTTGTGTAGTTTCACTACGTGAAATATCATGGCCCACAGAGAAGGAAATGATTAGTTGGATAAAGTCGTTATTTTTGTTTGTTTGTTGCGCACAAAAAGTATTCTCGTCGCTTGATAAACTTAAGGTTGAGCCACTGTAGTCACTCGGACTATTTTAACGATGTCTTTCATAACTTTTGGGCCGGTCAGTTTTGATCCCTTAAGAAGCCTATGGAGGAGTGATCCAGCTCTCAGATTTAATCAAAAATGTCTTAATTTGTGTTCCGAAGATGAACGAAAGTCTTACAGGGTTGGAACAACATGAGGGTGAGTAAATACTGACAGAATTTTAATTTTTGGGTGAACTAACCCTTTAAACCGAGGGTATGTCCTTTTTTTGGGACTGTAAAAAATTCACCACATTTTTTACCACTCACCACTATAAAATAGTTATACAAAAGAAATCGGTCTGTACCGATAACTACTACAATACAACAACTAGTCAGCTGAAACCATTTGACTGCTGTGTGTGAAGAACAGACCAGAAAATAAGTTAAAAAAATCTCGCCATCCACCTAATAGCTCTCCCTGATGCATTAATACATTTCATAACTAACCACTCTTTTTTTTCCTTGAGTGAATCAGTTGATCTAGTTGGCGAAACCATCTCATTAAACCTTCAGGGTGATACAAGACCTGATCACCCTGTCTGTGTTTATTTTGCAATAATGGCTAGCTGACTGTACAGTATATTGCCTCTTACACTTTCGTCTGTTCCTCACATACAGATATACAATTTGAAATAGTGCTTGCGTTGTATAGACTTTTTTAATGAGACCTTTATTGTGCTTTTTTGTTCTCTTTGAAGAATGAAGTCAAAGTTCCCAGTCATTTTAATTTCGTCGGAAAAGTTTTATTTACGTGAGGTCCTTCATTAATTCGCTAACTACCTGTCTGGTGCGAAATGTTAACAAAGAACTGATGACCTAAATACAGCAGACATTAAATCTACTTTTCACATCCTCTCTCTTTTTTCTGTCTCCCTCCACTGCCTTAAGTGCTGCATAATTTCAATACAATGTGTTCAGGCTGTCACACACCACTGACACAAGAACCCATCTAAAATATTGAGTGGTGACTTTCTCTTCCACCCCTTCTGCCTCTAAAAGTACCTCTCAAAATCCGTCCGTCCGTCCGTAATCTGTCAGTTTAGTAATATTTTCTGGCTTGTTTCAGTTTGCTGCTGTGACTCCGAACAGCAAAAGCACGGAGTGTCAAGAATTCCAACATGAAGGTTTAGGAGATGTGTTTCTCATGTAGACCTTTTTTGTCATCCAGTTCACTTAAGGAAATATGCAGATCGGCTGGTTTCAAGTTATAAGGGTTCGCTTACACGACAATGATGTGCTAAAAACGGAAACGTTTTTTCTTTGCAGAGAAGACAACGTTATCAAAACGACCCGTTCACACCGTATTATGCATAACAGACAAGTAGTTGGCGATGTCACTTTGTAAAGAAAGCCTGTGCATATACGCATTATTTTACTACAGTCAGAGACTATTTATATAGAGACATGCCACTTCCTCAATCCTTAATACAACTATATAGGGAAAACCCGTAATGCCAAAGATGGCGGTTGTATCCACATATACCGCCCCTCCCGCTGGAAAGCCAATCGTCTGCTTTTAACAGTCAAGCCGGGAAACATTTAAGCCTATCGTCTGGTTCCACTGACGCATGGGCACAGTTGAGGTTTGCGACAGCGGAAAATACGTTACTGTTTAAAAAGGCGGCAGATTTGATATGCAGTGTATGTGTGAGTTGTGTAAATATCAGACATCCCAAGTCTCCCAGAAGTTCTGGGAGTCTCCCGCAGATTGATAGCGGCTCCCTGATGCCCGCAAATTAGTTCAAATCTCCCGGAATCTAGAGCGAGCGAGCAAGAGCTCGCACATACTGTGCTTCAAACTGTGTAGCGCGCGCACGACAGAGGGGGAGAGAACCCTTGCGCATGCGTAGTAAAAGTATAACCTGTGGGGGAAAAGGCGTTTTAAACCTTATTTTGGGGTAAAGTCATAAAAAAATGTCAGCGATTTTTATCATATTTTACTGCTGTTTCTATACATGCAGTTTTTATGTCCCGGTGACCAGTGAAAGTGCAGTTCTGACTCTCTGCCCATTCATTTAGATAGGAGCCTGGTCTTGTTAGTCCGAAATAGCTGCCCGGAGGCGTTGCCAAGATGGCGGCCGAGTGGCATGACTTGCCTAAAAGGACTTTGCTACAGTGCACTCGAGCCGAGCGCACATGCCTATAGACACAAATGACATAATCTATCATTTATTTGTCTGATTTTCAAGGATATTAATCTTGATAATACTGTATTACTTTGTATTCTGGGAAATTTCATCATCACAAAGCCAGAAACATTCACTTTAATCCCAATTTTAGAATGTTCTCCTCTGATATAAAGACCTTTTTACGTCCTTTAAGAAAATGAACCTTTGAACACAAAGGCTTGGAAAACACATATCATGCTTGAGTCTGTTGTAAGAAACATTAAGTCGTATAACCACTTGTGATGATGTCCGTGTGCCACCCCTTATTTCTTACTGTTAATATCTGTATCCTTTTATTCTCACAAAAAAAAGCCCATAGACTAAGCACGTAAAGCCAACGAATGTGCATGACATCACCGTTTTCTAAGATTCACGTTTTTTGTAGTTTGCACAGAGATGATATGGGTTTCGTTTTCAAAAACTTGCACTTTGAAACCCGTGTTCAAAAGTAACGATACAGTTATAGATATAGTTTTAAAGATCATTCTCAATATTAAAGAATAGCAGAGTTCACACCGCAGCTATAACGATAACGGCACAGAGAAACAAATAACATTGGAATCACTTTCGGAAAGATTTTATCCAGCTCATCAATGGTAAACACACTGACAGCCAATCAGAATCAATCCTGCTGTAACAAGCTGTATTTAAAGTGACAGACAAGCATGTGCTTAGAATAAACAGAACGATATCGTCCACTGGTGTGAAAACTAATATAGGCTAGTTATCTTTATAGTTATCGTTCTTGGTGTGAAGGGGCCTTAAGATTATTGAATGACAAGCCATCATGTTCAAAAAATCTGATTGACCATCTTAAGTTGGGATGACAATTCTACTTGCACCAATGTGCACCAGATCAGTTTGAAAAAAATGTCCTTGTTTTAAAACACAGCTATAATCTTAAACTGGATTTTCTAGCTGGGAGGTTTTATCACAAAAGAAACATTTCTAAACCGATACAGTGACATTTTACAATTTACAATACAATTTTAAAATTCTAGATTCCATCCACAGATGGAACTACTAAAAAAACTACTACAGTATTGAACACATTACTTTATTGGATTATAAAAACAAGATGGGAAGTTTTTTTTCGTAAAAAAAAAAAGAGAAATAGGATAGGATGGTCAGGCATAGGATGGTTTAAACTTTGTGATATATGAACAAATTAGAAAAAAGGAATCAAATGCAAAAGCAGGCCATCATTTATTGCTATTGTCTTTATTGCTTTATTATTATTAAATACTTATTCTTCATTGCGATTAGCAATTTTTTTTCTCATTATGCCAACTTTGAATATTTAATATTCAATATTTAATTCAGAGCATATTTCACATGGTTTGGTGAGACATATAAATACATATATGACATTTATCATAAAAGCAAAGCAAAAGCTTTGAAAGTCAAGCTTCCTTATGCAATGAGAAAGGTAATTGAATGTTTGAATAGCGCTGGTCACATCTGGGCCATGTTTGAAAGGCTCTACCTCCATTGTGTGAAGTCTTTTAGGCTGTATGAGAAAAGCCTTTTGTTGTCCTAATGTAAAACGCACCATGAAAGAGCAAATTACTATCTGATGGGAAAGAAATGCCAGAAATGGAGCAGACAGTAAAGTTCATTCAGGAGCACTTCCTGTGTCTTGAGTAGAGGGAAACAACCCTACTCTGAGTGCTAGAGAAATGAGAGAGACTGCAGATAATGATATTTCCCAAATACAATTCAGACATGTTTGTTATTTAGTTTCTACTTGCAAGGTCAGAATTTCTTTTCTTAAGTTTGTTCTCACAGATGAGTTAGGCAAGTGTTTACTAGGCCAGCTTGAAACTATACCTGCCTCTCCCACTTTATTTGCATTTTAATGGCTAAATCACAAAACCTTGGCCCAGTCAGTAGTAATTATGTGCAATGCTGATATACGTCCAAAACAAGTAGGGTTGTCATGGCATCAACATTACAGTAGTTGGGACCTTTACCAGTAAAATGTCATGGTTCTCGGTACCAGTTGTAGTACCATAGCAAAAACTGTTGGAACTATTTTCATTTATTTGATTTTATTTATTTATTTAAAAATAAAAATATTAATTAAATTAAATTAGTTTATTACTCATGATGACAATAATTATATAAGTAAATAATACATTTAAACAACATTTAGCCTTCAAATGGATACAATGAAGGACAAACAAACACATACACTACATAGAACAAGTGGCAGGTTTGTTAGTTTGCATTTACACTCTAAGACTTAATGCACATCTATTTTGACATACCGTATCAGATTGTTTTGCTGTCAATCATTGCAGTTTCGGATTCAATCACACATTTAAATACAGTTGTAAATCCGAAACTTTGCAGTGTACTGAGCAGCATGAAAAACAAAACTTTTATTAAAATTGCGTATGGGTTATAAATGAAAAGCAAGCAAAGAGCGCTTGCTTATATAATCACTGAAGCAGTCAATCACATGCTCACTTACATCTACACTCCTGTGAAAGATTACGCTTTAATTAAAAAAGCTGTCTACACTGCACAATGACTCTTTTCACATTGTGTTTACACTGTTGGTAAAAGTGAAAGGGTTCGTGAGTGTGCAGAAGAAGGTGTTTTGAGTGGTGTTAAGCGAATTCTGACTAACTTAAACACCTCATATTGGCCATTGGGTTCATGCGCTCAAGATCTATGTCTGTGATTGGCTTCAATGATTAACACTTGAAAAACACTTTGTAAAAAGAAACCTTTGACGCAGTTCACAAAGCGCTTACACAGATAGACTCAGGAGCGTTTGAAAGCAGTCGCCTAATAGCAGGTACCTGATATACCCGGTACTACCGAAATACTGGTAGTGTCACATTATGTTAATTTACTATACCATATGTTATAAATAAAGAAAAAAAATCAACATTTAGAATTTTTACCTCAGTCTGTTTCTTCGGTGAGTTTCTTTGTGTGTGCTGTTACTCTCATTTGTTTCGATGTCTCCACGAAATTCTGCTGTACCACCTGACCGCTGCAGATTCATTTAGGTGTTGATAGTGGTGCCATAGAAACGCATAATTCCCAGTCCGAGGATGTGAACAGCTCCGAATATAACGTCACGTGTTGTCATCTTGAGACTACGGTAATTACGGCATGGCGTGGATGTAGCACTTGTTATGAGAAATACACTATCCATTATCTATCGCTGTTTACTAGGGGTGTAACGATACACGTATTCGTATTGAACCGTTCGGTACGAGGCTTTCGGGTTTGGTTTTCGGTACGCATTTTTGAACCGAACGGTTCGTTAGACCATTTTTCCAAGCGCGCTCATAATGTAAGAGACGCTGGCGTGACCACAACATTGCCCAACATCAAATGGCAAATGTAATGTAAGTGGAACGAAACCACTCGTTATTGTGTGGTTGACGGACCGTTTATCAGTTTGGACCAATGCAGCGCGAGCCGATCTTAATCATTAGCACTGTTACTACACAGCGAAATCCAGTAAAGAAAGCATTTGAATTCGCCACTGAAGTAATAACATCGCTGCAAGATCTAGTGAGAAACATTCACATTTCTCCGTTATTAACGGATCAAACAGCGCTAACTATCCAGTGTCCACAGGTCAGCGACATTCACCATGGATTTACTGTAGTAACACTACTAACTGTAACCATGGGAGTTTGGCAGGAATAGTAGGCTATAATGCTTTCAAGTAACATCACGTCGGTTTTATTTTGACATTATGAATACAGTTGCTGTCCTCAAATGTTAATCTGAATTAAATTAAACCTTTGTTTATAACTACTACAATATTACATTTCATTTTGTCCAAGGAGCTTTTTTGTTTTATAAGCCCTTAAGAAAAGTCAAGTATAGCTCCATCATTGCTCAAAGTTAAAAAATATCATACTTTACTCTAAAAATATAATTAAAAAAATTAAATCAAGGAAATTTCTCTGGCATTTCTTTCTTTTCGCTGTATCGGAAACGCACCGAATCGTACCGTGACACCAGTGTATCGTATCGAACCGAACCGTGAATTTTGTGAACCGTTACACCCCTACTGTTTACACTTAATGTAACAAAATCATTCTCGCATTTTGATGTTTCCCTAGTTATTTTCTGTCAGTCTGAAGTTTTAATCAGGCTACTTCTCCAGTCGGGAAAGTAAAATTCCCTTTCACTTGCCTCGTCAAAAAATCCCCTTGTCCCGGACTATCGGGCAAGTGGTAATGTCGAGCCCTATGATTTAGGGAGGATAATCAAGCTATTTAGTTCTCATCTAACATAAGGTTAGAGTTGGGGTTAGACACACCCATGACCTATGCTTGCTGATTTCTCACTCATCAATGTTGACTTCGTCAAGGTGTTTTTATAATTTCTGATGAAGTGCAAATTGAGTCATCAAGATCTTTGATCGGAAGAGATACATGTTGTATTTATATATAGCCATGAAAGTCCATAATAGTTTAATTTAAAAATTTAAAAATTGCTGAGTTGAAACCTGTTGATCCATTTTATCCCTGCATGATCAATCACAAACTTTATTATGAAAGTCATAGTTTGAGCATCGCTGTTATTGTGATTTAGTGTGGAATGTTAAGGACTCTGTATACAGAGTAGAGAATATCCAATATTGAAAGTGGTTACTTCTTTTCCACCCCTGAAAACTAAGAGCAACAAGTAGAACTGTGTGCTTTCATCCATTCAATTGCCAGCGTGTAAGAGACGAAACCGATTTTGTGTGTCTTGTGTGATTCACATATAAAGAGTGGTGCTGCCTTCATCTGCAAATGCACAGTGGACATGCAAATGGTTTGTCAGAGCTGCATGTTTTTGTTGACTGGTGCAGTTTCATTTTCACTCTTTATGCCTATTTACTGTATGACTATGAAGCATGATTACCTCAAAATGATCTGTATGGATAAAATCCTGGCCATCAGACAATAAAAGGCCTGAATTTCACTGACCAAGACTATAAAACAGTTCATTGACTTTAGTATTTGGCGCTGTTTGTTGCTTTGTTAACTGTAAATGTTAACATTTTTCAGTGAACCAAAAAACAGTCATTTTCATTCAAGAAACCTCTCATTTTATCTTGCACAGCTTTGCAAATCGGCAGTTCCCTTCTGAGTATTCCTCTATTGTCATGCCGTGAGTAGATAGCCGGTCATGGGGAAGAGTCCTTTAACGGAGGTCCTCAACTGGCACTAAATCTTTTCTGAGAGATGAGTTGTGGAGAGGGGGAGCCGGCTTCCATCATGAGAACTGTTCCTCGCTTGAATACGCATCAGTTGTCTTCCTCCTTCACTGAAGTCTACTCTGCCAATTGCTTTCTCATCCTTAAAGTACCCATGTTTATCTTAAATTTGTTTGCACTTTTTATTTAGTCTAAAGTGCTTCTTGTACGCTCCGTTTCCTGAAACCGATTTTTTTTTTTTTTTAAGTATAGTTTAGGGATAAAGGTAGCACTTTCTGTCACGTATGCATTTGTGCTTGTGAATTGAATAGCCAGTCAATGCTATTGACCATTTTAACCATTCTAATGAATTTATAAACTGTATACTTTTTCAGTTGCCAATTCCAAATTAATTTTGTATCAGAAAATGATTGTAAAGTCATTAGAAAGTCACTAGAAAACAGAATTATTATTTTTTTGGTCCCAATTCTTGCATCAAAAAAAGATGATTTGTTATTTTGCACTTATTGTGTTCATGTTGTTTTGCCAAACTGGTGTATTAAGGGGTAGGGGTAAGGTCAACAGTGTAATCTTAGTTTTCTTCTTCTTTTTATTATCATTCTTGAGTGAAAGTCTATAGCAGCCCACTGAACGCTTTGGTCAAAACGCATTACATTTGGAACATAGAGGAGAGTCAAAATTGTAACCCTAGCAAATTTAAAGTCTCTTAAACCCTCTAACTCCACCAATGGGTCAAAGATACACTGATGTTTACGCAATACCTTTGGAACCGAAAAGCTTGGAAACAAAATTCAGTTTTCCTCTGATTTCCTAAACTTTAATTTGATGTTTTCCTTCTCCTTCAGATTTTATCCAATCTTCACCGAGGTGAAAAGTTATCAATTTTTTATCACACACATTTTTGAGAAATAGTTTTACATATTTGACTAGCATGCAAAACTGTACGTTAGGCTATATCTCTGCAATGCTTTGGCGAATTTAGACGAAACTTGAGACAAAATTTATGATTTTGCTAATAACTTCTCAACAGTTTGATCAATCATGAAACTCGTTTCTTTAGATTCGATACAGCATGCAGAGTCTATATCCAAAACTATATCAAGTTTTCCCATGTCGGCCATTTTTGGCGCCGGCCATTTTTAAATTTGCAGTAAAGTTCTGTATTTTACGAATGCATTGGCGTATTGATACGAAACTTGGTATTCAGGTACCTGTCGATTTCTGGGTTGCTGCACAATTTACAAGAATGTCTTTAGCTTTTTTGAATTCCTCTTCCTATGCTTTGGGCCCTACAGAATCCAATGGTACATGTTTTTCAACAGCCAAAAATAATCACCTTAATGCTACAACTTTATACAATTGGTGGGCTTGGCTCTGCCACGTAATTGCTGCTTGCATCTGTATTTACAGATGTTTTTTTTTTCAGAAGCAGGTATTTTTTAAATACAAGTACACTGACTGTAAATACTCATATTTAGACAATAAGTGCATTGTATATTAGTGGATTAGATATTAGTGCATAGTAGTTAAAGACACTAAATATAAAGTGGTTAACAAATAAGTTATTCTATAATCTTTCCACTATATGAAAGTTTTTATTATTTTTTAGATATGGGAATCTTTTTTTAAATTTTATTTTTATTGAAAAGTGAATATAACAGATTGCAAAGATCCTGGCTGCAGGGTTGACTCTCTTTTCACATTTTACATTTATAAGGACATTCTCAAAAACCTGGAGAATGTGGAGTCATGTGACCTGGAGGACGATGATCTCATGTTGGATTTGGACTTGTCTGAAGATACATCATTACACAGCGGTGAGTGATATAGTTTGGCTAGCATTCTCTTGAAACTGTTGCTTTGCCATGACAGTATTTGACTTGAAAGAGAAAAGTAGTAGAAAGTAGAACCAGTATAGTTTTGAACCATAGGGTTTGTTTTTAACAGTGTTGGGGTTACAATATTCTCAAGTTACACGCATCACATAGTTAAATTACTATTTCAAAGAGACAAGTAAAACAAGGCGTTTCTTTTTAAGTTTTCACCCAAATACACAAAAAAGATTTCCAATTACAGTTGGTAACTACTAGTAAATATTGTAATGAATGAATACAAATGTATTCAGGTGTACACCCTCTATTATTCATCCTCTGGCTGTTCAATTGTACTACAGATAATATTGTACCATAAATAAAACACAATCAATAGTGTACAGAACAATCTCCATAAGCCCCTCTACAAGTAGCCTTTGCTATTTTGATCATTTTTAAGAATGCATTAAATATAACACTGAGGCTTCATACACAGTCTAACGGTCGATAAAAATCTAGAATTCATATAATGGACCCTTTTCCTGGGCATATGAGACAGTACAGATGAATGAGCTAAGTCATATTTTTTTGTGCTCTAGAAACATTTCTTATTTTTATCAATGTTGAAAACAGTTGTGCTGCTTTTTTTGGGAAAGCATGATACACTACCATTCAAAAGTATGGGATTGGTAATATTTTTTTATTTAAAAAAAGTGTGTATTTGTAGTTTTATTCAAGGAGGTTGCATTAAATTGATCAAAAGTGACATGAAAGATTTTTATATTTGTTAAAAAGATTTCTAGTTAAAATAAATACTGTTCTTTTGAACTTTCTATTCATCAAAGAATTCTTTAAAAAAATAAAAAATCACGGTTTCCACAAAAAAATATTAAGCAGCAGAAACGTTTTAAACATTGATAATAATAACCATTATTAATAATTGGTGGATGATAGTCGATGATAAAACAGGGAGAAATCCCATAGACATATTGAAAGATGGACGCTTGCCATATCTAGAGACCTGAATATAATAGAGAGGGGAATTTAACTTGGGTCTGGAAGCAACCACCTTGCAACCTTCTAGCAAGCATAAATGTTCAGAAAGCCACCCACAAACACATTGTGTTGGACAATTCTGCAGTCACAAAACTAGTTCTTGATATTCTATCTGTTGTAGATACTGATGGGATGTCACCTTATGAGTGCTCAGAAAAAGAAGGCTGGCCCATTCAGGGGAGACGTCAGCAATGCTGGGGCAGGTGTGAAAACAGGTGACCATTTCATTTATGCATTTTGACATGATTTTGTGAATTGTTGTACATTTTATGCCAGCGTGTAGCACAATTATTCAAACTCTGAATAAATTACATAAAGAAAGCAAGCAAAGAACATTTAAGTGGTCCATGACAAGTCTAATGTGATTTATTCACTTTTGCAAAATCTCCCATTATAATAAATGAAGCTGTCTACACTGCAAAATTAATCTCTTACTTAAATCTTTTCTGCACTTTTTTGTTTATGATGATGAGAGAATTTGTGAACGCATATTTAGAATTCAGTCAGTGAGTAAGTTGAACATTGCATTCATAATCTCAACAGAAACGTATGTGATAGGTAATAATGCTCAACGCTGCATACCGCACCTGAAAAGAAATATGATGCACCATAAGCAAATCTACTGTAAATGTTTTCCCGCAATCGATACTTCTAATTCATTTTATGTTTCACATTAATTGTGATAGCCGTAATAGATCTCTCTTAATTGTGCAGGGGCATTTTTTGCCCCCTTATCTTGAATTTGGGGGGTTTTATGGCATTTTTGCCCAAAACCCCCATTCATTTCAGACCCAGTTCTACCTAAATTTTTGTAAAACTCCAAAAACACACCTATACATAACATTCACTCTAAAAAATGCTGGGTTGTTTCAACACAAATTTGGGTCAAATATGGACAAACCCAAATGTTGGGTTAAAAATGTAATTAAAAAAATGTACAGTTGAAAGTGAAAGTTGGGTTAAAATTTTAAATTACATTTTTAACCCAACATTTGGGTTTGTCCATATTTGACCCAAATTTGGGTTGAAACAACCCAGCATTTTTTAGAGTGTTTGTTGCAGTTTACAGCAGAAATGACCACTAGTGGCAGTAAAACACCAACAACATATATACCTTTTCTCACAAATGAGGATTACACGGGCATATTATCAATTAATTAAAACGTATTGTCAGGTAGTTCATTGCACAATACTGTTATTTCCTCAAAACACTTTTACCACAGTGCATGATTTGTAAACAAAAACATTTTAACATTTGCATCACATAATCAGCTCCATGTGTGTATTTTCTGATCAGGATCTCACCTGTTACAGCATTGCACTATCCTCTGCTTTGCATTGTCCGGTGAAACTCAAATACTTGTAGAAGCAAGCTAAAATGGCAAAGTTGCTTCAGCACATGCACTTTTTCTTACATTTGCTTTTGCTAACAGTTAATGGTTGTTTAAGTTTAGGGTAGGATTTAGTGTAGGAGGTACGTTATTTTCAAATGTGGTAGAGCATTTTAGTGTCACTTATCAGACATTTCATTTTTGAACTGCTGCAATACTTATAACAACCAACCAAGGCGTTGTCAGATTCACGTTCATCTGTTTCGATTAAAACTGAGTGCATTTTTATAGTATATTTAATATGTAAACCAGTAGAGATTTTAGACCATCATCTATATCCCGGTTACGTTCACGTGGCATTGCTGTGCTGCGTGGTCACGAAAGCTTATCGTTTGCATACGTTTTTAAACATTGCAGATTAAAAACAAGTGATTTTAAACTGTTGAAGCTCAAAAAGCAGTGAAAGAGATATCATTTCGCTTTATTTCGCAAATTTTTCAAGAATCCTTTTGGTTTTCTTGATTTTGTATGTTTAAGTTTGTTTTATATTACTTGTACAGCTCTTTGGTTTCAACAAACTGTTGTTTTTAAATGTGCTTTATTTATAAATAAACTAAACTGATGCGCTCTCTGTCTGAGAGATGGTTTCTAAACGCTGACTGAGAGATGCGTGCACGAGGACGTTCTGAGTTCATTTTGCCTCCTAAATTGGCTATAACGCACATATGCACAATACACATACTTTTGTGTCAAAATGCCTGTCTTTGCAAGTATACTCGTAAACACAGTCATTTATGTCTTCTGTTGTGAACATAAACAGTTGAGAAAGAAAATGCATGTGCAACTGTATATTGGACCCATTCATTCGGTCTTAAAGTGACAGCAGCCAAGTATACCTGTGTCACGATCCTGGTGGTGTGTCTTTTGTTTTATATGGACTTTTATGTCTTGTCCCTGAACTCTCTGTTTGTTCTGTCATGGTTACGGAGACCATCTATGATCCTTCCGTCTTTCCGCCTGCTCCACCATGGGGATTTTCAGTCCAGTCTACTCTGCTGTTTTGGTCTTCTGCTCCACCTTGGGGATCTCCAGTCCCTTCTACTCTGCTGTGGTGGTCATCTGCTCCACCGTGGGGATCTTCAGGCCCGTGGACTGGAAGCAGGACTGGAGACTGGGGCAGATCGGTGACCCAGGACAGAGCCAGCAGAGCAGGTGGCCAGGGTGGAGCTGACAGGACTGAAGACCATCTCAGCAGAGCTGGAGACCACCAGGGCAGAGTAGATGACCACAACAGCAGAGTATACTGGATTGAAGATCCCCACTGTGGAGCAGAAGAACACCACAGCAGAGTAGAAGGGACTGAAGATCCCCATGGTGGAGAAGGGGGGAAGGCAGATGGATCATAGATGGTTTCCGGTACCATGTCCGAACAGACAGAGTAATTTTATTTTTTCTTAGTTTACTTGTCTTCAGTAAGCTTGAGTTTTTTTTTTTTTACTTAGACTAGTAGTTTTTTTTTGTGATATTGAATTTGGTGACAAGAATTATGAAATTTCAATGGGGTCAAAAATGTTTTGATACCATACAAATCTTATTTAAAGCTACAATATGTAATTTTCTTTCGCCACTAGGGGTCTCTAACCTCTTACAATAACAAAGGCGTAGGTTGATGGCGCAGTGATAAGCGGAATGATGGGACTTGCTGTCATGCTGATGGATCTAATAATGTTTATGGATGAGTGAAAACATTCATGCTTTTTAACATGAATTGTGGTATGAAGCAGGTTGCGATTTCTAATAAGAGACAGATATTAGCGCCACACGCGAGTCCCGCGGATATAAAGGAATAAGAACATTTAATTCTACCGAACTCCCTGCAAGGGCTGAATTACTACTCACACAGGTCAGTTTATTTGATGAATTAAACTTGTGAGGTAACGCAGCACTGTTTAATTTGGTCTAACGTTACACTATCTTACTAAACAGCATTTGAGTGTGTTGAAAGTTATGATGTTATTCTTTGTGTTAGTTTGTTGGCTGTATGAGACTAGCAATAAGCTAGATCATCATTAGAATAACATACTGATCATATTCTAACATTTCATCATGTTGAGATTAGGCATGTGCCGGTATCAAATTTTCATGCTGCGATTAATTGATTGAGCTTTTATCACGGTATACGGTATTATGACGATATTTTAATTGCTCAAGAGAAACAGATGGATTGTGGGTATCAAAAAAAAATAAAAACTTGCATCACAATGTGATTTTCAAAACATATGGTAACTAAACAGAATTTGATTCAGTGACAACATGTTACAATGTTTACATGGTACAATGACTGGTAGGCTACTGTTTGTATTATTCAATTAAATTCTTGGATTTTTTTTTTATTATTATTATTTTTTATCCTTTATTTAACCAGGAAAAAAAAACCTGGTTAAGGATTTGATTTTAATCTTAATTCAATATTGACTCATTTGGATAAATATTAGGTAGGCCACAGTCTGCATGTTAATTTTTCTCAAGAAAAAAATATATCTCACATAATGCTGTAAACACACAGAGAGAAATTAAATATAATGCGGTTTTCATTATAATAACAATTATGTAATGACAAGTAAACATATAATAAATATGTAATATAGTGCACATATTTAGCAAAATACTCCTCGCTATTTTTTCTAGTCAACTAATGTGCTGGTCATTAAATGGCTTTCCTGAGGTAAATGTAACGTTCTGTGACATAAGTTCTGTTCTCCTGCAGTTTTATTGACCTCTTTCCGTGTTTGAAAAACACTGATTGATCGACATTATGTATGAGGCATATACCTTACGGTAAGTTGTACTGTGTCTTTAAATAAAAAGTAATAGATGATCGGTTTACTTGAACTGAGGCGCAGCGATCTGTCACAATGGACAGAACCTAAGAGCTGATTTATTTATTTTTTTGTTCATATCAAAAGTAACCTGCTCTGTCTAGTCTGTCGGTGCGTAAAGCGCCTTTCAGACAGGACGCGAAACGCGATTTGCTATTTTGCAAATAAAAAGTTTAACTACTTTGAACTTTGACTCCGGCGTGCTTTGGTCGACGCAGCAGCAAAACGTCCCCGCGCATATTCCGCGTTCTGTCTGAAAGGCGCTTGAGTCTCAAGCTGAATGCGTGAGAGTTGGCA
Source organism: Rhinichthys klamathensis goyatoka (assembly GCF_029890125.1). NCBI lineage: Eukaryota > Metazoa > Chordata > Actinopteri > Cypriniformes > Leuciscidae > Rhinichthys > Rhinichthys klamathensis. The sequence goes on along the minus strand of NW_026606592.1, from coordinate 863,130 downwards.
GCCCTGCGGGGGGTAAATCGTCGGCAGCGTTCCTCCTTCCGCCATGCTTCTACTCCATGTGAAGATTGTTTACATTAGACTAGAGTGCGCACTGCCGCCGCATGCACACAGTGCTTGTACATGTGGGGATTGTTTACATCAGAGTGCGCACGTGTTTTGCGCAGCATATACGCAGTGTTTAAGCGGTTGATGGAAAATAAGCTAATGCGCGTTCTAAAAGTCTAAATTCGAATCTATTATTTTTCACGGTATTTTGAAGTGCCCGCGATAACAATATCGTGCATATTCATTACCGCGATTTATCGCATTACCGAATACCGGCACATGTCTAGTTGAGATATATAACATTGATTTGTCAAGCTCTGTCAAGTCCAAGTTAGTCGCGGACGTGGAGCTCTCGGCATCATGAAAACGCCACGCTGATATTGATCCTTGTTTTAGTTCTCCTTTTGTCCCAAAGTCTGCTTGCCATGGTCCATAATGTTTGAACGAAACAACAGCGTGCCGCTAGACTTTACACACTACACAGTTGTCCACGTCTGTTGCCATGGTTACTATAGCAGTACATGCGGAAACCAGGGATAACGCGGATATTACGTCATTGACAGGCGACAAGTGAACAGCGACGGTCACTTAAAATAGTGAATTTCTCTGAATTTACAAATTCTTGGAAACATTTAGGATAATGGAAGTACACAATTGAAAGAAATATATAACACTGTGCAAGTGTTTGTTTTGGATATTTTGATACAAAATTCTTACATATTGTACCTTTAAAGCAGAAATAACAATATATCATGATATATCATTGTGAAATACTCATATCGTGATATAAGATTTTGGTCATCTGACCCCATTTGAAAGTGTTGTGAAACGTCCAGGAAGCAACGTGATATAATTTTGTGGAAATGTTGGCACAAGTGTGTTTTTTCAAAGTGCCTGAGTTAGACAAAAACTATGCACACTAACTCATAAATGTATCCAGTAAATGTATCTAGCTCTTGCCATTTTTGAGTTCAATATGAGTCCAGATAGTTTGTGAACAGACTGTGAGCTGTCTGCCGGCGAGCCATTTGAGACTGAAGCTGACCTTAAAAAAATAAGTACATTCTGAAGGCAGTCTTTGTTATAAAATTTTGTTATTTACAGTTCCAGTTTTTAGCCTTTAGTCCCCACAAGTGCAACAGTGTCTGTTTTATATCCATTTAAAAGGCAAATTAGTCTCTAGAACGTCACGTTCTCAGCATACCTCCTACATATCCAGACTCAGGGGGATTTTTGGATAAGATGGCTCTCATTGGACAGCTAACCTGTTTAAAGATTTTTATTTTTTTACTGTGTGCTGAGGCCTCTGGTAAATGCTTTCTGATCACTTCTCTTTGTCTGACCTACAGAACTGCCATTTTCCAGTCATTTGACGGATTTAGGGGACAGGGGCTGGATAGGTCAAGGTCAGATCACGCGACACTGGATGAGCTGACGCTGAAACTCATGGTTCAAGACTGCTCTTCTTTCACAGAACAGCTGCTTCAACTGAAGACACTGCTTCAGGTCAGATACAAACGAATGCTATGCCAATATTACCTTTAATGTCTTTTCTGAGTGGTGTCCAAATTCTATTATTGCTAAATTTGTGATAGCATATTACATAGCATGTTGTAAGGCTTATTAGGATATTTCATTGACAGAACTCTTTTAATTAGTGGTGTTTGCTCATACTTTAATATTTGAAGAATCCCCTAACCTTGCATATTGATTTTGGTGCTTAAATTCCAAAACAGTCAAAAATCTTGTGGAAAGCCTTCCTAGAAAAGTGGAAGCTTTTATAGCTGCAAAGCAGGGTCCAATATTAATGTCTATGTATTTAGAATGCATTGTCATTACAGTCCCTGTTGGTGTAATGGTCAGGTGTCCCAATACTTCTGTTCATATCATGTATGTCCGAGGTCTTACGAAGATAATTACAAAGTCTGTTGAGTATGATACTTTGGGTGGGCTCTTTTGACAACCACTCAGAATGCCCTAGAAAACTGATCCAAATGTTAGTGACATTATAAATCTAGTTGGATACTGCACTATGATGTTTCTGCAGTTACAAAGGTTCATTTTGAGTCAGTGTTTGTATCAGTAAGAGACTAACTGGACCTTATTGAATTGGCTTGGGGTAGTGTGCCATTTACCAAGGCAGTTGATGTTGTGGCACAGTTCATCTGGGCCAAAGATCGTTGCCATCATATGGCTGCAGGGCCGGATGAAGACTATTTAGTGCCCTGGGCACTGACATCTTAAATGCTTAACTTATTCAACTATTCACATTTTCTCGGAACCACAAATTTGTTAAATTAACTGGTTTTATGGGGAACACTTACAATAAGGTCTCATTTGTTAGAATTAATTGTATGCATTAACTAACATAAAAACTAACAATGCTAACAATGGGCAATGTATATTTTACAATTTTTTTTTACCCTTTGTCAAAATGTTAGATCACAGTGCTAGTGTTTGTTGATGTTGAGATTAACATGAGATAAGATTAATAAATGCTGTAGAATTAGAAGTTCATTTTTAGTTCATGTTAACTAACGAACAAATGAAACCTTATTGTAAAGTGTTATTTTATTATCCTCAAAAATCATTAATTAACATTAATAAACTGTTTGCCTCTTTTGTTTTTTTTTGTGATTGTTGTGATCTAATTTGTTCTGCTATCTTGGCCAGGTCTCTCTTGAAAAAGAGATTTTATATCTCAATGAGACAAACCTGGTTAAATAAAGATAAAAAAAAAAAAAAAAAACTTACCCGATTATTTAAGATTTCATTAATAAAAGTCATTAAGTGTTAAATCAAGTAAAAAAATCCTTACAGATTGAAACTTTCCTTTTTTTACAGTGTAGTTGTTACATGGTAGTGGATAAGGAAGGAGTAGTTGAGGTGAAGGTCAAATACACAGATGTTTAATGATGACAAAAACAAAGTCTGAGTAAATGCAGGCATAGAAATCCAGGATAACAAGCAGATAGTCAAAGAAGAAGAATAAACAAACCCAAGGGGTAAATCCAACGTAACAGCTTTGCAAACATGCTAAGAGAAAGACTGAACTGAAACACCGGGCTACAAATACGCGTTGCATCCCAGTTTGCCTACTTAAACTATGCCCTAAAAGTATGCACTGTTTTTGTGAAGAAAAATTACATACTTTTGAGTGTGTAGCAGAAAAGTAGGCAAGCTTTGGGTACACAGACTATTGGTCATAATTGCGTCTTTAACGGTCCGCTCTATCGCTTAGTTACATGCATCCTGTCACCGATTAAACTATCCTGTCAATCATCTTATCACAGTTAATATCCTCCACATTCAATTTAATAAAATGTCCTACCACATTGATCTGTCAGCTGTGGGTCTTAAATACGGTGAACTGTCCTCATGTTTTGCATAATGATGCTTTTAAAAGTTAATGACCAAACGTATCTTTATAAAAGTTCACAATGTTATTGGAGATGAAATATAATGTGGATAACATTGAATAAATATGGTTAATAATCAGTATCTAACATGACGAAAACACTCAAACCCCTTTATCTTAACCTCTCTACTTAACTGCCAGTCTCGCATATCCGTGGTTTTCTATGTTTATTTTCTATCTCTACTTTTTATTCATGTTTGTAGTTCTAATCGAATCCTTGTCCAACACGCTATGAGTTGTAGGCAATATTAGCCATTAGCCTGGATAGTATGTGGATTGTAACGCAGAAATAGAGCAAACGAGGTACTAAACGGGATTCAGGTCAACATAAGTTACCAAGGAAACAAATTCAAACACAGTACAAAATAAGAATTTCAGAAGACGTAGACCAAATGTGACAGTGGACTACTTTGTTAAATTTTATAAACTGTGAATACAGCTGTTACAAATACACTATAAATGCTGGTCAATGTGAGGCGCACACGTTTCTCTCTCAGCAAGACCCGGTGTGACTTACTCTCAGGTAAGCTACATGCGACTTATTTTCTGAATGGTAAGAAACGGTTCCAGTTATGTTTCCACTTGAGCCTGGTATGGCATGGCATGATTACAAACCGTTCTCGGCCCGGAATAGGTAGAATGTGTGTAGTGATGTCGCCAGTCAAGATTGGTCACTTGTCTGTTGCCTGGCTACCAGTTTCTCTGTAACTGGCTAAGTGTGCCATTTTAGTGACGTAAACGCAAATTCATAATAAAATGAAAATAAATATCTTATCATCCTCCATAACGTGGTAGCTATCTTATATCATCAGTAAACTGGTGTGTAAAGCTAGGTTTATACTCGCCGCATCCGCACGAGTGCGAAGGTGCACGGCAAAAACAAAGTCATTGGGGCGTGGGCGGTCATGTGCGTTGGGTGCGCAAGGGCCCATTTCGCTTGGCGGTGTGCACGGCATTTTTTGTAACATGCGCGATTGCGCGCGGCTCCGCATCCGAAGATGCACGACTTCAAGACGAATTTGGCCAAGCATGTACATTTCACAGCACCAGTACCCAGTTTGTGGGACTAAATTAGTTGCTTACATTTACTAAATTAGCCTACAATAGCAGACATAAGCCCTTTAAATAAAAATAAAGTTTTATGAAAAAAAATGTTCACGAAACTAAATGAAAAATTTTAGAACATATGTAAGATAAGGTTGTAGGCTACGTTCTGATATCCATTTATTTTTTTTCTAATGTCACAAGTAATAATCTCAAGGTTTACTGCTTTACACGATTCTTTTGTAGTGTGGTTTTGGTGTACTAAAGTGTACTAAAATAAACATTCACGAGTGTACCTTACTTCTTCTCACTGCTGATTCCTGATGGTTTAGAGGACAATTACACCGAGTCGCCCCCTGTCGTTTCAAAGAATAGTACAACGGCGAGCGCGTCAAGTATAAATGCCTCATCCGTTTGGGGAGGAGTGCGCGCAGGCAGCGGAGGCTCGCGCTGCGGAGCCAGGCGAAAGTATAAACAAGGCTTTACCAAGGCAATGACTGACGCGTTTGTATCACAGTACATTCCAAAGAGCGGCTGTTATCAGCCCCACAGTGGAAATTGAAACCATATCCGTACCGGCTGGCCCTGATCGGCATGAAATGAAAGGGATAAGCAAAGAGAACTTTTTGGCCCGACGGTGGAAAAGCGGTTTATGGTAATATACAATATTTGGTACTAGCGGACTAGATCTGCTACGCATGCTGCTGCTGATGCCGGTGCAGAGCAAGTATGGACTTGATACTGCCAATCAGTGTTGGGGAAATCTATGGGGAAAGCTACTTTTAAAAGTAATGTGTTACAATATTGCTTTACTCCCTAACTTTACTCACTTACTCCCAACAAGCAATGGGAGAGAAGAGAGGGAAAGGATCTCATGCCAGGACTCAAATTCTGGTCATCTGAGGCACCATTCTCTGTGTCGGAGCACTGTTCACAAAGCTGTGGCTTTAACTCTGAGTCATTCTGAGCTACATGAGCTTAAGCTGTCTCTATAAAGCTGATTGTAGATCATTTCTGATAGGAGGGGACATGTTCTAGAGCTCCTTAGAGGAGTTTTACAACTCCCCAAGTTACACTTACGGCTTTTAAAGGGATAAAAGGATGTGTAAGATGTTATGGGAGTATGGAAAGATCACACATAAGGATGAAAGGACTCTCCTACTTGTCCATTCCTTTTCATCATGGGGCCTATGCACACAAATGTATTTTTACGGGTTCTTCAAGCGTGTTTGTGAAAGAGAGTGTGAAGTATAAAATCATTGGTTGCCCGTAAGCCAATCACATAACGTTTGGTTATGACATGTGTTATTCGCCAGCTCAGCCGCATCGAACTTCCACTGTAAACACATGTATGATGCGAAAACGAAACCATCGAGCGAAATACCGGAGTGAACATGGCTGACCGAGTTTTGCTGCCTCCTTAACCTGATCCTCCATGAGTGCAACCAAGGGGGACACAATCACAACTATCGCCTTGCCGGCCTTTGACATGCCCAGTTTCTCGCTGACGATCGGTAGTAGTTGATAAATTAAACTTTTCCCAAAACCTGTCGGGAGTAGGGCCACAACATCACCTCCATTCAAAATGTTTAACAAACACTCTTCTTGTTCGGGCTTCAGTTTGCAAATGCCGGGAATATTCTCCACAACAGAGCGAATTGCATCCCGTATTTCCATATCCGCGGTCACAATCTTAAACTCGGTGCTTGGCGTCTACGTCACGGCTCTCAGCCCGCCCTCTGTTCGTTGATTGGCCGGCTGTTTTCAGGCCGGAGGAAAACTGAGAGACATGTCGATGTCTCAGACTGAGTACAGAAGCAAACTGAAATAGTGCGGAAGTACGAAGTCTGATGCAGTCAGGCTACTGGTCTTCCACATTTGTGCGAAAAAAGTCTAGTGCGACCACTAAACACTGAGCAATTGTATTGATAAAACAAATGACTCATTTGCAGCAATTTATTCCACCACATTACAAGGTTGATTTTGTTTGTTGTTTGTTTCAGATGGAGACAGATGGTTCAGGTGAAGAGACTTTAGAGGCTTATACTCCACAATCCACTGACCAATCTTTACTTGATCAGAAGGTAAGATCTTATCTTATCTTCCTTAAATCCATGACATTTTGCTTTTTCAAGTGTAATCTTTTAGATGTTTTCCAGTTTTTCCTAATAATAAAACAAATCCATGTGTTTAACGTTTGAAGTCATATGTACATTTGCATCTTTGTATATAATGTTTTTTTTCTTTTGTGAAGATTTTGTTTTCTACAAACTTTGATTTTTTTTTTTAAAGTGCAAATATTCCATGTCTCTCAGTTAATGTCAAGTCATGAAAATTACATGCATAATAATTATAATAAATAGATGTCCCGATCAAGTTTTTTGTGCCTCCGATCCGAGTCATTGAATATTGAGTATACGCTGATACCGAGTCCCGATCCAAAACTTGCATTTTCCTAGTGCTCGATGCACACTTCAAGTACATTAAAGTTATTAAAATCAATCCAATACTGGGATGTGTCACAAGACCCTGAAGAACCGACAACGGATGATCGTTTACAGGAATTTACTAAAGAGAATAGAGGAAACCACATGGGTAAATATCATAGAGTGCCTGCAGGCACTTGAATGACTTAACTCTAGTACAACAGTCTATCTATATTGCAGGATGGACCGGGACTGACGATGATGAAGATGAAGAACCGTGAGCGGGAGTCAGGTAAGTCTTGCACTGGTGTGAGAGACCAGACCAGACAGTGTAGTTAAGGTGAGTGTGGGCTTTTATGCAGGTCCAGGTTAATTCGCCACAGGTGTAGGGAATCAGTATTCAGGCGAATTGGAACAGAGAGTTGGAGTAGTAGGGTCTGACGCTAATGGGAAGTCTGGACTTGTGACAGAACCTCTCCCTCCATGGGCGGCACCTGACGACCGACGGTGGTAACGACAAGGACGACCTCTTCCTATGGGTGCAGGATGATCTGGGTGGTTGACGTGAAACTTCTGGACTAGGGTAGGGTCTAGAATATCATCACGTGGCACTCAAGATCTTTTTTCAGGGTCGTAACCTTCCCAGTCGATGAGGTATTCAAGTCAGCCGCCTTGTCGCCGGGAGTCCAGGATGGAGCGGACTGCTTTGATGGGATCCCCGCCCAGCTCGACCGGAGGAGGGGGCATATCAATCAAAGGATTGATCTGCCTTTGAATTGTGAATGGCCCAATGTATCTGGGACTCAGTTTGCGGCTGGGCAGCCGGAGGCGCATGTCCCTGGTGGAGAGCCAGGCGAGGGTCGGTCTGGCCATCGTGCTGCCCTCGTGCTGAGACGAAGAGAGTTTTAGCGTACTCCTAGATAACGATAGGGAAGATAACGGTTCCAGCTGTATTGGTGGCCATGGCAGTACGATCTCAGAAAGCATCCCATCTACTGGATCTTCCTCTCCGTCTGCCCATTCGATTGAGGATGGTAGCCAGTTGTTAAACTCAATGACACACCAAGGAGATGGAAGAAAGCCTTCCGAACTCTTGAGATCCGCGATCTGAAACAATGTCTTCGGGTAAACCATTGTTACAGAGCATACGATTAAATAGGGCTTCAGCAGTCTCCAAAGCAGATGGCAGTCCTTTTAATGGAATAAGTTGACAGGCTTCACTACAAGGATACAGGTGAATGAGTCAAAGATGGGTAGGCGAGGAATGGGCAGCGGATGCATTTTACCTTTGGTAAGATGGCGTGGTACCTTGGAGATCACTCAGGTGGGACATCCTTGGACGAAGCGTTTGACTTCCTGAGACATGACTGGCCACCAAAATCAGTTGCGGATGAGCGAGAGGGTTGACTGGCTGCCTGAATGTCCGGATCCTCAGGAAGAGTGTAGCAACTCCATGAGGGACTGTTGCAGAGCCAATGGAACATAGGTTTGTCCCTCAGGAACTCCCGGCAGAGCAGGTTCAGTGCAGGTAGCTTCTGTGATTTGTTCATCTAGAGGCCATTGGATGGGACTGACAATGGCAGCTGGAGGGAGAATGGGCTCTGGAAGACAGTTGGGTTGGTCAGGGGCATGTATACGGGACCGAGTCACGGTGAAGTGAAACCGGGTGAAGAATAGAGCCCATCTGGCATCTTCCTTTTGGCATCGATGATATAGCTCAGGAATGAATAGAGGAAATTCACATTTTTATAGCTTGAGGTAAAGGTGATTCTCCCTCAGCTTTTGGAGGACCTGCACAATGTGGAGGCGATCATCTGCCTCGTTCGGGAGTAGATCAGGATGTAGTCGATGTAAACGATCACAAAACAATGTAGGTACTCCCGGAACACCTCATTCACGAAGGCCTAAAATATGGAGAGTTGGCTAGCCTATATGGCATGACCTGATATTCATTGTGCCCCAATGGTATGATGAAGGCGGTCTTCCATATATATATCAGTGTATATATATATATATACACTGATGGGCTTCATCACTCTGTCTCCTCTCCACCAGTAAGCTGGTGTGTGGTGAGCGTTCTGGCGCACTATGGCTGCCGTCGCATCATCCAAGTGGATGCTGCACATTGGTGGTGGTTGAGGAGATTCCCCCTTCCATGTGAAGCGCTTTGAGTGCCTAGAAAAGCGCTATATAAATGTAATGAATTATTATTATTATTATTATTCCATTCTTCCCCCCTCCGTATCCGGATGAGGTTGTACACGCTGCGCAGGTCCAACTTGGTGAAGATGAAAGCATCTCGAGCACCACTGGAACCAGAGGAAGGGGATATTTGTACAATACCGTCTGCTTGTTGAGTAGGGTTGGGTATCGGTTGGGTTTTATCCGATACCAGTACCTACTCTGTATTTTTTAAACGGTTCTGGTGCTTAAACGGTTCTTGAAACGGTACTTAAGAAAACGAAACCGCACACACTTTATCAAAAAATAATACCCTTTTATTTACAGGGCCAAACTGGACACAATATTAACTTAAATCTTTAAACAATATAAATACAAGTAACATATGGTAATAATAAAACCAATATTGATATAAAATAAAAAAAATTACATTACATTTTACACGATTTACATAATATCAAATAAAACAATATTGTATCAAACAATGTAATAATACTGGAGATTAGTAGAGATTATTAGCTGCCAACTCTCACGCATTGACCGTGAGACTCACGCAATTGACCCTTTTCACACGCTCTCACGCCACACATCCATTTTCTCACGCAGAGAAAAATCGCGGACAAAGAGGACACCGACAGACAAGACAGAGAAGGTTACTTTTGATATGGAACAAATCCACAGCTGTCAGATTCTGTCAATATTTTTACGAGATTCACACAATAAATAACGTTTTGGCTCTTTGAAATGTGACAGATCGCTGTAGCGCGTCAGTTCAAACGGCACGTGATACAGCAGCCTACAAATACAAATCCACTGCTTCTTAGCTACGCAGCGTTGAGTGAACCTATGAAAGAGAACATCTCTGTTTACTGGTGTAACCTATGTTCTCTCAATAGGGAACGAGACGCTGCCAAGCTCCTCGCGCTGCCGACCAGCTTCCTTTTTCGGCAGAGAAATCTGAGGAGCAGATGGCGCGCGCGCGCCAACATAATATGACAACGTAAGTGCGTCGAGGCGGCACCCGCGCCATTAGCCAATGAATTGGCTTGATTCTATATGGGATTCAGACTATCGGCACACCCAGAGGGCGTTCTGACACGTAATTTTACACGTGAAATGCAGCCAAACCTTGCGAGCAAGAGCACGCATGCGAGACAGAAGAGACTGTGCGTGTGTGTGTGTGCCTAATTAAGTCAGGCACCGAAATCAGGCACCGAAATTGTCGTTCTTATTCGGTCTGGTTACTACCGTTTACGTCGGAACCGGTTCCCTATTGGCACCGAGTTTCGGTACCCAACCCTATTGTTGAGGGATCGATAATCAATGCATGGCCGCAAGCCAACGTTCTTCTTGGCCATGAAGAAAAAGCTGGAAGCGGCAGGGGATGTAGAAGGCAGATGTAACCCAGGTGAAGAGCATCGTCTACATACTTCTCCATGGCATTTTGTTCTCGGATGGATAATGGGTACACACTTCCCTTTAGGCAGGGTGGTACCTGGCAGCAATTAAATAGCACAGTCCCATGGCCTGTGAGGTTGTAAACGGGTTGCCAATTGCTTACTAAAATTATCCTGGAACACCCTGTACTCCTCTGGGATTTCGACTTGGTGCTGTTCGGGACTCTCGATGGTGATTGCTTGGAGGAGCATATCAGATGGTTTAACCGTTGAAATGGGTCAAGACAGAAGTTGTAAGCAGGTATCAAAGCAGCCGTCACTCCAGGAGAGAATGTCACTAGAGGTCCAGGAGATATGAGGGTTAAGATATTTTAGCCAGGGACGTGCCAGGATGATGTCAGATATTGATCCATCCAGCAAGGAGATATGTTCATAATGAGTGGCACCAATGTGAAAGAGTGAGAGATGGAGTGCAGTGAGTAATGCTACCTCGTCCAAGTGGTTTCCCCAGGATGGGGTTAATCTTCTGGCAAGGGATTTGCGGGATGCGGAACCGGTTGATAAAGTTTCTGGTGCTGAAGTTTCCTGCGGAGCCCGAATCAATGAGGGCCTTGGCTGAAACGAAGTGCTGGTGGTGAGACTGCAGCTGCAGTGGGCGGAGAATGCAGGGCAGGAAGTTCCAGATCATATGCATTTAAGCGCTGGGCCACATGGGATATATCGTTGGATGAAATTTTCCAATCCAAATTGGAAAATCTTTTTCCAATCTTTTGTCACAAATGGCAAGATCCAAACGTAGTGATGGTGATAAACCCTGTCGGTAGGCTGTGATGAGTGCTGGCTCATTCCATCGGCTTGTGGCGGCATTGATTCAAAATTTAACCGCATCCTCAGACACAGAGGATTTTCCCTGCTTGAGACGAAATAACTGGTCATGCACAGAAAGTAAGGTGGCAGTTTGATCAAATACCTCTTTGAATTGTGTAAGGAAAGGAATTCTAAGTCTGAGTTACTGGCCCAGCTTGCTCCCAGATAGTTTTGGCCCACTGGAGTGCATGACCAGAGAGCAGAGAAATGATGAACACAACCTTTGCTCTATCCGTGGTGAAACGCTGTGGTTGCATCTCGAATAACAGCGTGCAATGGGCTAGGAAGCCGCTGCAGTTCTCCGCCGCGTCAGAGAAGGGCGCTAGTAAAGCCATGGGACCGGCAGGCAGATCATGCAAGGGAGCGATGAGCCGATGAAGAAGCGATTGACGGAGCTGGTGAACTAGGATCCATTTCACAATAGTGATCTGGTCTTCTGTCACAAGACTCTGAAGCACAGACAACTGATGATCGTTCACCGGAATTTATTAAAGAGAATAGAGGAAAACACGTGGGTAAACATAATATTGTGCCAGCAGGCACTTGAATGACTTAACTCGAGACAACAGTCTATCTATAATGCAGGATGGACTGGGATTGACAAAGATTAAGATGAAGACTGATCGACGATGATGAAGATGAAGAACCGCGATCGGGAGTCAGGTAAGTCTTGCACTGGTGTGAGAGACGAGACCAGACAATGTAATGAAGGTGAGTGCGTGCTTTTATGCAGGTCCCGGTTAATCAGCCACAGGTGTTGGGAATCAGTATTCAGGCGAATTGGAAGGAAGAGGTGGAGTATTAGGCTCTGGCACTGATGGGAACGCTGGACTCGTGACAGGATGTGCAGAGAGTTTATCGGGCAGGGGCTGAACTGTAAATAAAAAGGGCATCAAACACTAGTAATTCCATTATAACAATTACTCTATTAAATATATTTATAGGCATATTTATTGGCATATATATAATTAGGGCTGTCAATAGATTAAAAATTTTAATCACGATTAATCGCACCCTTTCAAAATTAAGCATAAACCACTTGTCTTGTCATTATTTTGTCATCATTTACTATATCCAGCAAAGTAAACCTTCAGATTGACATGGGATCAATTTCCCATCAAAAGTATTGCGGTCACGGATAAAAAATTAATAAGCATGTATCAAAAATTTAAAAATGCATTTAAAAATATTTTGCACAAAACTGAAAAATGAATGCAAAGTTATCAGTCAAGCAAACAACCCAGTCACAGATCGAAAAATAAGTGTGAATCAAAATGTTTAAAAAGCATTAAAAAAATTGTAAGCAGCACGAATCAAAACTTTAAACACATTTAAACTTATATTGTACAAAACTGAAACATGAATTCAAAGTTATCCAAATTGCATGCAAAATCATGTTTTCTGCTCATATTTTCATTTTTTGTTTGCTTACAGTATGTTGTTTTTCGCTTTGCTCTTGTTTCCAAATGTTGCAGTTCAGGTTTCATGTAAATCTGGGGGGGCTTTATCGTCAACATTGGTGTACTAGTTCTAGATTGACAGCTCCTCCTCTAGCCAATCAATCAGTTGACGTCACTCCAATACAACCCATGCTGCTGATGGTCAGACTCGTACAGATGAAAAACATGGTGATTTTGCGTGCAATTCAAATAACTTTGAATTCATGTTTCAGTTTTGTGCAATATAATTTTAATTATATTCATGCTTACTATTTTTTTAAAAAGCATTTTTTAATTTTTGATTCACACTTATTATTTTTTGGTCGGTGACCGCGTTGTTTGCATCTCCTCTGACCACTGCATATTGATATCAAACATGCTAAAGTCGTAAAGTCTTTATGAGGATTGGGGCATGACCCTGATTGACATAATTCCAAGTGAGCCAACAACTCCTAAGCATTGTGCACAGTCCATTGCACCCCAACTCTGAAAAGCAGTAGAGTCAACTCACCACAAAACAAAAACAAGTGTGTGTATTGTATAATATTTTTGCTATTAATAAATAAGCATGTCATGCTTATAACTTATAACATTTACATATTCCCATCTAACCTCTGATCAAAATCAACCCCTGTTCTGATTTGGCAAAAAATAAAAATAAAAAAAAGGTTCACCTTGTCTACTGTTATTTTCTAGGTGGCACTGCTTCTGAAAGAGGTTCAAGAACTGAGAAATGAGCTCAGAAGCAAAGACAGGATGATTGCTGAACTTTCCCAGCAGCTGGTGCGTATTATAGTCTAAATATTTGAGAGTAACTGACTTTAAACATTGAAAAAAAAGTGGTATATTATTTTAGCGTGTTATTTATACTAAATCATTGGCATGTGCTATGGTAAGTAAAGAATCAATAAGATTTGAATGGTTTAACACAACCTGACCTTTTTGTTTATTAATTTATTTGGTTACGCTTTACAAGGTTTCATTTGTTAACAGGGTAACACTTTACAATAAGGTTCATTAGTTAACATTAGTTAACTAGATTAGTTAGCATGAACTAATTATGAACAGCACTTATACAGCATTTATTAATCTTTGTAAATGTTAATTTCAATATTTACTAATACTTTATTCAAATCTTGTTAACATTAGTTAATGCGCTGTGAACTAACTAGCTTTATTTTTATTAACTAACATCAACGAAGATTAACAAATACAGTAACAAATGTATTGCTCATGGTTAGTTCATGTTAGTTAATACATTAACTGATGTTAACTAATGGACCTTATTGTAAAGTGTTACCGTTAACAGTTAATGTATTAACTAACATGAACTAACCTTGAGCAATTCATTTGTTACTGTATTTATTAATTATTTATTTAACTTTGCTAATGTTAGTTAATAAAAATACATCTGTTCATTGTTTGTTCATGTTACTTCACAGTGCATTAACTAATGTTAACAAATACAACTTTTGATTTTAATAATGTATTTTTTGTCATCACTTACTCACCCTCAAGTTGTTCCAAACCTGTATGAGTTTCTTTCTTCTGTTGAACACAGAAGTTATTTTAAAGAATGTTGGTAATCAAACAATGGACGGTAGCCATTGACTTCCATTGTAGGCTACCGGCAACTGTCTGGTTACCAATGCCACTTTTTCCACTCCCGAGCCGAACGGTTCTAAGAACGGTAAGGAACGGTTCCAGTTGTATTTCCACTTGAGCCCGTTACGGCACGGCCCGATTACAAACCCTTCTTGGCCCGGAAATCTCTGCACAGTTGTCGAACCGTGCTGTTAGAATTTGTACAGTGACATCGCAACTCCGGATTGGTCACTTGTCTGTTGCCTAGCTACCAGTTTCTCTGTAGCTGGCTAAGTACGCTATTTGAGGGACATAAACACAAATTAATAATAAAATTAGAAGAAATATCTAATAATATGATCTGTAAACTCTTGCATTACTAAGGCAACGACTGATGCATTTGTATTACATTCCAAAGAGCTCCGTTATCAGCCCAACAGTGGAAAATGAAACCATATCTTCACATTATAATTATGCATTATTCACATTAATTATGAGCCTGTTGTAAGGACCACCATTCTAATTAGGTACTATGATCTTAATTTAGATCAGGGTGGAGAACGTCGGTCCTGAAGAGCCACGATCCTGCAGAGTTTTGCTCCAACCCTAATCAAACACACCAATCAAGCTAATCGAACAAGCTAATCAAGGTCTTAAGGGTTATTAGAAAGCTAGAGGCAGGTGAGTTTTTATCAGGGTTGGAGCATAACTCTGCAGGACTGTGGCTCCACAGGACTGACGTTCGCCACCCCTGATTTAGAACTTTGATTATTCTGGATATCCCATACTTTCAATTATTCGCTCATTAAGGACCCGATGTTGCATAGACCCAGCCGGGTCTATGCAACATCCAAACTCAAACTGTTGCATGCAGAGACTGCTTTTATTTATTTAGTTTCTTATTAAAGCAACATGAGTAGATATATTGTTAGAGGAAATAATATTTTCAGACGTATTGAAATATTGTTGCTAAATTCGATTTTGTACATGAACTCAAAACTCAGATCTATTCTCATCATTTTTATTTCGCTCATAATTTATTATTTCTCTCGTTTCTGCTTTCAGTGTGAGGGTGAATTTCACGAAAACGTCATAATCCACCAAAAATCGAAATATGAAAATAAGAAATGATATTTTGCATAAAGAAAATTAAGCTTTTTTAGGCAAATATTTCTTGTTGTTGTTGCATTTTAAAATTATTGTAATATTTGTAATTCCCATTATTCTCAATAACGATTCTCATTAGATTTACTACATGTTGTATACTTCACATACATATTTAAATAATATATAATTTATGTGCATTGCTTAATTGTCATGAACTGTCATTTCAAAATGCAAAAAAAATACCTCAGGCTCAGTGGTCCTAAATAGGATAAATCTTTCTTTTGATTTTGGAATGAAATACATGTTTTTGAAAATCTTTATAAAATCCACACTTATTTTGTATTTATGAATGTTCATGATGTAAAGACATAAAGGACCTGTAATATTGAAATGTGTGTTGTATTCTATTGTGAATGTTCCTGGAAATCACAACAGATGTGATGAGAGACCAGTGTGACATTTGTTTGCTAATTAATTTGTTTATTACTTATACTTTGTTTTACACAGCAATACATCAGCATTTTATTTTTATTTTTCATAGTCTTCTCCAGTAGAGGATATGCAGTGCCACTGCCTGCAGGGGTCAGAGGCTTACAAGGAGTCAGCGGAGCACCAGGACAAGGATACTCAAACCCTGTGGAGGCCACATAATGTGAGTATATATGCAGAGATAGAAAACAAGGTCAGGTCAGGTCAGGTCAGCTTTATCATTGCATTGTTGGTTATATTATGTACATGATTAGGAATAGTACTGACTGACAGAGGCATAGGCCAAATGATTTCAATCACCTCTGTGGAAATAAGGATGCTCATGTATCTGAGAGGAGAGAAGTTAGGGGCTGGGGTTTTGACTGGTCGGTGTAATCGCCATGCGTGTTTTTGAATCTTCCAACATAGGCTCATTGGAAAAACTTGCCTCTACCTACATTTTTGCTCCAAAAACTCCAAAAACGTACCTATACATACAATTCACTGCAGTTTCCATTTGAAACTAACACTAGTGGCAGTAAAACACCAACAAATTTTATTACGCTCGACACGCTTTTGCGTCTTTATCTCTCATTTGCTTTTATTGACTGCAGTTTAGGGTAGGGTTTAGTATCGGTGGTACATTATTTTTAAAGGGGTCATGAACTGAGAAATCTTCTTTTGACATATAAAAGGTCATCATACTATAATCCTGTAAGTTTCAGAACTGAAAGCTTCCTTTTTATTCCAAAAACAGCTTACATTGTAACCAAGCCCAGCGAACGACTCGTTGTGGAATGTGCCTATAATAGGACAAAGGATCCTAATGCTAGGAATGTGGTTATTTATTTTCAACAATGTGAATGTCTCAGTTGAGCATTATTTATTTGGATTCGGTACATTTCTCAGTGGATGATTTGGTAAATCAGTCGCAATTTCGGCGCATGCTTTGCAAACAGACTTTTATGATATGGACTCTACAGTAATACCACAACATGTAAGTAACTGTGTTCATTCTAATGCCTGATCTGTGACCAGTGATTTCTGATATGTAATGATTTATGTACAGTCATATATTCTTTGTCTATGTCAGTAAATCAAACCAGTGACTAAACGGTTAACTTCACATTGTTTCTCTTGGTAGGATGAAAATAATCTGTTATTTAAACTGTGATTAAATTATATATAGAAAGCTATCAAAGAACGCTCCTTTTTTACAATCACTGGAGCTGTCAATCAAACAGTGCGAGTTTATCAGTGACTGAGTTCTGGACTCTCGCCAAAACTCCCTTTTATCAATAGTCTGATTATAATCAACGAATCTCTTATTTACATTGTGTTTTCACTGTTAGTTATTCATTAGTGTGCAGGAATCGAATTGCAAAGACGAGATCATAGTTCATGCACTCAACATGTCTGTAATCATGAATGATGACAGCTTTAATTTTGGGGTGAAAAAAGGCTGCGTGATTTCTACTTCAATAATGGCAACAATCTGCTAAATGAATGCTTGTTTTTCGCACACTGCTGATGATTTTATATTTAAGTTTTTAGGACTGATTTTTTAAAATTTACATTAGCTACTGACCAAGTGACCAATCATGAGTTAGCGTGTTCACCAGCACTGTTCTCCTATTCTCAGTATAGTTAGTTGACCATGCTGAGAAATCCATGCATGGAACAGTTTGTAATTGCACTGAACCCAAATAAATGCTGCCACTGGATGATGTAAAAGTCCTTATTGTCTTGACAGTTCTTAAGAAACTTTGTCTGTAGTCCTGGTAACAGAATTGTGTGAATGATGTGACATTTCTTGCAGGCTCTGGAAGAAATCATTCTAGTTCAGTGGATCTCAGTCGATGGTTTTGGGCTCAAAGGGTAATGGACAACAGGGAAAAACAATGCAGTTAATGTTTAGAAAAGACCCCTCGAGGGGTGAGATCAAACAGAGGAAAATGTTGACGGCCGGCAGAACTAAACAGCCCAAAGTGGGGCAGTGATGACTGTGTGATCCTAATTGAATTTGCCTGTGTTTATTCGGCACTTTTCATGAATGGCGTACAGAATAGGGCCTAAAACGTTTTTTTCCTCAATAGTTAGTAAAGGTTCTTAACCTTAGGTATCCTTTTCAATTAGTAGATTTTTTGTTATTTTCTAACAATAAATATTATATAGACGTCAAAGTTAAATGGACAAAATAAATCAATTTTAATTGGAATGTATTTGTTTTTGGAATAAGGTCTAATGAAAAAGTCTATGTTGTGCTGTTGAGTGTGGACAATGCCTATTGAGAACAGTGTTGTCACAATACCAGGATTTCAGTAGTCGGTACCAATACCAGTCAAATTTCCCGGTTCTCTGTATGCATAGCAAAAAGAATTTCACTATTTGACTTTATGAAGATGAAAAAAATATTAAAATCAAATCAAATGATAAAGGGGTGGTTGATTATGGTTGATTATTCACTTTTTTAACTTTAGTTAGTGTGTAATGTTGCTGTTTTTGAGCATAAACAACATCCGCAAAGTTACGAAGCTCAAAGTTCAAAGCAAAGAAAGATATTTGCTTTTAAAGAAATTGTTTTTTAAGGACTACAACAAACGGCTGGTAGGGACTACACAACATTCCTCCCGGGTTAGTGACATCACCAACCCTAAAATTTACATAAACCCCGCCCTCGGGAACGTGATTTATAGATTATCATGACTGAATATGCTAATCAATGACTAGAAGATAACTACACATAAGCTACCTAAATTCATCAACTAACCATTCAGAAATGTCCTGTTGCATTCTACATGTTGTCACTTCTTCTTGAGTCTCTCCATTATTGTCTGACTCCGGTTTGAACATAAACATTGAAATTTTCTGTGCATGTCTGTGTGAGGTAAAAGGACACAAACTGTTGTAGCTCCGCCCCCTGTGCTGGGAGCAGCAGCTCATTGGCATTTAAAGGGACACACAAAAACTGTGTTTTTGCTCACCCTCAAAAAGTGACAATTTTAACATGCTATATAAAAATATCTGTGGGGTATTTTGAGCTAAACCTTCACAAACACACTGGGGACATCAAAGACTTATTTTACATCTTGTGAAAAGGGCATTATTCCACCTCTTTAATTGTTAATCTTAATAAAAATTATAAGTAATCATTACTATGACTATGTGAGTCATTGCAATTTCAAATTCAAATCCAACATTTAAATACGGTTGTCAGTCACGAAACTTTGCTGTGCGCAACTAGCAGATGAACAAATAACTTGTATTCAAATTGTGAATGAGTTGTATTGTATACAGAAAGCAATGAAAGAGTGGTCACTTTATAATCATTGAAGCTGTCAGTCACTTCTGTTCAGAAGTTCTGCATTCTTGCTGAAACTCCTGTGAACGAATGTCTTATTTACATCGTTTTTATATTTTGTTCTTGCATCTATAGTTACTAGTATGTTTTTTCCCCCCCTGGTAATTCTCATTTAAAATGTATGTAATTCTGTCACTTCGTCACTGCAAATCACTGTCAATGTGAACACCCCTTTAGATGTTTCTCTGCATGGGACGTCAGATGTAGTCAGGGTGTTTTATTGGTTGATTTCAGACATTGAGAAAGGACATTTGCCTTTGGTTACCTTTACAAGTAACCAAGGTTTGAAATATTGAACCTACTGTAGCAGTGTTTCCCTTATGCCAAGCCCCAGAAAGGCCCAAATGGACAATGTGATGCATATTATACAAAAATTACAAAATGCTACTCTGAGCCTAGACTAGTATTAATTTGACAGAGCACATGAAAGTGGCATTTTACCACATTTACAAGTACAAGTAGGGGCGAATACAGGTTGAATGGGACACTTTCTGCCATTGAGATGACTAGGAAAAAGTTTCACAATCAACCTGAATTCACCCTATATGTGGTTTGCTCTTTTTCTGTTGAACTAAGTGTTTGTATCGATATACAGTATGTGTATGTGTGTATGGTGCAGGGATCAGCCTTTCTCTCTCTGTTCCTCTGTACAGGGCATGTTGCTTGCCCCTATCCTCTCTTCTTGGCAACACTCACAGCGGGGGAGTGTGCGGCCATGTGCGCCACGTCACCACAGACAGAGTGAGTCTCTTAACCATCCGACCAACTGAACCAGTCTGTGCACTAGCCCCAGCAGTGCTTGCTGCATGTCCGCCTGCCTCCCCCTTGTGCCCCCAAATCCACCGTCTTATCAAATTCCAGTGCGGAATCAGTCCATCATTTCCACTCCTTTTAGTTTCATTTACCTTATACCCTCTCCTCCCTTTCTGCTTGGTTTAGAATCTCCAGACCCATTTAGTTGTTCTGCTTAGTTTTCAAAGCCAGACAGTCATACTCGCACTGAATGACTTCCGTCTGTACTTTTATCTATGCTGATGAGATATCAGGTTTTGTCATTTCATTGCCTAAAAATATACAGTCGTGACTGAGATCCTTACTGTAAGGGATCAATTAGTTTACAAAATGAAAACCGTCATCCTTTACTCACCCTTATGTCATTCCAAACTTTTTTTTTTTTTTTCCAGGCATATGATAGCTTTTTTGAGGAACATACCTCTACTGCAGCTTTCGAATCTTATTCAAGCTAACATTCATGAGACACAAGGTGTTTGACCATGAGACATGAAACCCAATGATGTAACTTGATGGCAACTCATCTTGACACGTCAAGTTTGAACTGTGATTTGAGAGCTACAGCAGAAGTAAATAACCCTTCAATTTCTGTTTCTCAAAACCTATTGCTTAGCTTCAGAGACATAGATTACTTTTAGGATACTTTTAGGATGCCTTTTAGTCTTTTTTGAGGCTTGACAGCCCTAGTACCCATTTAATTTCATTCATTGTATAGAAATAAGCAGCTTGGTTTGGAACCCTTTATTTTTTTAGTAAAGGATCAGCTGTATAGTAAATCACCATACAGTAGCTGCCATCACGTCTGATAAACAAGATTTCATTTGACAGAAAGATCCTTCCCCACAATGCTTGTTGGTGAAAGAGCTTGCGAGCTGTGGTTAAGCCGTGATGAGTACTAATTTGTCAGATGGTAGCTGTGGGAGACAGGTATTGAGAAAGGGAGTCATTATCCCTTAGAGAAGACGACAACCTGACTCTTAGACACATAATCTCTCTCTCTTTCTCTTTGACTCTTCGAGCAGTCCAGACAGAACTTTAATTCTGCCCATTTTCAGATGCGCTAATGAGCATGGAACTGAATGCACTTGCCCTTTTTTCTTTTTGCTTTCATTTGTCACGTAAAGCTCAAAATCTAGATTACTGTCATGGCTGAATTGGCTGTTAATTTTTTGCCATTTGCTAGTAAAAAAAGTTTGCCTTCATGTTGTGTGTGTGTTGTGTGCTGATGATGCTTCCTGTTCTACCCCTGTCATCTGTGTGTATATCTTTCATTGACTGATTTTTCCTTATTGTTTCTCTCCCTCTGCCTCTCCAAAATTCGGGCAAAAGGAGTGGAGCATCTAGTTCATTACTTCAGAGACACTGCGTGGTATAGTACTGCCTGTCTTTTCTCTAAAACATCCTCTCAACCCCTTCCTCTCTGTTAGCATGGTCTCTTATTCTGTACTGTGAGGAGAGCCCATCTGCATTATAATTGTTCATTCGGTTTTCATGAAGCCGACTTTCTTCAAACCTCTTTTTGTCTTTCATTCCCTTCTGTCAAGCCCACTGTGTCTTTCATTCTCTCTTATCTGTTTGACCAACCCATTTAATTTTGTGAAATTATACAAAAGTTTACATTGTTACTTCCAGAGTTGGAGACATGACCAGTACCAGACTCCTTAGCCTTGTCTCATTGTTTATACATAGGTATTGTGTAACGTTTACGATACAAAAACGCTTTTTTGTATGTTTTAATAGATACTAAAACGTACAATATAGTGAATTGACAGCATCTAAAAACTAAATATTACTACATATTTACAGTTAAAAAACTATAAAATATTTACAAATATATCGTAAAATATATTTGTATAGATAAATTGTACAAATGTTATAGATATATTTTAAGTTTATTAAGACCTATTCCCAAACCTAAACATAACCACTTCAGAGTATAAAAAGAGTATATAAAATGTAACGGACAATATCAGGTTTAATTTCAGTATACCATTAAATAGATTTTTGAGCCGCTAATCCCACACATACTGTACATCTTAAACTAACCCTTACCATTTATTCTATATAGTAAAAAGATAAACATAACACAGATAAGTGTAATCACCATAATTTATTGCTAAAATGTCAAAAAAATTACGATTTGTTACATTTACAGTCCTCTCAGAAGGTAACAATAGTTTTATGTGAGGTAAAGAGCAGAATTGAAGTTGTTAATAGCTGGAAATGTTATCTCGATCCCCTTTGTGACAATGCAGGCAAGAGCCAATGAGTGTTTGATATCACTAACGTAAAACTGTTAGTGTTACTGTTTGTTGGCTGGGGACCCAAGTTTAGTTTGAAGATGAAAAAAACGTTCTAAAAAATGTTCTCTCACCATTCCTGATTTCTAACATGCACTGACTTGAGAAAAAAAAGAAGGTATGAACACTTACGAACACTGATTTATGCAACTGGCCCCAGGTGTAAACAGGGCCTTAGATTGAGGACCAAACCAATAACAGATCCCTAAAGACCCAAACCTATAGAAGATCTTCTTATTTGAGTATAGTTTTAAAAGCAATGGCCTAACTTTGAGTGCTGTCACCTAATGGACTGTGCAGATGATGAAAATGACATTATGCACACTGTAGTGGCCAATGAACTTAGACGCCTTGAAGCCAAGATCCCGACCAAAACCTGTATGTCTAAGATCCACAATGTCCATTTTAAATGGGGAAAATGGCCCAAAAATGTATTCCATCATTAATTGCAGACGTTGTACCTCTGACTGTAAGCTCAGACCAAGACAACAAGTAATTAGAGAAAGACCCAGTCCAAGGCTGTATTTATGTTGTTCTGATATGTCTCAAGACCAAGACTGCAACTTTGGTTTCTACACAATTAGTGCCTTTTTGTTTGACATTTTGCAAATTGCAAGGTATACTGGTACTAAAAATGTTTTAATTTCAAATGTAAAAAATACCATGTCGAAAATTTGAATCAGTCAATGAGACACGCAACATGGCAGCTGAGTGGTAGAAAGGGCTGATAAAACAAAGATGTTGATTTTGATATCTTTGCCCTCAGCTCACTGAAAAGCAGTGCTGTAAAAGCCTAATATGGAATTATTTGACATTCAGAAAAAGCAAAATGCTAACCTGCAGATCTGTCAGTCTGCAAACAATACCACAAGAAATGCCGCTTCAGGAGGGAATACATCAAACCATGCAAACCAAATTATATAAAGTCATAGACAAGTGTGCATGTTAAGATTCAAAATATTGTTGAAAGTTATATTTTATTGCAGCATTTTGATTCACTACTTCTCCACTTGACATTTGAGTGCTGATATGTCCTGAATGATGCCATTGGTACACCAATCAAACTAAATATTGTGTTTGGACTTGAAGTTGAGGTTTTAATTATGCTGAAATGCTTAAAAACATGCAACAGACTTTGTAACTGCATGATTCACTGGTTTTCAGCTCATCAGTCATCCAGTGTGGTTAATTTGTTGCCTACTATAATATCGATTTAGTTCTGAGGTAGCAAAGCTTGGTATTGTAAGCATTTTTTTTTTTAAATCAGAGCAACCCTATGTGTAATAAAAGCAACTGCAAGAATGAAAGACTGGCTTTACCAAAAATTCTTGAATGAAAAAAAGTCTTCATTAATATGAAATTTCATATTTTATTTTCACGTCACCATTTGCTGAAGTGATTAGAGAAAATCCCGCTTTTAATGGGCACACTTTTTGTCTAATGAAAACTTAATTTCTCATATCAAAGCCATTCTGTCTTCATGTATTTCTTTCTTTGTTCTTCTTTTTTTCTGGCAGTGGTGATATTATGGTTATTATAATAATATATTTGATTATTCAACATCTTCCTTTTCATTTCTCATCTTTTATTTTTTGTATAAGTAGGGAACGTGGAGCACATGGGCCGTGAGAAGTAATTATGTGCTGTTATACCACGGGCTGTTTAAATACTCGATTCTGATTGGCTGGAAGGTGTGCAGTAAAACCGTTTAATGCACAGGTAGTTCCAGTCAGTTTGATTACAGTTAGAAATTAATCCACTACTATAAACATTGGTAACCATAGTAACAGAGTTACACTTGCAAAAGAGTGAGAGAGAGAGACACATATGAAAACGTTAGGTAGGCTCAGAGCCAGAGAGAAAGAGTTGCGACGCTCTTTGATCGCTCGCGATGGCTGTCACGTGGTTCATGTAAGCCCCAATAGTTCCAAAACATACGCGGGCTGTCATGTTCTTCTATGGGACAGACAGCAGCGATTGCATTATTGACCGGTAAATATAAAATAAAACACACACCCAAGTACTTTTTCAGCTGTTACTGCATTATTGCATTAGTTATGCATTTGGAGAGGCAGGGTGACAACGAAATAGCCTACTACTGTATATTACTTGGATACGTTTTAGGCTTTTTTTTTTTTTTTGAGGGAAAAGACAGAGCTAGATAAGATCGAAGACGACAAAGATGAGGTCAATACGAAAAAGACAACTAAATGGGCAGTTAACACTCTCAGTGACTTGTTGCGCCAAAGACAGAACAATTGTGATTTCGAGACCTAACGTTAGGCTACTCTGCTTCTCTTTTAAATGAGACATTTCGGGAGTTTTATGCCTCTGTTCAGTCTACCGCTGGACGCGAATACAGTGTTGCAAGTTTGATGCGTCTCAGAGCAGGTATAAACTGTCACATTACAAAATACAACATCATAAGGGATAAAGACTTCAAGTCAAGCAATGCCGTCTTTAAATCAGTTTTAAAGCGCTACAGGAAAAATGGAAAAGACACCAGCGTTCATCATCCGCGTAAGAAAAGTTTGGTTTGACATACAGCTAATTTATTTAAATAAATTACATGATTAGTTCAAATAAAGCTTGCCTTGTCACTGTCAGTGTTGCCTATCATTCATAAATAATTTTAATAAATCCATGAATCATTAAGTTATAGGCCTATGCTTAAGCAACGAGGGGACTGTAGACTTTAAAGAAGAGACGCTCTAGGTAACTCGCGCACGCATCTCTCTCTCTCTCTCTCTTTCTTCTCTTTCAGTTCTCTGTCTCTCTCTTAATAATGAATTTAAATAAATGTGATAATTCATTCAAATAAAAGCAATCCGATGACTCTACTTTATTTAAAGCGGACGGAGTGCTAGAACTAACGAGCCGTAACTTAAGAAAATAACCGTCATTTTTACACGTCTGTTAAAAAATTACATTGTAAACATCAGTTACAGCTTTAACTTCTTATTAACTTGGCAAATAACCGAGGTATAAGCGGGATAATCCACGGCTTCCGCTTCGCGTCGGGTGGTTCTTCGCCTCTACGTCGTGCATTAAAATCCTTTAATGCATGGCTAGCCGTGGATTATCCCTTACTTATATTCTGCAGTTCGTTCATCACACACCTCTTTTAAACAAAACTGAAGATTCCCTTGGTATTCCTGTGACATTAATGTCTGTATATTCTAATTTTCTGGAATGCTTCGCACTGGTGTAGCTAGAGGTGGTAGGTTATCATCGATTTAGGTGTGAGTACATGACAATTAAACAAAACCGCAGCACCTCTGGCATCATCCATATTTTATAATGATGTATTAGAAAAAAATGTATTTGAGAAACTATGAGGAAGTCATTTGCAGATAACTGATGGCTTTTTTTATATTTGGGGAATCTTTTGGCAGTTCTCTTCATTTCATTCACAATTTGTTTACACTTTAGTGTGTTCACCTTGTTTACATTTTCCCCTCTTTACTTTTTTTCTCCACCTGTCTGTCTACTTTTCCCTCCCTCCCTCCATAGATTCTTTCTGCTCCAGAGCTCTGTCACCTTTTCTCAGATGTCTTGTTTTAATTCTTGGTGAGCTCTCATAAATTATGTATGAAACAACTGAGAGCCCTCACACAGCTCCGTTAAGACTTTCTCTGAGGTTTTGACAGGGCTGCAGGTGCTCTCGGGTTAGCCCGATTGAGACTTCACCTCTCTAGACAAACTTCTCACTGCTGTCTCGTCCATTCTGAACCACATACTGTGGGAAAAAAAAACTTCAAAGGATTATATTTTTGTGAAGACCTCTAGGTCTTCCAGGAATTGGCTCAAAACAGGGAGATGGGCTCAGTCAATAAAACAAGCACACTAAACGTCATTGTATGGAAGATGGTGTCCATTAGAGGGTGCTGTGGACCAGGAAATACCTCCTGAGGATCCGAGGAAACACTATTGGGGTTGCATGTGGCATACACATGTTTGTGAACTTGGAGATAATGGAGATTTGCTGTGGACCAATAATGAACATTTTGTCATTTACTCGCACTCATGTTGTTCGTATACAATAGCTTTGTGTGAATGAATCATTCTTTTGAGTCAGATCTTTTCAGTGGATGAGTTAAAAGCACGTGTAATAGCAACTTAATAGCGCGTAAATGGCTCAAATCGAAACTATGTGGGGACAGTTTGCCACTTAAAGGGTTAGTTCACCCAAAAATGAGCGCACATTCACTCTCATGTCAACACAACAGGTATGCGTCTTGGTGCTCTCTATATGCGTGTTGGAGATTAATATCTTGCAAATAAAGTGGGAAATTATGGTTTTTTTTGCAGAAACAAAGCACTCACATTACTTCGTAAAATTGAGGTTAAACCACTGGAGTCACATGGATTACTTTAATGATGTCTTTACTAACTTTCTGCGGCTTGAAAGTGGTAGTTGCATAGACTGTCAATGGAGAGTCAGAAAGCTCTTAGATTTCATTAAAAAGATCTTCATTTGTGTTCCAAAGAAGAACAAATGTCTTACGGGGTTTGAACGACAATCAGGGTGAGAAAGTAATGACAGAATTTTCATTTTTGGGTGAATTAACTCTTTAAGCGCAATATAAATACCTTCTTGCTGACAGCTATTATTCTAATTGCAAATAAATGGCATAATTTTTTTTTTGAAAATACAAATAAACTGTAAACAAATGAATCCTCTCTAGCAGGAAATGTAAATCTTAACAGAAACAGTAATAGAGTCCTGCAGGGGGGAGTTTTTTTTTTTTGTTAGCATTTTACCACTTCTGGTTCCATTGTCCTTAATAGTTTTTTTGAATGTTGAATGTCTAAAATAAGGTCTGTATTTTGTAGTACAGACCTTGTAGTTAACACAAGTTCAAGTTTTTTTTTATTCTACGACATAAAATACATCAGTAATATACCCTCTTGTACCCTTACATGTCTTGAAAAAGGCGGTTTCTAACAACTGATTAAATGGGACTACAGAGGTTGTCTGGAATATTAAACTTCATCACATCAAACAGGAAAACTCATCAACTCACTAGTTCGCTTTCACAGCCTAGTTTTTGTCTATAATCACTCTCTTGCTCTCAAACTTTCAGGGGAAATGTTTTTTTTAAATAAAGACTGAAAGAGTCAGAATCTTAATGGTGATGACATTGAAGTCATGTGACTGTGGTGTAGTTCGTTTATACCCTTTTTACCTTTGCCGAATGTATTTAGGCTTCAAAATTCATAAAAGTTGTGTTCATTTGTGAAGAGTATCGTGATGAACAGAATGTGTAACTTTTGTTAGTCACAGAGCTTATTTTCTGCAATAATCCAAAAGCCAATAGAAAAATCCTTGGGTTTTTGTTGAGGGAACCAGTGTGACGCTAAATTCAGGGTTGGCCTACAAAAATACTGCAGCACTCTATAAACTCACAAAGTAAAAATCGGAGTAATCATAGACCACCAGAATCAACAAATAAACATTTAAAAATTATTGAACTTACACAGTTCAAAAAGCATAACCTTAACTCTTAGCCATTACATGTGCTAACTTCAAACTAGTTTGATCTGACCTTGTGTGAATAAAAGAATATACGTCTGCTTCGCGTCGGGGTCCTCATCATCCTGTTGGGGGTTATTTTGAGAGAACCACCGGCTGGATTTACATTATTCCGCTTATTACACGCCTACTTGCCATATGAGTAAATAATTAGACACGAAATATTGATCTGTGTTGAAATATTTTATTAGGTCTTTAAGCGCAAAGCTTCCGTGGAGAGAGCAGTTTCAGCGCGGCAAGTTCAAACTAAATGGACATTTAAGAGATCATTAAGAGATCATTCATATCACTTATATTACACAGCATTTCTCCACATAAATAATTATGGGGATAAGATATATTGATTTCAGATTAAACTGTTTTAAAATCGTACCTGTTTGTATTTCATAATCCAATAGTCACAAAATGGCAGCAGCTGGGTTTGTATAAAACAAGAGAGAGTGAGTCCACGATACTGGATGGCAATTAAATAACTACACAAAATATTGATTCGACTGAGTTTTAATATTGTATTAGCTCACCAAACGCAAAACTTCCACGAAGAAAAACCGTTCCTAGCAGGCGTATAGCACTGCTGACTTCAGTGACCCGGATGAGCCTGCGTTATCTGCTTTGAGTGGTTGTTATCTGGGAATAACTTACCGCTGGATGGCGCTATTGACCAATTAGAATCAAGTACTCCACAGAGTCGTGTAATACATTTTTTTAACTCACCCCATGACTTCAATCTTGTAAAGTATGTAATCGTGGTAACTTTTGCATGGATAACATTACGGTTCTATTATGCTCCGTTTGCATTGAATAAACGCCAGCCATGGAAAATAATTCACCAGTGCCAATCAACCAGCACAGAAGACATCAAAGACTGAGCTAACAATAGCACTGTACTCCAGCACCTCAATGTCCTAGCACAGAAGCCTTGCATCACATGGAATAATTCACATGGAAGTTGGCTTTCCCATCAATATTATGTGTATATTTCTTGTGATCCTGAATTTGAAATATTAAATAGGAGGCAGAAATCTTTCTATGTACCTTCCTCAGAAAAACTGCCCTAGTTTGGATGTTTTGCTTTGTGACAATGCTAGCTTCTCTAATCTAGACGCTTTTGGGTGTGAGTCGTAAGTTGTTTACTTGAATTGCATTCTTGTTTGTCAGTCTGAGAGATGGGCTCGAGTGCTTGTACTGCTTTGACAGCGACCTCACCACCTCACGTGTAAGTCTACATCATTACTAATAAGTGTGGAGAGGCTGATTTCCACTTCGCCAAGAACTGTAAGGATCAAAGCCCTCTCCGACAGCTTGTTGTGTGGATGCTTCAATCTGTCTCACTCAAGTCTGAGTTAACACCCAGAGCAGGTTCGTCCAAAACTGTGTGGCTGCAGCTGAGGATAGTGTCTCATAAAGCATGAACGATATAAAAGTTTTAAACATTAAACAACACTGAGAGTTGCTTTTTGGTACTATTGGTTATCTGGAAATATCAACACTGATAGTTTTTATTTTTTTAATTGAAGAGACATTAAGAGAGAAAAGCCAAGGTGTTTATACAGTAAGCATTATCCTTACATACAGTCATGGAACAATAAGAATGAAAGGGATAGCATTATTAGTATTATTATTAGTATAATATTATGTCATCATTTACTCACCCTCATGTCATTCCAAACCTGTATGACTTTTTTTTCTGTGGGGAAAATATATTGTTACATCATAACAACAGTTTTTGTTGCCATTGACTTCCATTGCATGGAGAAAAAAAAAAAAATTCTCAAATTATTTTCTTTTATTTATAGTTAGATCTACACTCACCGGCCACTTTATTAGGTACCCCATGCTAGTAACGGGTTGGACCCCCTTTTGCCTTCAGAACTGCCTCTATTCTTCGTGGCATAGATTCAACAAGGTGCTGGAAGCATTCCTCAGGGAGTTTGGTCCATATTGACATGATGGCATCACACAGTTGCCGCAGATTTGTCGGCTGCACATCCATGATGCGAATCTCCCGTTCCACCACATCCCAAAGATGCTCTATTGGATTGAGATCTGGTGACTGTGGAGGCCATTTTAGTACAGTGAACTCATTGTCATGTTCAAGAAAACCAATTTGAAATGATTAGAGCTTTGTGACATGGTGGAAGTAGCCATCAGAGGATGGGTACATGGTGGCCATAAAGGGATGGACATGGTCAGAAACAATGCTCAGGTAGGCCGTGGCATTTAAACGATGCCCAATTGGCACTAAGGGGCCTAAAGTGTGCGAAGAAAACATCCCCCACACCATTACACCACCACCACCAGCCTGCTCAGTGGTAACAAGGCATGATGGATCCATGTTCTCATTCTGTTTACGCCAAATTCTGACTCTACCATCTGAATGTCTCAACAGAAATCGAGACTCATCAGACCAGGCAACATTTTTCCAGTCTTCAACTGTCCAATTTTGGTGAGCTCTTGCAAATTGTAGCCTCTTTTTCCTATTTGTAGTGGAGATGAGTGGTACCCGGTGGGGTCTTCTGCTGTTGTAGCCCATCTGCCTCAAAGTTCGACGTACTGTGCGTTCAGAGATGCTCTTCTGCCCACCTTGGTTGTAACGGGTGGTTATTTGAGTCACTGTTGCCCTTCTATCAGCTCGAACCAGTCTGGCCATTCTCCTCTGACCTCTGGCATCAACAAGGCATTTCCGCCCACAGAACTGCCGCTCACTGGATGTTTTTTCTTTTTCGGACCATTCTCTGTAAACCCTAGAGATGGTTGTGCGTGAAAATCCCAGTAGATTAGCAGTTTCTGAAATACTCAGACCAGCCCTTCTGGCACCAACAATCATGCCACGTTCAAAGTCACTCAAATCACCTTTCTTCCCCATACTGATGCTCGGTTTGAACTGCAGGAGATTGTCTTGACCATGTCTACATGCCTAAATGCACTGAGTTGCCGCCATGTGATTGGCTGCTTAGAAATTAAGTGTTAACGAGCAGTTGGACAGGTGTACCTAATAAAGTGGCCGGTGAGTGTATATTGTATTTATTATTTTGTGTAGGAGTGTGTCGCAGTGTCTCAGGTACACATCTGAGCATATAATGTAGTTTTGAGGTTTAAATATGAATCTGTTTTGTTCTAAGTAAGAGTAAGTAGTTCTCAAAAAGTATTAACGAAAATACTGTCAGTTGTCCTGAGTGAATATAACAAAAAGTCTGATGAAATGTTACAAAAAGGTTGTCGAACAGTTTGATGTGAGTTTAACATTTTTATACATTTAATTGGCCATCATTTAAGCAATGGTGTTGAACAATCTAGGAATTGGCTTTCATTTTGAATTAGTGACGTCTCATTTATAAAGGCATGACTAATTTCAGTCAGAACAACTATATTGTCATGTCTATCCTTACTGGGGTTGGAAATTCCTCAAATTTGGGTTATGATTTTGGTCATAATGCCCACGTCTAAGTAGTTTATATTAAGGATCTGCTACTTCATAATGCTTAAAGCCCCCAAGCCAGAGGTGACTGTGGAAAGGAACCAAAAGCTTACATTTTGTGGTAGCAAGGCCATTTGAAAATTACTTTGTTTCCCCTCTCTCCCTTTCCTGTATATATTTTATGTGAAAATAAAAAAGTGTGTCAGCAGTGATGAAACATAGCTTTAGAGACATTACTTTTTATTTTCTAATGAAGTTCAACACTATTTTTCATTAACTGGAAAGCTTCCAGCAGATTAATCATTATTCGGGCAGATTTTCTGATTTTATCAGGCAAAATAGGCCTACCTAGTTTCTCGTGTACCCAGATGCTCATGTTATATATTCTGTAGTCTATTTATTTATTTATTTATTTATTTATTTTTACTTTTTAAAACTCATCCTAAGGGACAGAACAAGTCCTGTAATCGAAGAATCAGCCTACTATGATAGTATATGTATGTGTATATGCGTGTATGCAGTGGTTAAAGTGGGATTTGGCAGGTGGGGGAACCCTCAAATTTTGTGTAGGTGCAACAGGGAAAAATGACTCACCGTGGGACAACATATTGAGTATCGTGGTATAGCAATACTTTTTGGGTCAAGAGTATCGCTGTGGCACCAAGTATCACTTATTTACTTTATATTTTAATGGTTTAATTTTGGCCCATCTACACTGATATGATGACGATACTAAGTTCAAATTGCTTAACACTGGGACGAAAATTTTGCCCTGGCACTGTAGCCACGCCATGCAGCCCACATTATCATCCCCAGCCCCACCCACAGACATGTGCATTAAAATGAGAGGTATTTAGGGGGGTGCGGGGACATGCTCCCCCGAGAAAATTTTGATTTCTATGACCTACAAATGTGCAATTTAAGACTTTTGATGGCCAAAAAAAAAAAGGATAAAAATAGCTTTAAAACCATGTCATTGAGTGGGCATTAGATTATTTTGTCAATACCTGCTCTCTCCTCATCTACATCTTTCTTTTTCTCTGTCTCCTAATCCTGCCCTATTTCTTCCCCCTCCTAAAGTTGAACTTTGATTGATAGTCTTTTCATTTTCATCTGTGTCAGTGAAGAAAGTAAACATAGGCTTAACTGATATTTATGTTTTATGAATTATTTTCTTAATCAAGTTAATTTACTCAAGGCTAACACGTCAATATTAAAAGTACTGCTCAAAAGCAGTCGATTATGCAGGCTCAGGTGCAGGACAACTAAGTGAAATAAACAAAATAAAGTAGTGTGAAGTCCGCACACTGAAAAGTACCTGATGGTCGAAACGTTGCTTTTAATAAATTCTTTTGAGCAGTACTTTTCAGTGTGCGGACTTCACACTACTTTATTTTGTTTATTTCACTTAGTTGTCCTGCACCTGAGCCCAATTTGGGTGTTTGGGATGTGCACACCAGCTTTGCATTTTTTGACTTACCAGGTCAATATTGCCACCTTCTACAAGCTTTGGAATTTGAAAAGTTTTTTTTAAACAATACAAATTAGAGGCTACGTTTAACACAGTTGGTGGAATTGGCAGATGTTCCCTCACCATGCGCTGTGCAAACGCGTCAAAGCATTCTCAGGTATAAATATTCAGCATTAATGCACGTAGGTGATTTTGAACGAATATTTAATGTCGATATACAATGGTTACATAATGTTAAAACTAATCCTGCTATTGATCTCTTTGTAAGACCCTATAGGACAGTGGCTAGGGAAAACAAATGTCGGGCGAAATATATCGAACCTAAAACTAACTTTACGCTCTGTACGCTCAACCACCGTGAGTGCATTTCACGCATTTGTAATCGCTCGCGTTCAGCGGGGAGGAAGGGAGGTTGGTTGGTCGGTCGGCCCATATCGGGACCAGCGAGATTCGTTGAGATTAATGAATCTATTTATTTATTAATTTATCTGAGGTGCCGGAACGCAATTCCGGACCATTCCGGCCCACTTTAACCCCTGCGTGTATGTATATGTGTATATATATGTGTGCATGTGTATATATATATATATATTTTTTTTCAATTGTCTGTATGAATGACCTTAACTGTTTATTGCCTAATATACAATGGTTGGATTGGGGAAGATATGGGTGGTTTTGGTGTGATGGAGAGCTTTTGTCTTTGTTCTGTTAGTATGTATGTATGTAAAGTATGTTTTTCTTGAGGTCCCCTCGAAAACGAGATGTCACATCTCAAGGGGTTTTCCTCTTAACAATATACTTTCAAATATGATAATTATGGAATTAGAGCAAACAAATGTTCAATAATTGCTTATTTTTCTCTCTCTCTTTAATAGCTTCAGATACTACAGACTCCCAGATTATTACCCAACAAGCTCCACAACCATGAAGGACTGTCAAGTCCAACCTCTACAGAGGCCCCTTGTGACAGTTTGGATGCCGAGCTTAGTCACCACCCACTGACGCCCACGTCCTGCTCTCCAGACCTACAAAGTCCCATCGCTGTTGAGACTACCCCAAATTGTACTTTACAAACGGTAACTATATCTGCTGATAGCACTGCTGCCTCCTCTTCCAGAACTTTTCAGAGCTCTGATCCTGCTGAGCTCGGCCTCGCGAGCAGCCGGCTTAAAATCAATGAGCCAGCAAGCCCACCAGCTTCTGCTAGCTTTTGCTGTGAGCTAGAGAAAGGTATACAAAAACTTCCTTTAAGAAGAAGCAGTTTTTCAACCCTACAGCCACCCACCTATACTAAGAAAGCTTCAACTCTCATCAAGCCCCAGGAAGTACAGCAGGTCAGTGTGCTCAACAGGGCCCTAGGTAGGGTAGGAGCCACAGGTCTATCCAGAACAAGACATCAACTTTTACCAGCTTCTGGACTACCCTGCATTAACCCAGCCCGACAGACTACCATGGACACAACCACTGTATCACCAATATATAACAAAAAAAATCAAGGGTGCAGACAGTCTCTATTTATCAGAAAGACAGAGAGCAGTTTGCCCAGAGCTCGTGCTCCCCTTCAGCCCAAACATTCCCGCCTTCCTAAGCCAAAGGCGCTTTCTTCTCTCCCAAACCCTCAGCAAGGTCAAACAATAACCTCCCCCGCTCTGCCTTCTCATATGCTACCACAATTCTAGATTAGCCAAGCAAAGCTTGGGGCATCTCACCAGAGTGTACAAAAGCTGCTTCGTAATGCCCTGCTTGTAAGGAACCAGTCAAGTATGTTGACTGATATCAAGGTATTCTTTAAGACAAAGCCATGCTGCTTTGCTTGATCTGCGGGGCTCAAAAACAAATAACGCCCTCTGTGTTACCCTGTAAATTAGGAATTCCATGAAAAAAAGTGATTCTCCACTGTAGCTCCATGGTAAACACCACAAATGGTTTGTATTAAAATGATCTCTGTGTATAAGTGTAATATATCTTGAACATAGGAGGTAATTTAGCAAGAGACCTGATCATTTCTACCTGCTTTTTACCCACAATAATCAATTCAGTTTTTTTCTGGGCTTGCTAGTACTAGAAAAAAGTAAAAGAAAGCTATAAAAAGTCTTACAGTCTTGTACTTTTTACATCCCTGCAGTACAAATATGCAAGCCTACCAATACAGATTTGCTTCCTTTGTGCTGATCTTACCAGTTATTCTTACTATGTACAAAACTTGAA
The DNA here is from genome assembly GCF_029890125.1 of Rhinichthys klamathensis goyatoka. Taxonomy (NCBI): domain Eukaryota; kingdom Metazoa; phylum Chordata; class Actinopteri; order Cypriniformes; family Leuciscidae; genus Rhinichthys; species Rhinichthys klamathensis. Next base: position 828,068 of record NW_026606592.1, on the reverse strand, counting down.
ACAGATAACCACTATTTTTTTCTGAATAATGCACTAAGTTGTAAGAGACACTATTGTCTACCTTGTACCTATGCACCTTGCATAAGATATTGCTCCTCTGATAGATTAGTAAGGCGCCATGATGACGACCGAAACCAAGCAGAGGATCGTTATTGCTCCCGCATCGTTTTTTTTTTTTTTTTTTTGTATTGCTCTTATTGATTCTGTTGAGAGAGACTTGCATTTTCCTGTCTTAACTACCACCAAATGTGGTATGTGTGCCGCGTGGGCCATGATGCAGGGTGCCCATTGAGATTTTCAGAGGAGTCGTCTCCTCAAATTGCTTCTCTACCCATCTCTCTCTTTTGTTCTTTTCTGCTAGCGTGAAGATTGTGTCCTGCAGGAATTGGCCTCCCACCACCATACCTAATGAGTGCAAGTTCTGGATCTTAACAACAGAATGTGTTGTAAGTCCTTGAACATAATGTGAAATGCAAAAAATAAAATACAAATCTGGCTGTGAGAAACATTGGCCTATACAGTGAGGGAGTTAGAAGTGGTTGACATGGTTACTTTAAAATTACAGTTATTTCACCAAGTACGATATGTTTGAAAATTATTAGCAATCTTGTTGGTCCTCGACCACATTACTCAGATTTAAGTAATGTTAAACCAGGGCCTAAAATAGACATTACATGGCATAGTCGGGGTGAACTGCGCTTGATTGTGAATTGCAGGAATCAAGGGATGCTGTGTGCACATACTTGCAGTCAAACAATTTTAGCAAAATGAAATAGTTAAACAGTTATTCAAGAACAAATCATAGAACAAGGAAATTACTAGCTGGCCCCCCAAACGTCACTCCCACCCGGGTCACGGCACCAATGCAACCGGTTCTGCCTGACTAGTTTCGAGTGAGTCTTGAACCGGCAACAGCCGGCATGGGAGCTTTTACTACCTGGCCTCTTGTTACACCCAGGTCATACCTGATTATAATGTTAATTTAATTATATTCAATGCCACACTCATCAGTTTCTTTTTAGCTTTCTTATTTATTGTTATCAAAATTAGGAAAAGTTATTATTTATATATTTCATTTATTTTAGAAATTGTTTTAGTAGGGCTGCCCCAGACTAAACCATACTAAACCATAATGAGCTTTTAATATATATATATATATATATATATATATATATATATATATATATATATATATATATAGGCATAATATAGCCTATTCCACACTCAAGCTAATGTATAAAGCTTGCCGCAAAGCACCGGCAAAAGTAATGATTATTAATGTCTCCGAAAAAAATTGCAAAGGAGACATTTTAAATATTTAGAAATAAACTAGTGTTTTCTGTGTCAGTGTCGGCTGCAAAGATGAAGTTGACGATGCTGACTTGCCATCTCCGCAGTATAGTGGACGCACCTTTAGAGAGAAATGCACCTTTCATACGGATTACATAATCAGAGAGTATTTATTTTCAATTTGAATTGGTTCATTTAAAAGTAGACATTTCAAGCTGTCTATAGATATATTTTTCATGTCTGACTGTGAGGCAAGTTTCGGTTCATTTTTGTGACGCGCTCCAGTTCACGGAGACCAAGATGGCAGAAAACGCTTCCTGTTTGTTGTCTTTATTTTACAAAGGCACAACATTTTCTTATTATTGTGAGTTTACACAAATACAAGTAGACCCTTTACAGTATTACTCTTATCTTTATGACCAAAAATTGAATATTTTAAGTAGTTTCCGCTGTTGTCAGGAAATTACGCATGTGATTGTGCCGGCGCCTCCATGTCATACATTAATCGCACTCCGCACAAACACTTAAAGCCTAATAATAGTGCACATTTATCTAGGTTAACGTTAGAGCGAGCAACCAGGTAATGTTGCTACTTACATGTTTCAAATGATAAGCCGTATTTGAGGTCGATGAATGATAGGCGAACGTTTGAATTTCCTGCCCGACATACTATAATTACGTCAAGGACCCGCCGTTAATGATCTGTCCTTCATGGACTGCATGACTTCGCCACAAGTTTTTTTTGTCTTTTTGTTTTCTGCGACTAACCGGCTACAAATGTGGTCGACTAAGCCTCTTCTAGTCGACTAACATTTAGTCGACTATTAGGGGGCAGCCTTAATTTTTAGCTGGTTTGTTAAACAAATGACCAGTTCTGTTCTTACAGTCTCTACTCCTAGTTTCCAAACTGAAAAGTTCCCACTTTCTCTGCTCTTGTAGTTCAGTCTTGTGAAAAATAAAGTGTCCAATCTTTGGAGCAGCAGCAGCCCCCTACTTTCATTCCATGTCTATTCACATCAAGATTCAGTCTGTCTGGTCACCTTAGCAAACACTGGAGTACATGGTTAGCACACCCACTGGCTTATCTGGTGTGAATCCATCAGGCCCTTCAATCAGCACTATCTTGCCTGACAGCTTGCTACATATACCACTGCAAGTCAAACAGTTTATCCCCTGCATGTCAGTTCATCTTATTCCATTTATCTCAGCTATCCTTTGCATGCAGGTATCTTCTAATGAGGCTGTAGATATTGCATCCACCTTGCATAAGACACTGTAGATGTTAAAAAGGGTTTAATGATACAGATCTTTAATACGGTGGAGATGAACCTGATGCAAAGGCTAGATTAGTCCCAAACCCTCACTCTAATCCCTAAATCCTCCTCAATGTGCACTCGCCTCATAAAATGCTTCCATCGCTACCTCTACTTTCCCCTCTTGGCCTCAGCTACTGTAGATATATTTGAGTGAGATGCCGATTTCTCTTCTGAAGAACCCTAGATAAGATGAGGTGTTCTTTTTCTGAAGTGTTTTGGAGTGAATATGATAGTCTCTGTCAATGGAGGATAGTGAAACCCTTTCTGAAGGCTCAAGGAAACTCTAACATCTTATCTTTTTCATATACTACTGAAAAAAAAGCAGACAGTGAGAGATATAGAGGTGCTTTCCTACATAAACATGAAGCAAGTAGCTGCAAAGATTCTGATTATGAATAGCATTAATGTTTAATAGATATGTATTATCAAAGCTTCTTACCAGAGTGTGTAGTACAAGTATAGTTTATCACTTTAACTGTTAACATGTTCCACTAATCTTTGCCAGCCACAAATATTCACACTATTTTTGTCTTTATTTGGAACACTATAATTGTGATCCTGTTTTACCATTTCAAACCTAACTTATTTTTGTGAAATGTTTGGCTTTTGATATTGTGTTATTTAATGTCATGACATTCATACATTTTTAAATGCGGCTTAATTCCACAAATACATTGGAACCAAAGAAATTTAATTTACGACATTTTATTTACATTGCTGCAATGATTTGGAGAGTAAAACATGAACAAAGATACACAAACAATAAGAGTTTGAATCAGAGTTTTTGTCTCACTCTCATGCCCATCTTGTTTATTGCCTGCACTCTTAATATTCCGTTTAATTTTTCACATAATTATACATAAAAATGGACAAAAATCTTGGTCGCCTCATAGTGCAATGCTTGTCGTGTTCAGAGAAGAATTTGATCCGCAAAGCAGGAAGGAGTGTGACTGAAAAATCCGACCTCTACCTGCAGGCTTTTGTAGGTGGGAGCATGACAAAATATTGCATATTTTTTGCAGGAGTGGGTAGAATCTCACAGGAACAGGCTCAAGCAGGTCTGAAAAATTGTTAAGGGGTACACTACTGTCTTTACAACGATATAAAGGTTTATGAACTAAAAACTAATGTCTATGACTTCAATTTTATTTTAAGTCTGTATAAAAGTCACAAACATTATTGTGCGTCTGTGGCCTCATCATCTATTTGAATATGTGTATTACTTGAAACATTGTCTTTATAGCTATACAATAATTGGGCTCATGTCTTTAGAGGTGGTAACTATAATGAACACTAGTTTATTAGGGAGATTAGGGTTTCAACTTCTAATTTCTTTTGTCTCATTTGTAGCATTCAAACGTTGAAGAAACAATACAATTGTGTCATTATGTCTCCCTGTAGTATCAGATATACAGTATAGTATCATATGCAGCATAATCATAACGCCATCAAGATAAATTTGCTCTTTTAGTACTGTTTTTTATTGGCCTTTGTGTTGTATGGCATCTGTTTACTTGATTTTTGCTACATACACTTTAACTGTATGAAACATTGCACTGCCCTATTATGTAAAACTTTGTTCAAACTTAATTTATTTGTGCATTTACAAGTGTTTGTGTGTGTGTGTGTGATACAGATAAAGTTAATCAGATATGCACTTTAATTGTAAAGACGAGATGAGAGATGTTTTCATGTGCTTTACATCTTTCCATGAGGCTGCGTGTCCAAGAACTCTTAATAAAGACCACCAAAAGCTACTGCAAGTATGTGTTTGTGTGAAACTTCACAGAACTATGACAAAAGCAGAGTACATATCTTACTGAGAGTTATTTTCCAATGTCTGAAGGTCTGAATATTTGTGTCCAACAAACTACGAATGTAAGGCCTGCTGAGGGGGACAGAATAGGAACTCTGAGTGACATTGACAGTAAAATTAAAAGGGGTCAAATTACTAGAGAGGACTGGCAAGAAAGTACAGTGATGAGCTTGGGATGTTGATATCTATTTACCCCACTGATCTATATAAATGACTGGATTGCTCATTGCGTTCTAAACTGCCAACAGGTGGTGAAGCCACCGGAAGTGTTCGAGCGGCCATCTTACGATTCCCTGCTGACAGAGGACATCATTGACTTACAGCCAAAACATTGACCTAAAATCATAATTTTCAGCATATCAGTCGCACATGAATAGTTTTTAAGATATATGCATACATTAATTGATATTTAGAACGTTATCTGATACGTTTATGGTCTTTTTTGGCAGGATAAGCGATATATAGAAATCTTTAAGTTAAGTGTGTCTACTGCACACTGCACACATAACTGACCTAACACAAAATAGATTTATTGTACATCATTAAGCAGGAAATATTAAGCATGAACATATATCTGGGATTATTACCAGAAATTGTTTTGAATATACATTAAATATTACAATACACACAATCTCATATTACTAAATTGCTCGAAGCGACACATTTTGCCGGGGGTTGGGCGGGTTATGATGTATTGGTTTATGTCAAGTTGTCATAACAAAGACATCTCAAACAATGTCAAATTTGCATTAAAAATGTCATAATTGAGCAAATGACACTTAATGACATGTGTCATAAACATGCATAAAACCTCATTACTATTCATGACATGTGTCATGTCATGATTATGAAGGTGTCATGTCAGTCTTATGCACACCCCTTCAAGTAAAGTGTTACCAAATAAGGTTTTCGGAAATGAAAGTGTTGATGTTATCTTTTGTTTTGCTGTAAATTAATCACTAACATTAAACTGCCAATAATGTAAGCCACTGGGAGACCACAGTCAGCTGTCATTCACTGTAGTGCATTATTTAATAGAAAGCCAGTTAATATAAATATTTGTAATGCAAAGTATTTTTCCAAAATTAATTTTTAATAGTATTTTCATGCCGTGACCGCGGAGGTGAGAACGTGTGACATAGCCATGCACACTTACTAGACAGACACATTCTAGAGTTTAATGCAGAGGAGGACTCTATAAGTCTATAAGCCTCAGAAGGACTGGACTAGGAAGGATGCAGACTCACTAGAATGCAGCCTTCTGTTTGAGAAGCACCCAATAACTTCTGCTACTACTATTACCTAAATTGGAAACCAGATTAAATAATCAGTAAATACAAGCAAATTTAGAACTAAGATAGTTCCTTATTAGGTAATCAAAAATTACTGAATGAGATTAGTTTAGCCTCATTAAGAACTACCTATGACAAATAGTGAAGCATTGGTTTTAATCTCATAAATTGTCGTGCATTGATGGTGTGCTAAGCTAACATGCTAGCTAGCCCTAGGTGCACCTGCCACCTAGCTGTTATTTTTATGAATTTTTCTAAATAGGAATGCTTACTGAAATGTTTCTTTTTTCAAGAAGGTCATTCGATACAGTTTCAAATGTGAAGTGAGAACTTTGATCAAATAAATTAGGGATTGAAACAGCGTGAATAGCCAGTCGTTAGTAATTATAATGCAGACAAAAGAAAAGCATATTTAGAGCCATAACCAGGCCGGAGAGGTGTGAATGTGTGCAGGGGAGACTGACACTGAGTGGGGCTCGTTTGCACCACTAAACAATAAAGACAATAGACTGAATAGATGCTTAGAAGATGACAATACACATCAGTTTGCATTTTAGCGTCTAATCAAAGTACAGTCTTATGATCTTGAAAAACATTGAACTAAATACAGAGTTTTAGACTTGTCATCTTCAGATTTTAAGTATAACATGGTCAGACGGGGCTTTAGCTGCAGTGCATTTCTAGATTGATACAATGCCAACTTCAATTTTATTTTCATGAAGATGTTTCATAAAAATACATTTCTAATAACTTTACAAAACTTTGAAGCTATTTATAACATTTTTTTTTCATTATGACAATAATTAATTCTACATTTACAATAAACTGCCAGGTGTCAGCTTTCAAATGAGAGCATACTTGTGCTTTTACTACAAAGGGTTCACGAACTGTATCTGTTTCAGTTTGAGTATGCCCATTTCTGGGGATTTTTCAAAAGTGGGGTTGCAGCCTAACAGGTTAACATGTCTGAGATGTGAGAAATTGTCTTTGATGGTGGTCATAAAATGCATTACTAAGTGTTACCTAGTCATTCTTCAAGACCTAGTGATGTGGGCCATTATTTTAAAGTGAAAAACATTGTTCACTTTAAAATAATGGTCCAAATCAGTGGTTTTTAAAGATTGTTTTGTGATTGTTCAAACAGCCTTTTCCGGGTTGGTAGCAATCATACAGAGATGATGAAAAACACTCAAAGAAAAAAAAAAACGATTCTCAAAATGTAGGCCATATGGAGAGAAAGAGGTCCAGGTTGTTTTATGTTGTTATGTCACTGACTCCCTTTTGAAAATTCAGATATACACTGAAGCCAGGCTAACCACCTGTTGCGGTCTACTGTGAACATCTACATCAAAAGGCAAGCCTTTTCCATGCAATTCGACATGGCATGCCTTTCGTGCCATTTGTAATATTATAAAAGGGAAATTCAAATGGTAGGAAATTGATATCTGAATTTCAATGTGATTTCTCCAACAGCTGTCAGCCAAATTGCGTATAAGGAGTTGCTTCTTGAAAGTGGGACACTGTCAGATTATGCAGACTTTGTGAGAGGGTGGAAAAGGGACTTGATTCAGAAGAAAAAAACAATTCGGAGAAAAGAATTAGCAGAACCATCTTCATTACTGTGAAATCCAGAATTGTACTATGTTTACCATAGTTTTACTCTGTTCAGGAGAGACTAACAAAAGTGGTGTTCCGGGGTGAAATTGACCCGTAACATAAAGATTACACCCGAGAATTTTCGGTTTCTGTGGTAGCACCCAATTTCATTGAATACACAGAAGAAGCAGAAGAATACAAACAACCCCATTTCCGTTTCCGGCGGCGGAGTAATACCGTACCTCACAGCACATCCAATACAAGTCAATGAAGTTGGACAAAAACTACGATAAAACCTGTTGGAAAGCATCTTTTGCAGCGATTTTTGTGTGAGCATATCAGTGAACACCCCAGACCTCTCGTGAGTTTCACGTCTTTGTAAACTAAAGTTTATTGCGTTTTAGGAAGGATTGTTCCAGTGCACCTATGCAACCATTGTGGAGGTGGGGGGTGCTACCACAGAAACCGGAAATTCTCGGGCCAGCAGCATGTGTCCAAATTTCAATCTTAACCGTTCTATTTCATCAGAAACGATCTTAAAACAGGGCTTTAAGTGTAAAATACCGAACTTGCCCTTTAAACCCTGAAGTTCATGCACAAGTGGCCATACGTCCGGATTTTAAGCCCCTTGTCCGGCGCAGCCTCAAGCCGGACACTCATTTGTCCTCCTTTTTGGAGTTGCGCTGAATTGGCCTAAAAAAAAACCTGCTCTAGAATATTTTTTGGGACGCCGCAGCATAGCGTCTAATGCCGTAAGATCTCTGGTCAAACAAATGATTGGCTGAAAGCGGTGTCAATCCGATATATCATTGGTTAAAACCGCAAACAAGCCTCCACGTGCTGGCTACGTCATATCATAACGTTAACATGCCGAAACGTCAGACCTCATTTAATACGGAATAGACAAAAGAGCACAAATTTATATCAAGTGCTGTTGTCGCCTGATCTGCTGCAGAGGGTGAACTTGTTAAAGGGCCCCTATTATGCTATTTTAAAGTTTCCTAATGTTGTTGTGGAGACTCTTACAACATGTTTACATAAATCAAAGTAAAAAAAAAAACTTTAATTTCCTCGTAATATACATTTGCACATCATCACGTTTTCAATAGGCTTGTTTGAGATGAGCAAAATCTGCGCAGAACCGATCACCGGTGATCAGCGGGAGATGCATGCCGGTTAGAAATGTGTCCGAGCGCGGTCCGCCTTGCTCTGATGTCATGCTGACGTATGTCAAAAAACTCTCGCGACCGCAAGGCGCACGTGTCGGATTCTGCAGTCGCGCGCAGTTGCTCTCCACCGACTGCGCTGATCAGAAGCATGATGGGAAACGACTAGCACACAACACAGCTTAATGCTCATTGGTTTAAACAACCTTGATGTATTGTTCTCTTTTAAAATGTTTGATTTTAAAACTCTGATATCATGTTTTCTATGTATGTTATGTGTGAATAAACTCTCTGACAGTGCGATATGGGTTATGTGATGTCATTTTTATTAAAACAATATATACTGTATATATATATATGTATATACACTCACCGGCCACTTTATTAGGTACACCTGTCCAACTGCTCGTTAACACTTAATTTCTAAGCAGCCAATCACATGGCGGCAACTCAGTGCATTTAGGCATGTAGACATGGTCAAGACAATTTCCTGCAGTTCAAACCGAGCATCAGTATGGGGAAGAAAGTTGATTTGAGTGACTTTGAACGTGGCATGATTGTTGGTGCCAGAAGGGCTGGTCTGAGTATTTCAGAAACTGCTAATCTACTGGGATTTTCACGCACAACCATCTCTAGGGTTTACAGAGAATGGTCCGAAAAAGAAAAAACATCCAGTGAGCGGCAGTTCTGTGGGCGGAAATGCCTTGTTGATGCCAGAGGTCAGAGGAGAATGGCCAGACTGGTTCGAGCTGATAGAAGGGCAACAGTGACTCAAATAACCACTCGTTACAACCGAGGTATGCAGCAAAGCATTTGTGAAGCCACAACACGCACAACCTTGAGGCGGATGGGCTACAACAGCAGAAGACTCCACCGGGTACCACTCATCTCCACTACAAATAGGAAAAAGAGGCTACAATTTGCAAGAGCTCACCAAAATTGAACAGTTGAAGACTGGAAAAATGTTGCCTGGTCTGATGAGTCTCGATTTCTGTTGAGACATTCAGATGTTAGAGTCAGAATTTGGCGTAAACAGAATGAGAACATGGAACCATCATGCCTTGTTACCACTGTGCAGGCTGGTGGTGGTGGTGTAATGGTGTGGGGGATGTTTTCCTGGCACACTTTAGGCCCCTTAGTGCCAATTGGGCATCGTTTAAATGCCACGGCCTACCTGAGCATTGTTTCTGACCATGTCCATCCCTTTATGGCCACCATGTACCCATCCTCTGATGGCTACTTCCACCATGTCACAAAGCTCTAATCATTTCAAATTGGTTTCTTGAACATGACAATGAGTTCACTGTACTAAAATGGCCTCCACAGTCACCAGATCTCAACCCAATAGAGCATCTTTGGGATGTGGTGGAACGGGAGATTCGCATCATGGATGTGCAGCCGACAAATCTGCGGCAACTGTGTGATGCCATCATGTCAATATGGACCAAACTCCCTGAGGAATGCTTCCAGGACCTTGTTGAATCTATGCCACGAAGAATTGAGGCAGTTCTGAAGGCAAAAGGGGGTCCAACCCGTTACTAGCATGGGGTACCTAATAAAGTGGCCGGTGAGTGTATATATATAAACACATGTCTGTATTAAAGAAAAATTATTGATAAACACGTATTTGGAATGTAATTAAATAAGTACTTTGGGTGTCTTTTTTATTGTATTTAATTTCATATAAAAGCAACAGAACTTAAATTACATCCAGTTCATTAGCAACACCGTCCATGAGCGTGAATCCTGTGAATCCCGCGATATCAGTCTTTGATCTCACAGGTGTCTGACCCACTGCAAGAAGAGAGATCGGTAACACTTTACTTGAAGGGGTGTGCATAAGACTAACATGACACCTTCATAATCATGACATGACATGTTATGAATATGAAGGAAGTTGTATGCATGTTTGTGACAACTGTCATTAAGTGTCATTTGCTCAATTATGACATTTTTTATGCAAATATGACATTGTTTGAGATGTCTTTATGACACCTTGACATAAACCATAACATCATAACCTGTCAGTGTCTTTGTCATGACAACATGACATTACTAAGACAACACAACCTGTCATAAACATGACATAGCAGATTAATTATCAAACTTAAGAAACCACTTAGCTTTATTGGTTAACATTACATTAAACTGTCAGGTAGTTGGTTTTGGACACTGACAGGTTATGATGTTATGGTTTATGTCAAGATGTCATAACAAAGACATCTTAAAACAATGTCATATTTGCATTCAAAATGTCATTATTGAGTGAAAGACGCCTAATGACAGTTGTCATAAACATGCATAAACCCTACTTCATATTCATAACATATGTCAGGTGTCATGTCAGTCTTATGTACACCCCTTCAAGTAAAGTGTTACCGAGAGATCTGTCCGGCTTGCCTGCACTTTTTTCACTCCTCCTCTCACTGCAGCCGCCTACTCTCGACTACATTTCACATTTCAGGCGAGGCAAGGCGCATCTCAAACAAGCCTTACTGTGTGTTCACACCGCCGCCGACTTGAGCTTCCAAAGCGGCCGGAAGTCATTCATTTTCAATGGAAGCTGGCTTCTCTCAGCTGCAAGGAGACACGTTTTGGGCGTCAATCAGAAAGTTGAAAGAAGCTCAAATTTATGGTAATGAGATGTATGACACGGTTCAGCAGCAAGCAGCGGCAAAATGCCAGCAACCAATCGGAATATAGACGTCCTTCACGCTGGCTGATTCCGGAGAAACATACGATGCAAACTTTCGTTCCTACTAAAACATTAGTTCTGTCAGGTCCATTAAGTCAAGAACACACAGACAAAATAATTTAGAATTTAATTGAATAGATTGCAAACAGGTTGATGTTCCTGAATTGAAATTTGGCGGTATGGCTCTGTTCAGGGAGTCCTCTGACCTTTCATGAGCACCATGAAATAGCAGAGAGTCAGAGGACAGCAGCAGCAGCATTAGGGAACGCTCACACAGTTTTAGACTGTGAGAGCTAAAATATCCCCCCAAACAAAACCACACCTGGCAATCCTCTGTGATATACAGAGGATGATTTATTTGACTACATGAGCTATTCCCCCCAAAACAAAATTGAGTGTCTCGAACGGTGTCGACTGAGCCGCCCTAATTTAGCGTTTTATAATAGTAAAAATATTAATTAAAAATGACTAATCAAGACCGCAATAGCTAAAACAAATGCCGTACCTAGATTATCTATCTTTAAACTGTTTGACAGTCTACAGTGTAGCTCTATGGATAGATGATTAATCCACCTCTGAGAACGAGCTAGATGAATAAATTAACAGCTGATAGCGCATTCAGGGGCGTTAACTGAGCAGAGCGCGAGCAAAATAATGATCAAATGTGTTTTATTAACAAAACAAATCAGAGACTTGAGCTCATGGCTTTCTGGGCGTCAAGAATATCCCGAACATCGGGACGGAGGTATCGTTCGTAAGCAGCAGAAACCACCGCCCCATAGCTTAAAGGGTTAAACCGGAGCGAGTGTCGCCGCCGTAGTTGTTGCACAATGCGTAAGAATGAGCTGTATACGGTCCGGAGGCAGTCCGCAGAAGTTGATTCCTACCACAGCAAGCTGTTTGAATCTGCGCTGCATTGTGGTAAAAGCCAGCGTGAGCAACGCGATCAGTTGCCAATGACAACACATAACGCACGTAGCCAATATGATCGCATAAGCATTTTTATGAAAACGACTAGTTAGATAAGCCCAAATGCCACACGGATAGCATTAACAAGAAGCATGTTGCCAACACACTGATAGCTTTTAGCAATGAATATTAAAAAGGAACTTAGCTTCGTGAAGATTTTCAGAGATGAATGGAGAATGAATCACGTCGAGTCCTGTTTCAATATTGCTGCAGAAGCGAGCAGCGAGCCAGCAGAAGCGAGCAGCAAGCATGTATGAGCAAGGTGAATGAGCTTTAAATAGGGCGCCTTGTTTGAGCTTTGGCCATTGAGCAGCGAGGGGAGTTAACCAGCTAATGCGGCTCAGCTGGAGCAGATCAGCTGACGGGACAGGACAGTGTTGATAGCAAATAGCATAAGCAGCGGCTTGACTACCTGGCCTGCCAGAACTGACGCTGACGCTCAATTTCCGAGAAAATGGAGGAGAAGCTAATAATCGCCATTGCTGGGTTTCCTATCATTTATGACATGACGTTGTTTGCTTATAGGGACTGCATGAGCGCAACTATTATTTGAAATATTTACGAACGCTCGATTTAAGCTGGAGCGCAATTAATTTGCTCACGGTGACACCGATTTGACCAATTGCACTATTGCAAATAATAGCCTAATGCAAATAATAATAATAGCTATTTATTCTTTTTTTTTCCCACAACGCTTATAAAAATCCTATCATTATAAAAGGTTTCTTCAATGTATTGCTTGTTTTTTTCTGTTTATTACATTTCATGTTGTGACACTTCTCTTCTCCCTGCTACTTTTTGACAAGTGTCCTTGACAGGGTGGCCAGCTTCTTTGCCGCTGAAGTCGGCGGCGGTGTGAACTTACAGAAATGATGGTGCGTTCCAGGCAGGTTTTTGAGCACGTAAATCACGACTTCAAACCACGACTCACGACTTTGTAGCGTTCCAGGGCAGCCCAGTCACGCCAAACTACCTGAGTGCAATATACATACTTATTGTTTCAGACACATAACATTGTAATACATAATCGTGTGTGTATTATTATCATTATTATTATATTATTATTAATTTGACTGCAACGTTATATTGTCCTAAAGTGTATTCTCACCGTGTAAGTTACCGCCTGCAGAAACACTGCATCCGTAGGGGCTGCCATTGTATTTTGTATGGTTCCCTTTCAAGGCGGTCACTTCGACATTTACGTCGATGACGTAGTATGGGAACTCCTCCCCTTCTTCACTTCTGCTGAAATCTTATGGGCTAACGCCAGCTGGAGACAGCTGGCCAATTGACGCAAAATATGCAAATACTGACACGCCTGCTGGCATTATAAATTGCATACGCACGTCAATTGCATCAGAATCCTTTTCTTCACGCTCAAATCGACGTGTGCTTCGAATTGGAAGATATTCTACAAATCTCGCCATCGTCGAAGGTGCATCTAAAGATACCTCACTGTCTTTGGCATCCGATGGCATCCATCTGTAACTTGTGCTCGGGGCCTATTGTGGCGCCCGACACCCATTTGTTCTGCGTTGCTTGCATGGGCCTGGCCCACGCCGAGACGGCCCTGTCGGACGACCTCGTGTGCGCCCACTGCGCGGACATACCAGTGCGCGCCCTTAAGGCCAGGAGAGAAACGGCTCGAGCAGCTGCAGGGATTGGGCCCACTGCCGCCAGCGAGCCGCTGGTGGGCCCACCCACCCCCAGGGAAAGGGAGCTCGACGCCGTCAGCTTCTCGGACGCTAGCTTCCGCCCCCCCCGCGACGTCGCGGATTTCATCTCCTTTGGAGCTAGCGAGGAAGAGGACGCCATGTCCCTCTCAGCGTCGGAGAAGGACTGGGGATCCCAGCAGGCCGCACCTCCCGAGCAAGGGAGCCCTGACCTCCAGGAGGAGCTCTTTAGGGTCCTTACTAAGGCCGTCGCCGAGTTGGACCTTTCGTGGGACGCACCGGATGAGCCAGCTAAGAGCAAGTTGGACACGTGGTTCCTTCAGTCGAGCCGCCGCCAGGCCGCGTCGAAGAGGGGAACCCCGTTTTTCCCGGACGTCCACGAACACGTGGTTAAGGCGTGGGCTGCGCCCCAGTCGGCGCGCACCCACTCTGCCACTCAGTCCTTGTTCGCACATGTAGACGAGGCGGTAGCCCACGGTTACGTGCGCATGCCCCCCGTCGAGGAGACCGTCGCCACTCACCTGTGCCCATCGACGTCTGCACTGGGCGCGGACCGCAGCCTGCCGTCCAAGCCCTGCAGGTTCACGGCCCACCAAGCGGATAAGGCGTACGGAGCGGCGGGAGAGGCAGTATCAGCTCTCCACGCCATGGCTATTCTACAGGTGTTCCAGGCGAAGTTGCTTAAGTCCCTGGATGGCGTTGCCTCTGTTGACGCTGACGTCATCCGGGATCTCCGCTCAGCTACGGACCTTGCACTGATGGCCACTAAACGCTCAGCGCAAGCCATCGGTCGCTCCATGGGTTTTCTGGTCGTCCTCCACAGGCACCTGTGGCTGACACTGTCTGATGTCAAGGATTCCGACCGGAAAACCCTGCTTAATGCTCCCATCACCCCAGCCGGTCTCTTTGGGAACGCGGTGGAGGCTGTCACGGAGCGTTTCTCGGAGACCCAGAAACGCGCTAAAGCTATGAGCCACGTGATCCCGCGTCGAGCGCCCCCAGCTCGTCAGCGTTCGCGCTCGTCATCGGCTAGCCGGGGCCAGCCCCAGAGCTCGGTGAGACAATCGGCTGCGCCGCGCACCGAGCCGGATGCTCGCGCTTCCCGGGGCAGGCAGTGGCAGGGACCCGGGAGAAAGAGCCAGGGCCAGAGAAGGAGCCCGCGCCGAGGGAAGGTCAGCGCGCCCCCCTCCGCGTCAAAGCCTTCTTCCTGACGGAGCGGCCAAGAGGAAGAGAGAGCGCGAAGGAGGACCGGACTCCAAGCGCCGTGTTCTTATGCATCGTGTCCCTCATGTTCAGTCGAGCGACGACGGCATATGTGTGAATGTTGTTTGTTCAAACAAAAAATTAATAAAAGCATGTATCCCTTCACAAAAATAGCTTTTTCTTCCTCTTACACCTCACATTGTGTCACCCGCCCTTTCACGAGACAGCGCAGGGTCACACTCGATGACTATAATGGCATCTCATGGGCACGAGATCGCCAGCACTACACTCAGCCCACTGCGAGCCGCACTCCCACCAGGGCTATCAGCCTCGCGGGAGTGCGGCTCCAGTCTAAACACTACACTGGGGGCGGCTATGACCGCAGTTCGAGCTCGCACTCTGAGTCATTTTCTAGGTGCGTGGGAATCAATTCCAGGCATTTCACCGTGGGTGTTGGGCTTAATTCGACACGGGTATTCGCTTCAGTTCAGACGCAGACCACCCCGTTTCAACGGCGTGATCCCGTCATTAACTTTGCCCCAAAACGTTCCCGTTCTGAGACAGGAAGTTCTCAGTCTGCTCGAGAAAGGAGCGATAGAACCGGTTCCCCCGATCGAGAGGGAGAGCGGTTTCTACAGCCGCTACTTTGTGGTACCCAAGAGAGGGGGGGGGGTCTCCGTCCGATCCTGGACCTGAGACCCATAAACCGAGCACTTCACAAGCGCGCGTTCAAAATGACAACTTTGAAGCAGATTCTGGCGCAAGTTCGTCCCGGGGATTGGTTCGCTTCAGTGGATTTAAAGGACGCGTACTTTCATATCCAGATAGCAGCGCGTCACAGGCGCTTTCTGAGGTTCGCGTTCGAGGGCACAGCTTATCAGTACTCAGTACTCCCGTTCGGACTGGCTCTGGCCCCCCGCACCTTTTCGAAGTGTGTGGACGCGGCGCTTTCTCCCCTCAGGTCGAGCGGAATGCGCATCCTAAATTATCTGGACGATTGGTTGATTCTAGCCCACTCGCGAGAGGTGCTAATCGGTCATGTGGAAATACTACTTCGTCACCTGGACTCGCTGGGGATGCGTGTAAACGAACAGAAAAGCGTGTTCACACCGAGTCAGACCACAACATTTCTGGGAGTGTGCTTGAACTCTATAACGATGCGAGCCCATCTCTCTCAAGAGCGCATAAGGTCTCTGACATTGTCTCTGGACCGTTTCAGACCGGGCAGGTCTGTGCCACTAAAGGAATTTCAGAGGCTGTTAGGTCTGTTGGCGGCAGCCTCCCCAGTGTGTCATCTGGGGCTGTTGCATATGCGCCCTCTTCAAATCTGGTTGAAGCTCCGAGTCCCTCGGGGGGCGTGGTCGTCCGGACTCAGGCGCATCACGGTCACCCGCAGCTGCATTCGCACTTTGGTACCGTGGAAAAACCCAGCGTTATTCAGTTCAGGGGTTCCGATGGGCACCGTGGCGCATCGCACCGCAGTCTTGACGGATGCATCAACCTCAGGCTGGGGAGCAGTGTGCATGGGCGCGACTGCCTCAGGCTTATGGACGGAGTCGCAGCGAACGTGGCAAATAAACCGCTTGGAATTGATGGCGGTATCCTTAGCCCTCGAAGCCTTCCGGTCACAGTTAGAGCGTCAGCATGTACTGATTCGGACCGACAACACGTCGGTGGTCTCATACATAATTCGCCAGGGAGGCGTGCGCTCCAGACTCCTATTCGAGCAGGCGGCGAGTCTCCTGCTGTGGGCAGACCGGCACTTTCTATCCGTGAGAGCAGCGCATATTCCCGGTGTTTTGAATCGCGGGGCGGATATGCTCTCGAGGAATGGGATTCCTCATGGAGAGTGGAGGCTTCACCCGGGATCGGTGCAGATGATCTGGGATCGGTTCGGGAGGGCGGAGGTCGATCTGTTCGCCTCGAGCGAGAACGCGCACTGCCAGGCGTTCTTCTCGCTGTTTCGTTCCCCCTTGGGACGGACGAACGACGCCTTGACTTCGCGCTGGCCGAGAGCCAGACTTTACGCCTTTCCTCCGGTGAAGATTCTGCCTACAGTGTTATGCAAAATCAGGGAGGAGAAAGCGTCTGTGATTCTTGTAGCCCCGAACTGGCCGAATCAGCCCTGGTTCGTGGACATGATGGAATTACTGGTGGACTCCCCGTGGGAAATTCCGCTCAGGAGAGACCTGTTATCGCAGGCGAACGGCACGGTATGGCACCCCAACCCCGGGCTGTGGAACCTTCATGTATGGCCGCTGCGGGGACTCTGAATGAGCGGGACGCTCTGCACTCTCGAGCGATGAGCACTATCGCTGAGGCGCGCGTCCCATCCACTAGGCGTTTATACAGATTGAAATGGGAAGTTTTCTCTAAATGGTGCCAGGATATCAGTATTGACCCGGGTAATTGCGCCGTGTCGGATATTCTACGCTTCCTTCAGCACAGGATGGATAATGGGAGTTTACCGTCCACTCTGAAGGTGTATGTGGCTGCTATTTCTGCGTTTTGCCCCCCGATCGAAGGACAGTCGATCGGTAAACATGCATTGGTGATCAGTTTTCTCAGGGGAGCTAGGAGATTATGTCCGTCACGGCCGCCTTCTGTGCCGCCGTGGGATTTAGCCCTAGTGTTGAGGGCTCTGTCTCTTCCACCGTTTGAGCCACTGGCTTCGATTGCGATCAAGGAGCTTTCCCTGAAAACTGCTTTGCTTCTCGCTCTTGCTTCAGCGAAACGTGTGGGGGACCTGCAAGCGTTCTCGGTCCACTGCCGCCAGCGAGCCGCTGGTGGGCCCACCCACCCCCAGGGAAAGGGAGCTCGACGCCGTCAGCTTCTCGGACGCTAGCTTCCGCCCCCCCCGCGACGTCGCGGATTTCATCTCCTTTGGAGCTAGCGAGGAAGAGGACGCCATGTCCCTCTCAGCGTCGGAGAAGGACTGGGGATCCCAGCAGGCCGCACCTCCCGAGCAAGGGAGCCCTGACCTCCAGGAGGAGCTCTTTAGGGTCCTTACTAAGGCCGTCGCCGAGTTGGACCTTTCGTGGGACGCACCGGATGAGCCAGCTAAGAGCAAGTTGGACACGTGGTTCCTTCAGTCGAGCCGCCGCCAGGCCGCGTCGAAGAGGGGAACCCCGTTTTTCCCGGACGTCCACGAACACGTGGTTAAGGCGTGGGCTGCGCCCCAGTCGGCGCGCACCCACTCTGCCACTCAGTCCTTGTTCGCACATGTAGACGAGGCGGTAGCCCACGGTTACGTGCGCATGCCCCCCGTCGAGGAGACCGTCGCCACTCACCTGTGCCCATCGACGTCTGCACTGGGCGCGGACCGCAGCCTGCCGTCCAAGCCCTGCAGGTTCACGGCCCACCAAGCGGATAAGGCGTACGGAGCGGCGGGAGAGGCAGTATCAGCTCTCCACGCCATGGCTATTCTACAGGTGTTCCAGGCGAAGTTGCTTAAGTCCCTGGATGGCGTTGCCTCTGTTGACGCTGACGTCATCCGGGATCTCCGCTCAGCTACGGACCTTGCACTGATGGCCACTAAACGCTCAGCGCAAGCCATCGGTCGCTCCATGGGTTTTCTGGTCGTCCTCCACAGGCACCTGTGGCTGACACTGTCTGATGTCAAGGATTCCGACCGGAAAACCCTGCTTAATGCTCCCATCACCCCAGCCGGTCTCTTTGGGAACGCGGTGGAGGCTGTCACGGAGCGTTTCTCGGAGACCCAGAAACGCGCTAAAGCTATGAGCCACGTGATCCCGCGTCGAGCGCCCCCAGCTCGTCAGCGTTCGCGCTCGTCATCGGCTAGCCGGGGCCAGCCCCAGAGCTCGGTGAGACAATCGGCTGCGCCGCGCACCGAGCCGGATGCTCGCGCTTCCCGGGGCAGGCAGTGGCAGGGACCCGGGAGAAAGAGCCAGGGCCAGAGAAGGAGCCCGCGCCGAGGGAAGGTCAGCGCGCCCCCCTCCGCGTCAAAGCCTTCTTCCTGACGGAGCGGCCAAGAGGAAGAGAGAGCGCGAAGGAGGACCGGACTCCAAGCGCCGTGTTCTTATGCATCGTGTCCCTCATGTTCAGTCGAGCGACGACGGCATATGTGTGAATGTTGTTTGTTCAAACAAAAAATTAATAAAAGCATGTATCCCTTCACAAAAATAGCTTTTTCTTCCTCTTACACCTCACATTGTGTCACCCGCCCTTTCACGAGACAGCGCAGGGTCACACTCGATGACTATAATGGCATCTCATGGGCACGAGATCGCCAGCACTACACTCAGCCCACTGCGAGCCGCACTCCCACCAGGGCTATCAGCCTCGCGGGAGTGCGGCTCCAGTCTAAACACTACACTGGGGGCGGCTATGACCGCAGTTCGAGCTCGCACTCTGAGTCATTTTCTAGGTGCGTGGGAATCAATTCCAGGCATTTCACCGTGGGTGTTGGGCTTAATTCGACACGGGTATTCGCTTCAGTTCAGACGCAGACCACCCCGTTTCAACGGCGTGATCCCGTCATTAACTTTGCCCCAAAACGTTCCCGTTCTGAGACAGGAAGTTCTCAGTCTGCTCGAGAAAGGAGCGATAGAACCGGTTCCCCCGATCGAGAGGGAGAGCGGTTTCTACAGCCGCTACTTTGTGGTACCCAAGAGAGGGGGGGGGGTCTCCGTCCGATCCTGGACCTGAGACCCATAAACCGAGCACTTCACAAGCGCGCGTTCAAAATGACAACTTTGAAGCAGATTCTGGCGCAAGTTCGTCCCGGGGATTGGTTCGCTTCAGTGGATTTAAAGGACGCGTACTTTCATATCCAGATAGCAGCGCGTCACAGGCGCTTTCTGAGGTTCGCGTTCGAGGGCACAGCTTATCAGTACTCAGTACTCCCGTTCGGACTGGCTCTGGCCCCCCGCACCTTTTCGAAGTGTGTGGACGCGGCGCTTTCTCCCCTCAGGTCGAGCGGAATGCGCATCCTAAATTATCTGGACGATTGGTTGATTCTAGCCCACTCGCGAGAGGTGCTAATCGGTCATGTGGAAATACTACTTCGTCACCTGGACTCGCTGGGGATGCGTGTAAACGAACAGAAAAGCGTGTTCACACCGAGTCAGACCACAACATTTCTGGGAGTGTGCTTGAACTCTATAACGATGCGAGCCCATCTCTCTCAAGAGCGCATAAGGTCTCTGACATTGTCTCTGGACCGTTTCAGACCGGGCAGGTCTGTGCCACTAAAGGAATTTCAGAGGCTGTTAGGTCTGTTGGCGGCAGCCTCCCCAGTGTGTCATCTGGGGCTGTTGCATATGCGCCCTCTTCAAATCTGGTTGAAGCTCCGAGTCCCTCGGGGGGCGTGGTCGTCCGGACTCAGGCGCATCACGGTCACCCGCAGCTGCATTCGCACTTTGGTACCGTGGAAAAACCCAGCGTTATTCAGTTCAGGGGTTCCGATGGGCACCGTGGCGCATCGCACCGCAGTCTTGACGGATGCATCAACCTCAGGCTGGGGAGCAGTGTGCATGGGCGCGACTGCCTCAGGCTTATGGACGGAGTCGCAGCGAACGTGGCAAATAAACCGCTTGGAATTGATGGCGGTATCCTTAGCCCTCGAAGCCTTCCGGTCACAGTTAGAGCGTCAGCATGTACTGATTCGGACCGACAACACGTCGGTGGTCTCATACATAAATCGCCAGGGAGGCGTGCGCTCCAGACTCCTATTCGAGCAGGCGGCGAGTCTCCTGCTGTGGGCAGACCGGCACTTTCTATCCGTGAGAGCAGCGCATATTCCCGGTGTTTTGAATCGCGGGGCGGATATGCTCTCGAGGAATGGGATTCCTCATGGAGAGTGGAGGCTTCACCCGGGATCGGTGCAGATGATCTGGGATCGGTTCGGGAGGGCGGAGGTCGATCTGTTCGCCTCGAGCGAGAACGCGCACTGCCAGGCGTTCTTCTCGCTGTTTCGTTCCCCCTTGGGACGGACGAACGACGCCTTGACTTCGCGCTGGCCGAGAGCCAGACTTTACGCCTTTCCTCCGGTGAAGATTCTGCCTACAGTGTTATGCAAAATCAGGGAGGAGAAAGCGTCTGTGATTCTTGTAGCCCCGAACTGGCCGAATCAGCCCTGGTTCGTGGACATGATGGAATTACTGGTGGACTCCCCGTGGGAAATTCCGCTCAGGAGAGACCTGTTATCGCAGGCGAACGGCACGGTATGGCACCCCAACCCCGGGCTGTGGAACCTTCATGTATGGCCGCTGCGGGGACTCTGAATGAGCGGGACGCTCTGCACTCTCGAGCGATGAGCACTATCGCTGAGGCGCGCGTCCCATCCACTAGGCGTTTATACAGATTGAAATGGGAAGTTTTCTCTAAATGGTGCCAGGATATCAGTATTGACCCGGGTAATTGCGCCGTGTCGGATATTCTACGCTTCCTTCAGCACAGGATGGATAATGGGAGTTTACCGTCCACTCTGAAGGTGTATGTGGCTGCTATTTCTGCGTTTTGCCCCCCGATCGAAGGACAGTCGATCGGTAAACATGCATTGGTGATCAGTTTTCTCAGGGGAGCTAGGAGATTATGTCCGTCACGGCCGCCTTCTGTGCCGCCGTGGGATTTAGCCCTAGTGTTGAGGGCTCTGTCTCTTCCACCGTTTGAGCCACTGGCTTCGATTGCGATCAAGGAGCTTTCCCTGAAAACTGCTTTGCTTCTCGCTCTTGCTTCAGCGAAACGTGTGGGGGACCTGCAAGCGTTCTCGGTTCACGAGGACTGCATTCGTTTTGGACCAGGAGATTGTAATGTCACTCTTCGGCCAAGACAGGGGTACGTTCCGAAGTCACTCAATACTCCGTTCAAAGCGCAGGTTGTTTTACTGCCTGCATTGTCTTCTGAGTTATCAGTCTCGCGTGATACCGATGCTCAGAGCGCTGTTTGCCCAGTCAGGGCTTTACGGATGTATATGACTCGCTCAGCCGCTTTTCGTCAATCGGATCAGCTATTTGTATGCTTTGGCGGTTGCAACAAGGGACGTGGAGTTTCGAAACAGAGGCTTGCTCACTGGATTGTGGATGCTATTGCCTTGGCTTATGATTGCCAGGGGGTGGTCTGTCCCCTCAACATTAAGGCTCATTCGACGAGGGCGATCGCCTCTTCGTGGGCCTGGTCCAGAGGTATGTCTATAAGGGACTTGTGTCTCGCTGCTGGCTGGTCTTCTCAGAATACATTCGCCAGATTTTATAAGTTGGATGTACCTTCTGTTGCGTCTCAAGTGCTTTCGGTGAGCTGAGCCTTCAGGTTGTGCATGAATGCTTGATTTATGTATTATGCTTATGCAACAGTCGCCGCTTCGCTGCTGACGTGTATTACACTTGTTATTACTTGTGTTGTTCTGCCCTGAATGATTCAGTGCAAGACTTCCCTCTATTCATTTGCTTGGGAATATGCAAATTTTGATGAGGTTTAGAAAGCGCGCTATTGGCTCGCTTCGCCCTATCAGGGGCTCGTATTTCTAGTAGCGCAGCTATTGGATGAGGGTTATGTCATTCTCGAGTGGGTGGGTTCTCTGCTCCACGCGGCGGGATTTGACACAGTTCCCATACTACGTCATCGACGTAAATGTCGAAGTGACCGCCTTGAAAGGGAACGTCTCCGGTTACTTTCGTAACCTCGGTTCCCTGAAAGGCAGGGAACGAGACATTTACGTCGAACGCCGTGTCGCTTGTTCATTCGAGCGTTCAGTCGTATTCTGATGCAATTGACGTGCGTATGCAATTTATACTGCCAGCAGGCGTGTCAGTATTTGCATATTTTGCGTCAATTGGCCAGCTGTCTCCAGCTGGCGTTAGCCCATAAGATTTCAGCAGAAGTAAAGAAGGGGAGGAGTTTCCATGCTACGTCATCGACGTAAATGTCTCGTTCCCTGCCTTTCAGGGAACCGAGGTTACGAAAGTAACCGGAGACGTTTCGCGGGCTATGTGACGTCAGAGCTCGTAACTGGGAGTACATCGATCTAGTACAAGTTCACGGGTGGGAAGTCACGGGTTTGACTGCCGTTCCAGTGCACTTTCACGGGTATAGACGAATCCGACGAGCGTTCTGTGTAGGCTGCCATCTTGTGGCGACGCCATTACTGAGCTGTTACCGGTATGTAAACAAACCTCCGTGATAACCATAGACTGTGGTGATAACGCACCCTCGATGACAGCTCTATGTGACAGCTACAGCCAGGCAGAATGACTTGTTGGGTTGATGATGTTAGACAGTGGCCTCCAGTCACAGATGAAGGTACAAACGATCTTACAGATTATTTATGAAAATAGCTTGGCACGCTAGCTAGGCTAACGTTAGCTAACGAGGAAATTATAAAAAGATCTGTCCATTTGGCAACAATAAATAAATGAATGACATCAAATAAACGAATTCATGTTTTTAATTTGTGTCCATTATTTATCTCATTTTCACATTGCAAAAGGCAAGGGTAAGGTACAGCTAGAAAGTATACATAATATCGACCAATTAGTGTTTTTAAACCATGGAAAGAGGTCAATATAACAGCAGGAGAACAATTATGTCACATAACGTTACATTTAGCTCAGGAAAGCCATTAAATGACCATAGCATGTTAATTGAATAGAAAAAATAGCTAGAGAGGAGATTTTGCTGAGGACTATATTACATATTTATTATATTTTTTTTTACTTATGTCATTAAATAATTGTTATTATAGCAAAAAATGCATATTTAATTTAATTTCTTTTTTTTTTTAAATCTGTCACAGTAAAGCAAATCAAACATTAACAACAGACATAACAGTACTGTTACTAACGTTACTACCCCAATGCGCCCCTTCTGTTGTTTTAAAGGTATTCAAGAGTATTTTCTCCTTCGCCTGGCATCCGATGATTTTTCAAAATGCCAACATGTTTTCCCACTCGACATTATAAAAGTTGTAACGTTAGTGACAGTCGTAAATCGCGGGCTGTTTATTCCAGTGGACGCAAGTTGCAAATAAAACAATAGGAGGCAATGGCGCAACGCTACCCAGCAACAGCTCAGTAATGGCGCCCGCTTACTTCCGGTAGTTTCGCCGGATTCGTCTATAAGATTGGAAAAACACGGGTTACAACCAGGTTGCCTGGAACGCGGCATGATTCTCAAACGACTCGTGAGATGAATCAATCCCTCTAAATCCCTCCTTTCCGCGAGCTTCTCTGCTGTGATTGGCCAGACAGCTCAGTCTGTTGTGATTAGCCTACCGTGTACAGCGCGCGCGTCGAGAAAAATAAAAAAAGCTCATTGCCATATCAACGTCAGCTCTGCGTGTCGAGGCTTCATACACTGTAAACTAAACACAGTAACGAGCATTGACGTCAATTTGACCATATTAATGCGAGCGATGTCCGATGAGGAA
Source organism: Rhinichthys klamathensis goyatoka (assembly GCF_029890125.1). NCBI lineage: Eukaryota > Metazoa > Chordata > Actinopteri > Cypriniformes > Leuciscidae > Rhinichthys > Rhinichthys klamathensis. Next base: position 803,667 of record NW_026606592.1, on the reverse strand, counting down.
ACGCTGGAAGAGCTCGTTATTCAACCCGAACCTCCATCGCAAGGACGCCTCGAGCAGGACGTTTCTCAGTGATACACTAACACTACTCAGTTTTGAGGTAACGTTACATTATAAGATGTTGCCACTAATTCCTCACCATCAGCATTAACAAGTGCATTATCATCAACAAACCGATTATTTTACTTGTACTAATTTATTTACAGAGTAATTTTCTAATATATTGCGGTGGAAACTGTATCAATAACATTGCATGCAATGTACATTAGCAGAGCTCTAGAGTGAATGATCTGATGTAACATAAACGTTGGTAAAACAAATATTTCCTCAAAGTAGTGAGAACGACAGACAATCTGCATTAATAGACACAGTTATAGGTAATAGTGGCCCACAGCTGATCAGCAGAAGTATTTCAGTAATGCCTGGTTCAGATTACACGATTTTTTTTGTCTGTTACGATAGTCACTGTGTCAGATTACGCGATTTTGACTCCTAAAATCTTGTCGTGTCGTGGACAAGAAACATGTCATACTACACGTTGCTTCCTGACCAGTCATCGTGTGCCGTCCTTAACGACGCGCGTGATGTCATCGAGAAGGCGAAACTAGTAGCGAGTGACTTCCGGAAACGAACGTAAACAAACAATGGATGAAGCGGTGAGTGTTGGCTGTCCTGTGTTCAGAAAAACGTAACAAAAGAAAGAAAACCCGACAATGGACACGTTCCTGGATTGCTCGAAGAGGACAGTATGGGCTGTCAATCCTCCAAAGAGAACTTGAGGTAAAATATTGTTTTCTGTTACTGTTGCCACAGCTCCTGAACCTTTCCTCCATGTCATAACTCCACCTAGTAGCACCATCGTCTCTCTTTCGTTTCGCCATTTTTGAAAGTTGTGTACGGAAAAGCTTCTGTGCTCCTATTGGTCAACCTCATACATGTGACGGAACCCATCGTGGACGACCGTTAAAAAATGTAAACATGCTAGTCTTTTTGTCGTGATGTCGTGAAGCATTCACTGGTTGTCGCCCACTATGAGACACTATACGAGATGATACGATCGAATCTTGCGTCCCGACGCCCGTTGTCGTTTGCGAATCCCCACGATACCCTACGTCAAACGGATCGTGCCAAAATCGGGCTAAAATCGTGTAATCTGAACCAGGCTTAAGACAGTAAGAATGTGAGTTAGCAGGAGACCTACACAATATAAAACACCATCTTTCAAGAGCAAGCGGTTTGCGAATCCTGCATTAAACTGGCTCTACCTTCACATTATAGAGCACAGTGCCGTCTTCTTGACATGATGCTGTCCAGTATCCACAGGAATCAGCTGCCGGTTTGAGGTTCTAGGTTCAAGTTTTTCCTGGAGTCTGCGCGTGCGTGTGCGGGCAATATAGACCCCTTTTGCGCCGACGTCACAGTTACGTCACGGTGCTAGCTGGAGGCAAAACAAAGTGAAAACTGGAGGCGGCCAATACAAACCAGCACAGATTCGGCTACATAATAAGGAGCTTAAATTATTGTTATTATTATTAAATGTCATCTTATTGTGTTGTTTGGTGCAAGAATCGATGAAAAATGAATATGCTGTATCTGGAATTTTTATTTCTAGAAAATATTCACATCATTAAAATCGCACCGTAATGTCACTCTTTACATTGTCGTCTTCTTGGCGCTGGCTAGGCAGAACTGCGGATCGTACCACACAAGTCTTGTACATGACCATTCAGCACATAGTTATAGGCATCTAAAGATTTATATATGTTTTTCTTTACGATCGGTTTCTCTATAAGGTAGGTGTAGAAGTCAGGCCACTCAACCGAGGTAACGTAACGTTAATCCTGTCAGATTGTCCATGCATTGAGTGAGCGTGTAGGCTACGGGTCGGCCAATCTGGTTCCGTCCGTTAAAATTAACTTTTGAAAATAACAATCGCGGTCCTGGACAGTGAGTGACCTTACACATTAAGATAAAATCTGATTTTCTCCAGTCATTGTTAAAAACCAAGCTAACAAAACTTGCTAACTAGCATATAGTGAAGCGGCCAGAGTAACACAGTCTCATCCCAAGACGTCATACGACTGACGCTTTTGACCATACGTCAACATCCAACGTTTTAGGGTACCCTTTAACGTCAGTTAGATGACGATCCTAGGGCGTCCTCTAACTGACGCTTTACCTTTAGCGTCAGTTTGATGCCGCGGGTAGGTTTAGGTCTGGGGTAGGGTTAGGATTAGATAGCGTCATCTAACTGACGTTAAAGGGTACCCTAAAACGTCGGATGTTGACGTATGGTCAAAAGCGTCAGTCTTATGACGTCTTGGAATGAGACTGGGCTGGCCAGAGGGATCGTTCTGCCTCCACCTTAGCGCCGCCCACATAAAAACGTCACCATGTTTACCAACTGTAAAGGGGTCTATACTAATGTTTCGTCTTGACCAGGGATGGAAATTAACTTTTTTGTCCACCGGCCACTGTGGCTGGTGGATTTCAAAATGTTTTTACCAGCCACTTTCTTGTTTTTAACCGACAATGTGTAACTGCATGTGAAAATTAATACTACAAGAATACTTAAGCAGTTTATTTAATCTCAAGTCTCAATGAAATACTGACATTTTCTCTTTCTCTCACCCTCGGCCTCATCCACCTAATCTGTCATTTATTTTTGTTTTGATGATAATTTGTGCCAGCCTCCAAAAGTAATTAACCTGTCCTGTGATTTTTTTTCTCTCTCACACAACACTCTCCAGACACGGATTTATGAGCTATAGTATGTTGGTTCCCTTTACATTAGAATAATATTTAATATAATCTAGATATGAAATGGAATAAATAGCATTCAATACAAAATGAATATGTCTCATATATTGAAATCAAGTTTTATGTGATAAAATATTTGCTTTGTTGTGCATTAGAACCACATCAGGCATTTAGTACAAAATAATTTATTGAAGCATCCAGATGCTTCACCACGTGACAGCAGCTAGGCTCCTGATTGGTTAACGCGGCGCGAATTGACGCCAAAGTTCAGATTTTTCAACTCGGCCGGCAGACGCGAATTCGCGTCAAACGCGTGAATGCACAAAAGCACTCAATAAAATCATGCGCGCGGAACGCGTCAGACGCTCGAACTTGCCGCGCGAATGAGGCGTATTCGCATCTACCACGGCGCGCTCTACACCTCATTCGCGCCGTAGGAATTTTTTACGCGCGTAACTATCCAAAACTAATTTCTCCTTGGGGAGACAAATAAAGATACTTTGACTTTGACTTTGACTAACGCGTCTTTGCATTGACTTAACAATGAAATCACTCGCGCCAGACGCTCTATTCTTGTCTGGTGTGAACGCACCATGATGTTTTCTCTGCAGACCTCTACGCCTGCGATGTAACGCCACATTTTTGTTTGAAGGTGTGCCTCCTCTAAAAGTGTCCGCCGTCCGGGTGAAACAGTATGCTATTTTTATTTACCCGCCACGGTGGCCGGTAGGTGAAGCGAGTTTACCCGCCACAACACAAAATCACCCGCATTTGGCTGGTGGCGGGTGCTAATTTCCATCCCTGGTCTTGACGTCACGATGAAACGGCTCATGACTCGTTTGAAAAACGATTCATTTAATTGACTCTTACTTTTGAAAGACAATAACTTAATATACGGTGCACTTTCAGATTTAAAACTTTGCAGGATGTTTTCATTCACTTAGATCTATGTTACACACTACATGAAAGGTCATTTTCAAAAATCCATAATAGGGGCCCTTTAAGAACTGAAATATGTATTTATTTATTTTTCGCATTCATTATTTGTTTATTTATGTATTTCTTTTATTTCTAGAAGTCAAGAAATGTTTTCAGGCACTTTGCACTTTGCAAGACAGGTTCATCTCAGTGGTCAGTTTTTGAAACAGGCCTTCGGGTGGCGCGTAGGGTGGGTGATAGGAGGAGTTGATTGTCCGGTAACCATTCCCTGTGGGCTCCTCACTCCTTTCCACCGCAGCCGGCGTCGACTACGTCCTCCGTTCCCTCCTTCAGGGCACGGTGGGTTGCATACGCAACCAGGACGTTTTTCTTATACCAGGCCACTCTGTGCACAAGCAATATTTCCTTTAAATGGAGAAAAAAAGGTCTTATCTCATGCAGCAATTTGTTTTTGTCATTTAGACACACCAAGACAAGTTACCTTAGAGAGGTCAAACTTATTGAGTCATATTTATGCAACATATGAACAGGAATCAAAGGGCAGGTTACAAAATAGTTGCCATGTTCACCTTTTAACTCTGTAGCTTAATCCTGTTAATGTTTTTGACTGGCTAATTATTGAATCAAATCATAAATTACATTATGTTGTGTATGAATCTGTCCCATAGAGCATTAAAAATGAGTGAGATTGAAGATTCACAACACTTTCAAACTTTCAAACATTGCAATAGTACAGTCATTGCAAAATGTATCTGTAACTGCAATTGCAAAATGTGTCCATCAGAATTGAGCAATCTATTGAAAGGAGAGAGAGATGGGGGGGGGGGGGGGGGGGGGGTATTGTTATTAACAATACCTTTATTTATACATTTTTACTTGACAATTATTAACAATATAGCCACTACTATAAATACATTTGTATTCTTCTTATTATAAAACCTCCAAAAAAAAATAATAATAATAAAAAAAAACTTCCACAAATTTAGAACCAACTGATCCTCATATAACATACATAACACCATACTTCACAAAAACCCAATACATTATTTGACAACCTATAATATGCAAATTCAATTTTAAGCCTCCCTGCTATAAGCCGGTTGCACATTTCTTCAGGATCTATAGTTGCCAATTGTAAACCTTTATTTTTCCATGTTTTCCACACTGCCAATTTAGCTGTTCCAATCAGGTAATTTAATAAACACATTTTTTCTCTTTTTGAAAATGTATATTTGATTCCTCCAATAAACACCTTATCTGAAAGAAAATTCTAATCAAATTTCCTAAACAAGCTCCCAAGCAATTTAAAAATACATTTTAATCTCTCACACTTAAAAAACAAATGCTCCAAATCCTATTTTTCCCCACAGAATCGACATTCCCATTTTACAGCTGTATTCAGGTGTGCTACATGTCCGTCTGTTGCTATCGCCCCATAAATAATCCTCCAGTTTTTCACTATTGTCCTTTGTATATTGGAGATCAACACCTCTGGTGGCTCCATGACCATAGTCCAATGCCACAAAATAGAAGCAGCCAGATTGTTACTATACCAGAACTCTTCCTCGATATGACAATTGTGGTAATAGCCATCGCCACTTCAACAATCGGGCAGACACTTTTTCTATCAAACCCTACCAGTTTTTCTTTTGAAATTGTTCATTTCCTAAGAAAACTCCTAAAATCTGTAGTCCATCTTTTCTCCATTGCAACCCTACTGGAAGTTGTGGAAATATTTCCAAATTACCAATCATAAAACCTTTTTTTGTCCAATTAACCGTAGCAGAGGAGACTTTTTCATATAATTCAATAGTTTTTGTTAAAATTCCAATGTCTTCTTGTCCTGTAATAAAAACTGTAATGTCATCTGCATATGCTGATAAAACCACCTTAGAATGACCATTAACCCATTTAAGCCCACCGGCGACTATAGTTGCCGCAGTGTATAGTTGTCATTTTCCTTTTGTAAGTATTTTTCTAGATGTTATCCATGTTGTATGTCTCAATGCCATGCAAGGAAACAACCAAATAAAGGATTTCAAGAAAAAAAAAAGGTATTCACTTCCTTCCTGTCACATGAGGCTGTCAACTTCCTACCCCTACTTCCAGGAAGCATGGCGAAGGCAAACCCTCCCAATGAAAGCTCATTTTCATATTACCAATAAGTATTTTTTGTTGACATATATATATCTACATAATCATGAAGGTCGCTAGAATCCTCCAAACAAAACAAATCTTATGATAGATCTATAGTTTTTTGTATACTTAGTCAAAAGTCCAAGCGGCAACTATAGTTGCCGGTGGGCAAATGCCTTGTAAGTACATATATCATGGGGAAATGGGGTATACTGTGTTAATAGGTTAATAATTTTAGGTTATTGGACTTGTTTAGTGCATAAACATAACTTTACCCTTTAAATGACATCTCTACTGTTCATAAGTACTGTCTGTATGCACTGTTATTTTAGTTTTTTTCCATTTTGTCACTTGTTTGTTATATATATATATATATATATATATAATTTTTTCTTCATTCTATTTATTTGTATTTATTTATTTTCGTTTAACTTTTTGTTACACAATGCCCTGTTATGGCTGCACTTTGTTCTGCACTCTACCACTTTAACCCTTGTGCGCTGTTCATTTGAGGTTTACAGTCGGGCTGTTTGTGGTCTCAGAGACCCCAGGCAACAAAATGTAATTTTGTAACAAATTTTGTACAAATTTTGTACAAATGTAATTGGTTACATTTTGTAACAAATTACATTTTTGATATATGCATATCTACATATTATGAAATCATAATTATAACAATAAAAGTTACTTTTTGTCAAAGTTTAGCAGTTTTTGTACTGAAAAAAAATCTGTTTTTCAATAATGTTACATTATAATTAGAATCAAACCTGATCAAGATGTTACAAAGAGAAAAGTTGGAGTCTTTAGAGTTTATCATTTATTTCAAACATCTGTTTTTCACATAATTCTAAAAATTGTGTGAAGTGTACCACAAAATTTCTGTCTATGTGTGTTCTTTCTGATTTTGAGGATGAATTTTGTCCATTGACAAAAATCATTTGATTCTATCATAATATAACATTATTGAAAAACAGATTTTTTTTCCAGTACAAAAAATGCCTAAACTTCGATAAAAAGTAACTTTTATTGTTATAATTTTGATTTCATAATATGTAGATATGAATACAACTGGAAAAACTTGTGAAAATATGTCTTTCATTTAGTCAAATAGCAAATAGTGGAGCTCTGCAGCCATCTGGTTAAAGTGATAACTTGTTACTTTTAAAACGGCATTTTCCAAAAGATGGGCAAAAATCTTACACTAAACCATGTCAAAATATCCATGTTATCCCCATAAATGAAAGTTAGAAATGTGGGTCAAAAAGACCCCAAACAGCGCACAAGGTTTAAGACAAATGGATTTGTTGTTTGTTGTGTTTTCATATTCAAGACATTATAAGCTAGATTCCGCTTTTTTGGGTTCGCATCAAACGTTCTTTGACTTTTATACACAATAAATTTGTTTATGAATAAAGATGGATCTGTTGAAAGCAGTTATTTTGAGATAGATGCCAAATGTTCTCCTCCTATTCATATTTAACATTGAGGGGGTGCATACAACATATCTGCCCACCGGCAACTATAGTTGCCGCACATTCAAATACGATTTTCAAGAAAAAAGAAAAAAAAAAAACATGGGGAAAATAAATGCAGAACATGTTCACATAGGACATTATTAACACGACTATATGCATGAAACCATTCAGAAAAATTTGGGCACAAATGGGTTAACATGAGGGATTAAAGTTCCATTTAAATTCCTCCTCAATCTACATAATAAAATTTCAATAATTAGGCTATATAGTTGTCCAGAAATTGGACAACCTTGCCTTATACCTTTTGTCACAGGTATTGGAGCACCTAAACCAAACCCCTACTTTCACCATCACATAAACATTAGAATACACCAACTGCATATATGAAATACAAACATCACCAAATCCATAACTCTTTAACAATTTTAAAAGAAAGTCATGATCAACATGATCAAACGCTTTTTCTTGATCCAATGACAACACCCCTAAATCATTCTTATTATGCTGGTTGAAATCAATTATATCTCTCACTAAGAAAAGACTATCTATAATAGATCTCTTAGGAATGCAATATGTTTGATCATTTTTGATCAACAAATCTAGACATTGCTTGAGTCTATTTGCTAAACACTTCCAAAAAAGTTTATAGTCCAGACACAACAGAGATACTGGTCTCCAGTTTTTTAGCAGCCCAAGGTCTCCTTTTTTTTGGAAAGCAATGACGACAACTTATTGAAAGTGAATTACTTTTGATACATCCTAAAATTACGTCATATAAATCTTGTCCTATTAGGCCCCAGAATTGTTGATAAAATTCCACCGGTAATCCATCAATTCCAGGCGATCTACCTTTAGATAGTTGCCTCACAGCCTCTGTGCACTCTTGAAAGGTGATTAAATCGTCCAGCTCTTGTTTTTGTTTTTCTCCAAGCTGAGGTAACTCTTTAAGCAAATCTTCAGTACAGTCAATGTCACAACTTTCAGCTCTATATAATTGTTTATAAAAGTCTCCTGCCAGTCTCCTCATTTCTAGCATCTGATGTAACTGATCCGTCCGAACGACGAAGATGACACATCATCTTTTGTTGGACATGTTTTCTTTCAAGGTTAAAAAAGAAAGTACCCATTTCTTTTATAGAACAGTATCTTGATCTTATCAATGCTCCTTTTGCTTGCTCATGTAGGAGAAAACTCAGCTCTTGTCTTTTCCTATTTAACCCATTACACTGCACAGCTTCATTATTATTTACAACTTGTCTTTCAATTAACTCAATATCACTCTGTAAAGCTTTCGCTGTTGCTTTCAATATAGTTGATGAGTGGAAAGCATAATTTTGACAAAACATTTTTATATTTGTCTTGCCCACATCCCACCATTGGCTTAGGTTTTTAAATGAGTTTGTCTTCAATTTCCAAATATTCCAGAACAATTAAAATTTTTCACAAAAAGATACATCCTGTAATAACTTAATGTTAAAAATCCAGTAATAATTAGATCTGGATGTCTTCTTCAAATTAACATCTAATATGACGGTCTGAAAAACCATTAGGTCTAATAAAAGTAGCCTATTAGTGAAATTTGTTGACTTTTGTAATCTTTGTTGCATGCCTGTAACACATATTAAATCTATCTTAATATCCTTTTAGATTCTAATTCTTAACTTTTCTTTTGGTTTCTTAATTTTTTATTCAGCAGGAAACCCATAGGGAAAAAAACAGTTTAATAACACATGTATTTCTTTCCCCCTATATTTGCGTGTGTAACGGTGGCGGTTTCAGAGGAACGAGAGTGTGATCCAGATGCAGCAAACATTTATTCAAACAAACATAACAAAAGTAAATCTAGGCAAAACTGATAAATGCACAGACACGTGCAAGGAAGGCAAACAAAACTGACAATAAGTGCACACATAACATCCATAGAAGGATTGGCAAACCAGACACACCTGGGAACAATCAGGAGCTAATCAACAAGGAAAACTAGGAAATAACATAAGTCCACACTAGACAGGAATCATGACAGCGTAATAGTAAAAATAATAATTATTTGCAACTTTCTCTTTGGTCTTACAGGCTTTTTGCAGTACATTTTTTTTTATATAGTACTCAGTACAATACATATCCTCACTCACTTAGCTGGCATTAAACAAGTTAACGTTGTTTTCATACATGCAATTTAAACTTTGCTTTTATCATTTATTAAGTTTTAATTGCAAAAATTCTAAAACAGATAAACAGATTTGAAAAAAAAAAAGGCTTATTAGTACAGCTGATACATCAGTGATATTTCAACACATTCTCATCCTTTGGCGTCATATAGGTGACGCCATATGACATTTCGTCGAAATCTTACGCACATGGCATCCTTTAGCGTCAATATAACACGCACTGTTATGGGTAGGTTTAGGTCTGGGGTAGGGTACGGTTATGACGCCTTGGGTTCTGCGTCTCATATTGACGCTAAAGGATGCCATGTGCGTAAGATTTCGACGAAATTTCCAAAGCGTCACATGTATGGGATTTGGACTTGGGATGAGAACGGGCTGGATATTTTATTCTCCTTGTGCTTTTAACCCACACTCAGGCAAATCCATCACTCCATCATTACATGTTTGTCTTAGGTCATTGACTTTTAAATATTTTCCTATCTGACATACAAAGCTGATTTTATCCTCATGTGGTGAGAATATATCTTTCTGTTCAACCCATCTCAGCTGTATACCTCTTTTATTCATTTCCTCCACCGTCACTGAACAGGGCTCTGAAACAAACCCAACATCTCACTGTCAGTGTTACTATATTCATTGAGTCATCAGAACCAGAACTAAAACTTCAACTACAAGATTACATTAAACTTGCAAAATAAATAAATAGTACAGTAAAAAACGCTTAACATGTATTTGAGACATATAATGATGTAGCGAGTTCATACTTACTTAAACACCTAATATCCCCTCTCCATTGGCCTTGTTCACAGGTCAGGTATTTGGAGTAGGGGTGATGTTGATCTAGTGTGTATTCATTAAAGCATCTGTATTCAACTTTCTCCCCTGAATTGTATCCAGTTTTTGTCATTTTTGTTGTATCTGCAAAGTCCACTTTTGGTGGTGGCCCGCACTTTTCTAAAAGGCAAAGCAAAGTTATTATTTTATTTTAAGACTATTTTTAACAACAAGAAAATGTGGCATTAAAAAATCTCAATATCAGCCACATTGCTTTTTTATGGCCTTTAACCGAACATGTTATTAATGTAATGCACATTATTAATATACGAATTTTGTGGTCATTTTTCAAAAAAAAAAAAAAAAAAACACTTTCTATATTGAGGAGATCTGGGATGGATTCTTCTTTATAATATATTATAACTACATCTAAATTAGACTTTTTATCCTGTTGCTAGGTTATTCTATGTAGTTGCTAGCCAGACACATTTAAGGAATGGGACGTGCCATTCTCCATTTGACAAGCACTGTCAGAAGAAAAAGTTCTCGTATCTGTATCATATGTAATAACATACCAGTGCATTGCAGTATGCCTGTCCATTCAGTCTGGGCATTACAGGTGATGTGTACAGGCTGCTCTGGGTTAAACCCAGGATCACACTTATATTGTATTCTTGAATTGATGTTGTATTTTGATCTCTGTTCTCCCACAATCCTTGCATTTGCGATCTTTGGTGCTGCACACATTTTTACTGTAAAAAATAAATAAAAATAAATTCCATCATACTAATTTGACTTCATATTGTGCACAAATTGTAAGTTTTAATGTCAGAACATACCAACACACAGGGGTTTTGGTGTCCATCCGTCTCGTGTGCATGTGGCTTCTGCTGCCATTTGATCATAACCAGACATGCAAGAGTAATAACGTTTTGCTCCAAATTTCATATCTCCACTGAAGTAAGAGTGCGGGCTAGACACATGCTGGTCATGTGGAACTTCACATCTATTATCTGAAACAATATTCACATTATATTTAGTAGCATGCAGTAAATTCAGATCCTAATCCAGAAGTGTTTCTCTATAATCTTAACCTGACAAACAGGCTCATAATCCCACTTCCCATCATCTTGGCATTTAAATGATTTGATGATTTCTTTTGTAAAAAAAATCCAGTATTTTTCAGCGCAGGTGATCTCCACTCTTTCTCCAGCTCTAAAAACAGTTTTACCCTCTGGTGTGATGTTTTTAACTCCAAATGTGGTTGACTTAAGCTCACAAGTTACTTCTGTACAAGACATAATTATGTAGAAATAAGGGCAAAAAGAGATCACATATGTGTGAAACTGGATTTGCATGCTTTGTCTTTTGCAGGAAACAAATGATTCTGAGAAATAAAAATAAATAAATAAATAAAAAAGCTTCCCATTAATAGAGTACAATTTGTTTTCCCTAAATAAGTATTAGAGGCATATTTTCTATTTTGAGAACATTTAGATATATTTGTTAAACTATTATCTAAAAATTAAGCAAGTAGTTATTCGTAAGTAGTAAGTGGTTATTAGCTGATTTTGTAGTTACCAAATAATAATGCTAGTCGTGTCACACACTTTGCATGCAAATGCTGTTGCCTCATGATTTCCCCCAATAAAAAAAATCACAAACAAAAAAATGTTCCTTTCAATTAAAACAGAAATCAACAACAGTTGGACCCTTTCGACAGCATGACAGGAATACAAGTAAATAATCTCATTCCATTTTCTCAAGTTTTATAAATTGGTGTGTAGACTGCATTCATCAAGTTAAACCTTTTATTGTTTAAAAAAATTACACTAACATCAGACAAATATTTTATTTAATGTATGGGAAAAACGGATTGTTCGACAATTAAAACAAAAATTTGTCCCAAATTAACCAGATTTAATTTAGTGATATGTTAATTTATGCTTAATTTGCAAAAAAATAAATAAATAAATGTGCAATTTTGAATGGGTTAATCAATTTTTAGAATGTTTCATTGTATATTTTTCAAGTTACGCTACCAGGTTTTTCGCACAATGAAAGACATATGGATAGACGGATTTTAGTATTATTTCCCATATGATTAGTTTATTATGTAATAATAATGGTGCATTACCATCACATTCTGGCTTCAGAGTCCAACCAAATTTAGAGCATCTGGGAATTCCCTCTTTTAGCTTGAACCCTTTAAAACATCCGTATTTTAATATGGCATCTTTCTGGTATTCTTGCATTTTCTCAACAACATATCCATTTGGTATATCAGGTGCTGTACATGTTATCTCTGTGTGAAAAGCAAAGGAAAGAGGAATAGGAAAATTGGTGCATTGAATAAAGCACAGAAATCTGTGATCAGTGGGTGAAGATACGAACAAACAATCAATTAAACAATGGAATGAACCTTTGCACGTTGGAACAGTGTCACTCCATTCGCCCGTCTCTGTGCAGTGAATTTCTTAATCTGACTAAAAAATATAGTGTGTTTACAGAGTTTACAGCATTTGCCTGGGGGCGTTTATCTATTTTGCCAACGCATTCTCATCCCAAAGCGTAATATTTTGACTCTTTTGCCAAAGCGTCTATATCCAACGCATATGGCACCCTTTAGCGTCAATATAACACGCTTCGGTTTTGGGTAGGTTTAGGTCTGGGGTAGTGTTAGGGTTAGACCACTAGGAGGCGCCATATATCTGCGTCTCATATGACACTAAAGGGTGCCATGTGCGTTCGATATAGGCGCTTTGGCAAAAGAGTCAGTATATTACGCCTTGGGATGAGAACGGGCTCATTTTGCATATGGCCTCAACACACTATCTTATGAATAGCGCGCTCTGCGAGTGGGTGTGAACAAATTAACGATAATGAGCTGAGACAGGAGAAACTGTACTTCTCTTTAGTTTCATACAGATTACATTGCAGGAGAATATTTGTTTTAAATGTGAATTGTTTTATTTAAAAGTAGAAATTTAAAGCGTTCTTTAGACGTATGTTTCATGTTTGTGTGATAAGTATTAGCTGAGTTTCAGTTCATTTTTCAGACATGTTTCAGAAAGATTTTTGCGGAGACAGAGTGAGCTGAAAGCGCACCCTGTTTATTTTATTTATAAAAAAAAAGGTTTTGATGTTAATGTGAGTGTACACAAAAAAAGAAGACCCTCTATAGTTTATAATCATGTATTGATTTTATTTACATGACCATAAATGACGGAGTATTTTAAGTCTATGTTGCTGCTATGTGAAAAAAAAAAAACAGCAAAACGCGCCGGCGCATTTGCCGTCCCTAGAGGGTTAACCGAACATGTTATTAATGTAATGCACATTATTAATATACGAATTTGTGGTCATTTTTCAACAAAAAAAAAAACTTTCTATATTGAGGAGATCTGTGATGGATTCTTCTTTATAATATATTATAACTACATCTAAATTAGACTTTTTATCCTGTTGCTAGGTTATTCTATGTAGTTGCTAGCCAGACACATTTAGGGAATGGGACGTGCCATTCTCCATTTGACAAGCACTATCAGAAGAAAAAGTTCTCGTATCTGTATCATATGTAATAACATACCAGTGCATTGCAGTATGCCTGTCCATTCAGTCTGGGCATTACAGGTGATGTGTACAGGCTGCTCTGGGTTAAACCCAGGATCACACTTATATTGTATTCTTGAATTGATGTTGTATTTTGATCTCTGTTCTCCCACAATCTCTGCATTTGCGATGTTTGGTGCTGCACACATTTTTACTGTAAAAAAATGTAAAAATAAATTCCATCATACTAATTTGACTTCATATTATATGCACAAATTGTAAGATTTAATGTCAGAACATACCAACACACAGGGGTTTTGGTGTCCATCCGTCTCGTGTGCATGTGGCTTCTGCTGCCATTTGATCATAACCAGACATGCAAGAGTAATAATGTTTTGCTCCAAATTTCATATCTCCACTGAAGTAAGAGTACGGGCTAGACACATGCTGGTCATGTGGAACTTCACATCTAATATCTGAAACAATATTCATATTATATTTAGTAGCATGCAGTAAATTCAGATCCTAATCCAGAAGTGTTTCTCTATAATCTTACCCTGACAAACAGGCTCATAATCCCACTTCCCATCATCTTGGCATTTAAATGATTTGGTGATTTCTTTTGTAAAAAAAATCCAGTATTTTTCAGCGCAGGTGATCTCCACTCTTTCTCCAGCTCTGAAAAAAGTTTTACCCTCTGGTGTGATGTTTTTAACTCCAAATGTGGTTGACTTAAGCTCACAAGTTACTTCTGTACAAGACATAATTATGTAGAAATAAGGGCATGGATTTGCATGCTTTGTCTTTTGCAGGAAACAAATGATTCTGAGAAATAAAAATAGAAAATCCTAAAATGAAAAAAAAAAAAAAAAGCTTCCCATTAATAGAGTACAATTTGTTTTCCCTAAATAAGTATTAGAGGCACATTTTCTATTTTGAGAACATTTAGATATATTTGCTAAACTATTATCTGAAAATTAAGCAAGTAGTAAGTAGTTATTCGTAAGTAGTAAGTGGTTATTAGCTGATTTTGTTGTTACCAAATAATAATGCTAGTCGTGTCACACACTTTGCATGCAAATGCTGTTGCCTCATGATTTTCCCCAATAAAAAAAATCACAAACAAAAAAATGTTCCTTTCAATTAAAACAGAAATCAACAACAGTTGGACCCTTTCTACAGCATGACAGGAATACAAGTAAATAATCTCATTCCATTTTCTCAAGTTTTATAAATTGGTGTGTAGACTGCATTCATCAAGTTAAACCTTTTATTGTTTAAAAAAATTACACTAAGATCAGACAAATATTTTATTTAATGTATGGGAAAAACGAATTGTTCGATAATTAAAACAAAAATTTGTCACAAATTAACCAGATTTAACTTAGTGATATGTTAATTTATGCTTAATTTGCAAAAAAAAAAAAAAAATTAAATGTGCAATTTTGAATGGGTTAATCAATTTTTAGAATGTTTCATTGTATATTTTTCAAGTTACGCTACCAGGTTTTTTTCGCACAATGAAAGACATATGGATAGACGGATTTTAGTATTATTTTCCATATGATTAGTTTATTATGTAATAATAATGGTGCATTACCATCACATTCTGGCTTAAGAGTCCATCCAAATTTAGAGCATCTGGGAATTCCCTCTTTTAGCTTGAACCCTTTAAAACATCCGTATTTTAATATGGCATCTTTCTGGTATTCTTGCATTTTCTCAACAACATATCCATTTGGTATATCAGGTGCTGTGCATGTTATCTCTGTGTGAAAAGCAAAGGAAAGAGGAATAGGAAAATTGGTGCATTGAATAAAGCACAGAAATCTGTGATCAGTGGGTGAAGATACGAACAAACAATCAATTAAACAATGGAATGAACCTTTGCACGTTGGAACAGTGTCACTCCATTCGCCAGTCTCTGTGCAGTGAATTTCACTACTTCCATCTATCTTTTTGCCAGAAGATACACACTCAAAGTGAATAACATCACCATAACTTCCCATGTCTGTGTTGCCCGATGCAGTCACACCCCCATCTGTGCGAATGGCTGGACATTTCACAGCTAGGTAATAAATAAATAAATATGAAAATAAATAAATAAATAAACCAACAAACCAATCATTGAAATTATAATTCTGTTGAATAATGTAGCTTACGGGTCACTATCAGAAATATATGATGGAGAAAAATTAAGAGACAAAAAAGGAAAATAGTGACTTTCAAGAAAGCGTACCCTCACAGACAGGGAGAGTATTATCCCATCCTTGAGTTCTGCAGGTACGCTGATTGATTCTGCTTGTCATTTCAAACCTGTGAACACAAGTACATACAAAGAGTGTTAAAATGATAGAATACATTTCATACATTAGAATAAAAAGCATAAAGCACAATTACCCTTTCTTGCAAGTATACAACACTGTTGCTCCAAAAACAAACTCCGACCCCTCTATAAGTTTAAAATCACCATTTGCGGTGTCCCCTGGATGACTACATTTTTTCTCTGCAGAAATCAACCAAGTTTTACTCTGCATGCATAATGACATTGATTTAATAACCAATAAAATTATGTGGTCATCATATTGTCCATTTTCTCACTTGCACATGGTCGCTCTGCGACTGTCTTCCATTTTCCTTGTTCACACTTTAATCTATACATGCCAGTATAACCTGTCATGCAGTTCACTTTCACTGTTTCACCATCACTGTATGAAGCTTTCAAAACTGGTTCTTTGTTTTCATATGTAATGTCATTTTGAAGACATTCTGTGAAGCACAAACAAACATTACACAAAGACATAACTGTCATGTACATTAAATGCTGAAGTTCACGCACAACTAGTCGACAGACTCTCTAAAGCTACAGTTTGGGAAATGCATAGGACTATAATATGACATTTATATTTAAGTCAATAAAAAAAAGACATTTAAATAAAAAAAAAATATATAAAAAAAATCACTTGCCTTGACATTGGGCACAATTCAAGGAAAACAACCAAAAGACGAAGCCGAAGAGATTGAGAACTCTCATTTTGGGCTCCCTTTTTTGGTCTGTCTCTGATACTCTTGCCTGCTAGGGGATCAACAAGCTAAAAAGTATTTTTCCCTTATACCAGACCACTCTGTGCACAAGCAATATTTCCTGTAAAAAAAAAAAAAAAAAAAAAAATCTTATCTCATGCAGCAATTTGTTTTTGTCATTTAGACACACCAAGACAAGTTACCTTAGAGAGGTCAAACTTATTGAGTCATATTTATGCAACATATAAACAGGAAGCAGAGGGCAGGTTACAAAATAATTGCCATGTTCAGCTCTTAACCCTTCAGAGTCTTGGGCTATTTTGGCCCTTTTTGAGTACTTTTTAATTTTTTAATTTTGCGACATAAACAAATGTTTACCATACTAATTTTTGGTATCATTTTTTTCAGCACATCATCACCTATATGACCAGACAATTAGTTTTTCACTTTGGTGTACTGTATCAACATACTGGACCCAAAATCACACAAAAAACACAAAATCAGAATAGAAAAATTATAGATTTTCTACTACAAAAAACACAAAAATGCTCAATGAAGCATTTTAAAAGGTTTAAAATGTAGACAAAAGTTGTAAATGTCAACAAATACAGGTACAATTCAGATATAATCAAGCTATATACAAAAAAAAAATATGATTTACAAAAAAAGCGGGTGTAGCCATAGGCTTTTTTTTTTTCTTTTTAGCTTTGCCACTTTAAAAAAAAAAGTGCACACAATTACAGAGAGCTATATTTAAGGCCTCACATTCCCAGAGTATGAGGGCTCCCAAATAGTGCTAATACAACATAAAAAAGGTAAAATTGAGATAAAATCAAACTATATACAGCAAAAAGCAGGTGAGGCAATAGGCATTTTTTCTTTTCTTTTTTGCTTAGAAACTCTACAAAACACTTAATGTACAATTACACAGACAGCTACATTACAGGGCTTTCATTCCTTGAGTAAGAGGGGTTCCTCAATAGTGCAAATATACCATACTAAAGGTAAAATGAACACAAAATCAAACTATACATACAACAAATATCAGGTGTGTTTTTTTTTTTTTTTTTTTTTCATCTGTGCCACTCCTCAAAACAGTTTATCTAAATCTACTCCTAAACTACCTAAACTACTCCTAAACGATCTACACTATTCCCAAACTACTCTCAAAATCTACTCAAACTAGCAATAATATCTCTCTCTATATATATAACGTACATATGTCTCTCTTTATCTACTCCGTAAATCTCCTGTCTTTCGATTTCGCGTCTTTGCTCAGTTGGCTCCTCCTCCATTCCGTAAAATGTGCAGCCTGAAGAGCAGAGTCAGCAGATTCACACGTTTTTCTCCGTTTTGTTTTATGACAAAAATCCAGTGGCGCAAAAAGTGGGTGTGCGCTATATG
Source organism: Rhinichthys klamathensis goyatoka (assembly GCF_029890125.1). NCBI lineage: Eukaryota > Metazoa > Chordata > Actinopteri > Cypriniformes > Leuciscidae > Rhinichthys > Rhinichthys klamathensis. The sequence goes on along the minus strand of NW_026606592.1, from coordinate 785,438 downwards.
CGGCGCATAGGGGCGCAGCACCATGGGGGGCGCCAAAGCGATGGTAAAAAAAAAAAAAAAAAAAAATTAAATATCATTAAAATATATATATATATATATATATATATATATATATATTGTACTGCTGTTGTGCGTTTTTTAAATAATTTCTGCATTTCTTGTTATATAAAATTTTAGAGGACTAACAGGCTAGAGTAGGCGCCCTCATGGAGAAGGGCCTCATGGAGAACGCCCTCTTGTCTCGAAAAAGATGGATAAAACAAAATGCTGTGGGGCTAAAAATAGAAAAAGAAAGCGGGAAAAGGAGATGGCATGTCAACTGATGCGACAGCAGCTAAATAAGTGCATGCTGAAAGCCACCAGGTAGGATTTAAAGTGTGACATGACATCCAGGCATGTAGGCTATCTATTGGCGCTTTTCCATTACCAGTACCAGCTCGACTCGACTCGACTCGCCTTGGCTCGCCTCGACTCGGCTCGCTTTTCGCTCCGTTTTCCATTGCAGAAAGTACCGCCACAAATAGTACCCGGTCGTCATAGCGACGGCTTTCGTTCCTCGTTGCCCCATCAAGCTCTCGCTGGATCCTCTCTTCGGCAACCAAACAAAGGAATGTCTGCACCTCCTCGTTTGACCACGGCGTATTCTTCCGAGTTGCCATAATAATAGTAGTAAGTTTAGTAACTATCTCTGGCCAAACTATTTAAAATACTCCATCTGGCGCGTGCAATGATGACGCAGATTCTCTGTGACCAATCAGCAGTCGGCATTGTTTTCACGTCACATTTTAGTATCGGCTTAGCTCGCCTCAGCTCGCTTGGAACCTCGCCAGAGGTGGTACGAAAAAAAGTACCCGAAAGCAGGTACAGGTACAACTTTTACACAGTGGAAAACCAAACAAAGGCGAGTCGAGTCGAGCCGAGCCGAGCCGAGGCGAGCTGGTACTGTGTAGTGGAAAAGCGCCATATATCTCTGTGGCCATCGGGACTACAGGGAGATTCCCGGTGGGCCGACGTGCTTTTTCGGCCGATACATCTCATACTTTGTTTTTTTGTCTTAACGGCCCATAAAACTCGTACATCGGCGGCCCATTCGGGTTTTTTTTTTTTTTTTTGCTTAATTGGCGGCGCTGGGTTATGCCGGTGTAATGCATTGGTCAAAAAAAGTCAGTGTTAGTTTTTTTTTTCTGACACACATAATTTTTTTCATCATGTGCTTATATCTTTCAAGTATAGAAATTAGTACAAAACTAATTATGAAAGTTTCCTTTATTTTTCAGTGCATTTGTTTTACAAAATAGGCCTATGGCTATTACTATCATGGGATTAATATTATAACTATTATTATGTAGTAGTGTAATGTAGACAGACACTAACTAAAAGAGGTTTGAATTTTTCTTTGTTTAATTTGCACCCTGAATATGGGTTCGAGCTTTTAATTTTGAACTCTCAAAGTGCACCAGACTGCTGAATTTAACATTAAAGAACACAAAATTTTCTTACGGGGGGGGGGGTATGGGGGGGGGGGGAACCCCCCGAACCCCCCGATCCCCCCGATCCCCCCTAGAGAAACAGAGGTCCACCTACCACAGTTGTACCTAAAATCCTGTGAGAAACACTGGTATTGCTGTTCCAATGGAGCTTATAGTTTTTTAGGGGGGTTCATCACGGTGGAGTAGCTATAGTTTAATTGTATTAATAAATGACAATTTGGCACTTTTATCTGTTAGCTCTCACTCGTTCCTACTCACTTATTACATGGCACACTTATTTATTTTTATTTTTATTTTTTTTGGGGGGGGGGGGTCAGGGGCGCAAAAATTGTTGCTGCATACCCCTCTGACACGGGGTAGTTGCGCCCCTGCAAAAATCGACAAAGTTATTAGAATAAATGCAACGTCTGTCACATCCCATCTTGCGTTCTTTTACGAACGCGTCAATATACACGTCAATTTTTTTATATAAAGTTTAAATGATCATATCTCCGTTTTTACGTGGTCTATCAACACAAAACAAAAAGTAAAATAGAATTTCAAGCCAGCACTTTCGACAGAAGTGGACGGCAGCGCTCAACGTGACTTCGTTTTTTTGCTTCGACGTCTTAAACTGGACATGTGATTTGATCACGCCGGCGTGATCAGCGACCCCGAAGAGTTAACTCTGTAGCTTAATCCTGTTAATGTTTTTCTCTGGCTCATGCTTGAATCAAATCATAAATGACATTATGTTGTGATATCTGTCCCATAGAGCATTACAAATGAGTGAGATTGAAGATTCACAACACTTTCAAACTTTCAAACATTGCAATAGTACAATCATTGCAAAATGTGTAACTGCAATTGCAAAATGTGTCCATCAGAATTGAACAATCTATTGAAAGGAGAGAGAGACGGGGTTTTTTACACTTTTAAAATTCTTTACTCAATCAAAAATTACACACTTATACAAAACAGTAATACAAAAATTAGTCAATGATATTCACCAAACAAATGATAGTCACCTTCACAAAACACAAACAAACCACTATTTACACACCATTTGTACATAAATTCAACCATATTTCCTATAGTTTTGAAGAATATATATTCTGTCCTTATTCTCGATTCAACAAGTGGTGTAAACAGACTAAGAATCTTAACAAATTGTCCTTCAAGAGCAAGTCTGCAAGTCTTCCAAATAGCTAGTTTTGCTTGCCCAAGTATAAAATTGGCAACAGTACAACAATCCTTGTTCACTTTAGAGAGAAATCAAAACCCAACCCTTCAATAATTCTTTCCAGCAGTGCAAAAAGTGGCACCAACCTTGGACATTCAATAAAAACATGAAAAACCGTTTCATGACTATTACAAGATGACACAAGGGCAAAACATTCAAATTGAATTCGGACACAAAAACATTAGTGGCTATCACACAATGTAATATTCTCCATTGTAGATCACCTGAGCGTTTTGGAAGGGGACTTTTATAAAAAAAGCTTCCAAGAAGGAAAAATATAATCTGCAACTGTTTGTTTTTCTCTCCATTTTGTATCATATCTGTCATGAAGATCAGTAAAATAAGCAGTTTTTACACAGACCTGATACATAACTTTTTTCCCTACTGTTTGAAAATGTAGCCCTTTTAATCTCTCAAAATTTAGCAACTTTCCAACCTGGCTGGTTTCAGGGCAAACTCCAGGGCACACACCTAATTCAGGAAAAACAAATTGCGTAGGCCCACCCTCTAGAGAATGATTCACAAACTGAAAAAGAGTAGAAGGAAGAGCGGCTTTCAAGCCAAAAATCAACTGCTCTACCACCCTCACAGACCTCAAATCAACCTGACAGGCAATATTTTCTGCTGATCTCCACTCTTTTGAATCCAAATTAATCAAGTGTCCCACTTTCGTAAAGCCTTTCTTCATACATGACTTAACTATACTGTTAGACATGCAAACATTTCCTAAAAAAGGATAAAAAAAGTGGTTAATTCAATAACAGTCAAACGATGCCACATCATATGCTGCTAGGTTGTTTACAACAAGAACCCTCCCTCGATAAGACATTTGAGGAAGGATCCATCTACATTTCTGTAAACGACCAGCCACCTTTTCATAAAGGCCTTCCCAATTTTTCTGCATGTATTTCTCTGTTCCTAGAAAGACTTTAAACCCCTCTGAACTCAATTGACCCTTCGCTGCCCCTCCGGGGGGACGTATGTCGTTCGGATGTTTCCGCTGGTTCAGTTCTTGGGAGCTTGGTTAGAGCTTCCCTACCTGTCCCGCTGGGTCGCCCGAACTATCAGGCTCGGCTATGCGATCCAATTCGCACGGTCTCCTCCCCGCTTCAGGGGAGTCCGTTTACTTTGGTCGGTGGCAATGCCCCGATCATGAGAGCGGAGGTTGCCACCCTGCTGGCGAAGGGTGCAATCGAGACTGTCCCTCCAGCCGAAATGAGGTCAGGGTTTTACAGCCCGTACTTCATTGTCCCCAAGAAGACCGGTGGGTTACGGCCAATCCTGGATCTGCGCGTCTTGAGCCGCTCCCTTCACAGGCTGCCGTTCAAGATGCTCACGGCCAAACGCATTTTCGAATGCGTGCGGCCGCAGGATTGGTTTGCAGCGATAGACCTGAAGGACGCCTACTTTCATGTCTCCATTTTACCTCGACACAGACCATTTCTTCGGTTTGCTTTCGAGGGGCAGGCATACCAGTACGCGGTTCTCCCATTCGGGTTGGCTCTGTCTCCTCGCGTCTTTACGAAGGTTGGCGAGGCAGCCCTTGTTCCCCTACGCGAACACGGGGTTCGCATCCTGAATTATCTCGACGACTGGCTAATATTAGCTCACTCTCGAGATCAGGTTTGCGTACACAGAGACCTTGTGCTCCGGCACCTAGCCTGTCTGGGCCTTCGGGTCAACTGGGAGAAGAGCAAACTTTGCCCCGTGCAGAGGATCTCTTTTCTCGGTATGGAGATAGACTCGGTCGCCATGTCCGCGCAGCTTACGAGCGAGCGCGCACACTCACTGCTGACTTGTCTTCGACAGTTCGAGGGCAAGAGTGCGGTCCCACTGAAACTTTTTCAGAGGCTCCTGGGGCATATGGCATCCGCAGCCGCGGCAACGCCACTCGAATTGCTTCATATGAGACCGCTTCAGCTGTGGCTTCGCGATCGGGTCCCGAGGTGGGCATGGCATCGCGGTACGCTCAGAGTTCCAATAACTCCGACCTGCCGTCAGTCCTTCACCCCGTGGCGGAACCTCAGCTTTCTACGGGCCGGAGTTCCCCTAGAACGAGTTTCCAGGCATGTTGTTGTCTCCACAGATGCCTCTGCCACGGGCTGGGGCGCCATGTGCAATGGACATGCAGCCGCGGGCTCCTGGACAGGACCCCAGCGCCTCATGCATGTCAATTGCCTCGAGTTGCTGGCAGTACGCCTTGCCCTGCACCGCTTCCACGCGCTGCTCCAGGGTCAACACGTACTTGTCCGTTCGGACAATACCGCGACAGTAGCGTACATCAACCATCAGGGTGGTCTACGCTCTCGCCGTATGTCGCAACTCGCACGCCACCTCCTCTTATGGAGTCAGAAGCACCTGAGGTCCCTTCGTGCTATTTACATTCCAGGAGAGCGGAACCTTGCAGCTGACGAGCTGTCACGGCTCCGGCCAACCTCTGGCGAATGGCGACTCCATCCCCAGTCGGTCCAGCTGATATGGGACCAGTTCGGGGACGCACAGATATATCTGTTTGCCTCCCAAGACTCATCCTATTGCGCCCTGTATTACTCCCTGTCCGAGGGCACGCTCGGCACGGATGCACTGGCGCACAGCTGGCCGCAGGGCCTACGCAAATATGAGTTTCCCCCAGTGAGCCTTCTCGCACGGACTCTGTGCAAGATCAAGGAGGACGAGGAGCAGGTCATATTGGTCGCCCCATACTGGCCCACCAAGACCTGGTTCTCCGAACTGATACTCCTCGCGACAGCACCTCCTTGGCCAATTCCTCTGAGGAAGGACCTTCTTTCTCAGAGACGGGGCACCCTATGGCACCCTCGTCCCGATCTTTGGAGACTCCACGTGTGGCTCCTGGACGGGACAAGGCAGGTTTGAGTACCCTGCCACCTGTGGTGGCGGCTACCATCACTTCCGCTAGAGCGTTGTCCACGAGACACGTCTACGCGTTGAAGTGGAACCTCTTCGTCAACTGGTGCTCTTCTTGGCGAGAAGACCCCAGGAGATGCTCGATCGGTGTCGTGCTTTCCTTTCTGCAAGACGGGTTGAAGCGAAGGCTGTCTCCCTCCACCCTGTAGGTGTATGTGGCCGCTATCACCGCATATCTCGATGCAGTTGAAGGTAAGTCTCTGGGGTAGCACGACCTGATCATCAGGTTCCTGAGAGGAGCGAGGAGACTGAATCCTCCTCGCCCTCCTCTCGTACCCTCTTGGGACCTCTCAGTGGTCTTATATGCCCTGCAGAGGGCTCCCTTTGAGCCTCTGTAATCAGTGGAGATTAAGTTCCTGTCAATGAAGACAGCGCTCCTGGTTGCACTGGCCTCCATCAAGAGGGTGGGGGACCTGCACGCATTCTCTGTTGACGAAGCGTGCCTGGAATTCGGGCCGGCCTGCTCTCACGTGATCCTGAGACCCCGGCCTGGATATGTGCCCAAGGTTCCCACCACTCCCTTCCGGGACCAGGTGGTGAACCTGCAAGCGCTGCCCCTGGAGGAGGCAGACCCAGCCTTGGCACTGCTCTGTCCAGTACGCGCCCTCCGTGCTTACGTAGACAGGACGCAGTGTTTCAGGACCTCAGACCAGCTCTTTGTCTCTTATGGTGGGAAGCTGAAGGGAAAGGCTCTCTCCAAGCAAAGGTTATCCCACTGGATAGTGGACGCCATTGCTTTGGCATACCAGCAGCAAGGTCGACCGTGCCCCCTTGGTGTGACCGCCCACTCCACCCGGAGTGTGCCGTCCTCTTGGGCTTTAGCGCGTGGCGCCTCGCTAACAGACATCTGCAGAGCTGCAGGCTGGGCGACACCCAACACATTCGCCAGATTTTACAATCTCCGAGTGGAGCCAGTCTCCGCCCATGTACTGTCTTTTTCAAGCTAACATGGGAGCCGTTAGGTGTCTCGCTTGCTTGCCATTCCAATCCACGGACTGGATACGTGCGATATTTCCTCAGGTAGCCTTCCTCTCTGAAGCCCTGAGTTCCTCCAGCACTGTTGACGCTGGCGCCAGTGTCTATTGCCTGTGCGTCGGCTAGGTGCCTCCGTGTGCATGGTTCCTCCTCTGAGTAACCCCCACATGTGTATTTCCACTGTAAGCCTCTTTGAGCATGTGTCTTTCCCTCGGAAAGCCACCTTGCCACTCCTGGAGTTGAAAGTTGCCACCCCACGGGCTGGTCACTCCAGTGTTCCTCCATATGAAGCCCCCTCGGCCATATGTGTATTCTTAAGTCCTCCCTATGGGTAGGCATGCTGTGGCATATCTCCCCTGAGATATGCTTCCCAGTGTACCTTGGTATTCCTGTGTTAAGTAGGACTCCTTCGTCCGTGCCGATATCACGACAGGGAGGTCAGACTTCGCAGGGCACTGGAAGACAGCTGTGAAGGTGGCGTGATTACACGGGGACCCCCATTCTCCGTCATCCGACGTAACTCGGAGTGACTATGAAAGGGAACGTCTCGGTTACGGATGTAACCCTCGTTCCCTAAGTAGGGAACGGAGACGTTACGTCTCCCTGCCACTTCCGCTGTACCGCTGGGTAGACGCCTGAGTTCAGTCTCGGCTCCTCAGCGAAGACATGATCTGCTGTTGCAGGTGTCTCTCCTTAAATACCCACGCGGTGGGGCGGAGATACATTATGCAAATTCCGCAGACCCATGGCATTTCATTGCCATAGGCTCGTTTTTTAATACTCGAAGATGATAGGCTTTCTGGCGAAACCCCCCATTCTCCGTCATCCGACGTAACGTCTCCGTTCCCTACTCAGGGAACGAGGGTTACATCCGTAACCGAGACGTTTCTTATCATACCTAAAATCTCTCTCCAGTAATTAGTGACGGATGAGAGGAAGTGACTTGACCTACACCAGAAGTGTAATATTTCCGCTGACACACAAGAGGGCTGGGAGTACAGGGACTATCAAAAGTCCAAGGGTGATTTTAATCAGTCCTTATAAGAGTTACTGATCCTCGCAACGGGCCTGTCCTGTGCCACCAGTCACTTAATGATGCGGATAGGCATAAGGGAAAAAAATTGTGTTCTCTCGGCTTCACATGCTGTGGGTATAAGCTCTGGGGAATGTGATAAGTAATGTCGGATCTCAGCTGGTGTCTGACAGAGTGAGAAGCATGTAATCCTCCAAAGGATTTGACTGTGGCAATCGCTTTAGCTATTGTGTGTCTCTAGAGACATTCATGCATCTTCATGATCAGGAGTGGTTTGTTTATCATGCTTTTTGTTTGTCAATGATGGTTGAATGTACTGTGTTTATGTTTTACCATAAAAAAATAAATAAACAGAATTTATTTTAGAAGCTATTTTATTGCTTTTGATATAATTCCATAATAATCAATATTCTATTTTATATTTCATGATATATTTCATACATTTGTTATATTGTTTTTCATTTTGATGAATCAACTTATTAACACATGTACAAGTAATATGTTCAATCATGGAAAAAGGGAATGTATGAATGAATTTGTAAACAACACAAGGAGAAAACACAGGTAATTCAAACAATCAGGTATATTTATTTGCAGGTTTGGAGTATGGTGAGTCTGAGGCAGTCAGATACACTGAACAAAATTATAAATACAACCCTTTTGTTTTTGCCCCCAATTTTCATGAGCTGAACTCAAAGATCTAAGACTTTTTCTATGTACATGTCAAGGTTCTGCCCTGGCAGCCTTGTCTGTTTTGTTGTGGTTTCATGTTTCTGTGTTTGTCTTGTGTTTGAGCACATGGCTCTGTCTTGGTCTGTGTTTGCCATGTGCTCCTCATGTCCTGCCTCCTTGTTTCTCGTTACCACGCCCCCTTGTTTAGTCCACGTCTTGTCCTCGTTTCATTAATTGTGCTCACCTGATCCTCATGTGCTGTGGTCCCTTCATATTGTGCCTCTTTCCCTCATGTCTTTGCTGGTTCGTTGTGAGTATGCACATTGCAGTGTTTCCTAGTTTGTGATCTTGAAATTATCCTAGTGCTTACGCTGGTTTGTTATCATTGTTACTGTTTTGTTTTGCTTAAGCTTTAGCACTTGTGCTTGGTAATCTAGTTGGAGTTCTCTTTTGTTTAGAATTATATTTTTAGTTTTCTTTAGTTCTTATTTTCCCTGTCAAGTGGAAGTTTTCTCTTTAGCTACTCCAGTTTTTTGTCTTAGTAGTTTTCATTAGTTTGCTTTCTATATATTTATTTCTCTACTTTTTTGTTTCTCTTTTCATTGATCTTACCAGTTTAGTTTTGCTTATCTTAATTGTTGCCTAATCTTGTCTTGTCTTGTGTTTCTCGTCTTGTATGTTGTTCTATGTGTTTCTGTCCTGTATCCTGAGTTCCCTGGCCACTGACTCTCAACTGCCTGGCTGCCTGACTGGTGCACCTATCCCCTGTGTCGAGCCTCTGGTTTTGTGAGCCTCTTCCTGGTGGCAAGACTGGAGCTACATCTGAGATCTACATCAAGCTGCATGTTCCTAGTGTTCCTGCCTGGTCTTTCCTTCAGAGCTGCCTCTATTGCACTCACTAGGGGTTGAACCGACTAGTCGATTAGTCGACTAGTCGACCTTAATGAAATACCGCGACGCTTGACGTCGACTAGTCGCGTTGATCATGTGACGAAATGATTGCGCTAATTTTGATACTAACATGTTGCAGACGACAACAGATGAAGAGCCCAGAGGGTCATTGCAGCAAGAAAGTAGCATTGGTACATCAAGTGTGTGTAAATACTTTACTAACCTAACACTAGATATTGTTGAAAACGAAAGTAAAAGCATACGCACGCTCACTGTTTTACCGGAAATGAGAGTTCAGTATCTTTATTAAAATCATTAAAACATTTTTTTTTTCATTTATTTAAATATATTAATGATGTAGCTAATTCACCCGCAATTAATTGGAATATTATTGTGTATTACTTGGATCTGCGCATCACTAAGGCGCAGATGTGAATTTATAGCTTTTTTTCCTTCATCCTAAATAATGATGTAACTGCGGGCTGTTTACACCAGGCCACTTCATGTGTTTCTGTGATCTGATAGCTATCCGATCGTGAAAAGACCAGGTGTAAATGCCCTCCGAAACGCACTCGAGACGGATTTAAATCCGATCGCTCAAACCGCTTCAGGAGGAGGTCTGGGCCGCTTAACAGACGAAACTGGACAAGTGTAAATGCATCTGGTTGTTGAAACCACATATGTAAATTGGACTTCTCCCAACAATGCTAAAAATAAACGTGTGAGAGCGTATTATAGCGATGAAGCTATGGCAACGCCAACACGCATCGCCGCAGATGAGCAGCTCGAGCATCTATTCATCAAGCCAACGTGCAAACTATCGCATCAAAGTGAAAGTAAGTCGCAGACGCTTAACACACAATCATCTTCATTAAAAGTAAGAAACAAAATGATCTTACCAGTGCTGTCTCTCTTATTGCGGTCTTTGATTTTGAAATTAGCTGATGATCAATAAAATGCAGCTCATTATTGTTGCTTTCGGTGACGTGAACTCTGTTAAATCTGCATAGCGCGTTGTTTGAAGATCGGATATATATCTGTTTTGCGAAAACATATTTATGTGACCAGGTCAGGTGTAGGCTAAATGGAATCGTTTTGATAAATCAGATCAGTAAAAACGCATGAAGTGACCAGGTGTAAACGGCCCCATTATGAGCTGTCTGTCAGCATCTGTATAATTTTCTGTTAATTCCTTGCAAATTGTGGCATGTTGCAAAGCAGTCCCATTTCTTGTGTGTTTATGAATGACGTCATCGACTAGTCGACTCGACTTTGATGTCATAACAGTCGACTTAAAAAAATCTGAAGTCGTTCAACCCCTAGCACTCACGTCATCGCCATCTAGCTGACGGTCTCAGTGGTCATCCATCCTGCCTGTCGTTGTCGTCTGCCTTGCCCTACTGTTTTTACTGTGATTCACGCTTCACTCCCTGCTGTTTCAAGTCTTCAGTCCTGTTAATAAAAACCTTGTCTGCTCATTTGCGTCTGGGTCCCATATCTTGCAGAACCCTAACAGTACACAAAAGGCAAATTTCTCTCAAATATTGTTCACAAATCTGTCTAAATCGGTCAGTATCTGGTGTGACCACCATTTGCCTCACACAGTGCAACACATCTCCTTCGCATAGAGTTGAGCAGGTTGTTGATTGTGGCCTGTGGAATGTTGGTCCACTCCTCTTCAATGGCTGTGCAAAGTTGCTGGATATTGGCAGGACCTGGAACACGCTGTCGTATACATCGATCCAGAGCATCCCAAACATGCTCAATGGGTGACATGTCCGGTGAGTATGCTGGCCATGCAAGAACTGGGATGTTTTCAGCTTCCAGGAATTGTGTACAGATCCTTGCAACATGGGGCCGTGCATTATCATGTTGCAACATGAGGTGATGGTCGTGGATGAAAGGCACTACAATGGGCCTCAGGATCTCGTCACGGTATCTCTGTGCATTCAAAATGCAATCAATAAAATGCACCTGTGTTCGTTGTCCATAACATATGCCCAGTGATGTAGTCTAGTTTTTTGTAGTGAGTATACTGTGATATACATTTGAGCTTCTGTGTGTTTTAATAAACTATTATTATTATTATTATTAGGCCTACTTGAAGTATACTCTACTGTGCAATAGTAATATATTTCTGTTATATTTTCTTCAAGTTATACAAAACTTTGTTTTTGACAGGTTGTCATGAAGACTTTAAAGTTTGTGAGTGTGTATGATACGAATGAATGACGATCGTTTTATCAAATGAAATGGTAAAATTCTTGTGAAGTGACTCTCATAAAGGCTCTGCAATGAAGTTCAAATGTGTGCATGTCCTCCTCATAGATGCTGAAAACACTACGCGTGTCACGCGCGCTTCAGTGTAGTAGAGCACACATTGAGCGCTCATTCACAGAAACACTCGAGATTTGATTATTACTTTTGATTTGTTCATTCAAAAATGGCCAAATTGCGTGACGTTCCGCTTTACAGTAGGCTAAGTTACATTTGTTGCTGGATTCCGCGATTCGATCCGTGTCGCTGCGCAAACACAGTCACAGACGTCACGGTGGGGTGAATTTATGAATGAAAGTTCTTTCACAAAACGATGTTGTTACGAATCCTCACGCTTTTTAAAGTGGGTATACGGAGATCTGTGATATTTCCTAGTGGGCATACGGTAATCCTTGACATTTTCTAGTGGGTATACGCCGTATACCTGCGTATCACGTAGACTACACCACTGCATATGCCTGCCTATACCATAACCCTACCGCCACCATGGGCCACTCGATCTACAATGTTGACATCAGCAAACCGCTCACCCACATGACGCCATACACGCTGTCTGCCATCTGGCCTGTACTGTGAAAACCAGGATTCATCCGTGAAGAGAACACCTCTCCAAAGTACGCCATCGAATGTGAGCATTTGCCCACTCTAGTCGGTTATGACGACGAACTGCAGTCGATCTTGGAGGTGAAGATCCTGGATGTGGAGGTCCTGAGCTGGTGTGGTTACACGTGGTCTGCGGTTGTGAGGCCGGTTGGATGTACTGCCAAATTCTCTGAAACGCTTTTGGAGACGGCTTATGGTAGAGAAATGAACATTCAATTCACGGGCAACAGCTTTGGTGGACATTTCTGCAGTCAGCATGCCAATTGCACGCTCCCTCAAAACTTGCGACATCTGTGGCATTGTGCTGTGTGCAGTGGCGGCTGTTGGTCTTTCAAAGAGGGGAAGGTCATTTTCGGCCTACATCATAAAAAGTTCGCCATTTATTTATATTTATATTATGTATATAACGAGCAGCAGGTGCGATTGCACTTTGCAGTTTTTTGCTGAGGAGCCAAGCCTGATAAGTTTGCTGCCCCGGCGGGCAGCAGCAGATGTGGCGACGGGACGTGGCATCTCCGCTCTCTGCTTCTGGGAACGAGGGTTACCATATGTAACCGAGACGTTCCTTTTCAGACACCACTGACGTGGCGTCGACTGACCGCCAATAGGAGGAGGCTTACACAGAGTGAATCTGTCACTGTTGTTCCGTGATAACCCATACAATGAGACATTCGATAACACTGGGAAAGCGTGTCCTTTCTGTTAGGAAGGAGAACGCTGCGGAAGCCACTTTCTTCAAGGAGTTATGTGGGAAATACATTTGGACTAGCCCGAAGGTTGTGCTACATATGAATACTGGGTGACTTAGCCCAATGGAAAGACACAAGCTTCCGTAGGAGCAACCGTGGAGAGAATATACACATATGGGATCCCCGTAGGGTCACACATATGGGACCCAGCCCAGATCCGGTTCTCAAGGATTCAGCGGATAAAGGCCTGGCGCTGGACGCACAGCCATGTCCGGGCCGAGGGGTTTGGAGGACTCAACAGGTTTTCACTCTGGAATAATAAGGGTGCACAGTAGGGTGCAGCAAGCCGACAGAGCCTGACCTCTCGTGCTTCTACCCGTTTAGGGTGAGAACACGGGAGGATACCGGCTCCACACGTAGGCAATAGTATCTGGCGAACATGTTAGGTGTCGCCCAGCCCACAGCTCTACAGATATCTGTTAGCAAGAAGCCACATGCCAGCGCCCAGGAGAATACAACGCCTCTCGTGGAGTGAGCATGCAACCTGAGCGGGCAGGGCACGCCTTGTGCTTGATGCGAAATGTGTTGATGCGAAATGTTATTGCCGGGAGAAGTCCGGACAATGTGCTTGATGCGAAATGTGTTGATGCGAAATGTTATTGCCGGGAGAAGTCCGGACATACAAAACAGCAGGAATCCGAGTGTATAAAGCAGCAGCGTCAATAAGCGTTGCCCCGCAGGTGTCACTGACCCATCTATTCCTCCTAAAATATAAACATAACACATATGCAGTCTAAAAAGGGAGCACCACTCAATAGTGAAAGTTTTACGTACCTTCATTTCATAACAGTCGCGCGTCCACGTCACGCACACACAAGACCACACCATGAGGAACGCCAAATGAGAGTAACAACTGCCAACAGTTGCGATTTATCCTCAAGCTCAACGCATCACCAGACGCGGGACCGCGCAAGAGGAACGCCAGAGGGGAGAAGCAGCTGCCAACAGCCGCGATTTATCCTCAAAGCTAAAACGGAATAGTTGTTTACATGAAATCACGCATCTCTGTTTAACTAGTCAGCCAAACACATACCTCCAAGCGAGAAACGGATGAGGAACCAGGAGGGGCGGTGCCCGGGCAATGACGCACCACACAGACGACACCCACACATAAAAAGTGACTCGAAACCCTTTTTATATGGTCCCGCATCGTTATGATTGAACTCACGCCCGGACGCATTAGGTTAATTGGACGCAGCAGTACGTCCCACTACAATAACAATTGAATCTTCCTGGCAGAAATTACGCTAAAGCTTTTATGCTGTACAGCCGAAACAAACTTTGTTGCAATATTTTCCTGTGATCACTGTAAAGCTGCTTTGAAACAAACTGTATTGTAAAAAGCGCTATATAAATAAAGGTGACTTGATTTGACGTAAATTAAACGGAATAGAATATCAAAATAAGAATACATAGAACTGAACATAAACCTGACAGATACTGGTGTGCTCAAAATAAAATCTATACAGTGAACAAAAATTAAAGATAATAATAATAATAATTAAAGCTGCAAGCAGCATTTTAGCGGTGTTCAAGCAGTTAAGGCCTTTCAGGCCGTTAAGCACAAAAGCATGAAAAGACATTGTTTTATGTAGCAATCATGATTTACCATGATATACTACATTTCAGTGTGATTTTTCATGATTTACCATGTTCCAGTATGATTTACCATGAATCTAACATGATTTTCCATAGTTTACCTTCCTTGATATACCATGTTATATGATGATGTACCATGATATAGCACATTCTAGAATAATTTACCAGGATTCTAGCATGATTTACATTTTTTACTATGATTTACCATGTTTCTGGCGTTATTTACCATGATTTACCACGTTGATAGCAAAAAAAGATTAAAAATGTCTAATGCTGCTGCTCCATCTAGTGGACAACAGTGCTATTACAGCCTACTTATACAATAGGCCATGTTTTTCATATCATTTAATCTACACACGCTCATTCTGATGTAGATAGAGACATTTGGAACTTCAGGAGCCAATGTGACTCAATTGTCACTTCAATAGACGATTTTTGACTAAATGTTATTGTAAATGTTAAAATAGTGAATTTATAAAGTCTAAATATTAATTATAGTTGAGTAGTGTGACAAAATGACTTTTTTTAAACAGCAGGGGGCAGTAAAATACCACTTATTGGCTGTTAGCCTTTTTTCAAGCTGTTATAGCTGTTCTTGACCTTTTTTTAAGAAGCTATGAGCATTTATTGAAAAGATATTGGCTTTCGGTCAAGGCTACATATTGAAGTGACCCTATTATAGTCATCCAAATGAAGAAGTTATACATTTTCCTATAATTATTGTTCTAGAGAGTACAGAGCAATAGATGAATTTTGACAAAATGTGATTGTAAATGTTAAAATAATGATTTAATAAAGTCTAAATATGAATTATATATAAAAATATTAGAGAGTAGTATGATGAAATGACAGCAGGGGGCAGTAAAATACCACTTATTGGCTGTTATAGCCATCCAAGCTGTTATAGCTGTTATAGCCATCCAATTTACACTCTATTATAGCCATCCAAATTAAGTAATTATACCTTTTCTGATAATTATTGATCTAGATAGTCCAGATAATTGTACTGCACTGGTTTTAAACATTAAGATTTAAAAATTATACGATCATAGATGGAAAAGACCATTTACAGCCAATACAGGCAATTTACCATAGGAAATGTATGGTTTTAAAGCTTTTCAACAGTTATAGCGCCACCTATTGTCCGATCTCCATGAAACTTCGCATGCTTCTTCACCATGGTATGACACATATGCTCATCAATTTTTGTGAAGTTCTGAGTTTTTATTTATGATTTATAGGCTTTTGAGTGTGTTTTGACACACCCCTTTTATAAATGACCCTGTTATAGCGAAGCAAAGGGCAAAGTTCAACTTTTTTTCGATAATTATTGATCTAGAGAGTCCATAGAATTGTCCTAGACTGGTCTGGTTCCGATCGGGCAAAAAACCAGGGACTAGTTCGCAAAAGTAGGTTTTTAACATATTCGTGAATATTTAATGAACGGTTTGATTGACAGCAATGGTTCTAGAGGCAAAGTTGTTCAACATGAGGAGATCTATCAAATTATATGCATATTGTGGGGATGTGTGCAACACCACGTGATTACAGAGCCGTAAAACTCGTTAGCGCCAACTAGTGGCCGATTTCTTTCAAAACTCTTACAGACCTCTTGGGCCATGAGTCGAACATGCCCATAGAGTTTCGTTCCGATCGGCCTCCGTTAACCTCGTCTCACAGGTGCTCAAACTTCATTGGCCAATGGCGGCCATGTTTTTTGAGATACGCCAATATCCTTTTACACATACATGGCACCTTGGACCAAGACACTGCATACCAATTTTCAAGTCAATCGGACTAACGGTCAGATGGCCACACCCCCTTTTATGTTTTTTTAATGTTATAGCGCCACCATGAGGCCAATCACCGCGTTTTTTTTACTGTGACCTCGAATTGAGCTCATACACATTTGTACCAAGTTTGGTGAAAATATTTCATTTCGTTCACGAGTTATAGCCATTTTAGTAAAATTAGCTCCGCCTCCTTCGAACGTTTGGGCACTCCCTAGCAACCGTGAATCGAAATTTCAACTTTTTTTCGATAATTATTGATATTCAGTGTCCAGAGAATCTTTCTGCACTGGTTTGGTTCCAATCGGGCAAAAAACCAGGGACTAGTTCGCAAAAGTAGGTTTTAGACAAAACCGGAAATAGCGGAAAAATTTGCATACCGGAAATAAAATCCTTGAGGCCTTTTTTGTTCTGCTTGAGCCAAGGATTCCAATGATATAAGACACTTGATGCTGGGACACAGGGTTATTGAGATTTAAGGAAAATAGTGCCATTTTTTTGTTTTTTGTGCTATAGCGCCACCTATGGGCCAATCGGGCTCATATTTTGATAACCTCTCCTCGATTTCTGTGCTACCTTAATCCCAAATATCAAGTCTCTAGCTCTTACGGTTTGGTCTGCACGATGCGTTTTAGGGCGGAATAATAATAATAATAATAAAAATCAGCACAATTACAATAGGTTTTCAGCACTTCGTGCTTGAACACCTAATAATAACAACAACAACAACAACAACAATACATACTTAGTGTTTAACTCTGTTGAATTAAGGCGAGACACTACAGGTGAATAGGCTAAAAAATTTAACTTACAGATATCACCATGAAACTTTACCAGTTGATTACTCACATGAATTGGAGAAAAAAATGTATTGCAAGTTTTTTGTAATTTTTTGTTTAAATATGCTAATCAGGCTATATCTAATTAAATATGCGCTAATTTGCCTATATTTTGAAGTGACGTTTTTTGAAGATGAAAAAAACAAGGTTCAAAATTATTGTTGCATTTTGTTGATATATTCAAGGAAAAGACATTTTCAGAGGGGATTATGAATATCTCCTTTTGTTACCCTGTAAATCAGAAAATACTGCCAATAGTCTTAAAAAATTGATTTCCGCCCTATTTTTAGGCATAAAATGTCATATAAATCAGGCCAAAAATTATATATCAACAAATCCCTCTGAACAAACCTTCACAATATAGTTAGGAATAGGACTGTAAAGTTTGGTGTATGTAGGTGCTACTGAAGTGGAAAATCGTCACTAGGAGTGTGAGAAAAAACTCATTTTGAGAAAACGGCCTTTAAAGATTTGTATGGCAAAATTCCACTAATTTCTATTGAAAGCCATGAATTACAGACAAAATATGCTTTAGGTCCAAGTAAAATCAATGTATCACACTGTTTAACATCCAAAACTCATCATTGCTTCATCCATCACTGATCATAACATCCAAAACAACACTTCAACAGTCCATCACACAGGTGAATATGTTTCTGCCTGAGGAACTCACAACCACTTTAGGATCCCACAATTACAGATTTGGTAAGTATTATATAGTAATTATATTATACAAAAACTGAAATGTGTTGTGTAATGTAATTGTTTTGTATATATAGCGTGTAAAGTATAGTATTATGTGATGCATGTATATAATGTCAGAGCGCGTCACGTGATGATTCTGAACGAATCACGTTGTCAGAAATTGACATCAGCCAATGAGATGTGCATTTCGAGTTAAATCGCTGGTTTTACTTTCAAGATTGGTTGCTGATAAACAGGAAATGACCATATTTGGATCAGATAGCGTTGCAAAGGAGAGAGAGAGCTTTCTAACGGTGTGTGTGATGACAGGGTGCAGATCGCGACCGCGGAGCAGAGGGATGATTTAGAACGCCAACTTTTGATGAATTTATGTGAAATCTACACACGCAAACAGACAAAGTGTAGTAAAATAAATACCTAAATGTGTATTTTGGACTTTTTTTCAGCACAAGTCTGAAAGAAGACATGTTATTGAAGACAAATAGCCCAAAATCTCAAAATTGACCAATGAAAAAAAAACGATGTTTTTGCCTGCCGTGTCTCGCCTTAAAAAAGGCTCTTAAAGAATAGTCGATTTCTATTTGGTGTAATCTTTTCTTTTCCAACCTTTGGAACAGACTCTCAATTCCCAACACCTCTCTTTTTGGAACTGATTCCCAGCCATACTGGGTCCAGTCCAGCAATAACAGATCACAATACCATGATGATTCCCATCGAAGGCAGAGGAAGTTTGAGTGTTCCGGTAACTCGCATGATGTCATTGCACTGCCATGGCCAATAGTATTGCTGTGAAGTTACACATGCCCCGAGGATGCATCCCCATAGCGTCAGCAACTGACGCAGCATGGAGTTCCTTTGAAAGGAAACTGATGTTAGATTGGAAGACAATGTTGATGTGGTAATGTAACATTGTGATTATCTAAAATGAATGAAGATAAGTATGTTAGATAATACCTTTTTCCATATGTTACCTTAATCATTATATTTATTAATTTAATATATTTTATTTTACTTTATTTGTATTTATCTGTTTTGTTTTATTCTGTTATTCTGTAAAACTGACCAAATATTGGGTCAACAACATACATTCCATGCTCACAAACAAATCCTTATTATTTCCTGATTATGTCTAACCCTGCATTTTGCTCCCAACACATTCCTTGGATGCAGTAGATCAATCAATATGTTGGGATTCATATTTTTTCAATGTGTCATATTGATTGATCTGCTGTGCCATATCTCATTTCAGCTTGGCTATAATGAATGAGTGTGTGTACCCAATGCTGTGCATGAATGCTTCTGGATAATTACTATTCCCTGATCATGCTCCTCACGGCAGCATCCTGCTAATGATCAATCACCAGAAGAGCTTGTATTGCCTTTAAAGCATTACATCCTTTCATTGTGCACAAATGCTTGTTTAGCCGCACAATGTGGACACACATCATGATGAAAAGGGCATGTTTGGACTGTTGGAGATTCAAATCTTAGTTTATGCATGGCATTACATATTTATGGACATATAGTTTTTTGAATGATACTGAATGGAGTGCCTACTAAACAATGGCAACTCAACACTAAATGTATAATACATAATACAAAAACATAATTTGTAACTATCATAGTTTGAAATGGGTGTGTCAGACAAAGGTGACATACTGCAAATGTGCAGTCCTTGGCCGGGTACAATTTATTCAGAAAATGTGCAAATATTTATTTTGACTTGCACTTTTAAGGAAAGTAAAAATCAGTTTGTAATGCATACATACAGTGAGTGATAACCAGACACTTAATTCATCTGGTTTTCGCAGGCTAAAGGAAGTAGTCAACATATAACAACACGTAGTGTGGAACATCTGATCGGACAGAAATTGGATGCCACAATGTCTGGTATTATCGGAAACATCACAAGAAATGTCAACAAATATCATGCTGTATCGAGTTTGTACCCCCTACGGAAAGCGTTAGCAAATGAAAATGCTTCACTTGTTTTAACTTAGCTTGTTTCTACAACACTTTGAGCTCATCTTTTGTGTTCCATTGGATTCCCATACCAACTGCTCTTCATAGTGAGTGCAATAATGTGCCAGATGTTACCAAGCTTATTGCATAAAAAATTAATAAATAAATCTAGCTGGTTATGTGATGCAAACAATAAACTGTGCTAGCTTATTAGTCTTGCAGTATGGTAGAAGTGTTTTGAAATTTTAAGATAGTAGTACTGTGCAAGGAACCAAGTGAAAAAGTATCTCTTTATTAATCAATAATCTGCCAGTATTTATAATTGGTGTGAAAAGAATTTTAGCTGGGAACTGCAGTGAATTGTACGTATAGGTAAGTTCCCCACCCCCCAATAAGACTGTGTTGCCACATTCGTTTAGTTCATGAAGAGAGCATTACTGAGCTAATACCGCATTGTCTGGGCATTTAAATTGTATCACTGAAATAAGACTTTGTTTTCATTTTGTGTTAACCCCAAAGCATCATTCGGGTCACAACCCTGATTTATTGGTGATTGCAGTTTTCAGTAAATTAGCTAAATGACATAGCCAGCCCAATAGTGAAGAAAAGCCAGACGCTCCTCCGGTCCTTGAGATTATTTAATTAATAGATGGTAAAGAGTTATTCACAGGCTGTCACAGGAAATTGTCGAAGGCCAAATGCATCAAGACATGGAGAACAGCATTTAGCTTGTACATGAAATTTAACAATGGAAAAAACAAAACACAGCAGCCAACTGGAAAAATTGTGTCTAGATTTCTTCCTCTGAATGAGTTGCTGCATTTGGTGGACTTGTTATAGATCTTTTTGCAAAAAGGCTACTGAATTATAATGAATTATACTCTGATCGCGTCATGCACACTTTGCCTTTCTGACGAGATCTATACATCAGGCTTGTCATGATGATTATTCCTACAACATTTGTTGCAGATTTTGCACCGCATTGACACACACACACACAGTGTTGGGAAAGTTCACTTTCTACATGAACTAGTTCAAAGTTCAGTTCACAAATTTTAAAATGAACTAGTTCAGTTCATACTTCACAATTTTGAACTAAGTTCACGGTTCCAAAAAATGAACTAGTTCATAGTTCTTTTTTTCTATATGTTGCTGCGAGCTTTTTTTTTTTTTTTTTAAATTATTGCCACAACCCATATACAACCACTACAGCAATTATTTTATCGGCGGGCAAAGTTTGCACAGAAATGTACGATTTTTCCCATCCTCACCGACCTTGTCTTAAAACTGATCATACGATGCGACGCCTCCTCGATGCTTTGTCGACTACATGCTGCTTCTTGTCTTGATGACGCATGCGGTGGCCGCGGTGCGACACTGGTGGCTTGTGTTGCCAGATTGGGTGTTTTTTTCGCTACATATTAAAGGGATAGTTCACTTTGAAATACATTTTTGGTATGTTTTAGCTTACCTCAAGGGCATCCAAGATGTAGGTGTCTTTTAGCCTGGATGCCAGCCCGAACCCCGCCCACAACATTTTTTGATCGGGAAGTTCGGTCTGGACTCGCTCCATTGAGGAGTAATTATGATCGGTTCAGAAATCGTCGGGCCAATCAAATTGCCAGGGCGGGTTTTATACGATGATGGACAGATGATCTGCAGGGACGTAATCCTCACGTTATCAAAGAGCGCTTGGGTTGAACTGGTTTCCCTCACAGATGACTGCAGCTGGAGAACTGAGATGTAGAGATTCCGCTATCGCGTCTGTTGTAAAAGAAATCGACAGCGCATTCATTTTAAAAGACGAACATAGAACTGCAATCAAGGAATTTGTCGATCGGAAAGATGTGTTTGCCGTCCTTCCTACGGGATTCGGCAAAAGTTTAATTTATCAGCTGGCTCCGATGGTAACTAAGAAGATGGGACGCAATGAAAACCCTGTGGTCGTTGTAGTTTCTCCTTTGGTCGCACTCATAGAGGGCCAAGTAAAAGAAGCAACACTCGTTATTTTACTTCTTCCAGCGTGCGTGCATTTGAGTTCTGTAGTTGACAACTGTGCTATGCAAAGTAGTTGACTTACTGCGTTGCTCTCATTGGTTGTAGGTCTATCCAATTGAGTGCAGAGTTTTTTTTTTTTCCTGGTTCGGTTAAGACACGCCTCATAATCAAAGCCCTATGAAGCAGTATCAGACTCACATTCTGACTAGAATATGAGTATGACGAAGTCAGGCTAGGTGTCTTTGTTTCCGCAGTAGTTTCAATTTTGATATTTTTAGGTCAAACCGTTCTTGTCTGTCAGTCATATAATGCAGGTGACACGTATAATCGCGCGTGTACGTCACTCATTGTTTACACAGAGATTTTTGAAGTGTTACCTTTCACTGTGAAGATCTAAACATATTTAGATATATAGGAAATCGCAATGGAAGACGATTTCGATATATCAACAGACAATGTTGAATTTTTTTCGCAACCGCGCCAGAGATCACTTCCGGCGCTTTCCGGCGCTTGCGCAGACCGAAGCGCCCGCGCCCTAGGATCACTTGGACGTGGCTGTGGTTACAAGAGGTAAAAACGATATAAATACTGTTCGTTTTCTCACACAAACTGCTCGTTTCGTGTCGTAGGCCATCAATGTGTACTTACATTTACGAGTCATTAAATCATGTTTAATTTGGACTTCTTTGTGCATGCTCTTTGAGGTGGTGACCATAGACCTGCATTATATGACTGACAGACAAGAACGGTTTGACCTAAAAATATCAAAATTGAAACTACTGCGGAAACAAAGACATCAACATCTTGGATGCTCTTGAGGTAAGCTAAAACATACAAAAAATTAATTTCAAAGTGACCTACCCCTTTAAGGCCGGTTTACGTGTGTTTTAGCCGGGTTTTCGCCTGGAAGGCTCTATAGAAATCTGGCACCCTATTGAACGAAGTTAAACTGAGAGAGCGTGCGTTCACAGACACCAGAATGAATGCGTTCACAGTAACATTCATCAGGCAGTAATACAGTACGTTCAGTTCACGTTCGGTTCGTCCAAAATTTGAACGAGTTCATGAACTATCGTTCAATGAACGCGTTCAGGCACAACACTGCACACACACAAGCTTTGGAAACACTTCCATGAAAACACCTATTAGCCATTCTCTACCCAGACATATAAATAAAGACATGCTGACTATAAAAGCAATTGATGTAAATAACTGTTTTAACTCCAGTCATTCATCATCCTTATGTCTACTCATAATAAATACTTGCTGATGAAAAATATTATTGTGTTACATACATGGTTACGTTCTATTAACCTTGATGGAATTTATGTTGAGATGCAAATAAATATAAATAGATGTGGATAGAGTTCAGATAACATAATGAATGATGTAATGAAAAAGTAGTAGTGTTTGGAAGAAACATGAATTATACAACAGTATTATATTGCAATGCAGCAAAATGTATTAATTAATGGATTAATAGTAATTAATAACAATTATGGTAAGATGAGGGAAGATGCCCCCCTAAGAACAATGCATTTGCATTGAATGTATCGTTCATCTGGTAGGCAATCTTAGAACAAGCTGAGATGGACATTATTTGTAATAATGTTTCTATTAATAATATTTCATAATAACATGGTCAAAGGTGCAATAAGTGAAGTTGTACTGGACTTATACTGACATCTAGCGGCATTTATGCAGTATGTCAAGTATCAAATAACGGGGGATAGAAGTCAGAAGAGCATCTTTGAGACACTTATTAACCAAGCAGAATTTAGCAACATGCTAAATAGTTATTGCTGGAAGTATGAGAGCATCTGGATCATCCGTATGCCTAAAATACTCGAGTGTTGATTCGAACCACAAATTGCCCTTTTTCCTTGATAAATTTACTATATTGAATTTGAATAATTTGACATTTACACACAGCACTACTGGGAGATGTCAGACGGCTCATAAATGCATTGCATGTGAATGTGCATGCATTTCTCACATTACATATGAGAATAATGAGAAACTGATCTGCTGTGGTGCTCCACACATGTGGCTCTCCACAAACCTTTAAAATTCACCTCATCTGGTTTCTGCCAAACTGCCATTCTCCCACTTTCTTGTTTCACATCCAGGCAAATATTGATCCACTAAATTACTTCTCAAGGTCAGCTCCCCGCTAGAGCCATGCTGTCAGAGATAAGGTTGCGGATGACTTGTGTCAGTCATGCTACTTGCTAGCTGGTTGTAGAATGAAGCAGTACAGATGACACTAAACACTGCACAGGTACTTGAACAGCAGCAGGGATGGAACATGAGATGTCATTATGTCATATTCACCTTTTCTCTGTCACGTTCATCATTTTTGTCTTTAAATTCACCTTTCAAGCTTTAAACCTGCTGTTTGTGAAAGCCTGAAAAACAAATAATTCAATCAACAACAAATCACATTCTAGAGCATTTTATTCGGCTAGATCGTGAAAAATCTATAAGCTGGGACATTTCAACAGCAATGATTAAAACAGGCATGTGCCTCTTTCCTGAGTTCTGTCCTACCAAATCATCAAATGGAGATGGGGATAAACCCCAAAAAGCAAGTAAGTAATGGGGATCTCCCATGAACGAAACTTGGCGCTCACTGGCAATTTTCAAGTGTTGGTCACTCCCGCCAATGAGAGTGAGTGGCAAGCAGCATAGTACTGGCAACATTTGGAGGTTACTGAGCTTTGTCAAAAAAAGTCGCTAGATTTGTCGCTAGTCGCTTTTTTGAAAAAAAATGTGTCGCTAATGGGGTCTGAAAAGTCGCTAAATATAGCGACAAAGTCACTAAGTTGGCAACACTGCGCCTGCTGGCATGAGTGACTGGTGAATTTTCGCGGGGGTCGCTGCCGTGCTGGTGATGGGTGAAACCATTGTGAGGGGGAGGGGATTCTAAATCAGCGATTTCTGTTTGAGAGGAGTTTGGTACGGGTCTCCTTGGCCTTCAACGTGTAGGCTATGAACATAAAATATACTTAAAAAATATTATCTGATTTATAAATGGTGTGGCAACAGGGGTGGCAAGACTGTATCCCAGGGGTGGCAGCTGCCACCCTTTGCCACCCCGTAGATCCGCCCCTGCGCCCAGCCTCCCTCTCTCACCTCCTCTCCATACATTTGCCCTGAATTTTTCATTTTTTATCATTCCCTCTGTTCATCATCAGTCCCTTCTCCGGCCCTCAGCCACGCCTGCTACCCAGCCCTCGCTGTCTCCCATCATCCCTATAGTTCCTTATCAGACTCCTGGTAGTGGCGTGGCTTCACCTGGGTTCTGCTGTGAGCCAGCTTCTCCTGGGCGTGGAGATCCCGTGGCTCCACCCCCAGCCTGAAATCCTGTCATGCCACTTCAGCCCATCGTCCTGACTCCTCCGCCTTTGCTCCTTCCTCCTCCGACTCCAACAGTGACCATCGAGCTTTCGGCTCCACTGGACTCCCTCGGACCATCGGCTCCACCTGGGTCAGACATCGGCAGCACATTGCCGCGGACTTGAGGACTGTTCGCTGCTCTCTTGGCCCTCCCCCCCATGGCTCTGTTTGGCTCCGACCTTCCCTCAAGCTAGGCCTCAGCCCTCCGGTACCCTGTTTTCATCTCAGGGGGTCGTGGCTGCGGCTCCGTCGCAGAGTCAGGGACCGTCAGCCATGGGCGTCAGTTTGGTTTGAAATGTGCTGGGACAGAGATGCATTCGGAAGTGCATTTTCAAAAGTGCTGGGTACAATGACACATTCATTTTTTTTCTCTCTTTCGCGCAGGTCATGTTTTGAAAGACGATGTCCTGTAGCTTAGGCCTACTGATGTAAATAAATAAAAATGTATACAAAGATGTGATGATGTCTGACCAAAAATGTGATGGGTGGGGGGGGTTAAATAGTAGGCTACTTTGGGTTTAAATGGTCGTGAAATGAGATCTGATATGTTGTTAGTGTCATGAATTTTCACGTGAATAAACACATAGATCAGCCTAATGTACGTATGTACTGTAATGGTCCAGTGGCAGAATTTTTGCCAAGTGTGTCGGAGGTTCTGGGTTCTAATCCGCACTCGAATAACACTCGCACTGGAGGGGAATTTTTCCCCTCATAAAAACCGATAATGTTTATCAGTGGTTGTATATCAAGCAGGGACGTTTGTTTGTATTTTGTTTTGCGATTTCACCGGAACGAATAGAGAATCTCCGCAACGGATTGAAGCGCGCGTCCGAGTGAAGACATTGCGGCGCGTGCGCGAGCCACAACAGAACACTGTATCCGCGCCACTGATCGCAGAGGCAACGAGCACATGATCACTTGATTAAAAAAACAACACGTTAGCACTAGATCGCCTCTTATTTAACAAACGAACGAAACGAATGCTCTGCTAGTTAACTGGAGATGTTTTACTTGTATTGGTACATCCGTACCGCGAGATGTTTCAAAAGTGGTGGGGACAAAATCGACCCTGGCAAATAGTGGTGGGGACATGTCCCCCCCGTCCCCCCCGTAAATGACGCCTATTCCGTCAGCGTCACTGCGCTCCTTCGGCTCTCTGTCTAAGCCTCAGGCTACACCACCATCGGCTCCTTTACCTCCACTCGTCCCCAGGGTGGCGTGGATACCCTCACCAATATGGCTCCTCCCTCCAGCAACGCCATCATGGGACGCTGTCCTGGCTGTGGCCTGGAGTGCCATCAGGCCATTCCTGCTCAAGGCCACCCCCTGGATAACACCACCATCTGCCCCTCACTGGACTTCCTTCTGTTCCATCCCTCTTCCGGACTACCGTCCTCCACCAAAAGCTCTTCCCTCCATCTACCAGTGAGAGGTTGCGCCTTTCCGGGGGTGGACTTTTACACGACAATGATAAGCTTAAAACTGAGAAGTTTTTCCTTTGAGTTTTGCTGCCAGGCCATTAGATGGCGATGAAGCACTACAGACTGAACACGTAATAAACATGTGTATGACGTCATCGTCTTCAGAGATTGCGTTTTTGCTGTTTACACGGAGACCGTTTTCAGAAACGTTTACTTTGAAACCTGTTTTCAAAGTTTGCTTTTTCGGGCAACCCAAAACACTGTTGTCGTGTAAATGAACGGCCAAAACGCATATAAAGTTTCACAGTTTTATTTGAAAACGGTGTCGTGTAAACAGCCCCTTTGTTTTCTGTTTTCTGCACTATTTCCCTGCCTGTTTGTAGTCATAGTCACTGATTTGATTTCATCATTACGTTCAGGTGTGTTGTCATTATCACCTCATTTGTCTGTGTATTTAAGTCCTGTGTTTTCAATTCCTTTGTCTGGACTCGTTCATGTGTGATTGTGTTTTGCTTGCTCTTCTTCGTATGGACCCTGTCGATATTATTAAACACCGTGTTAAATCTTCATCTTCGTGCCTTGCTATGCAGCATAATCGTGACTAATGATGGCAAAATGAGGCTTCCTGAACCACTGAGACCTCACAGCCCATTGCTTCACCCAAAGGTTCATTACTCAAAGCTTCATTCAGCATTGCTCACTAGTGACACCTAGCTACTGTGCAAAGAAGTAACAGACAAATTAATTAATTCTGAACCAATGACCTGAGCAGACTTCCGTAATAAAATAAACGGCACAGAATAGTCTGGGGTGGGAAAAGTTAAGAAATGTTTCTGGGGGTTTTGTGCAGTGAACTGTTACTAGTTTTAGTTCAGTGTTGTGCTTATGGGACTGGGCATATAGAGGAGCAAACTGCAACACTGCAGTTTGAGGTGGGTGAAGGAAGGATTACAATAGATTTTTATTGAGAAACAAAAAAATGTTTCAAGTGTGTTGGGGTTTAGACTATTCCTCTTTTTGGACAAAACCTCTCCAGCCTTGGAAAAGATCCTTTCACAAGGAACAGAGGATGCAGGGGAACATAAAAATGCCAGTGCCAGTTGGTATAAATGAGGATACTGATGCTTCTGTTGAGCCCAGACGGGTGAGGATCTCCTCTTTCTTGCTGGCTCCATTACCAGGAAAAAGGAAGAGTCGCAAAAAGCAAACAAATCCAAAAGCGCAATCCAAAACAAAAAGCAGTCCAGTCCAGATCCAAAAATCCAAAGCAATCCAACTAATGTTATCTAATTAATAACAAGACTATAATTGTCAGGGTTGTTGCAGGATACTGAAGACAAGGGAACAGAATTTCAATGCAGCTGGTTTATTTGCAAACTCCAGTTACATGAAAACACAGGAAAACAACCATACACCAACGACGACCAACAAACACTGAGGGAAAACACAGGGCTTAAATGAACAGGGACTAATAGGATGATTAACTGAACACAGGTGAAGGGAATAACTAATTAGACAGAGTGGGAAAACTAACAGGACTGAACCAAAATCACAAATACAGGGGGAAACCAGATACCAAAACAGAACTTAAACACATTGAAACATGACAGTACCTCCCCCCTCCCCGAAGGCGCGTCCTCTTGCCGTATAACATCCAAAGGGGTGGGGGGGGGGTGGGCATTCTGGACTCCAGGACGGTCCAGGCGGAGCAGGCTGGTCAGGGGACCAGGGCGGAGCAGGCTGTGGGCGTGGCCACGGCGGAGCTGTCGGACCCTCGGGCGTCCAGGGCGGAGCTGTCGGACATTCGGGCGTCCAGGACGGAGCTGTCGGACATTCGGGCGTCCAGGGCGGAGCTGTCGGAAATTCAGGCGTCCAGGGCGGTGGTGACCCTTCGGGTGGCCATGGTGGTGAGGACCCTTCGGGCGGTGGTGAGGACCCTTCGGGCAGCCGTGGCGGTAAGGACCCTTCGGGCGGCCGTGGCGGCAAGTATCCTTCGACGGCCGTGGTGGTCTTTTTTCAGGCCTCCGTGGGTCTTTGGCCGGCCACGGCGAAGGCGTATAGCCCCCCCCCAAAAAAAATTTCTTGGGGAGAAGGACAGGCTCAGGATCGGGAACAGACACCGGCTCAGGGACAGACACCGGCTCAGCAGCCACTAGAACAGTAACAGCCACAAGGACAGACACAAACACAGACACCGGCTCAGGAACGGGAACAGACACCGGCTCAGGAACGGGAACACACACCGGCTCAGGAACGGGAACACACACCGGCTCAGGAACGGGAACACACACCGGCTCAGGAACACACACCGGCTCAGGAACGGGAACACACACCGGCTCAGGAACGGGAACACACACCGGCTCAGGAACGGGAACACACACCGGCTCAGGCTCAGTAGCCACTAGAACAGTAGCGGCCACAAGGACAGACACAAAAACAGAAACAAACATTGGGTCAGGAATAGCAAACACTGGCTCCGGCTCAGGAACAGCAGACACTGGCTCCGGCTCAGGAACAGCAGACACTGGCTCCGGAACAGCAGACACTGGCTCCGGCGGGCAGGCGACGGGCTCAGGCGCTGGCGGGCAGGCGATGGGCTCAGGGCATACCGGACTTGGAACTGGCTGGAGTGGGAGATCTTCCACGTGGTAGCTGGATCCACACGCCCACAGCGTGTGATCCACAAACTCCAAGAAGGACATTTGTAAGTCCTTCACCAGAATTATTTGGGCTAGTGGGTCCTTCAGTCCACCCCAGAAACTCCTTGTAAGTGCCTCTTCATTCTGAGTCACATCATCATAGAGGCCTGTGTACAGCCCTGCATATTCCTCCAGAGAGAGCTCATTCTGGCAGAGAATAGGTGTTTCCATGGGGCTCACCTTGTTGTTCCTTTTCCTTCTGCTCATTTTTCGCTTTTTTAAAGGTTGGTCGTTCTGTCAGGGTTGTTGCAGGATACTGAAGACAAGGGAACAGAATTTCAATGCAGCTGGTTTATTCGCAAACTCAGGTTACATGAAAACACAGTGTTACGCACCCTTAGACAAAAGGTCTTTAAAGGGGCAACATTGAGGTCGTGACCAGAAGATGGTGTATTTAAGGTGGCAAGAGACGACACAACAAAGTATTATGAAAGAAAATAAAGTACGGTTTATTGTACTTGAAGTGTAAATGCAAAAGATGGACAATAATAATAATGATGATAAATATATTTGTGGACACCAAGAAAATAAACAAAATATAAACAGATTGAGAGTTCAAAAAAATAAACAACCCAAGAGAATAAGGACATAAATAGTGACGCCAAATAAAAGAAAGAAACAAAACAAACTCCGACTATCTAGTCCCAACCTCTTACTAACTAATAACAAAAAGAAAAGAAAAGACAGTAATCTTCAGCGCCTAAGCGCCCTCTCTAGCTGTTCTAACTAATAACAAAACATCCATGGGTGGCGTTCACTTCCCTACCTGGGGTTTGTATACATCGAGTTTGCTAAGTGTTGCTTTGTGTACGTCACGTGACATATTACCTGTCCGAATTTCTCTTGGTAACCTCAAAACACGCCATCATGGCAGAACACATTACTCTTAGCAATCTCAGAACACGCCGTCATGGCAAAACACATTACACTTGGTAATCTCAAAACACGCCGTCATGGCAGAACACATTACACTTGATAATCTCAAAACACGCCGTCATGGCAGAAAGAAAAAACAACAGGACAATATCTGTAACGGAAAATAAACACAAAGGCGGCAAGCAAAGCGACAGAAAAGAAAGCAAGCCGACATGCGTTCCTCTCCCGCTTCCCTTTAAACTCGAGTGTTGAACTTGATAGGCGGCGGGAAGGAGATGACGTCACGATGTAATGATGATTGACATCTCTCCCAGCCAACAGCAGATGAGTGAGGACGCACACCTAAGAAGGTGATAGCAGAGAAAGAGAAACCAAAAGAAAACACATACGCGGAACCACAGGGACGTAACACTCCCACCCTTAAGAGCAAACCTGTTTGTGAAAAACAAGTTAAAACAGACAATATTTTTACACTCTCGAAAGAGCGTCAGCCAAAACATTATCAACACCCTTTTTGTGCTTGATCTCCAAATTATAATTCTGGAGTACTAGAGCCCAGCGCATCAAACGCTGGTTTTGATTGTACATCCTGGATAAAAACACTAGAGGGTTATGATCGGTGAAGACTGTGATAGGAAGACTACTGGAACCGAGGTAAACTTCGAAATGCTGGAGAGCAAGCAAGAGAGCAAGTGCTTCTTTTTCAATGGTAGAATAGTTAAGCTGATGTTTATTAAACTTACGGGAATAATAACTCACAGGATGATCTATACCATGGGTATCCTCCTGAAGAAGAACAGCTCCTGCTCCAACAGCACTGGCATCGACCTCAAGCTTGAAAGTATGCGTACAATCAGGTGCAACGAGAACAGGTGCATTACATAAAAGCATTTTGACACAATCAAAAGCATTCTGACACTCCACAGACCATTTAAAAAGTTTAGATGGACTAAGCAACGAGGTGAGAGGAGTAACAACGGTTGAGAAGTTTTTACAGAAACTGCGGTAATAACCAGCCATACCTAGAAATCTTCGCAACTGTCGTCGAGTGGTAGGGACTGGAAAATCTGCAATAGCGGTAACCTTAGCCTCCACTGGTCGTACCTGGCCTTGTCCAACCTCTTTACCCAGATAAGTGACAGTCGCTCGACCAAACTCACACTTTGCCAAGTTGAGAGTTAAGTTAGCTGCACGTAGACGTTCGAACACAGTTCTCAACAAGCACACATGTTCCTTCCAAGTCACTGAATATAAAACTAAATCATCAAGATACGCATTGCAATTCGGTACATCAGCTAAGACGATATTTACAAGACGCTGAAAGGTGGCTGGAGCGTTTCTGAGTCCGAAAGCCATCGCTGTGTATTGGAGGAACTTGTCTGGTGTTACAAATGCTGAGATATCTGACGCTTGTGGAGTAAGTGGTACCTGCCAGTACCCTTTCAGCATATCCAGCTTTGTAACAAAGCGAGCAGACCCAAGATTATCAATACAGTCTTCCATTCGCGGTAACGGATAACTGTCTGGCACCGTTACGGCGTTCACTTTACGGAAATCCGTACAAAATCTATACGTGCCGTCAGGTTTAGGAACGAGAAGACACGGAGAACTCCAGGGACTGCAACTAGGCCTGGCTAAATTATTCTCAAGCAGATAATTCACTTCTTGACGCATAACAGATTTCTTGACTGCATTTATGCGATAAGCATGTTGCTTAATAGGACGAGCATCATTTACAACAATATCATGTTGTAAAACATTTGTTTGTTTAGGAACATCACTAAACAGACAGTTAAAATCAGATATTATTTTAACAATGTCAGTTCTCTGGTCAGGAGTTAAATGATTCAGATACGAGTGAAGATCTTTTAAAATCTCGGAATTAGCTAACCTTGCACACTGCTGAGGAGCATTGCGAAGCACGACCCCATCCTCGTCAGCCCCCGAGATATCAACAGGTTTTAACAGATCCACGGCTAGTGCGACAGATGAGACAGCGGGCCCTGCAGTCTCCTCTGAAGTTTTCACCTCAGGCATCTCCCTGTCATGGTAAGCTTTTAGCATGTTTATGTGACAAACTCGGGTTTGACGTTTTCTGTCAGGTGTGTAAAGCACATAGTCAGTTTCACTCATTTTCTGTTTCACCACATAAGGACCAAAGAAACGGGCGGACAAAGATGATCCTGGAACAGGTAAAAGCACCAACACTTTATCACCGGCTGAAAACGAACGCGCAACTGCTCTCTGATCATACTTGCGCTTCATGCTTTTCTGAGCATTTCCTAGAGATTCTTTAGCTAGTGACCAAGCAGTATGCAAACGATCTCGAAACTTACTCACATAATCCAGTACATTCGTGTGAGGACTTGAAACAGTGGTCAAAATGTGTTCTTTAAAAACTTTCAAAGGTCCTCTCATCTGATGTCCGAATACAAGTTCGGCTGGACTGAAACCAAGAGATTCTTGTACAGTCTCTCTTACCGCGAATAATACTAAGGGAACCCCCTCATCCCAGTCTTTAGCAGTGTCCATGCAGTACTTCTTAAGCATCGACTTAAGTGTCTGGTGAAAGCGTTCAAGTGCGCCCTGGCTTTGTGGATGGTACGCACTTGAAACTCGGTGAGAAATTTCTAAAGACTCCAGCACTTGTTTAAAAAGTCTTGATAAAAAATTTGTGCCCTGATCGCTTTGTACTATTTTCGGAAGACCGAAAGTGGAAAAGAACTTCACTAATGCTTTGACAATAACGGGTGCGGTGATTTTTCTCAGTGGAATTGCCTCTGGAAACCTAGTAGACATGCACATTATGGTAAACAAAAACTGGTTACCCGATTTTGTTTTAGGCAACGGCCCAACACAGTCTATGAGCACATGCTCGAACGGCTCCCCGATTGCTGGTATGGGAAACAGTGGAGCAGGACGAATCACCTGGTTCGGCTTCCCAACAGTTTGACATGTGTGACAAGTACGGCAGTACTGAGCAACATCCTTCTTCAAGCCTGGCCAAAAGAAGTGCTGTAAAATCCTATCATACGTTTTCGTAATTCCTAAGTGACCGGCAAGCTGATGATCATGCGCTAAACATAACACATGCTGACGATAAGGAGAAGGAATGACCACCTGATACACAACATTCCAATCTGAATCGTTTGTGCTAGAACACCACTTTCTCATCAATAACTCATTCTCAAGAAAATAAGCAACTTTCTGATTTTTAGCTACCTCAAGAGAGACAGCAGAATTAAAAGCAGTAATGAGAGATTTATCTTCTTTCTGTGCAGAAATAATTTTCTCTTGTGACACGGACATTTTCAATTCTGGTGCGTCAGACACATTTTCTCTCATTTTCTCTGACTGTGATTTATCTATTTTTGATGACGTAACAGTGCACAATGATTCGTCACCAGCAAGAAGAGGGATAAAAACAGAGTCAGACAAATCCACCATATCACCCACTTTACGCGACTGAGCGCGAGTGACAGCGCATGCGGGAAAAACTTCAGGGTAAGTATGTGACACATCATCTGATTGACTACACACATCTGGTTTTGCAACAACTTCTAACACAGGCAAGATTTTTCCTCCAGCTAGATCATTTCCAAGGATAAAATCAACGCCCTGAACAGGAAGAGAAGGACGTACCGCCACTCTTACAAATCCCGTACATAACTCACTCTGTAAATGTATACGATGTAATGGCACAGTTATACAACTCATGTCAATGCCCTGAACTATCACACTTGAGCCACAGAAAGTGTCCTCAGACAATGGTAATCTATCTGCCACAATAAAAGATTGCATTGCACCGGTGTCTCTGAGCATTCTTATTTCTTTCTGGTCGTCACAATTTCCGTTTAAAGAAATTAACCCTTTCAAGATAAAAGGTTGATAACTGTCATCAATTTTCCTCACATTAGGCACACTAACAGTCGGCTTAACAGTTTTCACAAACCCTACGCTTTTAGGCTGCTGCTTGCGTTTTAACGTCAAACAATCTGCGATCACATGTCCTTGTTTGTGACAATAAAAACATTCTCGATCCTCTCTAGCACGAGGTGGACTGTTTTTAGAACGAAACGTTTGGGTTTGCACAGGAGCAGGCTGTGACCTCTCTGAACGTGCAAGTGAAAAAACATTTTTGTGGGTTAAAACAAATTCATCCGCTAACACGGCTGCGTGAGACAACGAAGTTACCTTCTGTTCATTTAGATAGACCACAACACGATCAGGCAAACACCCTTTGAACTCTTCGAGCAGTACAAGTTCTCTTAACTCATTAAAGTCACTCACTTTGCTAGCTGTGCACCACTTGTCAAATAAAATTCCTTTGTCTCTTGCAAATTCCACGAATGTCTGTGCCGAATTTTTTTTATGCCCTCGAAACTTCTGCCGATAAGCCTCTGGGACTAACTCATAAGCACGAAGTATCGAAGCTTTCATAAAGTCATATTTTAAACTTTCTTCTAGAGATAAAGTAGAACAAACCTCTTGAGCTTTTCCAATCAATTTACACTGTAATAACAGAGACCAGACGTCTTTAGGCCAATGAAGAGAAGTAGCTATGCGTTCAAATGCAGTGAAATAAGAATCCACCTCTGATTCTCTGAACTGAGGAACTAAGACAATGTGCTTACTTATGTCAAATCTTACCTGGGATGAATCAGACCGCGGAGGAACATCAGAGACCGGACCTGGATTCAACTGCGCAGCCGAACTGGCAGTGATCTGCATCGCGTCCAGATCGAGCTGTCGCAGCTTTACCTGAGTCTCAGCCTCAATTTCAAGCCTGCGTACTTCCAAACGCAGATTTATCTCAGCTTGACGTGCCTCGGCTTTCTCCTGCGCCTCATATTGTAAACGGGCTAAGCGGACTTTCAGTCGCGCGCCGTCTCTCGAATCAACAGAACTGGGAGAGAATGGATCAAACGGTGGCAAGCCGGCCTTAGCCTCGGCTCTCACCTCCGCCTCAGCATCAGCTCTACCGCTCCGCTTATCCTCATCATCCACAAAACTGCGATGTGCCACTGCAACGTCACTCACACCAACACCTCCGCTAGCCTCCTCATCACCCACGGCATTTGACATAGGAAGAACATTGATCTTTTTTAAACGTTGTATCAACTTACTTTTTATCTCACTCTTAAGAGCTTGTCTACTCACAACAACCTGATAGTGATCAGCTATCAGCACTAAATCTTGCTTCTTACATGAACTAATCTGTTCAAAAGACGGGTTGGCAATGAACTTCTGCAAGCTAAACATTTCCATGATGCACAACCAGCAAACGAGTACAAAAATACTACTCTGCATGAATATGCCGCCAAACTAACGTAACGTCACTCACCACTAGCATACACACATACAACTGATCACAACTAAATTAACTTGGGATTAAAGATCCCGGACGAGCCCCCATTAAATGTTACGCACCCTTAGACAAAAGGTCTTTAAAGGGGCAACATTGAGGTCGTGACCAGAAGATGGTGTATTTAAGGTGGCAAGAGACGACACAACAAAGTATTATGAAAGAAAATAAAGTACGGTTTATTGTACTTGAAGTGTAAATGCAAAAGATGGACAATAATAATAATGATGATAAATATATTTGTGGACACCAAGAAAATAAACAAAATATAAACAGATTGAGAGTTCAAAAAAATAAACAACCCAAGAGAATAAGGACATAAATAGTGACGCCAAATAAAAGAAAGAAACAAAACAAACTCCGACTATCTAGTCCCAACCTCTTACTAACTAATAACAAAAAGAAAAGAAAAGACAGTAATCTTCAGCGCCTAAGCGCCCTCTCTAGCTGTTCTAACTAATAACAAAACATCCATGGGTGGCGTTCACTTCCCTACCTGGGGTTTGTATACATCGAGTTTGCTAAGTGTTGCTTTGTGTACGTCACGTGACATATTACCTGTCCGAATTTCTCTTGGTAACCTCAAAACACGCCATCATGGCAGAACACATTACTCTTAGCAATCTCAGAACACGCCGTCATGGCAAAACACATTACACTTGATAATCTCAAAACACGCCGTCATGGCAGAACACATTACACTTGATAATCTCAAAACACGCCGTCATGGCAGAAAGAAAAAACAACAGGACAATATCTGTAACGGAAAATAAACACAAAGGCGGCAAGCAAAGCGACAGAAAAGAAAGCAAGCCGACATGCGTTCCTCTCCCGCTTCCCTTTAAACTCGAGTGTTGAACTTGATAGGCGGCGGGAAGGAGATGACGTCACGATGTAATGATGATTGACATCTCTCCCAGCCAACAGCAGATGAGTGAGGACGCACACCTAAGAAGGTGATAGCAGAGAAAGAGAAACCAAAAGAAAACACATACGCGGAACCACAGGGACGTAACAACAGGAACTCAGGAAAACAACCATACACCGACGACGACCAACAAACACTGAGGGAAAACATAGGGCTTAAATGAACAGGGACTAATAGGATGATTAACTGAACACAGGTGAAGGGAATAACTAATTAGACAGAGCGGGAAAACTAACAGGACTGAACCAAAAATCACAAATACAGGGGGAAACCAGATACCAAAACAGAACTTAAACACATTGAAACATGACAATAATATAGCTACTGCAATTATTAATAACAATATACTATAGGTATTCTAACCTGATATAATGTAATAATATACAGCCCTAACACATATATGACACAATAACGACAATGCCAATGAGAATGCCAATGAACTCTCTGACACTACTACAACTGCTTCTACTACTCCTGACAACACCCAGAAGGTGGTGCGAGTTTCGAACCCCCTTATCCGGAAGCGACACTCAGACCGAACCCATGACGTTTTCACACAAACCGAGGCCTCGTTTGTCATTAGTCACGTGATTTTCACGTTAACAACACAAGCCTCGAATCGCGGCTTCATCTGGCACGCCCATTTTTTCTCGACACAAGCTCCGACGCCTCGGTTCAAATGTCACATCACTAATCGTGACACCTACAAAATTAACACACTGAGTAATGTTGAAATGGGTCACACTTACAACACAATAAGCAAATGTGCATGATACATACTCTAAAAATATTAACACATCAAATTTCTGGGAAAAATTACACTGTTGCCCTGGGAATGACCCACATAAAACCAAGATAAATTCTGGGGATTTGTCATTAGACTGATTGTAGTAAATTGCAATATTCCGTCTGCTTTACACCCACAAAGCTCTCTAATAGAACCAGGTGAATGGATGCATCTGCTGGTAAGAGATGATAAGCCTGAAGAGAGAGTAGCTGTATGTGAAACTAAAGAACGTTCTTAAGTCAGACAGCAAGACAAAATCTTCTGTTTAAATGTTTCTTTTTTTTGACCAGCCTCGCAGGTATGCTTAGTCTGAAAGGGGATTTTTTCTATTTTTTGTTCTGTTCTTTCAATGTGCCTCTAGAACTCTTGACACATGGGAGTGCCATTATGGATATGTTTCACTGTGAGTCAGAGAATCTGTCAGCAGTGGGATTTGTTTTTAAATGCTGTTGACAGGTGGAAGATGAGAGACTACTGCCAGTGTACTGTTACCTGCCAGTCTCACCACTTTATACTTTATATCATCCTTGTGTCACCAAAGCACAAACATTTAGGACCTCTGAGGTCAGAAAGGCCAGTGTGTCCACAAAAAAATACTCCGGATGGACCTTGGGACCCTGCTATGTTCAACCACACTATAAATTTTCTCTCAACATGTTTACATTACAGACACAGAACAAGCTATGCTGTTCAATGTGACAAGCTTTTATGTGCATCATTAATGATGGCCCCAATCCAGCCCCTCGAATTTCACTAATAATAGGTGTGTTCAACTTGAAGTGGCGCTGTGCAAGCCGATCAGCGTATGACATCAAACTGCAGCCGTCTGGTCTCTAATCGCGGTACTTTGATGTCATACATCGATGAACACACCCCAATCCATACCCTCAAACTGCACTAAAATTCCCCAAGTAGCGGGAGTGTTGGCAGGGCTCCAATCCATCCCATTGAACATAAGTATCTTTGCCAACGTTCCAAAAACGCTGTGGCCATTTCTTCAAATATAAAGCTAATTAATCCCATGAAGAAGGTTGTAACGATATTCTACCCTGATCTCCAGATTTATTTTTGTCATTTTTATTAACATTGTTGTGATTTTATATACAATTTGGAAATTTTGGGGGGGGGGGGGGGGAAAGGATCATACATTTTGTTCAATTGATGGATAAGTTATATTTTTTGGTATGTCGCTGCAACGAATATGGTTTTGTCCGGTTACTTCTTCACAGTGTAACTGTGTTAAGATCTTCAGGATCTTATTTCAGGTAATTTCCCTCATCAGACTGTGGTTGCATTTTCTACAGTACTACACTTGATGAGCCATTAACTAATTTATTTCTGATGTTCTCAATTCAGGAACACAATGGTCCAAAATATGAAGCAAAGAAAAGATAGAAAAGCACAAAAGCTTATTATGACGATTATGTATTACAAAGAGTCTGTATTATGTATCAAAGAGCCTGCTTCTGTACCTTAGGCACATACAGTATCAATTGTACCTTCAAATGTACCCTTACTGGCACCAGCGAACCTCAATATTTCTCCAAATTACAACTGTAAAATTACTGAAGCGTCAAGCAAACAATGTAAACCATGTTTCTTTATTAAAGATTAAGAAACTCCAAGCAGCATATTCATAAATAAAATAAGAGTCTCCCTTATATGTAATGTTACAGACTATGCTATGATATTTTTATGTTTCATGGAATATTGAATGTTTTTTTCTCTGAAATCAAAGGGGCACAAGTGTAAGGCAGTGATGACACTTAACCCTACAAATTACACATCCTTACCACCACTGTCGGCATCTCAAAGCCACAGGTTGTGTTACACAGTGTAATATATCACTTTGGTTCACATTAGTAACTACTTGGACTTCTACAAAATATACACAATACAACCTTGAGTTTTGACTGACAAGCATGTGCAGGGTGAAATCTTCTCAGAAACTGGTCTATGTGCTCCACGCTGACAAATGTCCTTTTCTTTGTGATTGAACGTCAAATTTCAGAGGGTCTATGGAATGACAACAGGAAAATACATACAGGTAGATGTAAATGTATAAGGTTGTTCTGGTTTAGGTCACAAACATAACACGACTGAAATTCGTAATTGGTCCGCACCTCCCAAAAAACGATAAAAAAAAAAAAAAGAGTATGTAAAAGTTTAATTCTACAGTAAAAAATAATTCATATGTTGTTTGGAGTAATTAGAATTGCCTGCAAGAGATGTTTGTCAAGCTGTGGGCATACCAACATGGCTTCATTTACACCAGAGGGGTCTCCAACCCTGCTCCTGGAGAGCTACCATGCTGCAGAGTTCATCTCCAACCCCAATCAAAAACACCTGAACCAGCTAATCAAGGTGTTTAGTGTTACTTAAAAATTACAAGCAGGTGTGATGGAACAGGGTATTGACGCTTCACACTCCTGTCCAGTTGGTGGCGGTAAATGCACCTTTTTAGCTGGTTTGCCAACCGCCATAAAACTCTTAAAGAAGAAGAAGAAGAAGAAGAAGATGGAACAGGGTTTGAACTGAAAGGCCCACTGAAGTGCTTTGGAACTCGCAGCTTTGTATGATGTGTTGACATAATTTCCACTGAAATAGGAAGTCGTACTTGACAGCACCATGGAAGCGAATGTGAGTGCTGATGATATGTTGGATTCAATAGTAGAGGTGTGAAAAATGTCTAGCCATTTCATTCTTAACCAACGTACAGGTGGAACACATAGTAAAAATCGAGCGTTTAGGCAACCGAACACACATTTCTAACACATATTGCTCCGTGTTGTGTCAAAGGTCGCTTTGGCCAGGTGGTATTTATAGCATAGGGAGCGGGATGCTTTAGATTCTAGAGAGCATTTGATTGGACAGAAGATGTGATGAGATTCTGAAGTCTGCGGTGATGTCATAAAAATCTGTGATCCATTTTAGCGGAAGTGAGAGACTACATTTTGAATGCTTATCTCTCCTAAATGTGAATTTTGTCATTGTTTTGGAACACACCAGCTTATTCATAACCTTAAGGCTAACATATTCATACTAAAAGCTAAACATTTTTGTACATTTTTATTTTAGGGGACCTTGAAGTTTGCAGGAAGGTAGCTCTCCAGGAGCAGGGCTGGAGACCCCTGATTTACACCAATCACATATTCTCCTTGCAGCTCATTAAAACAAAAGATATCACAAACAAATTATGAAAACCATTTCATATACACGTTTTTTTTTTTTTTGTCTATATAATCTGTGAAGTGTTGTACAGTAAAAAAAATGTCAGAAAAGCAACGATAATACAGCTCTTAGACTTTCACAAACAACAGCATGAACTAGTTTAAAATGTCATTGATGTGATGCTGTTCTGTTATATTTCATGAATATAATTGTTCTCTCTGGGCTGGTTGTGCTCACGGATTGATGGTCTCAAACTTTGATTATCTGAAAGCACCTTCAAAATAATAATAAAAAAACAACAACTTAAAAACCCAAGCTTTCTTCAGTGCTGTTGCTAAAGTTTTAGTTTGTCCGTGATGACATTTCCACACAAGTCACTGCTATACTATTTCACGTTTTGAATGGTTAGCCTTTGCTTGTTCTGTAAACCCATCAGCAACATCAACACAATGCAAACACGTAAATCTTCATTAGTAATCAACAACCAAAACCATAAATTGAAGCAAAATTAAAATGGCCTCACTGTTTGCAGGTTGAAGAAGGTCTATGACTGTCAAAAAGGGGGGTCTAATTATCAGCGCTCAGCTTTTGGGTTCCTACAGCTGTGTATGATCATCTAGTAACAAAACGTGGAGAGACATCTTTTATTTCGGCACTTAGAAAACAATCACAATGAATTTGAGTCTTTACCCATAGAGAACAAAATTCACAAAGCCATTCAAACAGTCGTTTTGAATTGTTTATATGTCCTTTTTTGTTGTTCTTTTGTTTTTGTAACTCAACTTCAAAAATTGAGAATATTCAAAATACACTTTTACTTACTTTGCTCTTTCAGCATTTACAAATATGTACAAGAAAAAATGATTTCTCATTTTTTCATTTTTTTTTCATAATAAAAATCTCTACGTAATTTTTTTTCTTTTTTACTCTTTGTACACTGCCACAGTTTTCCAAGCTCAAACTGCACCTCGGCTTTCTTCCTTTCAAAAGCAAGTATGAGGCAGCCCATGGTGACGATGGCCTTAGATGGATGTACTATGCTCAAAAGCTTCTGGGATGGGTCCTCCTGGTACTGACTGGTAGGACATTGGCATGGGCGTCTTGGCGGGACTCTGTCGGAACAGGCCCCCGTTGGGAGCCCTGTGTTTGCATTGGATGGAGGGCATGGTGGAGCTGCTGAGAGGAAGGGGTAGGGTGCTGCCAGGACCCTGGGCCAGTGTCCGGCCCACCCCATGAGCTTGATCCGGGAGGAAGGTGCTCACAGACAGGCCCGTGCCCGGGTAGTCTCGCACAGCCTCCCGCTGCTGGCTGGGCGGCATGCTGCCGATGTCCAGGGCAGAGATCTCGATAGATGGTGCGGGGATCTGCTTGTGTGCCATGTCCTCGTCCATAAGACTGTTCATACGCCGATGCACCTGTTCCAGGTTCACCTCCTTGTCCTAGAGAGGGTGAGAGAAGAAAGGAGGGACAGAGAGGCTGAGATCTGCTGGTTCCAGGATGTTTTTTTTGTTGTTTCTTTTTTGCTTTTAAGCTCCATGCAAGTAAGGCTTCAGTTACAGCAGGGTGTTTTGCAGCTGTATTTACTAAAAGGCCCAATTGGAAAGTTCAAATAGTTGGAAGTGTTTAATAGAATGTGCACCTTGAAATCAAATTTGGCCAGTGGGCATTTAAAATAATAATAATGCTTGAGTGAGACTAAAACTGCCATTACTATTAATATCACCAACAACATTAGTGCTGGAGCCAACCTGCATTTTATAACACATCTACATAAAAATCTATAGGAATTGTTATGATTGCTAAAATGTCTGTTAAAACACAGCATAAAGAGTGTTAACATTTTGAACATGTTATTGATATAATTAGCTACCCAAATAACAACACATCTGCATTAATAGCACAAACATTTGATAGTAACACTAAAGTTGCACAAGTACTGTATTTACCTTTTTGTTTATTTATAATTTACCATTTTGTTAGTGTGAATACCAATGAACAATCCAAAGTGTTAACTCCAGATTTAGATAAACACAATAGACAATAGGATGCATGTCCAGGGGCCTAAATCAAGCTATGGAATATTCCCTTTCGAAAGAGAACTCACTCTGCGTCAAAGCGCTAGGGGAAACGCCACAGATTGACTGATGACTGAAACACTGTATAATCACGACCACATTGTTGGCCGGCGTTAGCCATGA
This sequence comes from Rhinichthys klamathensis goyatoka, assembly GCF_029890125.1. NCBI lineage: Eukaryota > Metazoa > Chordata > Actinopteri > Cypriniformes > Leuciscidae > Rhinichthys > Rhinichthys klamathensis. Next base: position 742,864 of record NW_026606592.1, on the reverse strand, counting down.
CGTCATGCTCTGGCGTGACCCGGAAGTATAAAAGGGGCGCCTAGAGAGCATGTCATCCTCTTTTCGTCTTCAGGGACTGGTTTACTGCTTTGTGAGTTAAACGAAACTATGGCTAACAAGCGCTTTAGGAAGTGTGCCTACCCATGTGAGAGATTTCTCACACCTGGTGACACTCACAACCTTTGCGTGCTATGTCTGGGTTAAGAGCACGCGCGCTCTGTTCTCGAGGGGACAGAGTGCGCGGACTGTGAGTGTTTTTCAATAAGAACGCTCCATTCTCGTCTGTCTTTTTTCTCGAGGGAAGAAAGACAGTCATCTTTGCCCCCGCGGTTCCCCTAGCGCTTTGACGTCTCAGATCAGGTCTCACTGGTTACGACTGTAATCTATGTTCCCTGAGAACAGGGAACGAGACACTGCGTCTCGTCGCCATGCATACGGTCTGCTTTTACAGTCCCTTCAGACGAAGAAGTGGATGAGATGTTCTCTAGATGCCCCTTTTATACGGGTCGCGCCAGAGCATGACGTCATGGCTGACGCCGGCCAACAATGTTGTCGTGATTATACAGTGTTTCAGTCATCAGTCACGCTGAGGCGTTTCCCCTAGCGCTTTGACGCAGTGTCTCGTTCCCTGTTCTCAGGGAACATAGGTTACAGTCGTAATTTGCAGTATCATTGTAAAATTACGCTGTATTTAAAATAGCTAATTCATATCAGACCAAAATAAATACCATAATAACCAAGCAAGGTGTTGGTCATCTTTAATGAAAAGTAGTTATTTTATATAACATTATCTGCAGTGCTATGTGGTTGTTATTGGTGATATGTGATCACTCACTGCTCCAGAGATCAGAGATCTCAGAGATCACCCCGAAATCTTAATGATACCATAAACAAGTATGTTTACATATGCACCAACAATGCAATTTTCCATTAAGATGACTTATTAAGAATTGTGGTGTTTTTTTTACCAATTATTTACTTGTACCACAATGTACACAACAAAAATTAAAACTTACATTTACGTTATGAAAATAAAAAGAAGTGGATTTCTTTGATGAACTTTGATGAAGAACCTTTCATCAAAGTTATTCATGAATTTTAAACAATACCCGTTCTTGTCTTAGGACAACTTTGATTAATTTTTTTGATCCAGTTCAGATGTCGACTACTGTAGATTTCTCTATTCTTGTTTTTGACTTAAAAGATATTTGTAGCATACTTATTTAAGCATAAGTATTGTCTTAGGCCAGTGATGTCAAATTCTTATTCACCTCAGTTTAAAACATCTATTGTAGATTATAATATCTAGAATAAATTGTATGATATATTGGGGTAAAGCTAAATGGAGCACATGGGATTTATTAACTTTTTTCACCACAAATAAATTATTGTGACTCATTTTATCTACGTGCTTTGTATTGTTGAGGAGTGGTTAGGACTAATTGGGTCTCCATTTATGTCTTTAAATTACTATTTGCAATGACATTGTGTTCCAGCAAAGGAGTCATTTTCACCTTTTCTACAATGCAATAGTTTTATAATTTGATCAAATGTTTTTTTTTTCATATATGCATTAACTTGTATACATAAAGTATAATTTGTACCTTTACAAAATTATACTTAAAGCAGCACTAAGTAGGAATTCCGTTTTTGTCAAACAGCGACCCCTAGAGTCGCTGTGGAGTACTTGTACTGTCGTGAATAGCACTCACGCAGAGATGGCTCGTACTCACGGCCGGATCCCCTCCCCCTGTACACCGGTACCTGTTCAGTAGGATGGACGCTGTAACGAGTGGAAATAAGGTATGGCCCCTTTAAGAGCTGCGCGCGCCCAACACATCATGTATACGGCGCCGGGTTATTTCTGTTTGATGCTCATTTTATCAGAATTTTATCAGATCTGTTTTTTGCCGTAAATTCGTTACCTCGCGAGACCGGATATCACACGATACTTCCTAACACTGAGGCCGGCGACACGCCGGCCCAAAGTTGCAAGGGTGGTTTTGCGGCTCACAGGCACCAGGGGGGTGCGAGACGACCACCATTCAAGACGAAATCAGTAATATAAACATTACAATGACTCCAAAGCTGTTCGGTTAAGGTAAAAAAAGTTACTTAGTTCACCTTTAATATGCCAAGAATTAAATGCATAATTAGTATACACTCACCTAAAGGATTATTAGGAACACTTGTTCAATTTCTCATTAATGCAATTATCTAATCAACCAATCACATGGCAGTTGCTTCAATGCATTTAGGGGTGTGGTCCTGGTCAAGACAATGTCCTGAACTCCAAACTGAATGTCAGAATGGGAAAGAAAGGTGATTTAAGCAATTTTGAGCGTGGCATGGTTGTTGGTGCTAGACGGGCCGGTCTGAGTATTTCACAATCTGCTCAGTTACTGGGATTTTCACGCACAACCATTTCTAGGGTTTACAAAGAATGGTGTGAAAAGGGAAAAACATTCAGTATGCGGCAGTCCTGTGGGCGAAAATGCCTTGTTGATGCTAGAGGTCAGAGGAGAATGGGCCGACTGATTCAAGCTGATAGAAGAGCAACTTTGACTGAAATAACCACTCGTTACAACCGAGGTATGCAGCAAAGCATTTGTGAAGCCACAACACGCACAACCTTGAGGCGGATGGACTACAACAGCAGAAGACCCCACCAGGTACTACTCATCTCCACTACAAATAAGAAAAAGAGGCTACAATTTGCAAGAGCTCACCAAAATTGGACAGTTGAAGAGTGGAAAAATGTTGCCTGGTCTGATGAGTCTCGATTTCTGTTGAGACATTCAGATGGCAGAGTCAGAATTTGGCGTAAACAGAATGAGAACATGGATCCATCATGCCTTGTTACCACTGTGCAGGCTGGTGGTGGTGTAATGGTGTGGGGGATGTTTTCTTGGCACACTTTAGGCCCCTTAGTGCCAATTGGGCATCGTGTAAATGCCACGGCCTACCTGAGCATTGTTTCTGACCATGTCCATCCCTTTATGGCCACCATGTACCCATCCTCTGATGGCTACTTCCAGCAGGATAATGCACTATGTCACAAAGCTCGAATCATTTCAAATTGGTTTCTTGAACATGACAATGAGTTCACTGTACTAAAAATGGCCCCTACAGTCACCAGATCTCAACCCAATAGAGCATCTTTGGGATGTGGTGGAATGGGAGCTTCGTGCCCTGGATGTGCATCCCACAAATCTCCATCAACTGCAAGATGCTATCCTATCAATATGGGCCAACATTTCTAAAGAATGCTTTCAGCACCTTGTTGAATTAATGCCACGTAGAATTAAGGCAGTTCTGAAGGCGAAAGGGGGTCAAACACAGTATTAGTATGGTGTTCCTAATAATCCTTTAGGTGAGTGTATACATTACATCTTTCTTTACAGATAAAAACAAATTTGTATACATTTTAGCCAGCATAATTTTAAAGTTATTTTAAAGTTAGCTTAATGAGCACAGGAATATGGATGCCCTTTGCATCAGTTATTGGCTGGCAGTGTTTGAGATAGGAGCTGCTTATCATCAATACGTGTTTAATAGGAAGAATGCCCAGATACTTTAATGACAGCAGCAACTTCATCTGTAAATGTTTTCTCAAATAATTCTTAAAGTTAATGCATATAATGCAAATTATACAACTATTGCATTGTAGAAAAGGTGAAAATGGCTCTTTTGCTGAAACACAATGTCATTGAAAATAGTAGTTTAAAGACATAAATGGAGAGACCCAATAAGTTCATAGGTCAAATCTACTGTATTTTTTTCAAAACAGTATACACTTTTCTAATTTAATTCATAGATTGTGATATTTTTTGTAACCATCCAACATAAATACAGATTGGCTCCAGAGTCCCTGACTGTCACAGGTTACACCTATTTGTTAAGCACTCGCAACAAAAAAAAGCTTTTGGGAGGGATAGGGCAGAAGTTAGATTTGGAATGGACAAGTAATTGCACTGTGTAAATTAGTCTATCAGGTTAGGTTGAAGAATATTTTTCATCACAAATATTTTAAGCAAATACATGCTACACACATTCTCACAATCCATCGCATCGTAGTTCAGTACTCCTATTTGTCTCAACTAATGAAGAATGAGGTGGAATTTTAAGCTATAATGATGTAAGATGTAATCTATGCAAACAAAATGTCTTGCATTTTTTAAATCAATGCAGACTGCTACCGAAAAAAGTGAACTCAAGGAAAGGAAACTCAAGGAAAATAAATAGTGCTTCTTCTAAACTACACACTCAATTATGTGTTTTTCCGAAACACATCTGGTTTCTGTCAGGCTATAGCCACTTTTTCAGGCTACAGCTATAGCCACTTTTTCAGGCTATAGCTATAGCCACTTTTTCATTGCTTCCAATAGAGCAATGCATGGGTACTGGGAAGAATTCAGATTATTTGGAGATCCGATTAGCACTTTTGCGCTACTGAAATATGTGTGACTAGGCAGTATGTAGTCTAAGCCTCAGACGTCATGCCCAAGGGCCATTGGCTGAACGTCTTATGCATATGGCATTTGATTGGTTAAATTCAACAGGATTTCTGGGAGATGTGTGTGTGTGTGTGTGTGGCGTTTTTTTTACAGTCCGCCGTCGTCGCACAAAACCCCCTCATAGAAAAAGAAAGTTGTCATGTTTATATCTGTTACAATGAGCACTTATTAGGATTAATCCTATGCTGGATTTCCAAAAGTATGTGAAGTTCGGGGCATAGACTCTTTAAAAGACATCTTAGAGTTTTGCACGCCGTTCTGTTATCGTAGGTACATCGACTTTACATTTTCATGTCGCTAAAGATGATGTGAAACACAATAAACTGTGATTGGTTGTTTTACATGTCGGTCAGACATCCTCTTGGGCAGTCATTGGCCAATGAAAGCTGCTTTGGAGTCTAGACCTTCTGCCGTCATGTCTGAAGGTCTGGCTATGCAAGACTAGGCAATATGTGACTTCCAGACCAGATGCAATGTTTTCCAAATAATAAAATAAAATAAAAAATCATGTACAAAAAGTGAGTTACCAACTCTTCTTTTGTTTAACTTTATTCCTTAATCACCTGCTACTAATGGAAACTGAATGGTTAAAAATATTTTTTTTTCTATCTACACACAGGCACAATTAGTGTAACAAGATGCTGCTAACATACCATGACTTTCTGATACATATGCTCACTCTAAAATTTTTGGAGGCCACTTATGGAGGTCCTATAAAGGACATATACACCAGTGTATCTATTAAAATGTTTAGTCATTCCACCATAGTCAATCAGGAGATGGTAAATTATGACTTGTGAATTGTATCAAAATATTCTAAAGTGTGAATTTGAGTCCTATTTTAATTTTGACATTGTGATTTCCCTGCTTCTTACGCAAGAGGAGGAAATCATAAAGGTCGGAGATCTGAACGAGATCGGTCCACTGGTTAGCAGTTAAAGTCCCATGACTTTTTTGATGCGCATTGAGGAATTTATACGGTAGGCTGAATGTGTTTCCATCGTAGTTTATGCACGTTTTCTTATTGGATAAAAAATGTATCCGCCTCAACTGAGTGCAAATGTTTTTTTTTATGCAAAGTTTTAGAATTGTTGCGCAACTTGGCATTTCCATCCAGTGTTTTTTATGCTATATGCCAAAATGCGCATACAGATACAGTAGGTGGATGGAAACAATGCAACTGACTGAATTTGTTTCTTTTGATTTTAAAAAACTTTTGCTCTAAATGCTATGCCTTTAATGCTTGAAATATGATTTTTGTAGATAAAGATAAAGTTGGTCTACTTTAATTGCTTTTCTAAACTAAAATACTACATTTATTTAAAGGATGAGTTGGAGCAGATAGTGAAGGAAGCAGCCAACAAGAGTCCAGCAAACATGAGAACTTAAAATCTATTTAAGCCCCAGCATGATTTTGTTAATGCGACCATTATTTTGGAATTTATCACATTATATCCATGGCGACATATCCACAATAGCACTGTGTCAACAGTTTTTTTTTCTTTCTTTTTATTTAAAAATATTGACAAACTAGTTAACTACATTGTAATTGATATTACAATTCTCATATATGTATAAGTAAATGTATTTTGACATTTAAATACCTTTTATAATGGTCATGTTAGCTGATCTATAACCGATGATGGGTGCTGCCATGTTAGTTTGCGGAATTACAACATCAATTCATCCACCTTCTCCAAAAAGTCATGAAAGTAAGTGGCCGGTGAATTGTAAACTTTATAGTTACTTACACAATGTGTATCTGATATGAATCTGCATTTGTCTATCTCTGACTCAGCTAACTTTTGACTGATTGTGTATCACAAACACTACAACACCTATTAAAAACGCAGAAGACATAATCTTTCTCTAAACTTCTTAAGACTGAGTAGTTTTGCAGACTGTAGTTTTATATATTTCATTGTAGCTTTTATTCGTGAACAAGTTTGCAAAACTTTTAAAATGCAGCCTTGCTTCTTTTTGCAGGTATGCAAATGCATAATTTTTCAAACAATTATGAGATGTTTTAAGTGTTTAGTCATTTAAATTTTATGGCGATTATATACATACATCACTGATTCATGAAAGAAATCCACACTAATTAAATCATCACTGCCACAAATAGTGGAATTCTTATTGAAATATGTTCATAATCATGCTGCATCTGGCTTCATGCCTAGACATATAAATGGCACCAATTAAACAGCATAAGTGTTTTTAACACTCATTTTGACTGAACTGGAAAATCATTTATCTTTATTAATTGTGGTATTGTGCTAATTGTTCAAAAAAAGAAGAAGTTCAAAGTAGGAATAGCAGGGGCGTCATTCTAAACCCAACATAACAAGGGGAAGATGAATCTGCTAAATGAGACAACTAAAACGCAAAAAAAAAAAAAAAAATGTTAATGTTAGATGGATTCTACATCTGGTCCTGTTAATTCTCAGCCAATCAAAGAAGAGGCCTACGATTCTATTCTGACCTGTGTCAATAGCTTCTGCTTCATCCCAGTCTCTTTCTCTGTCTGTCCAAATGTCCTTGCTCCCCTCCGATGAAGCAGTAGCAATATCATTATATGTCAATGGACCAGAAACCCTTGCCAGTCTGTAATCCTTAGTAACCTGCATGAGATCATAAACAAATGAAGAATAAATGTAAAATAGAAAATATAGAGATGAATAAATCCATAAAACTTGTCCACATTGACATATAATTGCAACAGGAGGTCACACAGTAAATTACTAGGGATTATTGACTGTTTGGGGTTGGATTTATGTTCTTTTGGGGTGGCTCTTTTTTAGGATAACTGAGCAGACAGACCCATGCAAGCACCCAATTTGCCCACACTTTAGTTTATGGATCCACATCAACCCTGTTTCAGTTTATTACATGCAGTTTCCATTGGCAGTGGATGAGGCTTTGGTATAAAAGAGAGGTTGTAAAGTGAAGTAATTATTCAGATATTTAGAAGTAGGTGATTTGAATAGAACAGTAGATACTTAATTGCCATCTTTAAAGCATGTTTATGGATATAAAGTGTTGTCTAAAACACACACACAAAAAAATTGAGCAAAAAAAAAGAAAAAGAGAGGAGATTACATTAAAAGGTTGCCAAAAATCGAAGGAATTTTCTAGTATAGAATACTGGCTGCAGGGAATCATTTTTACTATTTTGCCACTAATAAGATGCATTCTGTAAATTCTGTATTTAAGGTGAAAATGTCTGGCATTCATTTGCATGTTCAAATCATTTAACATGATTTAGCCCCAGTAGATCATTCTGGAATGCAAAAAGAGCATTCTATTATTATTTTGGATTCAAAGAATAATGTAATTGTTGGAATATAGTAGCTCTGTTTCGATTTCGAATCTGCTCTGACAGATTTCAAAGCATCATAGGTGCCACAATGTAAAAGCGGTTCCAAAAGGTATGATTGGATACCTTCTTTTGGCCAAAATCTAAAGCACTATTGCATTTATCATTTACAGAGATGACATTCTTAGAATGCAGTGCAACGAGCTCATTGAAAAAATCCATCCAAGCTATCCATCTCTCGACAAGCCAAGAGAAACGTTAAATATATTGCATTCAATACCGAAAAGTATCAATAAAATTACTCAATATGTGTGTGCTATGTTTTTTATGCTTATTAGAGTATACATTTATACATATACATTTTTTTTTACTTACAAATATGCTGAATTGCAATAAGGGAATTAAATGTGACAAGGTCCAAGCTCCAAGAGCCAAACTATTTTATTGCTGCACAGAGTTGGTGCCTATTTAGAGTGTTTTAGATTAATCATTGCGGTTCCATTTCAGTTTAGGATGCTACATTGGAAGATAGTTGCCTATAAAGACAGTACACAGCAGCTCTCTACAGTTTGAAGCAGAGCTTTTGCCTTCTGAAATGGTCTAAACTCCACATTCACACCTTGTTAGTAATTGTGACATTCTAATCCATAAAACCTGCTCAATCAAGGGCACTCTGCACACCCCAAGCACACATAAAATCTGTTGTTATGTTTAATGGACAGGGGACCAATTTTGATTTCATCAGGGCACACCTATAACTGTGTGTACTGGAGCTCGACTAAATCGGGGCTCGCGTCTGCTGCGGGATCCTTAAAGTAGAGTGTGGCAGTGTCCTCTCCCTGCTCTGTCTTCCGCGCCCTGAGCTCGGTCACCTCTTTGGGCTGCTCTTGCCGGCAGCGATTGCTGTTCCACCACATTTCCAGGGCGGCCACCAGACAGGCCAACAGGAGCCCCGCTGCTAGGATGCAGAAGACGCCGGCGAAGCTATGCAGCTTGAGCGAGCGACCATCCGGTTGGGCATTGCTGTGGCTGTTGAGGTCGCAGCGGCCAGTCCGAGGCCACCACTTTTGTTTCAATACATCCAGGTCCCCTTTCTCCTGCAGCTCCAGAATCCTGTAAGGGATTACAACGGAGTGAACTTATTTCATGTTACGTTTTTACATATGTCTCCTTTATTTCCTCTCAAATAGTCTGAATGCAGCCTGTGCATGTTAGACAATTAGAAAACTTGTAGGTGCCTCTGCCAATAGTACAAGCCAATAGCATGGCTGTGTTTTTTTTTTTTTTTTTTACCAATGGCAGACGAGGGAGTGTTTGAGATACTGTTTGGAAACAGTAATTAGTGGTATTTGCCAAAACAAGTATCCACCCAGAACAACCAAAATTATCTCACAGATGATTTCATTGTCCAAAACATAACCGTCACCCGTAAACATAACCATCACTATACAGAAAATTATGGATGAGAATGTACAAATTCAAATGAATTAGCCACAAATTTGCCCACACATAAAATAGATACAAAATGGCATGAGACTGTGTTGAAACAATTGGCAACCACCCAGCAACACCTTATAAACTATCCATAACACCATTGGAGCTGCAGGGCAATGACCCAGCAAACACACAGAACACCCTTGCATCATGGGTGGTGAAACAACACATTTTCTTACAAAAAATATAGCTATTTTTTTGCAATTCCTTTTGGTGCAATTCCGTTTGGGGGGGGGGGGTCCTAATGTTAATTATCCTACAAATGGCTTTTTTTTTAGATAAAATATAATGTTACAATATGCCTCTTCTATGGAGATAAGAATGCTACGTTTTTATCTGCAAACATCACAAGTGTTAGGTATTGCTAGTGGTTGGGTCATGTTAACATATTCTAGAAAGATCAATAATGAGTGAGTGAATAGGCAAAAGAAGATCACTACACAGCTTTATGAAATCCAGCAGCAATACAATTGTTACCGTCTTAATTAGTTACAAGTGATTATGTGCAGCTTTAGACAGTCTGCTGGCATCCGTTACATTCACAAAGGGATCAATTTGTAATGACTCTAAAACTAAACCCAAGAAACAACAGTCAAATCAAAGGTTTGTGTGGAATAAAGAATGGCTATGAATTGTGGGAGATTCAAAGCACCTGTGAAATAGCAAGTCATTTATTTGGTAATTGGAACACATATTTTATAAAAAAAAAAAAAAAAAATCATATTTCTGCAGAACATGATATGGCTTTCTCGAACACATACAAAACAACAACAACTGAATGTATGATCTCTCATTAAATAAGAAATGTGTGGAATAATATATTTTAATATTTTGGATATTTTGTCTTGTTCATGTTTTGCTTGGAACACATAGTTTTTAGCTAGAATACAAACTCTTAACCATACAAGTTATTCAATTCTCAGAAGCATGGTCAACTTGTAATAATTATGTCAATAGCTTGCCTTTCACAAACTCCAGAGAGTGCCTGACTCCATACATACTCTATACACCATCTGCATGTTATTCTTAAAGAGGTAAATATAAATATATTTTAGTTGGGAGACAGGTAATACGCACTTTTGGGAGATGAGGTCTCGATAAGGACTCCCATGTTGCATGGCTATGCCGTAGCCTTTGCTGCTCATGCTGTTGCCGGATACAGTGATAGTGCAGTCGTCATCTGTCAGTGCCGCATACTCCACCACAGCCATGTCCCACAAAAATGCGTACGGTCCTTTTTTGGCCTGCAGATAAAAGATATAACTTCATTCAGAGATTTCTGACAACATGCTCAAATAATCATCTTTTAAGGGTGTACTGTCTAACATTGCAGTCTAAAGGCCCATTCACGGCAAGAACAATAACTATAACGATAACTATTGTTAACCCAATATGAGATAACTGTTTATTATAAATGTACGCTGCAGTTATGTACATTTAAAGCACACTGCTTTTAATGCTCAAGCTTCTAGTTGGGTGTTTTCTTATTGCTGTCAAAGTATTTAGCATTCATCAGCTGAAAAAAAGCTTTTGTCTTTTGTTATAGCTGTGGTGTCGACTTCCCTATTCTCACTGAATTAGAATTATTATTAAAACTATAACTATACATTTTTAATAATAATTCTAATTCAGTGAGAATAGGGAAGTCGACACCACAGCTGTGGTTATAGTTCTATTTATTGTTTTTGACTAGTTACAGTTATACTAGACTGTTATAGTTATTGACTGGTAGGCTTTACAATGGATCATTATACGTTCTTATCCTCAAAAGTTGTTATTGTTTAAGTGTTTCGTCATTGAAATCACACTCTGGAGGCTAATCTTGACTAATCTATTGAGTTCTTTTCTCGTTCAAAGGTGCTTCATTGATCTCAACCTGCCCTCATTGGCTGATTCAAAGGATTTAACATCCTCAACTCATTATGCACTCTAAAAGTTTCTTCCTCAAACTTCCTCTTTGATCTTTTCAAAGTTGTCTTTGATTTTCTCAAGAACTAACATTCAATGACAGTTGTTAATTTCAAAAGGGTAGAATAAGAACTTTTATAAGATGACCTGAGAGAACAGCCTGTTATCTGTTATCAGCTCTAAATGTTAACAACGGACACTAAATGGAAAATACTGTCACTGTGGTCTACAGGGTGGTGCTAGGATTCCACTGACATTTTCTGAGAAAAAAAAGAAAACACACACACAAAATGCATTTTTATGGCTATACAAGTTAACACAGTCATTTTTAAACCAGGTTTTCATGTTTTATGGGGACTTTCCATAGATAATTTTTATACTGTATAAAACGGTTATATCCTTTAACCATAAACCTATCCCTAAACCTAACCATCACAGAAGATTTTCTGCATTTTTAGATTCTCAAAAAACCTCACTTGGTATGATTTATAAGCTGTTTTCTTTGTAGGGAACAAAAATATTCCCACAATGAAGGGTTTAACAGGACCACACACACACACACACACACACACACACACACACACATACACACTCACGCACGCAAACACACACACACAGATTTGGGATATTGCCATCTCTGTAGGGACATTTTGTCCCCATAATGCAGGGTTTACCTGGACCCCACACACACAAAAACACACATTGGGTTTCCATGTTTTATGGAGACTTTCAATAGACCTAATGTTTCCTTTCAAGGGAACTCTTCGCTGCATCAGAAGTTGACACTATGGAAACACCTCTGTGTGATTGCGTCTTGAAGCATGTGAAATCAATTCAATGACATGGCGAGACGTTATGCTGTAGCGTGTGAAGTCATGACCAGGACCAAACAATGTCAGCTTCTGTGGCTTCAGCAAGCGCTTTGTGTGAATTGTCTGTCCCATTTATTGTTTGTTTGTCCTGTTGTTCATTATAAAGATATATATATATATATATATATATATATATATATATATATATCTTTATAATATACACCATCTGCCATTTTATGTATATATATATATATATATACAGGTCCTTCTAAAAAAATTAGCATATTGTGATAAAGTTCATTATTTTCCATAATGTAATGATAAAAATTAAACTTTCATATATTTTAGATTCATTGCACACCAACTGAAATATTTCAGGTCTTTTATTGTTTTAATACTGATGATTTTGGCATACAGCTCATGAAAACCCAAAATTCCTGTCTCAAAAAATTAGCATATTTCATCCGACCAATAAAATAAGTGTTTTTAATACACAAAAAAAAGTCAACCTTCAAATAATTATGTTCAGTTATGCACTCAATAGTCAATACTTGGTCGGGAATCCTTTTGCAGAAATGACTGCTTCAATGCGGCGTGGCATGGAGGCAATCAGCCTGTGGCACGGCTGAGGTGTTATGGAGGCCCAGGATGCTTCGATAGCGGCCTTAAGCTCATCCAGAGTGTTGGGTCTTGCGTCTCTCAACTTTCTCTTCACAATATCCCACAGATTCTCAATGGGGTTCAGGTCAGGAGAGTTGGCAGGCCAATTGAGCACAGTAATACCATGGTCAGTAAACCATTTACCAGTGGTTTTGGCACTGTGAGCAGGTGCCAGGTCGTGCTGAAAAATGAAATCTTCATCTCCATAAAGCTTTTCAGCAGATGGAAGCATGAAGTGCTCCAAAATCTCCTGATAGCTAGCTGCATTGACCCTGCCCTTGATAAAACACAGTGCACCAACACCAGCAGCTGACATGGCACCCCAGACTATCACTGACTGTGGGTACTTGACACTGGACTTCAGGCATTTTGGCATTTCCTTCTCCCCAGTCTTCCTCCAGACTCTGGCACCTTGATTTCCGAATGACATGCAAAACTGAGCAACAGTCCAGTGCTGCTTCTCTGTAGCCCAGGTCAGGCGCTTCTGCCGCCGTTTCTGGTTCAAAAGTCGCTTGACCTGGGGAATGCGGCACCTGTAGCCCATTTCCTGCACACGCCTGTGCACGGTGGCTCTGGATGTTTCTACTCCAGACTCAGTCCACTGCTTCCGCAGGTCCCCCAAGGTCTGGAATCGGTCCTTCTCCACAATCTTCCTCAGGGTCCGGTCACCTCTTCTCGTTGTGCAGCGTTTTTTGCCACACTTTTTCCTTCCCACAGACTTCCCACTGAGGTGCCTTGATACAGCACTCTGGGAACAGTCTATTTGTTCAGAAATTTCTTTCTGTGTCTTAACCTCTTGCTTGAGGGTGTCAATGATGGCCTTCTGGACAGCAGTCAGGTCGGCAGTCTTACCCATGATTGCGGTTTTGAGTAATGAAACAGGCTGGGAGTTTTTAAAAGCCTCAGGAACCTTTAGCAGGTGTTTAGAGTTAATTAGTTGATTCAGATGATTAGGTTAATAGCTTGTTTAGAGACCCTTTTCATGATATGCTAATTTTTTGAGACAGGAATTTTGGGTTTTCATGAGCTGTATGCCAAAATCATCAGTATTAAAACAATAAAAGACCTGAAATATTTCAGTTGGTGTGCAATGAATCTAAAATATATGAAAGTTTATTTTTTATCATTACATTATGGAAAATAATGAACTTTATCACAATATGCTAATTTTTTGAGAAGGACCTGTATATACATAAAATGGCAAGCAATTGTAAACTGTATATTCTAACCCCTAACCCTACAATCACAGAGAACTTTCAGTATTTTTACATTTTCAAAAAACATAATTTAGTATGATTTATAATCTCTTTTCCTAATGGGTACCCAAAAAAGTGTGTGTGTATAATATATATATATATATATATATATATATATATATATATATATATAAAAAAAACACATTTTTACAAGGGGGCCCTACAAATCCCCTCTTTACCATGTACAGTACATTAATTCTTCATTACAGGCTTACAAGATGCTACAATTTACCCATTTATACACATGCCACGCATCCTCTAAAAAAAGCTCACTGCAGAATTGTGTCTAATACTTTTTGGATCAGTTCAGTCTCTGATGAATCAATGTCCAGAGCTCAGAATATTCTAGAATTCATTTAGCATTTGCTCTGGCCATAAACACCATACATCACTGTGAAGTGTGGAAGTGGAGGAAAAGGTGTCTGTCATGTTAACCATTGCACGTTGAATTTTTGATGACAGCAACTGACTTGCCAAACATCTTATTGTAATAGACTGAATTTGGATGCAAATTATAGATGAGTAAAGTTGAAAGGATTATACCAAAAGATTATGCCAAAAGATCAGAAAACTACACCAAAAAAACAGCCCTCACAATGTCTTTCTGTTTTCATAATTCTCTGCAATCATATAGCCAATAGGTGATAAATGTTCATACCTTGCGTATGCCTTCAGAAGGGCTAGAAACGGAGAAGTCCTGTCCATTGTTTTTGCTGATGGTCCTCCACAGCTCTGCGTATGTGCTGTCCTGCTCCAATGGGTTTGTGCCTTTGGCTCTGAAGTAATCGTACACGGCTGAATCCCTAACAGTGCCGTAGGCAAAGTCCATCTGCCTTGCAAGATCCTGAAAAGATCTGTTGGATAGATAGACAAGAAAAAAATGCTTTTAGATTTATTGAAGTAAATGTATTTCTAGCATATTCTATGTGGTTTTTAGCACATGTGGTTGCTATTAGTTTCTCAAAACAACTGCCACAATTTGAGCTACCATTCCTGTGTCAATCAAAAACTTTTCTAATTATCCGTTTTTTTTTTTTTGTAAAAAGTTTATAGGGTGTTAGTGACCCGAGCTATGTAATAGTGTAAGTAGGCAAAAATTTTTCCTGCACAAGAATAATTTAATCTCTTCTGACTCAATACGTGCAATTCGCCTTTATTCCTCAAGGTGGCAATGTCTGATACAGAACGATGACATGGGGCCCTATCACACACTCGGTGCAATGTGGCGCCAGGCGCGACGCAAGTGTTTTTTTGCTAGTTTCAGCCCGACGCAGTAATCATTTTCATGTCCTGCGCCAAGTTGTTTAAATAGCCAATGCATTTGCGCCCATTTGTGCTAAAACCGAGGTGTGTTCAGGCGCATTGATGACGCGTTGCTATTTTGAGGCAACTGAAATAGACTGTGCCATTGATCAACTGAAACTTGGTCTAAAGTCAATGGTGCAATATTTTTTTTTGTTATTTAAAGAGCGCGTTCGTAATGTGCGCCAAATATTAAAAATAAAACGTTTACAATGTAAAAGATTATTATTGTGTATATAAAGATATGGTGGAATCCGGCTTGTCCCGTAGATGGTCTGCTTGCGCGCTTTAACCTCGCGCACGAGCAGATCCGTTTCTTTTCTGGAGAAGCGTTCAGTCTATCCTCTATCAAATTCCGTCATGTAAATTGCGAATCCGCCTTGCCGCAAGCACAACTGGTTTTTAAAGGGAATGGGAGATGAGACTCTGATTGGTTTATTGCACGTAAAGCCCAAAAACACACCCATGACTCATTAAGAGAAATACAAATGTATTTAAAGACATTCTTGAACAAATCCTATGCAGCGCTGCCGATGATTTCCTGTTGATGTGCGCGGTCTCGCTCTCCTCTGGTCGACGTGTGCGCGGGCGCGCTTTTCCGAGAGAAATGCTCATATAATGAGTTCCACTCTCGTCTACGTCATTAGATCCACGATCGAAAAAAAAAAAAACTGCCGAAATTTGTACCAACCCGAAGTAAGATTTTCGGCACAGAAATTCTCCGTTATTCGGCCAAAATATATATTTTTTAAACTTTGGCCATGTTTAGCATGAGAATCCATCTCTTTAACACTGTAAAGAACTCTGAATACATGAAACACCATTGAACCCTTTAAAAAAAATGAAAAAAATTCTTCTTTTAATTATAATTGTTATTAAAATATATAATTATTGAAAAAAATGGTAACACTTCATTTTACAGTATCCTTGTTATGTTACATGTAAGAACAGCAAATTTTGCATAATTACATACATAGCAACTAACCCTAAACCAAACCCTATTCCTAACCCTAACCTTATAGTATGTAGATGATGTTAATTAATATTACTCAGTACTTACATGTATAATTATGTTGTAACAAGGACAACGTAAAATAAAGTGCAACCACTTTTTTTTGTTTGTTTGTTTTTTTCCTACTAGGCACGGAAAGGGAAGAAGTAGGTGAAATAGCTATAATAGCAATGCCTTATATAGTGATACTTCATTGCATGGCCAATTTTACATTTATTTAGTCTATTTTTATAAGATAATAAGATATTAAGATATACAATATTGTATTTCATTGAACAGTATTTTGTATTTTATTTTGATACATTTATACTGAAGTATTTTGTTGCAATATTTTATTTTTCAGCATTATGAAGAACAAAGAGTAGAAAGCAATTGGGATTTGACCAAAGTATTTGACCCCCCCACCCCACAAACAGGCTTACTGTTTTAACAAGGCACACTAATGCAATCAGTATCATTTTATGCTTTTATTGGATGCTTTTGTGATTAAGTTTGTCTTTGAAATGTCAATCTTTGGTTCTTTACTTGTCTTTGTTAAAGCTCCTGTAGGTAACTTTTGAAAACATGTATTTGCTAAAACTATCATTATGTCCTGACAGTAGAATACTGTGTAAAAATCAAGCTCCTCTGGCTCCTCCCAGTGGTCCTATTGCCATTTGCAAGAAATACACGCTCCCGGTCAGAAACAACCAATCAGAGCCAGGAGGCATGTCTTAGCACTGTCAATCACGCTTGTGTACGCGCTGATCACACCCCTCTCTTGCACAGCGCGAGCGCCGGAGCGCGAGCCGTCGTTCAAACTCAAGATTGCCGGCGAGCTGCAGCTGTGCTTATGACGGAGAAACAACCTAAACTGCCAATTCTCGAGTGACACCTGCTCATAAAACAAAGAGGTAAAAGGAAAAAGACCGATGACGATAAACAAGCGAAAAAGAAAAAATTACACAGAGCCCATTGACTCGGTGTCAAAACTCTAGCCGCATAACATGTAGATAAAATGTCACGCACTCTGCTAAGCAACAATTGAAACCTGCTAATTCACTGGCTTGTCATGTTGCTGAAATAATGTACTAGCACACCTTATCTAGCATTATATATCGCTAGAATAATTACTTACATACTGTAACGTTAGTTACCGTTATATTAACGTTATCTTACTAGCTATTTATTACTTATAGAAAGAGTGCAACGTTATAAAGTTACATGTAGGCTATTGGAAAATACATAATGATTTGAGGACCAAGTTTGTAGTCAAAGTATGGGCAGGCCATAGTCAATGTAAAGCATATTATTGACGTTTAGTCCCTATTAGTGATGTTCCATATAACTTTTTATCCGCCGTCATCGGTGGCCCTGTTTACTAGCCTGCGCGTTCACGGCAGGCTCCGCTGTGGAGGGAGGGCTGTAGCGCAGCAGAGAGCAAGGGGGTGGGACCTGTAAGTTGTGCTTGTTCAAATTTTCAGGCTAAGTCAACGTTTTCTCAAAACTCCCTACTGCAGCTTTAATTCGATTGTAACCTTAGGCACTGTAACATGTGATGTCCTAATAATTATGAAACTGGGTATCCTAAACGCAAGTGTCACACTGAAGCCCAGATTTAAAATTCATGGCCCACTGATATATAAATTGTTTACAACATAATAAAAAGCAATATCATTGGCTCTACTGACTCAACCTAAAGTTGCTCTGTTTAATTTGTCCAAGTTTGAATTTATTCATTTATCATGGTAATGGTGCCATATGATTCATACATCAACAGGACAGGGACCTAACTTGGCAAGAGCTAACTTCAAAGTCCAAAGACAACTCTGTAAGTAATGTGAGATGTTGGGCCATCTGTTCTGCTAATGGAGCTGTCAGGTCCACAGATGAAACATAAGCCAGTGAAAGGAAATGTTTCACACTTTAATGGCGGTTTGCTTGTCAGTCTACTGTAAGTATATCAGAAAAAACACTTAAAGCTGGTATACGACAACTGTATGTTCCATTCAGTGTCAGAAATTAGCTTTTTAATATTATTATTTATTGCCTCAGCTTGCTGTAAAGCTATACGTTGTAGCTTGTTACTGGAAAGTTTCTTTTGAACACTCTTTTCACCTCATATTATCACAAAAAGAGTGTCACACTTTAAAATAATACAAATTTCAAAGCTGCAAGCTTCAAAAAGCTGTGTTGTCTACACTGCAAGGGACACTTTATTTCATTAGTCCACTTTAGACATTCTACTAACTTTAAGTAACTTTGCAACTACATGTCAACTACCAGTCATTAGAGCATTAGTAGACTGTCTGTTTAATTTCTGATAAAACTGCATTTTGATGCTCCCCTGACAGACACTCTACATTGCAAATTAATGAGAGTTAGTTCACATGTAGTTGCAAAATTAGGGGGCTTTCACATCTGTAGTTCGGTTCATTTGGTCCGGACTAAGGGCGAAAAATTATACTTTGTATCATTTTCAGGCGTTTTGGTTCCTTTTCACACCACACTGATTGCTCTGGTCCGAATCAGTTGATGAGTTGATGAAACGAACCAAAATACAGTCACGTGACAACATCCACATCAATCGTTGGCCAGATGTGTCTTGAACATATTTCTACAACTGCATTTCGATTGGTCAGAATTAACGTGCGGGAAAATTCCAACAGAACTCCTGAAAGTAAACCAAGAGGAAAATCCGGCAGACATGCGGAGAATTCACTCACAATGTATGTTCAGAATCAGCACAAGCTTTATCCTTTCGCAAATCCCCTCATAAACAACAAAGTCTAGACGCGATATAAATGAGAGATTCCCTGTGCAGTGCGGACAACTTCGGTGTTTATGATGAGAGTTGCAGAACGCGGTAAGTCAGTCATGGTTTAAAGGGAGCGCTATTGACAATCTAAATAATAGTTTTGTTTGACTACGGCAGCTGGTTTAGTCCAAAAATGCGCAGTTATTTGGGAGTTGGGTCTGTTCGAGGTCGGATCACGTTCTCACCACAAACGAACCGCTCCAGAGTTCGTTTGAAAGCGTACCGAGACCACCTCGAGACGCTTGTTTGGTCCGCTTTTGGTGCGCACCCGAGTGCGATTGCTGCTTTCACACCTGCCCAAACGAACCGCACCAAGGGGGAAAACGAACTCTAGTGCGATTCAAACGAACTAAATGAGTCAGGTGTGAAAGCATCCTTAGTTATATTTAGTAGAAGGTCTAAAGTGGACTATCGAAATAAAGTGTAACCCTGGAGATACATCAATCTGCACAGCCACTCTGTGGATACTATTGGGTGAGTTGTTTATTTTTTAATCAGTTTTCCCATTAACACCATTATTTATTCATTCAGACTGATTTTCAGATGTGGACTGCACACAAAAACAAAAGACAGTTTTCTTTTTTTTTCACATGAACGGCTAATCATAATGTAATGGAGGCATTGTCTACTCTCAAATGATTTGTCTCCATTCATTTTCAGTTACCTCCACCAAACCCTTGGCACACTTTATGAAATTGTTAAAACTCAATGGGCTCAGGAGTGGCGAGATAGATACTGCTGTAACTTTAACCACTGATGTCGCTTTACAGTCACTTAAAAAAAAAAAAAAACTATTAAAAACACACTTTTTAATGTCATGTTTCATAATATTTACATTATTTTTGTACTGTGGGTTATTTACTTGAAGACAAAAAAAAATACTCTTTAACGTTTTTTTTTAGTATTTTTTTTTAGTATTAATGTATTTTGTGAAGTATGTTGTACATGTGTGCTGAAGAAAGATATGGGATGTGCTATATTTTGCATACAAGTAGGCCTATGTGTGCAATGTAACATGTTCCACTGATGATGATACATCAAATGTGTACAGTTGACATATTCTTTACAAGGAAAGGAATGTTTTGACTGATGCAAATGTACCACGAATGTATACACCGAGGGATAGTTTCTTAATATGGAAAGTGGATTGTACCATGTGTAAAAGCATGAGGTATATGTTCCTCTTTAAACATAAGCAACATGTTTTTCTACCTTACAAGGAAGTTGAAAGTCACTCAGTGGTGTATATAAGCTCAATCCTTACTGTACCACCGCAGAGAAACAGAGGCATGAGGGGGTGAGGGAGAGACACACCAAGAAACCATTGCAGGTGGCATGTTGGGTGAGGGAATAGAGAAATGGGAAACAGAGAAATCTGGAATGAAGACCACCTCTCATGTAGCCTTATTCTTCTATGCCTGTTTCTCTCATATGTCTGATACATGTACTGTATATAAAAAATAATAAATTAGAGATCTCTTGGCAAAGTAACTGGTGTAGCTTCCGTGATTCAACAATAATGGGGAAAAGCATGATTTCAAATCTACATACTCATCCAATATTTTTCCTCCTCAGGGGAAATGCCTCATACAATCATAGTTACACAACTGGACAAATACCTATTTCTGGCATGAAACTCTAGATGGCGGAGGCTTATAGGTCTTTAACCGGCGAACATTCATCAAGTTTAATAAATAAAATAAAACAAATACAAAATGAAAGTATAAGCCAGTAGCCCCTCGCGGACGACTGCTGGCCACACAAAACAGAAACAAAACACAACATAAAATCCAGGCCTGGCCTCTCTGGATCTCCACTGTCGTCGCTCCTCCTTTATGCCTCCGCTCCTCCGTGAGAGATACGAGACCAGTGCGTCTCACAGGTGTCGCTCATCAGCAATAAAGCCACCGGCCTCGCGCCGCTCTCTCAAGGCCCTCGGCCTCGTCCTGCTCGCCACAACAACATTAACTCTTTCTTTATAATATGAAGGTCACATTAAAACGTGTAAACCGGTTTCTGTGCCTTTAATGAATATATAATTATCGCACAAATTAACACATTGTTTTTCCCAAACCTAGGAATTATATTTATGGTATGTATTTAATAGTACCTATAAAAATAAAATGTGTGCTGAATGATTTTAAGTGATTTAGGTTTATAATAATAATAATAATAATAATAATAATAATGACTGCATTGATTGCAGACATTTGAGTAACTGTAGCTCAGATAATCAAATTTTTGTAACATGCATATGTCACATTTGGCTTCCAACAACTAGTGAAAATGAACATGCAGGTATGTTTGTCTGAGAGCAGAGGTCTGTTCACACTCTGACGGGACACAGTTTGCTCAACATCAGCATAATCAAATGCAATCAAACATCAGAGGCACACAGGCTGGGTAAATACCTGTCATCATACCTCAGCGCTAGATAACATTTACAGATGTGAAAGCAAACTAGCACAACACTGGTAAGGGAGCACACAGAATACAAACTCATTCTGGCATTGAACAAGAAAGGTCAATAATAATAATAATAATAATAATAATAATTATTATTATTATCATTATTATTAACTACCAACTCAATTATAAACTCTTAAATATATTTTGACATTTCTAGTAAGAATCTACTTAGTTTGTTCATCTGAAGTGCTCATTGTCATTGTCTTGTGAACATACGCTTCTAGATTACAGCTTTTTTGGAGCACATGTCCCTGGTTAGGCTTTCAATATGGACTTAATAAATATAACAGCCAACAATACACAATTCTAAACCTCTAAAGGCCTATTTACACCGAGAATAACAAGTATAAAGATAACTATTATACTATTATAAACATGTGCATTGTTTATATATCTGCTGCTTTAAATGCTCATGTTCTTTAACGTCATGTGGATTCTGCTTTGTCCGAAAGGTCTGAAAGTGATTCCAACATTTTTTTTTATCTCTGTGTTACAGAAATGGAAGCAAATCACACATGTACAAGTAAGTGACAAGTAGCTAAGTCTCAAGTCAAGATTCGAGTCACAGTGCACACACAACCAAGCAAGTCAAGGCACATTACCAAATAACAGAAGTAAGTAAGCAAGTATAAATTATATTTGCCACAACCTACTAATTTATTTTTCCATCACAGATGGTTAAAATATCACTACCTGGATTCAAATTATTGGCCTGCTTTAAGCAAAGAAAACAACTAAGGAGATGGCTAAAATTGGGTTAAGAACGTCCTGGTTGCGTATGCAACGGAGGACGTAGTCGACAAATGGGGATCACGCTAGGGAGCCAATCGTCTTCGAGTACTATTGAACGAGCCAATGGAATTGGCGTGCGTGATGACATCACACACTCCGCCCCCGCGGCGCAGGTATAAATACGGTAGTGGATGCACGCACTAGTTGCTTTTTCACTGAGGAGCCGAGCGTAAGTCGGAGTCAGCGGTGGTCCAGCAGTAGTGGCAAGGGGACTACGTCCTCCGTTCCCTGGGTTGCTTACGCAACCAGGACGTTCCCTTTCAGTCGAGAATGTCAGACGTAGTCGACGTCGACTGAATGGGGATCAACCATTGAACATGCCACTAAAGCTGCCACCTTCCAGTGCCTAGACAAAAGCCTCCAGATCCCCCTGCAATTTAAGGCGGAGAAAGGACAGGGCTTAAGGCCAGGGAAGTCACTGCTGTTCCTACAAGGCTCACTGGGAAAGCGTTCCCTGTACATGGAAGGAAGGGATGCTGCGGAAGCCACATCCTGCCCGAAGGGAGGTAACGTGGAGAATACACATATGAACTGGGGGGATGACCTGGCAGAACAACATATGGAACGTCACTGGGGTGGCTCCAGCCTATGACAGGGGGAGACTCAACCGGACAGTGATGGCAGAGCAGGCTCTGCAGAGGGAAGACACGGGCTCATCGTAGGTAGCTGTACCGTGGAAGAATACGCGTATGGGATCACCGTAGGGATCGCAACCTATGGACCCAGCTTAACACAGGTTCGACACTGCTTACGAGTGGTAGGCCTAACATCGGGCGTTCCGCCACATCCGATGTCGGAGGGGTGCGGAGGAACTCAACAGGGTTCGGTTAAAGGGAACTCAACTGGAGCAAAAATGGCGCACGTATCCAGTCCATAGGAGGGGAATGGCACAGCAAGCTGACACAACGAACCGGGCTTACAGTGAACTGGCTTCATGTGAAGGGAGGCCACGGGAAGCAGCGGTTCGACACAGGTGTCGCCCAGCCCCCAACTCTAGAATATTTGTCAGCGAAGCACTCTGTGTCAATGCCTAGACGGGAGCACACACTCATTTAAGAGGAGCTCACCACCTAAGTGGACATGTGCATCTCGGGATTTTCACCAAGATGAAGGCAGTCACATTCAGTGGGCCAACCTCACTTGGAAACAGCCTTCCCTGTCTGCTGATTTCCTTAACAGATAAGAGCTGGTCTGATGTCCTAAGGCTTGCGTTCTGTGCACGTATAACCGCAATGAAGCGGACGGACAGAGAAAGCAGTGGCTCAGGGGCGGTCTCTGCAGTGCAGCACCAGAGATAAGGCCCAAGAGGATAAAGAGGGGCGCAAGGCTTTTTTAGATTCCCTTGTTCCCTCAGGAACTTGACGATCAGGACGTGCTTCCCATGCTTCTGCATCATGATGTGCGTCAAGAAAACAGAGGCAGCGTCATTTTGAGGGTGGAGGAAAACAGCCTACTCCAACCCATCTTGCAGGAAAGAGAGCACTGAAATGACTGAACGCTCTCAGGATCTCCTCACGGAGAGAAGACTCACTCAAAGAATAGGTTCCACTTCTATTTGGCATAAGCACAACTTCCTCTTTTTAGGGGGTGCTCGCAGAAGTGATGGTAACTACCACATGTTCCTGCGGTAGCCACCTGAACCTCCGCGTCCAGTTTAGGACCAGCCTGGAATCTCTCCAGGGGTTTGAACGCGGGTGCCATCATGCCCCGTCCCTGAAATGTATTCAGGGGAAGTCAGTAGGGCTGTCGAGGGGAAATAGGTCTGGTTGGGCCAATAAGGGGCAACTATCAAGACCTGCTCCACTCCTGACTTAGCACAGTAGGTGCAAGCTACATGCGCGCACAAGATGGGAGCACTGCTCAACACTACATGTGAAGATAATTGAGCTTCAGGAGCATCTCTGCTCAACACCTGAGTGTGATGAATTTCACTGAGCTTCAGGAGCATCTCTGCTCAACACGTGAGTGTGACGAAAATCACTAAACTTGAGCAGGCGCACAGCGACAATGAATCGCATAGCCCCATTTTTTGAAGGCTCACTGGGGAAAGCATTTCTGCGGGGCCCCGGGTGCCAGCTGAGAGCCAGTGTCTGTCCAAGGGTTGTCCACTCGGACAGAAATAACGCAACTGGCAGAGGAACGAATCCGTAGAGGCAAAAGATGTAACTGTGCGGCCCTGAAGAGTTCCCTGCCCAGCTGGACCGCCAGGGGATGGAGTCTCCACTCTCCCTGGCCATAGCTGTCGAGAGGCACGACTTGAGCAGGCCGGAAGAAATAGTGGAATGAAGCGACCTCAGAAGCTTCTGACTCCAAGGAGGAAGTGACGGGTGAGTTGTGACATGCGAGGGACCCGGGTGGAGGCTGCTGCGGGGGCACAGCGGAACCAGGGGGGCAGCGGCAGGGGGGCGTCCTCGGCGACGGGCAGGCGGAGGAACTGTCAACGGCGGCGGGGAGTCAACGATGCACTTATTTTATAGAGCGCCTTTAAAAGCAGCTCCTCAAAGCGCTGTACATAAAATCACAATCCACCGGAAAATACAACAAATAAAAGTTAATAAAAACAAAACCAGCAACATTAATAATAAAAATAACTGTAAAGCGATCATAAAAAGACATCAGCAGTCAAATGCAAGTTTAAAAAAAAAAATGTGTCTTGGGAAGAGCTTTAAAAATGCCAAGAGTCTGTGCTTCCCTGAGTTCAGGAGGGAGAGAGTTCCAAAGTGTAGGAGCATAAACAGAAAAAGCCCTGTCACCCATAGATTTTAGGTGCGTTTGTGTAATAGTTAACAGATTACACTGTGAGGAGCACAGTCTGCGATTTGGAGTATAATTGATTAATAAGCCAGATGAGTATTGCGGAGCTAAGCCGTGTAATACCTTGTATGTCAACATCATGATCTTAAAATCATCACGGAACCTGACCGGGAGCCAGTGTAAGGACTTCAAAACTGGAGTAATATGGTCAAATTTCCTGGTTCCCGTCAGGATCCGGGCGGCAGAGTTCTGAACATATTGCAATTTGTTGCAATACTGTAACAGCATTACAGTAATCCAGCCGTGAGACCACGAATGAATTAATCAGCTTTTCAGCGACAGATAAGTTTAGCATTGGGCGTAGTCTGGCTATATTTCTGAGGTGGAAAAAGGATACCTCCACAGTGCTCTGGACAAAAAAATCAAAAGTGAGGCTGGTGTCAAAAATTACACCAAGGTTCCTCATCTTACATTGGGTCTCTAAAACAGAGCCATCAACAAACAGGGACAGTGGAGCCGCTTTGCGAATTTGATGACGGGAACCTATAAGCATAACCTCAGTTTTCCCGCTGTTCAGGCAAAGAAAGTTATTGTTCATCCATGCTTTTATCTCAGAAATACAGCCAGAAAGATAACAAGCATCAATGTCTTCAACAGATTTAGAATGGATGTAGATTTGGGTATCGTCAGCATAAAAGTGATAATGAAGGCCAAGCGATCGCAGCAGATGCCCAAGTGGAGATATATAAATATTGAAGAGTAGAGGGCCTAGAACTGATCCCTGAGGAACACCAGTGAGCACCGAGCAAGTGTCAGACCTAAAGCCACACATAGAAATAAAATGGGAACGGTCAGTAAAATAGGATTTAAACCAGTCTAAAACTTTCCCGGACACACCAAAAACACTTTCAAGACGGGTAAGTAATAGACCATGATCCACAGTATCGAAGGCAGCTCTAAGGTCAAGAAGAATGAGAAGTGAGGTAGCTCCAGAATCAGAGGCCATCAACAAGTCATTGGTAACTTTGACCAACGCCGTTTCAGTGCTGTGAAATTTATGAAAACCTGACTGAAGGGATTCAAAGAGGTTATTGGTTGTAAGATGATTACAGAGTTGAGAGGCAACAACACGCTCAAGTATTTTTGCCAAACAGGGAAGATTAGAGATGGGACGAAAATTGTTAAAATCATCCACAGGAACATTATTTTTCTTTGGTACAGGCGTAAAAGCAGCAGTGTTGGCCTGATAGACCTGCAACAACGCCATGACATGCAAAGAGGAGACGGCTTGCCCGCAGGCTTTGTAAGCTTTGACTGACAAACCTGACACAAGCTTGCAGGCCTGCGAGGAGAGACAAGGATCCCCCAGATGCAGAGGCCGTCGGGCACAGGTGCACCTGTGTCGCGACAGACAGCTCCACTGGCGGGACAGCCTCACAACCCTTTACCGCTCCTCCCTCAAGGGTAGCGAGGGGGAAAAGCTATTGAGGCAGTTTCTGGCAGAGAAAGGTGCCATCCACAACCTGGTAAGCTCTCCATGCACTTCGGGAAAGAAAGGCACTGGGATACCGAGATACCAATCATCTAACTGAGACTGAACGGGACACGTTGGAGGGTTCCAATAGAGCCCGGCAGCCTCGGGGGCCCGTTTCAGCATAGCTGAAATTTCTGGATCTGGCTCGGGCAACGTTAAACTCCCAGAGGGAGATAACACAGCCGAGTCATCATCTCCAGAGGCCAGCTCACCCTCCGATGCTGCTATCGACATCTTATCCTCTGGTGGAACCCCAATTGAAACGGCTCAGTACAGAGGGACCAGCACGGTCAACAGGAATTCCATCGGCTGCGGTGTGATGGAGGAGTGAGGAGCCCACAGGGAATGGTTACCGGGCGAGACATCCATCACTATCCTCCGATCACCCATCCCACACGGCACCCGGGGGTGGGGCATGGTAATGGGGACTCGCACTTTGCGGACGAAAGGCGAGTCTCGATCTCAACACTGCGACAGTCATATTCCCGCAATGGTAACATGAACCGTCCACAAAAGCTGCTTCAGCGTGCTGTAAGCCCAAACACGTGATGCAACAATTGTGACCGTCAGAGAGGAAAAGGGAACGACCGCACCCAGAAACGCACGGATGGAATGACATCTTGAAAAAGACGCAAACACACCCGTGTTGCTCTTTCAGGAAATAGGACCCATTACCAGTGCCGGAGCACACAGGGGAATGACCGCGGCAACACTGAACAGTGAACTGAAACAGTGAAGCACTCACTTTTCCGCCCTCTAACTAGCCGTCAACACACAAACATTTCGAAATTTGTTGCTGTTAAAACAGCAGTTGAGAGCTCAAAGCTCGCGATCACCGCTGCACTCGCGCTGTAGAAACCACCAGCACTGGGTGAGTCTTCCAGAAGAACACTGACACACTCACTCGTTGTAAACAACAGCACTCTTCAGAGACATCAAACGATTGGCTCCGAAGCGAAAGGCAATTCCATAGGCTCGTTCAATAGTACTCAAAGACGATTGGCTCCCTAGCGTAATCCCCATTCAGTCGACGTCAACTACGTCTGACGTTCTCGACTGAAAGGGAACTGTCCAACGCATTCCCTAATGGCCTGGGCATGCATATTCCAAGATAACAATGCCAGGATTAAGCAGGCTCAAATTGTGAAGAGGATGAGACATAATTTTCACACATGGATTGGCCACCACAGAGTCCAGACCTTAACCCCATTGATAATCTTTGATATTTATTGGAGAAATGGCGAGGAATTATTGCAGCTCTGGACGGAAATAAACGTTGTGACATTTCACAAGCATATCAAAACGATGCCAAGGTGAATGTGTGCTGTAATCAAAGCAAAATGGGATCCAATAAAATATTATAATTTTTGGCCAGGGAGTGTATATTATGTATTGTGGTGTGAAGCGTGGGCGGGCAGAGAGCCGTGGGAATGGAGAGAGAGACACCAGCTATTATTTTGTCTTGTGGACTACATGTGAACATCTGAAATAGCTTATTCAAGTACTAAATAATTTTTTTTTTTTTAAAAACAACATGCAATTTTTATTATCAATTTTTTTGTCATATGCCGACTAATGGCAACAGACACTTTGTTGGTTTTGTTGGATCAGTGTGTCAGTCTGTTGTCGTTGGTCACCACTTAATTTTGTTCAGTCGGCATTTGTCGGATCATGGAATGTCTGAGAAATTAAATACTGTAATCTGGTGATTGTCCGCATTGGTGGCAAACTTCTAAGATTAAATGGTTGAAATAGCCTTTGTTAGCTGTATTGCCAGCCATGTGGCCAAACTATGTGTGAATCTTCCTGAACATAAGGATGCACTAATTATGAGGACAAAAACAGGACAGAAAAGCTTTTAATAGGGATTGCTCAACTCTGTAGCATATGGTGCATTGGGTGGTAATCTATTTGTGAAATTGCAATTTACCTTATAGTGTTGTCCATGCGGGACACAGTTAGGAACGCAGCCAGGTTAGCAGTGTAAGACGAACACACAATCAATGTGAACAACCACCAACTGCCCATAACTATCCTCAATGCCACAGACCCCACCACAGAATCTCCACCTGTGACAAACGAAACAAAAAATAATGTTGGTGTTTAGGATGTAGAAATGTATTTTGAAATACAATACATCAATACAAAATAAAAAAGTAAAACACTTCCTAATCCATTTCTTTTGTAAAAATGTTTATCTTAAATCACTTTCCCCCTATAATCCTTTTATAATAGTTTTTTTTTTTTTTTACATAATCCTGATTCTGTACAATGGAGGCGTACCACATCAATTAGATAGCAGCAGATGTCTAACAAAGGGTATTAAAAGATTATCATATGGTGTCATTGACGTGAATAATCTATGACACACTAACACAGTTTCACATTATTAACCTTAGTCAATGGAGGAAGCCAGAAATGCTACCATTAGTAACATGTCATCAGACTTGCTAATTCCTCATGTTTAAGAATGTAAACTGCTGCAACATATTTGTTGTGTTTTGTACAATCTACTGTACATTTCATATGGTGGCAAGCTACAGAAATATGAGATAGAAACAGCCCAGATTCAATAACTAGCTGTGTGGCTTAAAAGGGTTGGTGAGCAGTAGGCTACGCCAAGAATTAATAGAGGCAGCTGGGGGTTTAGCATGCTAGTTGCTGAGGTAACCATTTATTCCATTTTGTCTCTTGGATAAGAACCAGCATATCCCATGCCTTATTCAAAGAATTTTTCACTGTTTTGGTGCACTTAACACTTCTTGGTATGTTTTATGCATGCTGATTTTGAAATTGGAATTAAACTATACGCAAGGGTAGGAATTTCTGATGAAAAAGGTACATCTCAACTATTAAAATTGAACATGCTCCATTATTTATAACCGTTTTTAAAACTTGACAGAAGAGTTCACCCTTTTTCTCACTGCCATGTTGGTACAATAGGGTACAATGGGGCTAAAGACACACCTTAAGGAAAATGTCCTTTTACTACTCCTAGAGAAAAAAATTGCAGAAAAATTATTGTTTTATTTGAAAATGTATGGAGCATTTTGTGGGAAAATAAATAAATAAAAGTGGTTTGTTTAAAAATCAAACACATGTACAGTATGAGGTGGTGAGGTAAACTCAATGTAAAAGGCTGACCAGTGGTGCAAAAGGTACCCAGTATTGAAAAATACAGTACTTTAGCTAAAGTAATATGTTTTGGTAACATATAATAGTTTAACATAATTATGTAATCAAAGAGTGAATCACATTCTGTTTACTCTTTTAATTAAATAGTAAAATAAATGCATTTAAAAAAGAAAAAAGAAAAAAGAAAATCTACTCGGTTACTATCGTAACCTCAGTTCCCTGAGATAGGGAACGAGTATTGCGTAGCTATACGCAGTGGGGAAACTCCCTTTCCTCGATTTACTGAAGCTTATATGTAAAACGCATTTGCAGCTGCACAGCCAGCCCCCTGAGCGTCTGACCCGCTCATAGGCTGTGCTGCAGCAACTGCACATCCAATGGCGCGGGCGACTCTGACGCACAACCAATAAGCTAGCCCAACGTCAGAGCCCGTCGAGGGGGCGTGCCCCGCCTATATAGACCCCCGAATTCGCCATTATAGCAGGTTATACGACTGAAGCGACAACTTCACCAGTTAATAAAGTGCGGCCGGCTACACAATACTCGTTCCCTATCTCAGGGAACTGAGGTTACGATAGTAACCGAGTAGTTCCCTTTCGAACGGTCACTTCGTATTGCGTAGCTATACGCAGTGGGGACACCATGCAAAACGCCGCACCCTGAGTAACTGGATGTCCTGCCACTCAGGAACCCAAAAAACATATGCATATACATGTATATATAACAGACCAGACACAGTCGGGTCTGCCTAATATACATAATAAGTCAGTCACCACTAACAGAATATACTAACAAAACCAGACACCGTCGGGATTATTAGTATACTTTATTACCGGCCGAAGCGGGTTTATATAGGCCCTGAATGCGGCTACCAGTGTCTGTACCGAGAGCGCGCGCTCTTGAGTGAGCCGCGCTTTCATTGTCACCGAGTCCAAAACCGTGCCCAGAAAGACCACAGTCTGGCTGGGATTCAGTTCGCTTTTGGCAACATTGATTGTGAGACCCAAGCATTTTAAATGACTGAGAATCAAATCCCTGTGCACTATTAGTTCGTCTCTCGACTGCGCTAGCACCAGCCAGTCGTCGAGATAATTCAGCACACGCACTCCCTGGCTTTTCAGCGGGGAGAGCGCCGCATCCATACATTTCGTGAATGTACGGGGTGCCAGAGCCAGACCGAACGGCAGAACGGTGTATTGATATGCCCTCCCCTCGAAGGCGAATCTCAAAAATGGCCTGTGACGAGGGTCGATCTGAATATGAAAGTATGCATCTTTCAGATCCATTGAAACAAACCAGTCCCCCGGGCGAACCTGCGCGAGAATCTGTTTGAGTGTTAACATTTTGAAAGGCCGTCTCATGAGAGCCCTGTTCAAACGCCTCAGATCTAGAATGGGTCTGAGCCCGCCGTCTTTCTTTGGTATTAGGAAATAGCGGCTGTAAAACCCCGAATACATTAGCGCGGGAGGGACTGACTCTATCGCTCCTTTTGCTAATAATTCTTGAACTTCGGTGCGAAGCACGTGATTCACGCCGCTTCTCACCGATGTCTCGATAACCGCCTGGAATTTCGGGGGTCTGCGAGCGAATTGGAGCGAGTAGCCTCGCTTTATAGTGTTTATGACCCAACTCGACACACCAGGGATGGCTTGCCAGGCCATCACTCGTGTGGCTAGGGCGTGACACACTGAATGGGGGGGACCGCCTAACATAGGGGGACCTGATACCCTTATAATGTGATTTGTGCACATACTGAGTGTTTGACTGACTATATAGGCTTTTGCCTGGGGGGAAGTCAGTGTTACAACAGGGCGGGGGCCGCCTAGTGGAGGGGGACCGTGAACCCGTGTGTTGTGATTGTGAAACATGCTCTTTTTGTGCTTTATTTGGGTCGCCGTGAAAACGGCGTTTGTTTGCAGGCCTGTTGCGGGCCTGTTTACAATAATAAAATCCCCAGCCGCCTGAACTGAACAGGGAGCTGTGGGAAGTTTTGCTGGTTTCTTCGAGGGTGGTCCGGCTAGCGCGAGACACGAGCCCTCTCTCTTTCCCCTCCGTGCTAGGACGACTTCGGAGGCGCCTGGTCGGCCGCGGCGCTGGGTCGAGGGCCTTGACGCCTGGGGAGCGGGTAGCGCTTAGCGGGCCTTGACTGGCGCTGGCTATCAGCCGCAGGGCGGGGCTGAGAGGCCTGTTTCGCCGGCTTGGCTGGATGAGGCGAAGGCGGAGGTTTGGGCTTGCTGGACGCGGAGCCCGAACGCTTCGGCAAGAAGTGTCGCATGGCCTGGGACGCTTTCTGTGCCTCCGTGTACCTCTCCGAGAATCCCTTCACCGCCGGGCCGAAGAGACCGGAGCTGGACACCGGAGCGTCGAGAAACCTCGTTTTGTCGGCCTCCTTGATCTCGGTGAGGTTAAGCCACAGGTGGCGCTCGAGCACGACCAAACTAGCCATGTTTCTGCCGATGGCTTGTGCTGTAGACTTAGTAGCCCGCAGCACTAAGTCCGTAGCACTCCTCAGGTCCCGAAACGTCTCCGGGTCCGGGCCAGCCTCGTCCATGGACCGGAGGAGTTTGGCCTGGTAGACCTGCAACACGGCCATCGTGTGCAGGGCCGATGCAGCCTGGCCGGAGGCGGCGTACGCACGTCCAGCGAGGGCTGAGGTGTTACGGCAGGGTTTGTTGGGATGAGCGGCTCTAGCTCGCCAGCTAGCTGCAGAGCTCGGGCAAAGATGAGCTGCCACGGCCTCTTCGAGGGGCGGCAAAGACTCATAACCCTTTTCCGCTGCGCCATCCACGGAGGAGAGCGTCGCGGAAACTGCGGATCCCACACGTGCTGAGTATGGAGCGCGCCAGGCCTTGGTTAGCTCCTCGTGGACCTCGGGGAAAAATGGCGCCGGTTTGTGACGCGGGGCCTGCTGGCGCCCCTCCAGAAACCATCCATCCAGCCGACTACGAGGCGGCTCCTCGGGCGAGGCCCACTCGAGGTCGAGGTCCGCGACGGCCTTCGTCAGGATCCGAAGCATCTCGGCGTCGGAGTTCGTCCTGGTCGCTAATCCGCTGGCCACCGATTGAGAAGCGGTGACGGGGTCGAGAGAGCCCGGCCACTCGTCCTCAGAAGCGGCGATGGATAAGCTGTCGTCGCGCTCGAGAGATCCGCCGAAGGAGACGAGGCCCGCCACGTGAGGGGGGGGGGGGGGCGCTGGTCTCCTGCGAACCGGACCGGTGATGGCGTTTGAGTCGGAGAAAGTGAAGCACGCGGGGACGCGGCCGGCGTGCGTTCACAAATCTCCATACCCTCCGGTTGCCGTTGGCTGCGACGCTTCTTCTTCCTTGGAACGGAAAGCGTGGATGAAGCGGCGTCGCCGTCCCGGGAGAGAGCTAGCCGATTGCGCAGCGCGGATATAGGCATGCAGTCACAGGCCTCACATCCGCCGGCAGAGAGAGCATTCTCTGCGTGGTCGATCCCCAGGCAGGAAATGCAGCTCGTGTGCTGGTCTGCCTCGTGCAGACGGCCTCCGCACGTGGCGCAGGATGGACGAGGCATACTGAAAAGAATGTTAGCAATATAGAACAAAGGATATAATGTCGCCGGATAGCCACAGGTGAGACGGCGTCAGGAGAAATCGACGTGCAGGCGAAGTCTGCTGAAGAGAAGCACGCTCAGGCTGAAAGGCTTGTTCGACGGCGAATGCTACAGTAAAAAGCTCAGGGACATGTGTACTGTCGCTGAAGGAGTAAAATCTGCTATAATGGCGAATTCGGGGGTCTATATAGGCGGGGCACGCCCCCTCGACGGGCTCTGACGTTGGGCTAGCTTATTGGTTGTGCGTCAGAGTCGCCCGCGCCATTGGATGTGCAGTTGCTGCAGCACAGCCTATGAGCGGGTCAGACGGTCAGGGGGCTGGCTGTGCAGCTGCAAATGCGTTTTACATATAAGCTTCAGTAAATCGAGGAAAGGGAGTTTCCCCACTGCGTATAGCTACGCAATACGAAGTGACCGTTCAAAAGGGAACTATTTTTACTCAATAAATGTACCTAAAAACACCTGGGCATGTTAATTTTTTCACATTCAAGTTAGAAAGAAAAGACTAAATTTGTTAAGCTGAAACAATGATTGCATTAACATGTCTTAGACACTTAGATTTATTGATACCCCCATATCAGCTTTATTCTTTTCATCTTTCTGCCCTGAGTCAAATCATCACCTGATCCCCTGGATGCTAAAGCTGATTTGATAAGTTGTTTCTGAAGATAACTTTTGAATCAACACATGGGTGAGGAATTCATTGAAGTACCTTGTTGTACAAAGGCTCCATAGACAATCCATATAGCACTATGCAATGAGTTAAACATGGATGAAGCATGATGGGCTCCTGGAGGATTCTGGGAGCGGAGCATCTGCATCCGTGTCAGCAGGAAGATCAAAACGCCCACCACGGGAATGGCAGCTGCGATACAGGCCCACACAGCCAAGTCAAAAGGGGCAAACAGGGAAAAAATGTTGATCTTTTCCTCGGGTTTGCGATGTAGGATCCCCACAGAGTAATCCATGTAGCGTTTGCTGAAGTCCACAACGTTCTCTCGCTCTGGTGTTATAGTAATGGCAGAAACTGCCAAATCAGCTCTCTGTAAAGAGAAGATTTTAATTTACTGTTCAGGTTCAAAAGGGCCTTACATA
Source organism: Rhinichthys klamathensis goyatoka (assembly GCF_029890125.1). Lineage (NCBI taxonomy): Eukaryota > Metazoa > Chordata > Actinopteri > Cypriniformes > Leuciscidae > Rhinichthys > Rhinichthys klamathensis. The sequence continues at coordinate 708,435 of NW_026606592.1, read as the reverse complement.
AATGCATACAAATTATATAAAAATGTGTTTTACTAATCAGTATTTTTTTAGTAATTGTTTTTTTCAGTAAAAAATTGGGATTAGCCACAGCATTTGCATACTGTATTGTTGCCCTATTGAATGCTTCTATTACTCTCTTCGTTTGTAAGTCACTTTGGATAAAAGCGTCTACTGAATGATCAAATGTAAAACATCTAAAGGTCCTTAAAGCAAGCAAAATTGTGTACAATTTTAAGACTTTTCAGAGAATGTATATCGAATTATTATTTTTTATTACCTAACTGGCATTTTTTATTTATTTATGTTAAGCACATATAACCTGATTATATTTGGTAGGTTTATACCCTGTCCAATCCTGCTCCTGAAGGGACCCAATCCTGCAGAATTTAGCTTCAATCCTAATCAAACACACCTGAACCAGGTAATCAAGGTCTTCAGGAAAATTACAGGTGCCGCTTTAAGGCAAGCCTCCAAGGTTAGCAAAAAAGCGTAACATTGTGGTACACGAAACAAGAGGTTGTTTATTTTTATGGAGGTCAGTGAAGGAGAGGCAAGTCAGACACTTTATGCTTCCTGTGGTTTACATAAAAAACAAGACTAAACTCTGACTATGAAAATATTTTTTCAGTAAAGTCAGGGTAAAGTGTAAACAAGACACATAAGGAAGAAAGTCAAAGAATGACTTCAACATTAGCTACTTTATACAAGATGTGGGCCAGCTTTTTTAATTGCTGGTTGATATACACAAGTCAGGCAAACATATTTGGCCGCTTCTTCAACTCTTGTTGTGTTTTCGGCATCTCTCTATAAGCATCCTGCATTTTTCTTGAGACCTCTGAATTCTGTTTAATTCAGTTTAGCTCCATCTGAACCCTCTAATCCTGTCCAAGTGTTGAGTGGTTTGAAAGTTGCACTGTTCAGTTCATGCCTCAACAATAACCTGTTGTATTCTACAAAGTACAGGCCAAAATGCCAATCACAGATTCAAAAGTTCAATTCACACAATTATTATGTTTTCTTGACAGATCATTGTTATAACTTCTCAAGTACTCATGACCATCCCCAGAACAAATCAACACACCAGCATACAGAACACAATATACTGTATGGTGGTGACCTTTTCAGCAGGATAATTCGAGCAAATATTATGGGCAAGTATTAGTTGAGTAACTTTTAATGGCTTTGGACATATAAATACAATTATGTTAAGAACACTTGCCTTGTTTATGAGTTCCCCAATCATTCCATTCCAAGTGCCATTGGTCAGCTGAGAACCATATTTGCTGTCTGACACCTGGTAGATATCATACTTGAATCCTAGGATCTTGGCCAAAGCGTCCAGGACATCAATTGAGAACCCTTTATATCTTTTGGGCTGTCCGAGGATGTTCTCTGCCACCATCACAAACGGATCCTCCTTTGAAAGGAATATTGATTACCAAAATGTACAGATACATTTCAAATGGCTGATAAAACTTGCTTCAAGCTTTTTTATGGCTCTCTGGAGAACCTTTCTGCAGGATATGCTTGCTGGGCTGGGAGAATGATTACAATTAGATCATAAGGAATAAGAACATTCAAGCATAATGCTTACCCCAACCATGCTTGTAACATATTACAGCCAAATGACAAATATATTATTTAAATGCAGTATTTCTACTGACAATCATCAATATTTAAGAACAGTTATATGAACAAAATAAAAAGACAAAATAGAACATGTTATGGCAGTAGAGAACTACATTTTTATTTGTGGCTGTAGGCATGATCATGTTAGCCAAAATAATTTGTGAGCAAATAAGCAAGAGGTTAGGGGCATGCAGAACTTTGTAAATGAAGAATATTCCAATTCCATGGAAATCTTGCAGATTTGGAGTGGTCTTTCTGAGAAGTACATTATATAGCACTGTAGTATTGACCGTGAAAAAACGTAATGATTGATTATTCAATCATTTATACATCAACAAACACCCACAAACACCCACAAACACAAATATTTACAAAGTTAAAATAATAAAAGTAAGTATTACCAACAACGTCACTACTTTCACAGTAACCCCCTGCATGCCATTCTCAATACGACTCTCCTTTAGACTTCCATTGAGGCCATGGACAGAATCCCATGTAGCCAACTGCAGGACAGAAAAAGAAGAAAAAAAAAAACAGAAGCAGGTCAACATTATTTCCAATGATAAATCTGTTTTTGGACAGTGCAATTGTTTATCATGAGACATATTTCCACGTGAGACCGGATATTCATATCAAACAAACAAATATGATCCATCAGGAATTGTTTGGGTGGTGAAAAGTAGGTACATTTCCATGTCAAATTTAATTTATTAAAAAACTAAACCCAGTCAAAACATATGTATGAAAAACTAACACAACATGCTTAATAATGTATATGTTTGTCTTATTATGTGTGTTTCACTTTCAATATTATGGATAGTATAAGAAGACATGCTGTTGCCTTGAGTGGGTGTCATGGTTTAGGTTTGTTTTTGCTCTGTTTCTGTTCATGTTTGTGTTCGTTAGCTTTCTAGTTTGTTTATTAGTTCAGTTCTCCTTCGTTGCTTGTTTGTTTCTATGGTTTCTGATTGGTTTGAGTATTCAGTGCAGGTGCGTTTCGTTAATTATCATATTAGCTCCTTTGTTTGCCCTTCTACTTAAGCCCTCACTTTCTGTTAGTTCGTTGTCTTGCATTGCTTGAGTTAGTCTCTCGTTTATTGTTTTGATTCTTGGATGAAAGACTTTTTGAGTATCTTCATCATTGTGCACTCTCATTACAGCCACCAACTGTGACAGTGGGGAGGCTGAAAATTATTAAATTAAACAGAACTGAGAATTATTAAATTCCATTATGATTCATTAACACACTAAAATGGCTGATTTATAACTCAATATATACAATTCACATTGACACTGTAAATGGCGATTAGTTGTCAATATCAATAACACTACATTTAATGACCTGATTTGGAAGACTAATCTCATTAATCATTCATTTCCTCGAAGAAACAGGTGATAATGAGGTTTAATCACATCATTTAACAATGAGGACTAAGCTCATTTCAATGTGATGCATGTGTTGAGTAAGAGATCTTCTTTGAGGTGTTTGCATTCGCTGTAATCATATAATTTGCTTTACACAATGTGAAGTGGATGAAAAGCTGCTATTGAACATACTCAGAACTAGGGAAATAAACATTTGCATGGATATGCCTTTAGGAGGCACAGCATTTTCTCTTCATTACTTGTCCATGAGGATGAGTACCATGCTGGTCTAGTTCCAGGTGGTGGCACTGGATCAAATTACAAAATGCATCTAATGGCTGCATAACTGTGCCATCACTTGCCTCGGGGACTCAGAATTCTCATTTTTAAAAGCATATTTTTTCGCCAATACTTGGCACCCATAGCCATAAGGTATTTCTTCATTACATCATGTACACAAACAGTCTTACAGCAGTGGCACAGGGGAATGCTTGTAATGTTGAAAAATGTATGAAATTTCTAATTTCCTTACTGAGCATCATTCTAAACAGACATAAAGTGAAAATAAAGACAAATGAAAGCCTCTATAAGTGTGTGGGGTGGTGTTGGCAGAGACGTAAAGAGTACCTGAAAAAAAAAAAACTAATTAAAAGTACAGATACCTTCACACACAAATTACTCAATTACAAGTTACAAGTCACCAATTCCAATACCACTTGACTACAAGTCTTAAACCTGGTTTCATAGACAGGGCTTAGATTAAGCCAGGATTAGGCCTTAGATCAACAAAGGTCTTCAACCAGAGGTCCGCAGTGGTACTGCAAGGTATCCGTTGATTAATGTTTGATCACAAATATATATTTATATATATATATATATATATATACACTCACCTGAAGGATTATTAGGAACACCTGTTCAATTTCTCATTAATGCAATTATCTAATCAACCAATCACATGGCAGTTGCTTCAATGCATTTAGGGGTGTGGTCCAGGTCAAGACAATCTCCTGAACTCCAAACTGAAAGTCAGAATGGGATGGAAAGGTGATTTAAGCAATTTTGAGCGTGGCATGGTTGTTGGTGCCAGACGGGCCGGTCTGATTATTTCACAATCTGCTCAGTTACTGGGATTTTCACGCACAACCATTTCTAGGGTTTACAAAGAATGGTGTGAAAAGGGAAAAACATCCAGTATGCGGCAGTCCTGTGGGTGAAAATGGCCAGCAGCCATATCACCCTGTAGCCCAAGACTGGTTGCCCACTGAAGCTAAGCAGGGCTGAGCCTGGTTAGTACCTGGATGGGAGACCTTCTGAGAAAACCAGGTTGCTGCTGGAAGAGGTGTTAGTGAGGCCAGCAGGGGGTGCTCACCCTGTGGTCTATGTGGGTCCTAATGCCCCAGTATAGTGACGGGGACACTATACTATCAAAAAGCACCGTCCTTCGGATGAGACGTTAAACCGAGGTCCTGACTCTCTGTGGTCATTAAAAATCCCAGGATGTCTTTCGAAAGAGTAGGGGTGTAACCCCGGCATCCTGGCCAAATTTGCCCAGTGGCCTCTGTCCATCATGCCCTCCTAATCATCCCCATATATATATATACTGATTGGCTTCATCACTCTGTCTCCTCTCCACCAGTGAGCTGGTGTGTGGTGGGCGTTCTGGCGCACTATGGCTGCCGTCGCATCATCCAAGTGGATGCTGCACATTGGTGGTGGTTGAGGAGATTCCCCCTTCCATGTGAAGCGCTTTGAGTGCCTAGAAAAGCGCTATATAAAATGTAATGAATTATTATTATTATTATTATTGTTGATGCTCGAGGTCAGAGGAGAATGGGCCGACTGATTCAAGCTGACAGAAGAGCAACTTTGACTGAAATAACCACTCGTTACAACCGAGGTATGCAGCAAAGCATTTGTGAAGCCAACCACGCACAACCTTGAGGCGGATGGGCTACAACAGCAGAAGACCCCACCGGGTACCACTCATCTCCACTACAAATAGGAAAAAGAGGCTACAATTTGCACGAGGTCACCAAAATTGGACAGTTGAAGACTGGGAAAATGTTGCCTGGTCTGATGAGTCTCGATTTCTGTTGAGACATTCAGATGGTAGAGTCAGAATTTGGCGTAAACAGAATGAGAACGTGGATCCATCATGCCTTGTTACCACTGTGCAAGCTGGTGGTGGTGGTGTAATGGTGTGGGGGATGTTTTCTTGGCACACTTTAGGCCCCTTAGTGCCAATTGGGCATCGTTTAAATGCCACGGCCTACCTGAGCATTGTTTCTGACCATGTCCATCCCTTTATGGCCACCATGTACCCATCCTCTGATGGCTACTTCCAGCAGGATAATGCACCATGTCACAAAGCTCGAATCATTTCAAATTGGTTTCTTGAAAATGACAATGAGTTCACTGTACTAAAATGGCCCCCACAGTCACCAGATCTCAACCCAATAGAGCATCTTTGGGATGTGGTGGAACGGGAGCTTCGTGCCCTGGATGTGCATCCCACAAATTTCCATCAACTGCAAGATGCTATCTGTTACGAACCTCCAGTGGAACGTCCAGGGAGGGAGGAGGTTGGCAACAATAATAAAACCATTTCGGGTTGAAGGAACAAAGGATACCGATTTATCAACAAGTATGGCGTTTATTTACAACATTAAATAACCAAAAGGTACAACAGATACAAAAAGGTAAGTATCAAAAAGGTACAACAAAAAACAACTACAAACACTAGTATTTACCACCCTCTCTCCACCGAGAGAGTAAACCCCAGCACGAGGGTCAGACTTGTTACACACTACTGCACGGACTCCACTAACGCCACTGCAGTATCACCCAGCTCCGGTACGCTGTCTGTATAGAGACGTCTGTTCTCCACACACTCCTGTATCAGTCTGCCTGTTCTCTTCCCTTTGTAACAGCTCCCGCTCTCCTGCTGATTGCCAACAGGTGTGCACACTAGCTGATTGCCAATTGGAGACAGGTGTGCCCACAGGACCTGCAGAAGACAGACAAACAGCAGTACACCTGGGCAGACACACACACACACACACGTAACACTCCCCCCCATAAAATCAAACTAGGGGTTTGACTAAGGATAAGGTCACAATTCACTACCACGAGAAACAGAACAAAACAAAAAACACTCCCACCTAATCTCAGACATCTCCCATCCCCCCCAGCGGATGAATAAGGAAACTTCTCACCCGCGAGACAATGCGTCGGCTATCACGTTGTCAGCTCCTTTCTTATGACGGATCTCCAAGTTGTAACCCTGCACCAACAGAGCCCACCTCATCAGGCGTTGGTTGTGGTTATACATTTGGGACAAGAAAACCAAAGGGTTATGATCTGTAAATACAACAACTGGAGAGGGGTTGTAACCAACATAGACTTCAAAATGCTGCAAAGCAAGCAGCATTGCGAGGGTTTCTTTCTCTATAGTGGAGTAATTGAGCTGGTGTTTCTTGAACTTGACAGAGAAGTAGCTAACCGGATGACAGACATCTCCTTCTCCATCCTGCAACAGCACAGCACCAGCGCCGGTGGCACTCGCGTCCACCTCGAGCTTAAAGGGAAGAGAAAGGTTTGGCGCAGCCAGGACAGGGGCACAACAGAGAACAGATTTCACTGCTTCAAAAGCATGTTGACATTCGTCCGTCCACAGAAACGGAACAGTGGGACTACACAAACTAGTCAGAGGGGCGACAACTACTGAGAAGTTTTTGCAAAAACACCTGTAATACCCAGTCATACCAAGGAAACGACGGAGCTCACGTCTAGTTGTAGGGGCTGGGTAGGTTAGTACAGCAGTAACCTTGGCGTCAACAGGGCAGACCTGGCCATAGCCCACCTGCTTACCCAAGTACGTCACGGTGGCCTTTCCAAACTCGCACTTCGCTAAGTTCAGTGTCAGTGACGCTGCCGCTAACCTCTGGAACACCTCGGCCAAAATTGACATGTGACTAGTCCAATCGTCTGTGTACACTACCACGTCATCTAGGTAGACATTACAATTTGGGACAGTCCCTAATACTATATGCATCATGCGCTGAAATGTTGCAGGCGCATTTCTCAGTCCAAAAGCCATAACCGTATACTGCATGAAGTGGTCAGGGGTAACAAATGCAGAGATATCAGATGCCCGAGGGGTTAATGGCACCTGCCAGTACCCCTTCAGCAGGTCTAACTTAGTGATGTATTCCGCGGGACCAATACTATCAATGCAGTCCTCCATCCTGGGCAAAGGGAACGAATCTGGGACTGTTACTGCGTTTACCTTACGAAAGTCTGTACAGAAACGTAGCGTACCGTCAGACTTAGGGGTAAGTAAACATGGGGAACTCCATGGGCTACAGCTGGGCCTGGCTAACCCATTGCGTATTAAGTAATCAACTTCATCTTTCATAATATCTCTCTTAGCCAGCGGACAACGATAGGCATGCTGCTTTATTGGGGCAGCTGTCCCAATGTTGATATCATGATGCAGTACAGTGGTCTGGGACGGCACATCGCTAAACAGAGAGAGATGAGAAGTTATTAACAACATAACATCATCACGTTGAGCTGGGGAGAGGTAGAATAAATGTGCCTCTAGGTCGGACAAGAGCTCCGAATTGGGCAACCTACCACCCTGGTGACCTTCACCGAGTCCTGCTAAACCATCGTCAGGTTCCGCCCCGTCACAAACCAAGGAAGCAATGGTGTTGCCTGGAGCAGCAGTCTCCGGAGTTACTTCCTGCTTCACCTGAGCCGCTTCTCTGGAATGATAGGGCTTCAACATATTAACGTGACACAGGCGTTTCTTTCTTTTACGGTCAGGTGTATGAATGATGTAATCAGTTTCCGACACTTTGTTTTCCACCACATAGGGTCCTGAAAAACGAGCAGTAAGGGCAGCGCCGAGCACAGGGAGTAAAACCAATACTTGTTCACCTGGTTTAAATTGCCGTTCAACTGTTTTTCTGTCGAACCGCTGCTTCATGCCTTCTTGTGACCGAGCTAGAGCCCTCTTTGCCAGGGAGGTGGCACGGTGCAACCGCTCCCTGTTTTGGGATACAAAATCCAATACATTAACCTTCGGCAAGGAGCTAGACACCAACTGTTCCTTAAACACCTTAAGTGGTCCTCGTACGCTATGTCCAAACACAAGTTCAGTTGGACTGAACCCCAAAGACTCTTGCTTAGCATTGCGAACAGCAAAAAGCACGTACGGCACACCTTCATCCCAGTCTCTTTCTGTCTCATAGCAAAATTTCTTTAACGTGGACTTAAGCGTCTGGTGCCAACGCTCAAGTGCACCTTGTGATTCAGGATGATAAGCGCTAGACACGGAATGTGAAATTCCCAGCGCTTGCAACGTCTGACGGAAGGTCTTGGACAGGAAATTGGTACCTTGATCGGTTTGTACTACTTTTGGCAACCCAAAAGTAGTAAAGAATTTAGTTAGAGCTTTCGTGATCGTGGGAGCGGTGATGTTCCTTAATGGCACAGCCTCAGGAAAACGAGTGGACACGCACATCACAGTCAACAAAAACTGATTCCCTGACTTAGTCCTAGGCAAGGGACCAACACAATCCACAATAACATGCTCGAATGGTTCACCAAGAGCGGGAATTGGATGCAGCGGGGCAGGAGGCACGACCTGATTTGGTTTACCAACTATTTGGCATGTACTGCAAGTTTTGCAATAGCGCGTTACATCTGCCTTAATGCCTGGCCAGAAGAAATGCTCGAGCACACGGTTGTAAGTTTTAGTGACGCCAAGATGACCCGACCACAAATGTTCATGCGCTAACCCTAGCACATGCTGGCGCCATCCCACCGGAACTACAACCTGATAAACAGTGTCACAGCCCCCATTCAGATCATCTGCCGTCCCATCCCGAGGGACCCATTTACGCATCAACACCCCATCCTCAATAAAAAAACACTGCTGACTTGAGCACCCACTAGCATCACACTCAGCTGCAGCAAAACATCTAGCCAGGGTGAGATCACTCTTTTGAGCATCGATAAGGGCTTCACGGGTTAACGGCAAGGTTTTTTTAGGAACATTGACAGAGGAGGCAACACTTACAGGACCCTTCCCGAGACCGTTCTCTGCCTCACCACTAGAGGACAACTGGTCCCCCCTAAATATAGAGGAGAATAGCGAGTCCGAGAGATCCACCCCTTGGGCCTGCTTACGAGCCTGCGCCCTAGTCAATACACTGACCGAAAAAACTTCAGGGTGCTTCTGAACCAACTCGTCAGGTTCAGTTTCAGAGATAGGAGTATCCACCACCTCGGGGTCCGGATACACTTTTCCGCCAGCAATGTCATTTCCCATGATAAAATCTACACCATCAACAGGAAAATGAGACCGAACAGCCACGGGAAAAAAACCAGATGCTAGTTTGGACTGCACATGAATGGAATGTAAAGGAGCAGGCACAAAGCTCATCCCGATACCTCGAACTACCGTGCTCACATCACAGGCAGATTGAGGGGTCAATGGTAGTACGCTAGCCAGGATGAATGAGCGTGAGCCACCTGTGTCTCTCAGCACTGTGACCGGACGCTGATCCTCAGGTTTACCTGTGAGGGATACCAGTCCCTTGGAAATAAATGGCCTGAAGCATTCATCAGGTTCCTTCAAATCCAGCTGACTACCACAGGGAGATACAGTCTTAATCAACCCGACTCCTTTTGGTGGTTTAGCCACTGGAGGCTGAGGCTTTCGTTTATACAGAGCACAATCTGCGATAAGATGGTCAGGTTTGTGACAGTAAAAACAACGCTTTTCCCCTTGTGCCCCTGAGCTAACACGATTGTTCTGAGGGTTACTAGACTTCTTTACAGGATCATCATAAAAGGATGAGTAATGTCTGACAGACGTGTTCTTGTGTGTCAAAGCGAACTCATCAGCTAGCGTGGCAGCCTGCTGCAGCGTGGTTACCTTCTGTTCGTTGAGATAAACAACAATCTTTTCAGACACACAGTTCTTAAATGCTTCCAACAGCATTAACTCGCGTACTGAGGAGAAATCATCGGCTTTACATGCAGCACACCACCTATCAAACAAAACCCCTTGTTCTCTGGCAAAATTAATGTAAGTCTGACCTAACCCTTTTCTGAGAGCCCTAAAACGTTGCCTGTATGCCTCTGGCACTAATTCATACACCTGCAGAATGGCACTCTTAACTTTTTCATAAGAGAGGCTGTCTTGCACAGACAACGATGAGCAAGCCTCCTGAGCTTTCCCTGATAGTTTACACTGTAACAGAATGACCCACACGTCCTTTGGCCAACTCAGGGCAACAGCAATGCGCTCAAATGCAGTGAAATAGCTCTCAATATCGGTTTCACGGAAAACAGGGACCAGAGAAATATGTTTACTTACATCAAAGTTACTAGAAGCGTTAGATCCTGATGACACTGTGCCGGCAACAGCGGCTGGGAACTGCGCTGACTGCAACTCCAACTCACGCATTCTTATGGCTGTTTCTGCCTCCAACTTCTTTAGCTCCAACAACCTGGTCGATTCAACTTCTAACTTTCTAAGCTCTAACTCCCTCCTGAACTGGTGCTCGCGTTCTCGCTCCTCCTTCTCCAACTGGAGTCGAGCTAAACGAACCTTCAGCCGCGCGTCTCCTCCAGAAATAGGAGAGGATTCCACGGACAACGGATCATACCTCGGCATCGTACACTGCTTATCCACGCCCTGCTTCACACCGGCGGGTGTAACTGCTGCCGCGGCGGGCAAATCTAATGAACTCAAAACACCGCTCTGCACTAACCCATCAGTCACAGCTGCCCGTAACTCTTCTTTAACCAGGGAACTAGACACAGGAAAAATATAATGTTTAGCGATAGCAAACAGGTCAGTTTTCTTACATCCATCAAGCTGCTCTAGCGTAGGGTTTGCTACAAACTCCTCTAAACTAAACACAGCCATCCTCACCACATTAGCTACCTGGCCAACACAAACTAACAACACAACGAACAACTGTACGCAGGCACGCAACAACAAAAACGCGTAGGTTACACAATAGAACAATCACATACCAGCTCCCTCCAAAGAATAACCACTTCCCCAGGACCTGCCTACCCAAAACTTAGCCTAAGCTGTCTTCTGGGGCTTGCCGGGCTCGAGGCGACTTTAAAGGCGAACTTCGGCGGCCGAGGCCCCGAAAGCCTACCCCCGACAGGGATCTCGTCCCCACCCAGGATTCGCCCCGAAAATAATAAAGGAAAAATAACAACCAAGTGCCCGATGGAAAGACTGCAGAACAGTCTAGCTAGACACTTCTAACTAGCTGGGGAAAGATTTTCTCTGGAAAGACTAGACAGCGAAAACCCACACGAAACAATTTTAACACCAATAGAAATGACAATTGCTTACCACTTTCTCCCATACAACCCGAAATGTTTGGGAAAACAGATCCCGGACGAGCCCCCAAATTGTTACGAACCTCCAGTGGAACGTCCAGGGAGGGAGGAGGTTGGCAACAATAATAAAACCATTTCGGGTTGAAGGAACAAAGGATACCGATTTATCAACAAGTATGGCGTTTATTTACAACATTAAATAACCAAAAGGTACAACAGATACAAAAAGGTAAGTATCAAAAAGGTACAACAAAAAACAACTACAAACACTAGTATTTACCACCCTCTCTCCACCGAGAGAGTAAACCCCAGCACGAGGGTCAGACTTGTTACACACTACTGCACGGACTCCACTAACGCCACTGCAGTATCACCCAGCTCCGGTACGCTGTCTGTATAGAGACGTCTGTTCTCCACACACTCCTGTATCAGTCTGCCTGTTCTCTTCCCTTTGTAACAGCTCCCGCTCTCCTGCTGATTGCCAACAGGTGTGCACACTAGCTGATTGCCAATTGGAGACAGGTGTGCCCACAGGACCTGCAGAAGACAGACAAACAGCAGTACACCTGGGCAGACACACACACACACACACACACACACACGTAACACTATCCTATCAATATGGGCCAACATTTCTAAAGAATGCTTTCAGCACCTTGTTGAATCAATGCCACGTAGAATTAAGGCAGTTCTGAAGGCGAAAGTGGGTCAAACACAGTATTAGTATGGTGTTCCTAATAATCCTTTAGGTGAGTGTATATATATATATATATATATATATATATATAAATATATATAAAATAAAACATTGGTAAAAACATCACAAAGTCTTGAGAGGAGAGCATTCACGTTTGTTTTCTAAAGTCGAAATAATACTGATCTTCAATATTGCAATCGACATAGTCTTTTAAACATCTACAGATACTCCCAGTAAAGCTCAAGTGTTCAAAAAGGCATAAGTAAACCAATATCCTTCAAAAAGGTCTCTTTAATATAATGGATACATAAAATAATGCGACCTATAGTTAAAGCCAAAAAATGTCATTAAAAACGGATGCACACAAAAAGATTTATCTGGAGTTTTACATCATCAATTCATGATGTTCGGTGACTGAGAGCTGCATTTCATGCAGGATTGAAATGGTGGCTAGCAAACAAAAACAATCTATAGAGTTTTGATGTTTGTCGTAGAAGTCACACTGCAGGACTGTGTCAAATCTTTTGACACTGCCAGAATTTTGTTGAAGGTAAAATTTTATCGCAGCGCTCATTAATCGGCTGTCGGGGAACATGTAAAACTAGCGATCAAAGACTTCCGACTTTGGCCTAGGATCAGAGGGAATCTTTTAGGATTCTCAACAGTTGTCTCAGATGGCCAAATCATGCCCAGAATCATACAGTGTGAACCCGCCTTAAGGGAAAAATGCACAACATATAGTACCTTCAATTAGCCTGGCTAACAACCCATTGCGCTTTGGAGGAGGAACTACAAAAACGAAGAAAAAGTGCTAAAAACTACAAAACATGGCGAATATGCGAAAACCAACGGTGAGAGGTTCAGATAAAGGTATGAGTGACTAATCAAAGTTTAACCTGATAACATTTTTGTATTTAATGCTATCCGTGTTATATTCCATCTGAATAACAATGTGGACTTTTATAAAGACCTGTGTGGCGAGCAGGACGAGGCCGAGTGACGTGAGAGCGGCGCGAGGCCGGTGGCGTGAGTGGTAATGAGCGACACCTGTGAGACGCACCGGTCTCGCATCTCTCACGAAGGAGCGGAAGCATAAAGGAGGAGCGACGACAGACTCATTACCACTCACGCCACCGGCCTCGCGCCGCTCTCACGTCACTCGGCCTCGTCCTGCTCGCCACAACCTGTTAGGCCATTAACTTTTAAATGCATCATTATGCATTAATATGAGGAGAGTTTTCCACCTGAAAATCACACGCGACTGCAGATTAACGTGCTACTGCATTTCTCTCCGATATGGTATGAAATGAAATCTGGAGGGTTTAAACTGTGACAAGATGATTGACAGGCCAGTTTACTGTGACAGGATGCGACAGAGAGCAACCGTTAAAGGCGCAATTGTATGACGTGCTAGTTTGTCCCAAAGCTTGTCTACTTTTTGCTACAAACTCAAAAGTATCTACTTTTTCTTCACAAAAAGAGTACATACTTTTAGGGTGTAGTATAAGTAGTGAATTGAGATGCAGCATGAGGCTATCATGGAAGAAGTGGGAAACTCCTACTACACGATGATACCCACCCTACAGGCTGCAAAAATATATTAATTGTCACTCGTTTTTTGAAAGAGGACGAGTCCATGAAGTAGTGGAGCACCTGTTAACCATAGCCACTGCTGAAATGGGTTATGCCCGGACACTGACAGATACCATTTTAGTAGAGTTAAACAAATCTGGTCTTAAGCCATCAAAGTAAAAAAGCCAAGTTTGTGATGGTGCATCTCTGATATCAGGAAATGTTTGTTGAGTCCAGAAGCTGTTACAAGAAAAACTTAAAAAGGACATCCCTTATGTTCACTGCCTTAACCATCAGTTTCATTTGGTCTGAAATTGATTCCCATGGTCCAGAGCTGCGAATGGAAGCTCTAGGGCTGCTGAAAGAGATTACTGCACTCAACTTCCTGTTCAATGCAAACCTTGAGTACAATGTGCTCACATTGTTAAATCCATCAAATAAGCTTCTGCAGAGAGAGGACACTGACTTTTGGACAGGTTTGGGCATTGTGGCCAGTGCAAAAGAGCACACTTCATTGTGATGAGGGATATACAAAAGTGTGGGAGAAAGCCACGGCTGCTGCTGATGCACTGCCGAGATCCATGATCCCAAAGCAAATATGCACAGCAAACAAGAATATGGATGCTTACTTGGTGGAAAAAAGACAGGTCAAAGAGATGATGACATAGAGGTGGTGCGGCGGCTTCAGCCATGGGGATTTCAGCTCGAGTTAGCGGAGGCATGATGGGTATCTCTAGAAAATGTTAACCAAATCAAGCATCAAATGTTTTATAGAAAGGAATTTTATTGAAATTAATGACATTGTTTAAGTGCATAACATTTTAAACAATCTGGTTAACATGCTTTTGTGTGCTCATTCTTTCACTGAAGCCTCTCCTCTGCAGCTTTGTAATTCAACGTCCTCTGAGTGGCGCAAGCTGTTAAACCACGTGCCACAAACCCCGAACCATTCCGCTCGTGGGCTCGAATCCTGTGTGGCACATGCCCAGACCGCAAGAGGTACTGTGGCCAGAAGTGGTGCAAAAGTTGTTTCAATTCCAGACATGGTGTCTATCTGAGAAAGGAACTCGATAAAAATAAAAGGCAGCAAATTTGTATAAAAATTCTTAATTTTGAGTTCATTTTAACTTGTACTTCTGAAACAACTGGGTGTTTTTTTTTTGTCAAATTTGGCACACTTGTAGTGATGGTAATGACCAGTAATTGGACCAATTTTGGAGTCTCTAGGACCAACTCTATAGCACCACCACCAGTTCAAAAATTAACTTTTCTAATGGTTATAACTTTTAAACCATTTGATCTAGAAAAAATTAACTTAGTACACCTGATTCCGCTCTTCATGCTGATCACATTCAACATCTCACATTAAAACTCTGCCCATTACAGTAGTGACCATTTTGAAAGGTAAAGTATTCCGGGTTTTTTCGCTACTTCTCATTCAAATTTTGCCCAATTCTTACAGAAATTGGCTCAGATGATCTTTGGACCGAGCCACACAGAAATGACAGAACAGATTTTTGACATTTGCTACCGTTCCCGAGAAATAACTTTCTGAAGTCGACTGTCACTATGTTTGTTCTCATATGTGCTTAAATGATTGCTGTGCTGTTGTGCTTTGTCCCAAAATACATTTGGTAATTTTAGTGATTCTTGTTTACCAAATTTCCATGTTTTATAGCGAACCGCAGATGTTTAGAAAATATGATCAATTTAATAATTGAAGATCTTACAACAGAACTGAATCAATTGAACTGACTTCAGCTGAACAATAACACTATTTGCTATTAAAGCTGCCGTAGTCAAAATGAACTCTGTTTGCATCATTAAATCATTTTCCTGTTATCACTGTCTGTGTTGTATAAAGCACTATAGTATGCGTACATAGGTGGCTTGACTTGACTTGCAGTGGTGAGTTTTTATGCCTATCTAGGAGATTTAAAGGAAAATACAGTCAAACATGATCATTATGGGGAACATATATATATTTTTTTAAATGTAGCCTATGTAATAATAAATTGTTAACATTAGGAGAATTATAGTATATTGATGAGTGCTTTAAAGCTACTGGATATGGACTAAAATTCAAAAAGCCCTAAATTTAGTGTTTTTAAAGCTGAATCATGTAATTAATTCATATGAAAATACTTGCTCATACCCCTAAATGTGCAGAGCCAAATATAAGTCATTAATTTGTTGGTTTCCCTCAAAATTGTAAACATTGTGATGCTATTCAAACACTGACACAGCAACAATCATTGTTTGAAGTTCAATTGGCTGGATAGCAAATGAGTCATTGAGCTTTTTGCCCAGCATATGAGCTTTATCAAACATATGACTGAAAATACTTGGGTGCTTCCTGTAGACAGCAATGTTAAACACAAGTGTATAGCGACACTTCACCCTCTCTGTGTCACGGCTCATCTTAGAGTGATGATCTGAAAGAGCACATGAGGACGAGGAGGCCACCAATTTATCAAATACTGTCAGTTTTTTTCAGCTTTCTGCAAAAGTTTTCTCTCGGATGACAAATGAAATTGAAGACTTGATTGATGGCCGTCTTATCCAGGGGCTCAAGAGACTCAACGAACAAACAAAAGCATATCCTTCATCTTCTATTTCATGTCTTATCAGTCTTGACCCCAAACTAGACAGCATGTATCTGTTTGCTGAGATCTCGATGACTTTGGGATAAAAGTTTTTAAATAATAAATGGCTGGGTAAAAGCTAACAGGGCTGCGTGGATATCCATTGGTTTTGCCAGTCTGTGTTGTATAAAACGAGAATTTAAAATTCTAGACTATGACTAAGACAGACTATGACTATACTAAGACAGATTTAGTGGGACATGTCTTTTTTCTTGTCATTTTAATGTCCTGAGTCAGTGTTGTGCTTTATGGTTGCCATTCAAACCTAAAACAAGTAATCAAGTATTAGCACAAAGGCTGCAGAAGCAGAAGTAAGTAAGTAAAATGTATTTGTATAGCACATTTCTCAGATAAAAATCACAAAGTGCTTCACAACAAAAGAAAGAAATCACAAGTCTATAAATACATTACAGCACATAATCAAATTAAACACACGTACACAGTGTCCATCCCCATTGTCACTGTATATTGTTTTAGGATTAAAACAGGAAACTCAGTCGTATTTACACAGCATATTTAAGAATAAAAAAAGTATCTCATGATTATAAAATACTAATAGTTACTAGTAGTTCAAGTGAATTCAGTAACATTCCATGATGCTGAGTGACATTTCACTCAGCATCAGGTCCGACCATCTGTGTTTTTGTCTGCTGTATTCATGGTACCAGGACATCTAATAGCTTGGTAATTCAATAGCAAGAACAGATAAAAGCTACGTTTTTGGCCTGATACGTGACCAGGCCTGATACGTGACTGGGACACAGCCAGAGCTTCAGAAGCTTATCATGATTAGCTAGGGCTGTGCAATATTGACAAAAAATCTCAATATTTTCTGGGATTTTGTTGATAACAATAATTATAGAGGACATTTTGCTGAGTGTGGTTTTGTGCTGGTATCTTGACTGGTTTACGCCTGTCTTAGACAGCTCATAAGCTTTCAATAGTCTTCATATTCTGCAAAGAGGTTAGTTCACAGCAGTGACAATTTTTTTTTTTCATTTGCAGCCTTAAACTGAATTCCAAGGGCATTTTACCATTTTTCTAAGCTTTACCAATCAAACTGATTTAATTTGATTGGTAACAGTCTATAAGTGTCCTATTGTTCTAATTTAACATAAGAACAATAGGACACTTATAGACTGTTACCAATCAAATTAAATCAGTATAAACACAATCATTTTTGCACTGCTAAAGTGGCACAGAAGCATAGCATTTAGATGTATTTTCACTCCAATTAGAATTTCATAAATAATCCTATGATATTAATGTTTTAAAATATTATTGAAATATATGAATACAGTGAATATAAATATATATATATTTTTTTGCATGTTAGAATGTTGCAAAGCTAATGAGGCTACAGTAATATGCTCAAATACACAGTAAAACTGTTAAAATAGCCTACATTTATTTAGATTTAGCCATTTTATTGATACTTTTGGTATTTCATTGAATGGGAGTTGGAGTAAAGTTGGGAAACCAACATTTTAGATACTTAGAAATTACTTGGGAAGTACGCACATGCAGAAATCACTATTACACAAAATCACCATCATCAGCTGGCAGTAAAAGTTTTAAGATTCAATGTACAAAATTCTAGATTATTTACAACACTAAAAAAAATTAAGTACACTGTGAGAATTTTTTTTGAATAAAAACTCTTAATTTCATATATAATTCCAGTTACTTAATTTAATTAATTAATTAATTAAAATTACTAATATAGCCTATTAGAAGATATTCAGGAGCCGTATTCACAAAACATCTTAGGACTAAAAGTAGCTCCTAACTTGCCGACTTAGGAGAAACTCTTAAAAATAATGGGTGTGTCAGTCCTAAATATTTGCTCTTAGAGTTCTTCACAAAGCATTTTAGCACTAAAGCCAGCTCCTAAATCTGTGAAAAGTTAGTAGTTGTCAAGAGGACTCCACTAAAACTAAATCAAAAATAATCCTAAAATGGCTGTTGCCGGCAATCCATCCAATACACTGTACACCATTGAGGCAATAGGTGATAGAGCATTGGGTGCTGAGCCGTTACTTCATAAATGCAATCAACATTTTGATTTATAGATTTTAATGACATTGGCTATGTGTAGGTTTTGGTGTATGTGCAGGCAAAAGGCATTGAATTATGGAGTTGAAGTTGAAAATAATGTCCCATTGTCGGCGCTGATAGCATTGTGGGCATCTCGGCTGCTCAAGTGACCCGATTTCGAGCTCCGGCTCGTGTATAATGGAATATGAGCATGCTCATTAAAAAAAAGCAAATGCATAACTTACAAGTAATTATATCTTTAATGTCCAGCTCAATTTTCTCTTAATGCAGGCCTCCTTGAGTTTCCTGTCTCCGTGTGTGCTTGGCCCATTCAGGCTTGACCATCACATTGCGGTGGGAAAATGTCGCAGACATCTGGGGCTCATGGCAGCAGCCTCTCCTGTGCTGCCTTTGGGTCTGCTTTACATGAATGAATGAATGAATGAATGAACTCTCTATGGACTCAAGACAGGTTCCCTTCGCTGACAGCAGTTCACATTCCAGGAACCTTATACCTTGCAGCGGTCTCAGATTTTGAGCCTTTTCGGCGAGACAGTAGGTGGACCTCTTTGCGTCACTCGATTCAGTGTTGCCTGCGGTTCTTCCAGTCTCATCCGACACCTTTGGGGATAGATACCTTTGCTCATCCAAGGCCGGATTTGAGGCTATATGCATTCCCTCCGGTCAAGTTCATCCCTGCAGACCTTTGCAGAGTGAGGGAGTGCGGAATTCGCTTCCTCCAGGTAGCCCCGTTCTAGCCATACCAGACGTGGTTTTCGGAGCTGAGCTCCTTGGTGGAAGGGTCCCCGTGGAAAATTCCAATTAGGAGAGTTCTGTTGTCTCAGCTCCAGGGCAGGATTTGGCATCCTTAATCTGAGATATGGAGGCTGTAGGTGTGGCCAAACAGAGTCTTCTGGTCTTCCCAATAATGTTTGGGAGACCATTTTTGGGTTGTTTTGGAGGGGTTATTAGAACCTCCTTTCGAACCTTTGGAGTCAGTTCCTGATCGGATTCTGACTGTCAAGGTGGCACATTGGTTAGCATTAGCCTCTCTCAGCGTGTGGGGGCTCTGCGGGCTCTTTCTGTGAGTGGGCCTTGCATTTTAATGTTCCATTCTGGTGAAGGTGTTTCTGCGTCCCAGACTTGGTTAGGTCCCCAAAGTTTTGTCCACATCATTTCACTCTCAAGTGGCCATGCTTTTTTCTTTCTTTCCTCTTCCCTCTCCCTCCATGGAGGAAGATAGGCTCGATTTGCTTTGCCCTGTTCGGGATTTAGGGTGTATGTGGACTGCTCTGGCTGGTGGTGCAAGTCATCTCAGTTGTTTATATGCTTTGGGGCTGGCCACAGAGGGTTCGCCACCTCTAAGCACAGGATCTCTCATTGGGGGAGAGATGCAATTTCTTTGGCTTATGAGGTGCAGAAGATCCCTTTACCTCTGAGCTCACTCTACTAGGAGTGTTGTGTCTTCCCAGGCTCTTTTTAGAGGAGTCCCTTTAGAGGACATTTGTGTTGCGGCAGGTTGGTCCTCCCTGCACACTTTTATCAAGTTTCAGAACCTGGATTTGGATGCAGCCCGTGGTTCCTCAGTTATTTCCAGCATTTTCAGTATTTTTTTGGTTGAGTTTGGTCTGGTTCTTAGCTTGGCTTGTGTGGTATATATTTCCCATTGCGTCATCATTACTCGGCGTTGAGTGAACCTATGAAAGAGAACATCTCGGGTTACTTACGTAACCCATGTTCTCTGAATAGGGAACGAGATTCTGCGTTCGCTGCCAAGCTCCTTTCACTGCCCAGGGGGGCTTCTTCTTCAGTAGAAAATCTGAGGAGCAGATGGCACGTTCACTGTATCAAGAGTGGGTGACGTAGCGCTGCTACCAAGGGCGTTTCCCATAGCTTAATCGATACGCAGCGTGTCATTCCCCATTCTAGGATGTCTGATCTGCCTTGTGTATGGTTGAAAAAGTTACAAAAATCTAAAAATAAATTGATACGGTTTACACATGTTGATGTATCCCTATAGAAAGAGTAGCACATTTTAAAATGGTACACAATATAATCAATTAAAGAGCTCCTACATATTTTAAAGGCTCCTAATTTTGTTTTGGAGGTCTCCTACAACAGGTTTACATGCATCAAAGGTCAAAAACAATTTTATTTTCTCATAATATACATTGCACATCACCACATTTTTCAATGACTCTCAAACGACTCGATTGATGAATCAATCTCTCTAAATCCCTCCTTTCTGTGAGCTACTCTGCTCTGATTGGCCGGACAGCTCAGTCTGTTGTGATTGGTCTACCACATATAGCGCCTGTCGGAAGCTACATGCCCATTGCCATAACTGAGCGTCAGCTCCATCCGGAGGCTTCATACAGCTCAGCGACTTAATTTTATTTAATTTTAACATTTGCTCTCCTTAACAGTCAGAAGCAAAGCATGCTGGGAACTGGAAATCTGTTGTAACTCATTCCGTGAATGTGTGTGTATATATATATATATATGTGTGAACATACATTCACATTTATACAGGAACATGTATGTGCAATATACAGTATGCACATACATACAGTATACAGTACACAATAAAGGATAAAACTTTGTGAATATTACATGTAATACTATTTTTGTCTTCATATATAGTGCTGAGAACAGGCGCGCTCAACTCCCAAACCGTTTTTGGGTGCAAGTTATAAAAAAGTTATCAAATAAAGATGAAAAACCGCACTCTCTAGTTATATCTCATGTTTTCATTAATACCATGTCCACACAGAAGCGTTTCAGCCTAAGCCATCATCAGTGTGTGTTCATATATAGCCATACATGGTCAATGCATACATTGCAGTATATTGAAAAATATAAGCACTAGTTTTCCATATATGAAAATGTATTATGTAATATATCGCATTATATTTAGCAGTATATTCCCATATATTTTTGTTCCATAAGGGTAAGCCTATCTACAGTACATTAGACTTGTAGGATGAATGTTCAAGATCACCTTAGTGATTCCTCCCTCATCCATTTGTCCTGTTATCAGAAGTACGCGGAACTGTTGTTGCTCCAGTGAAGACAGCATCATTGATTACAATGGGTTCCTTTTTTTTTTTTTTTTTACGTGACACGACAAGTAGTTCACGTCCAGTGTAGAAAGAGTGTTAGTGATTGGAATACGGCACACATGTGTGTCTGTCTTGTTAGGTAGCTCACTACAGTTTCATACATAGCTAATATATAGAAGCAGTCAGATAAAAGTCATTTGGAGAGACAGAGAGACTAAAGACTAAGATAAGACAAAAGCCAACAGGGTACTGAGTCACTACTGAAGAAATCACTTGAAACTTTCCGGCCTTCTTTAACCTCCAAAGGGTTTCTTGTTTAGCCAGGAAATGTATTTGCCTCGGCTTTCAAACCATGACATTATGTCAAATTAACAGCACGGCTCGCTGTTTGTCTCCATAGCAGGGTGGAAATGCAGTTGGCTACATTAATCTCTTCTTGGGCGGCACTGCTTAGAAGACTAAAGCTGGTGCTCTAATAATGAACAACAACAGGACTGAGTACACTTGACGTACCATCAGCTGTCCTTTCCTTTCATTATAGCTAATAAATGTGCTTTGTGTGAGGGGGAGCCGGTGTGTGTGCGGGCAGGGAGTAAATGGCTGTGGCACTGTGGATCCTAATGGCTATAATGTGATACAGTGGGTTCATAATTCAGGTTGGGATGCAGGGTGATTAAATCTTCATTACCAGCAGACTGTTTCCTCTCCTGTAATTTATATTACTCTTTCTTTTAAATGATGGATGGACCCAAACAGTTTATGGATACAAAAACAGAGCACAAAAATCAGCAAATACAGCTATGAAGAGAAAAGAGGACAGACTGTCTGTAATGAAAATGACTTGTGATTGTTCTAGGAAAAAGTACAACAAAAGCTAATTAAAATATCCAACTGTTAGTAGGCTAAATAAACCATTTAGTAGTAGACATGGAATTGAATAGACTGTGTGTAGGGAACACTTTATGACATACAAAATAGGCAGTGCACATAGTCATAAAGTTTGTATTAAAACATGTTTGGCCTGGCAAGCCAGTTGAAGCACGACTCATCACTGTCGTTTGCTCTTGCAAAATGGCAGTCTGGATACACAATCTGCACAGATTACATTAACTCAATTTGTTCTCAATGGCGAGTCTTTCTGAAAAGCAGATTATGCATTCTCCATGTTTATCATAGACACATTTCAGGGAAATTGATTTCAGTTTTCATTTTAAACTAAGGTTACTGGTAATGAAAAAATAATCAGAAATCAGAAGAGCTTTTACACCAGGTACAAGAAATGAAAGTCCAATTTAACTCACGCGCTTTATGTCTTTTCCAAACGTCTCGCTGAAGCTGGTTCCCAAAATCTCAAACTGAACGTGGGAATTTGATCCATTGTCCATGAAGTCCATAATTCCGGTGAGACCAGTTATACGGCCCTGTGGGAACAAGACAGTCTGAATCAATAAACAATAAAGTGACACAGTAAAAAGAACTGATCCAGATCAAAGTGCAATGTGCTGTACCCTTTTATACATTTAACTTTACCAATTGCAATTTCAAACCTTTAATCTTTCTTGGGCTTTACAATATGAATGACCTCGTGGTCTGGGGCCAGTGGGAGAAAGGTTTGGCTCAGTGTGCATTACCGCTCCTTTCCCAATTTGACCAGTACTCAATGTATATCATCAGTTCATTTTACTGTGTGTTTTACATTTTACAGCTGCTGTTGAGTGAGTAGATGTGCAAAAGTGTGAGGTGCATACACATATAACAACAGCTGGCATACAGAAACAGCTATATCTGGAGATGTGTTTTTAAAACTGATTAAATTTAACTAGACACTAGACAACGGTTCATGACCCACTGATAACTAAGGTGGGAAAAAAGTAATTCCCTTCCAAGGGAACTCGCGCTGCGTCAACAATGACGCTGTGGGAATGCTCTGTGGGATTGCGTCGTGAAGCATGTGTGAAATCAGTCCAATGGTGTAACGGCCCATCAGAGGCGGGTGACATCACGGCCATGAAACCATAAAGCATGCCCAAAGAATGCAACGCTAGTTTTTTGTGTCTTCAGTAAGTGCTCTCTGTGAACTTATTTTGTCTTATTTGGTGTTGTCTGTCCTGTTACAAGCATATATATCATATAATGCTGAGCAAAGAGCAGTTTAGATTGTGTATTTATCCCTGCCCACACTACATCACGAGTGAGGATACACATGATTTATGCATTTTTTGTTTAGGAACAGAGCACGCACAGTCAAGTTTTGAAGGGGGCGGCTCTGAGCATTGTGGACAGCTTCCATTACGGACACTCCTGCCTGGCACTCTTCAAGGAGGGCGCTGCAGGCTTGTGTGTTCCACAGGTTCTGGTCCTGCTGCTGCCGAGGTACAGTTGGGATTCAGGTCATGGGGACCGTGCAAATAGATTTAGCAGCCTCAACAATTTGAAAAAGCCAGCTCCTCACACGTGCCACTCAAAAACAAAGTGTCGCTACCCAAGCTCCCCCACAGAGAGAATGGGGGTCGTGGAGGCGCTCTCAGCCGCTGCCTTCGTGGGGTAAGACAGATTTGAGGACCGTTATTATCTCCAGGGAAGAGGTCCTGACGCCAATGGGACCAGAACTCTGAGGGCAGTCAAGTGTTCAACACCTCATTATACGGTGCCCATTTACCTTTGGTGCTCTCAGGGGCCGTTCTGCTAACCCTGCCACCTAGTGTGCTTCGGGGCACAGTGGTCTCCAGCGAGCACATATCTCAGTGTCATAGCATTGTTTTTTTTGATAGTTAGTTGGAGAGTGATTGCCATTCCATTGTATTTCTTTTTTTTTATTTGTCAGCGTGGTTTATTTAAGGCATCGTATTCTCTGAATATTTCGGATTTGTTTCTGCATTTTTCTTTTGGTAGGTAGTTTTAGAGGTTTGGGATAAATAGTTATGGGAATTATGTTTTGATTATTTCATTGATTTGGCGACACTCTTGTTTTCCTGGTTCTCTGATTATTTGTTTTTCTTTTACATTCATAATGTGTTTTGTAACGTCATTTACACCTCTTCAAATAAAACGTCTTCAACGTTAATTATTGTCTTCCTGGTTGTTTCTGCTACTCGCACATGGCAACAGTTGTGTCACACGTAAATGTTGCGCAATCATCCCATTTACATCTTTAAGCACGTAACAATATATATATTTACTACAGTAATTAAGCCAACTACAATATGCTATATGTACTTTACTATTTGAAAACCATAAATATTCCCCATATTTTTTTTACATTTTTTTTTAAGGTGGATACACTGCAGGTAAGCTGGAAAAAACTGAAAAACTGGAATGCTTGAATTAGAAACACCAATAAAAGTAATCCATAGTTCTCAGTTGGTTTTGTATGTGTAGTCTATACACATAATTTGACATGCACCAGACAAAGTATTTTATGTAGATTCTAATAATCAACTGAAATATATGTAAAATTAAATAGAATCATTGATTGGCACAGATTAATCAGCACAAACTATAAATCAGTCAACTAATAGCTGGGTATTAAACAGGAATTATTGCAAAATATAAACCAGCATTAGTATAACTAAATATAAAACTATTAAAAACATTTTGTTTAATTGAAATAAAGATGAAATCAAACTATAATATATAAATATTAGATTTAAAAAATGAATAAATATTGTCTTGGCAACTAAAAAAACTGGAAAAAATATTTAAAAATAATTTTAGCTAATAAAAAGCTAATAAAATAACAAAAGCACATACAAAAATACTGAAAAAATTTTAATAAAAAAGCAAACTCAAAATATGAACACAAACTATGATGGTATATAAATAATATTAAAATGAAACTGTCATAAACCTACGGAGCCCCCCTAGTCCCACTTTGACAAAAAAAATTATTATAACTATCTCGTGGCCTCAAGATACTATTGTCAGGTTGCTGTAGGCTGCTGAAGACGAGGACACGGAATCTACGATATAGGTATTTATTTACAAACTTTACTTCCATAAACATACAAGAACAAAGGGAAAGGAACTCCAGGACTTCAAAACACACAACCATACACGGACGACGACCAACAAACACTGAGGGAAAACACAGGGCTTAAATGAACAGGGACTAATGGGATGATTAACAGAACACAGGTGAAGGGAATTACTAATCAGACATAGCGGGAAAAACTAACAGGACTGAACCAAAAGTCACAAAAGACGGGGGAAACAAGATCTCAAAACAGAACTAAACAACATTGAAACCGTGACAGTACCCCCCCCTCTCCGAAGGCGCGACCTCGCGCCGTATAACATCCAAAGGGGTGGGAGGGTGGGCGCCCTGGAGGCTGACGAGGGCCTGGTGATGCAGGGACGGGAAGCCTCCAGGGCGGAGCTGGTAGCTTGGGGAACCGGGGTGGAACCGGCTGTGGACGTGGCCATGGCGGAGCGGGCTGTGGTCGTGGCCAGGGCGGTGCAGGCTGTGGGCGTGGCCACGGCGGAGCTGTCGGACCCTCGGGCGTCCAGGGCGGAGCTGTCGGACCCTCGGGCGTCCAGGGCGGAGCTGGATGTGGGCGTGGCCACGGCGGAGCTGGACGTGGGCGCGGCCAGGGCGGAGCAGGACGTGGGCGTGGCCAGGGTTGAGCAGACGAACCCTCGGGCGTCCAGGGTGGAGCTGTCGGACCCTCGGGCGTCCAGGGCGGAGCTGTCGGACCCTCGGACGTCCAGGGCGGTGATGACCCTTCGGACGGCCACGGTGGTGAAGACCCTTCAGGCGGCCACGGTGGTGAAGACCCTTCAGGCGGCCACGGTGGTGAAGACCCTTCAGGCGGCCACGGTGGTGAAGACCCCTCAGGCGGCCACGGTGGTGAAGACCCTTCAGGCGGCCACGGTGGTGAAGACCCTTCGGGTGGGCGCCCCCCCAAAATTTTAATGGGAAAATTGACAAGACAGGGGGGATCCGGCAGCAACGAGAGTCTTGGGCTGGGCAGGACCAGCGGTGACGAGGACTTTGAACTAAGCAGGACCAGTGGCAAAGGAAACTCTGGGCTGGACAGGACTGGCGCAGGATCAGTGGGCTCTAGCGCAGGATCAGCGGGCTCTGGCGCAGGATCAGCGGGCTCTGGCGCAGGATCAGCAGGCTCTGGCGCAGGATCAGCGGGCTCTGGCGCAGGATCAGCGGGCTCTGGCGCAGGATCAGCGGGCTCTGGCGCAGGATCAGCGGGCTCTGGCGCAGGATCAGCGGGCTCTGGCGCAGGATCAGCGGGCTCTGGCGCAGGATCAGCGGGCTCTGGCTCTGGCGGGCAGGCGACGGGCTCAGGCTCTGGCGGGCAGGCGACGGGGTCAGGCTCTGGCGGGCAGGCGACGGGCTCAGGCTCTGGCGGGCAGGCGACGGGCTCAGGCTCTGGCGGGCAGGCGACGGGCTCAGGCTCTGGCGGGACGGCGACGGGCTCAGGCTCTGGCGGGCAGGCGACGGGCTCAGGCTCTGGCGGGCAGGCGACGGGCTCAGGCTCTGGCGGGCAGGCGACGGGCTCGGATTGGCTGGACGGAACCAGCGGTGCAGGCTTGGCTGGGCTGGACGGAACCAGCGGTGCGGGTTTGGCTGGGCTGGACGGAACCAGCGGTGAGGGCTTGGCTGGGCTGGACGGAACCAGCGGTGCGGCCTTGGCTGGGCTGGACGGAACCAGCGGTGAGGGCTTGGCTGGGCTGGACGGAACCAGCGGTGCGGGCGTGGCTGGGCTGGACGGAACCAGCGGCAAAGGAAACTCTGGCACTTCGGGACCGATGAGAGGAGGAAGATCGGTGAAGTCATCAAACTCGGAATTAACCTTAACTGTGCAGGGAAGCTCAGGCTCGGCAGGCGTGCAGGGAAGCTCAGGCTCGGTCATCACCAACCCAGGGTCGAAAAGAGGCCAGAATATAGAGTGGTGTCGGGCTTCCACTCGACCACCTCCTCCACTGCGGCCTCCACGGGTCCCACAAAATATAGCCAAACGGGTCCCCGCAAATGGATGTCCTCTCTCCCGCTCGGTCATCTTCGGTTTCCTTACTTCTTTAGTAAGGGTTGGTCGTTCTGTCAGGTTGCTGTAGGCTGCTGAAGACGAGGACACGGAATCTACGATATAGGTATTTATTTACAAACTTTACTTCCATAAACATACAAGAACAAAGGGAAAGGAACTCCAGGACTTCAAAACACACAACCATACACGGACGACGACCAACAAACACTGAGGGAAAACACAGGGCTTAAATGAACAGGGACTAATGGGATGATTAACAGAACACAGGTGAAGGGAATTACTAATCAGACATAGCGGGAAAAACTAACAGGACTGAACCAAAAGTCACAAAAGACGGGGGAAACAAGATCTCAAAACAGAACTAAACAACATTGAAACCGTGACAACTATCTCATGGCCTCAAGATAGTATCTCTATCTTGAGGCCACGAGTCACTACCTTGAGGCCACGAGATACTATCTTGAGGCCACGAGTTACTTATCTTGAGGCCACGAGATACTATCTTGAGGCCACGAGATACTATCTTGAGGCCACAAGTTACTTATCTTGAGGCCACGAGATAGTTATAATAATTTTTTTTGACAAAGTGGGACTAGGGGGGCTCCGTATAAACCCTTATTTGTTTACTATCCTTTTAAAAAAGTTGTTGTTTTTTTTAAAGTAAATTTATCTTGAACAGATTTCTTAATGTTTTCTTTACTGGTCTAACTGGGCCACCTGTTTAGAGTTGTGTGGGTCGCTAAACGCTTGAAAAGCATCACTATGTAAGGCCTACAGGAAGTTTCAGAGACAAATCTATCCATGGTGTGTCCCTCTCATGGCCGATTAGAGGTTTCTTGCAGTTCTTTGTGGTTCATATAAAGTTAAAAAGGCGTGAAATGAGGAACACACACTAGACCGCTTGCTGCCCCTGAGAGCTCACAGAGACATGAGCTCGTAAGATGAGACATCAGCTGCTGCGGCCACCACACCAGCTATTGTGCAGCATTCAGTGGCCCTTAAGAGAGTTCTGTGTGAGGACAACCAGCTATCTCAGCTTGACCGCTGTGCTTGAGTTTAAAAGAAAAGTGATTGCAGCAGTGAGAGGGGAAGTCAGGAAACAACCTAGATAAAAGCAATTTGCATTTCAAAAAGCCACACGTCTGGGACTTGATGTAAAGCAATGGAAACTATCATCTTGTCACAGTTGCTTTTATTCAAATACTCACTATCTTGCCACTTTTAGTCTTGCAGGCTAGATGTGATAGACCCCCAACAGTGTGACAAACAGCAAAACAGAGTTTCTGAAAAATGTCTTGACATCAAACATATCATACCTTTTGGATCGTCTCCAGCATGGACCAACCTCCATTCCAGGGCTTGGTTGACTTTCTGATGCAGTTGAGGCTGGCCATGCTGTGCCACTTACGGTCTTCTAATTTCCGATAGAATGCGTTGGCCAACATCAACACACTGTCATAAAGGTACAGATTGGACACCTGGAATCAAAACAACCAAAAAATATATAATACTATTTTTGATCCATCAAAATTCCTTTTTAAACGAAACACTGAGTTTTCAATTAGCAGAACATTAGTTGAATGATTATGATTAGTTCACTTCAAAATGAAAATTCTGTCATCATTTACTCACCCTCAAGTTGTTTCAAACCTAAATGAATTTATTTCTACTGCTGAACACAAAAGAAGATAATTTGAAGAATATCGGTAACCAAACAGTTGAGTTGATGTACCCCATTGACTTCCAAAGTATTTTTTTTCCTACTATGGAAGTCAATGGGGTATCTTATATCTTCCTTTGTGTTTAGCAGAAGAAAAAAAAAATCATACTGGTTTGAAACTACTTGAGGGTGAGTAAATAATGACAGAATTTTCATTTTTAAGTGAACTATTCTTTTAAATAATAAATTATTTAATCACATTTATTATTTAATAATAAATTTAATAATATGTGACCCGATCTGGCGAAATGAGTCGGAAGTCGCAACGTTCTATTTTAAGATATGGGCCGATTATGTGGAAAAACAATGAAATAATAGATTTTTTTTTTTTTTGTTATAATTTAAAGAACAGACATTCAAAAATAATCTCCCAAAGTTTCGTAGTCCAGATAATTGAGTAAAGGTATTTAAATTACTATTAAAGTGTACAAAGTTTTACTAAATTCGCTGGAAATGAACATTGCTTTTCTCAACTCCTCGCGTCACCTCTGAGGATTTCCCGGGTATCCCCTGAAACGTCACTATCTCTGCTCTTTAAATGGTGTTACACGTTGTATAGAACCAATCAAAAAGCTTAGAAATGTACACAAATGCTGATCATTTGTCGATGTGAAGCCGTTTCGACTGACCGGCACGCGATTGGTCCAGCCACCCTCCTGTCAGACTCGCAGCGAGCGCTCTGTGTAATAAACAAGCTAGCAGATCTCCTCAGAAACATTAAATATTATTAATTTGAGAAATGTCGCTGTCAAAAGTGAGCAAAGTTGCCAAAGCGTCATCAAGCCCCCTGGCCATTGCACACTGAGTCCGCGTTTTTTTTGTATGCGTTTTTTCGTATTGATTCGGTGGCTCCGAATTGTCAAAACACCATTCAAACTGCTTGCTACGGATGCGAAAAACTTACGATTGTTTTTATATAGGCTAACGGATGAAAGTTTCGTAGTGTGCAAGCGTGATTGACATAACGTGATTGACAAATGTGAATGAGTGTAGCTATTTATCTGCAAGGAGAATCCATTACAATGTGTTTGATTAACCCAATATTTAACTGTTGGTATCTCTGTTATGAATTTGTTACGCTGTTATTGTCAACTAGCCTACACTAAGATATGATTGCATAGACTAGCATTATTTGATCTCTGTTTCCTTGTCTCTCTGCCTCTCACTTTCTCTTACACACACACAGACACACACACCCTCTCTCTCAAGCAAAAATGTAGCACCTCTGTTCAATCTTTCTTATGTTAGTACATTTTTGTAAAAGGTAGGCCTACTGTTAAATTATTTATTCAAATAAAAACTTTTAAAATAATTTGAGCTTCAGCCTGGTTTAATAGCATTTATATATGAATGTCTTTGGTCAAATTAAGCTGTAAAATATAGTTTATCCCTTTAAATGTAATGGATTTTGAAAGATATCAACAAAAAACGGGCAAAAAACTTTAAAAGCTATTTTCTCAGGTTTTCAATTGGAAAAAGAGGGCAGACGACCATAATTCAAATGTGTATATCTTTACAACCATTCAAGGTATGACTTTGACTAGGATATCAATTGAAAGCTTATGGTCTCCTCTTTCCATTAATACCAAAATCTCAATTTTTTAATTTGGGTCACTGTGACTCATTTTGCTGGATCAGGTCACATATTTAATTATTTAATAATCAACACTCTAAATTAACAAATAAAAACTGAGTTGATTATAAACTTGTTATACTGCATATTTCAATGTTTAAACTTGTTTTCATGACATAATTATTCAAACATACATTAAATAATGAAGGCAACAGTTTAAGTAAAAATATAATGAACATGTAATATGCATTAAGCATACATGCTCCTCTCTAGAGTTATTTTTTCTAGCGAGCTTTGGAAATTAAATTGCTTTCCTGATGTAAATATAACGTTACTGTATGTGACATTGTTTTATTGAAGTCTTTTCCACAGTTGAAACACTGAACAAATACAGGTCCTTCTAAAAAAATTAGCATATTGTGATAAAGTTCATTATTTTCCATAATGTAATGATAAAAATTAAACTTTCATAAATTTTAGATTCATTGCACACCAACTGAAATATTTCAGGTCTTTTATTGTTTTAATACTGATGATTTTGGCATACAGCTCATGAAAACCCAAAATTCCTGTCTAAAAAAATTAGCATATCATGAAAAGGGTCTCTAAACAAGCTATTAACCTAATCATCAGAATCAACTAATTAACTCTAAACACCTGCAAAAGATTCCTGAGGCTTTTAAAAACTCCCAGCCTGTTTCATTACTCAAAACCGCAATCATGGGTGAGACTGCCGACCTGACTGCTATCCAGAAGGCCATCATTGACGCCCTCAAGCAAGAGGGTAAGACAGAAAGAAATTTCTGAACAAATAGGCTGTTCCCAGAGTGCTGTATCAAGGCACCTCAGTGGGAAGTCTGTGGGAAGGAAAAAGTGTGGCAAAAAACGCTGCACAACGAGAAGAGGTGACCGGACCCTGAGGAAGATTGTGGAGAAGGACCGATTCCAGACCTTGGGGGACCTGCGGAAGCAGTGGACTGAGTCTGGAGTAGAAACATCCAGAGCCACCGTGCACAGGCGTGTGAGGGAAATGGGCTACAGGTGCCACATTCCCCAGGTCAAGCCATTTTTGAACCAGAAACAGCGGCAGAAGCGCCTGACCTGGGCTACAGAGAAGCAGCACTGGACTGTTGCTCAGTTTTGAATGTCATTCGGAAATCAAGGTGCCAGAGTCTGGAGGAAGACTGGGGAGAAGGAAATGCCAAAATGCCTGAAGTCCAGTGTCAAGTACCCACAGTCAGTGATGGTCTGAGGTGCCATGTCAGCTGCTGGTGTTGGTGCACTGTGTTTAATCAAGGGCAGGGTCAATGCAGCTAGCTATCAGGAGATTTTGGAGCACTTCATGCTTCCATCTGCTGAAAAGTTTTATGGAGATGAAGATTTCTTTTTTCAGCACGACCTGGCACCTGCTCACAGTGCCAAAACCACTGGTAAATGGTTTACTAACCATGGCATTACTGTGCTCAATTGGCCTGCCAGCTCTCCTGACCTGAACCCCATTGAGAATCTGTGGGATATTGTGAAGAGAAAGTTGAGAGACGCAAGACCCAACACTCTGGATGAGCTTAAGGCCACTATCGAAGCATCCTGGGCCTCCATAACACCTCAGCAGTGCCACAGGCTGATTGCCTCCATGCCACGCCGCATTGAAGCAGTCATTTCTGCAAAAGGATTCCCGACCAAGTATTGACTATTGAGTGCATAACTGAACATAATTATTTGAAGGTTGATTTGAAAAATATGCTAATTTTTTGAGACAGGAATTTTGGGTTTTCATGAGCTGTATGCCAAAATAATCAGTATTAAAACAATAAAAGACCTGAAATATTTCAGTTGGTGTGCAATGAATCTAAAATATATGAAAGTTGAATTTTTATCATTACATTATGGAAAATAATGAACCTTATCACAATATGCAAATTTTTTGAGAAGGACCTGTACATGAGACATGATATATTTCAGTAAGTTGCAATGTTTCTTTCAACATACTGTACCTTCTGATGTTCATTCATGTTTATTTTGTGCAATAACTAGTAATAAAGAAGAGAAAGAGATACCGTTCACGGATCAAAACAACATTTATTGTTTGAATTTCATTATAAAATTGACAGAAGTTTATAGCTCAGGCTTTGTTTCATTTCAAAAGTAACAAAACACAAATCATAGGGAGATTATTGGATGGTAAGAATAATGTCTCAGTTCATCAAACTGAAGATCTATTAAAGATGAAAAATCAATATTGTCAACCCAGCCCTAGCATCCACACATCTGACATGTTTTGCTTTTGTCACTTAGTTTGTGCAGAAATAGACACTGACAGTCAAAACATGCCATCGGAGAATCACTAATTAAGTTATACCGTTTCAGTCAATGATTTCAGCCCTCCAAAACTTTTTCAGCCGAAACTGACAACTCATTTTCTTTTCAGCCATATTTTAGGCTCTCAAATTTCGGTGCATCGCTATTATGGATACAATACATGGGGCAAGAAAGTAGGTAGTTACCTTTATTTCAAATAATAAAGCCACGGGGGTTTTAGAAAAATAAGCACCTTTTTCTAACATGACAAATTGTCACATAATAGTTCCCCTACACAGATGTATTTACAGAGACAAACTAAAGAGCTGCAGCGATGGTCATTGATGTATGTTAACTACACCCTGTGGAGAACTGTCCGCCAGATCAGAATCAATTTCTCTGTAATTTCATCTGCACCTGCAGCTATAATTGGAGTTATTGTTATATCTGCGATTCTAAAAATAAATTATTTCATAGGCTAGATGTTTATGAATCCCTGAGGAAAGTATATTTCCTTTTGTCCCATTTGACAATTAAGATTATATCGTCTTAAGATCACAAAAAGATAGATGCAGTTTTGGGAGTGTCAAAAGCTAACTGCACTGCATGAACTTTTGGGTCAATCTACAAATTAGGTGCTTTTGTGTTGCCCCTGACATACTGTTTGTGTGAATAATGATGAGCCTTCTTTATAAGGTGTCTTTAACAACTTTGTACTTACATTAACATGTAAACAGTTAGCACATTGTATTAAATGCTCAAATGCTATTGTATCAAATTATTGTAGGTTTGGGTTTTCATCCGGGGACGTACATGTCACAGTATTCCTTATTTATTCCCCAAGGCATACACCAAAAAAGGGGCGAGGCCTGGATGAGTTACTATAGTTGTGTGTTGAAACTTTTGGTTATGGTAAGGGCCGTGACATTTCTGCACTGTAAAAAGTAATAAGTTGAATTTACTAAGAAAAGCTGTGGAAACTGATTGCCTCAAATTTTTCAAGCAAATTAGGTCATAATTTTTGACTTGATACTACTCTCTATTACTTTGTAGAGTTAACTTGTGTATTTGTAGAGGTTACCATAAAACTTGAGTACAGATAACTTAATAAACTCAAGTTTAGGCAACTTACATATTTAAGTTGAGATTTGTCAGCAGAACTTAAACAAAACAGTTATTTTAACTTGTCTGCTTGTTCATTTTACTAGAGGAATGTGTGGAAACTGATTGCCTTAAATTTCTCAAGCAAGTTGTACTCAAAATTCTAAGTTGAGAATACAAAGACAGACAACAGATTTGGCAAAACACTAGAATGTTTATTTGTTCAACAATAATAATGTTAAAACATTACTTGGCCCGCCAACAACATTTTAGAAATAAAGCACATAATGCACTCAAAGGAAATAAATAAATAAATAAATAAAGACAATAAAAAGATCAATGTTTCTTTGTTTTTAACATCTTTACAAAGTGGTCGAAAGCAGAGCGTGTAAGTCACAGAGTTTGGTACAGAATGCCTTTCCTACTACAGTTCTCTTTAAAATTATCTTCTAATAAAACTATTCTAAAACCAAACAAGTAAACTTGAAAATCAAAACATCCTGTTAAATATGGATATTTTTTTCTTTTTTCATTTTCAACAATTGGAAAACACTGAAGTAGGGCTGGGTACCGAGTTCGATACTTTTTAGGTATCGATCGAATTGCCTCGATACTATCGAGTATCGAAAAATGAAATGTTGTTCGGTTCCAGATTTCGATACCTACGGAGTTAACTCGTCAACGTCAGTGTTCAAACAAATACATATGAAATGCACATACACACAAACTCTACACACACGAGACACGCAGAACTCTCCGCGCACATAGTCATATGAGACGCGTGCGTGGACTCACAAACTCTCCGCGCGCATACTTATTATTAGACGCGACTCATGCGAGCACTGAGACGCGAGCACACACACACACAAACTCTCCGCGCACATATTCATGAAACGCGAGCACACACACATAATACCTTAAAGATGTGGAAAAGTCGATCAAAAGTGTAGGTACATTTCTCCAGGCTCGATGCCAACAGCGCGTGGTACTGGCCTATGCGGTAAAATAATTGCAAAGACCGGTACCACGTCCACGACAAATATGATGAAGACCTTGACAGTGCACAGAGTAAACATAAAAGTTGCTCCTCTTCGATTGGTAAAGGAAGAGATACCTTGTTGACCACTCTGACAGTGTTTATATTGCAATAAATAATAACCTACTGAATGTACACTGCCGTCCAAAAATGTGTTGGTTAGTCAGAATTTCTTTTCAGCAAGGATGCATTAAAGTTATCAAAGGTGACATTAAAACATGTGTAATGTTACATGTTAAATTATGTTCTTTTGAATTTTTTATTCATCAAAGAATCATGAAAAAATGTATCATATTTTCCAAAATATTAAGCAGCAAACTGTTTTCATATTTCTGAAGGGTCATGTGACACTGAAGTAATGATTTTGAAAATTCAGCTTTGAATTCAATTCATTTCAATACATTTCATTTTGAAATATATTCATCTAAATCCAACGCACATGGCATCGTTTAGCGTGAATATGAGACGCAGATCCCAAGGCGTCATAACCGTACCCTACCCCAGACCTAAACCTACCCATAACAGATTTCGACGAAACGTCATATGGCGTCACCTTTATGACGCCAAAGGATGAGAATGCGTTGAACAAAACACAGAGAAGAAAAACAAAAAACAAAACAGAATTACATGTGACAATTCTCTCTACAGCTTATATATATATTTTTTTTTTTTAAATTTAGGTTGACAATATATATTTTTTAACTTAACCTCAACAACTTAATAACCACACCAATCACTGCAACATAAAACTTAAACTTGCATCCAACCCTGATTACTAAATCATTACTAAATCATACTAAATCATCACTAGTAAAGATTTACTAAAATCTCTAGTAAAATGTACAAATGTACTTTCACAAATCAACAGCCTTGCAGGAAAATAACACTGCCATAACTTGTTTTAAACATTTTATCTTATGTTCTGCCAAATAACTTATAGTGACAACAAGTGAAAGCCAATAGAACGTTCCATTGCAACACCAGTGCCCAGCAGCAGCACTACGCTTCCGCCATTTTGGGGTGAAAGCGACTCGCCAGTCCACTAGCTTCTCGCTATCGCTATGGCAATATCAGCTGCTTTGTTAAAAAAAAGAAGAAAAAAAAAAGTAGGCTGAAATCCAACCTGATTGATGACAACACAGAATAACATACAATCACTAGACTAGTGATCATCAAATCCTTTTAACAGTTTATTTGACAGACTTTATGTTTAAGTCTACCACTTTTTTTCACAAAACCTTTGCTCTCTATAAACCATGTCAGTTTGGGTTAAAATACTTTGAAGTTCAAATATTAGCAGTATAAACTCTGAATTAATACCAACTTATGAAATTAAATTAAGGACATGCATCAGAAAATTTAGGAATATTGGACAATAAATCGGTCGGGGACAGTGCCTCTGGGATGGCAGACCGGGGTGGTGGTCCCTTTTTTTAAGAAGGGGGACCAGAGGGTGTGTTCCAACTACAGGCGGATCACACTTCTCAGCCTCCCTGGGAAAGTCTATGCCAGGGTACTGGAGAGGAGAATACGGCCGATAGTGGAACCTCGGATTCAGGAGGAACAGTGCGGTTTTCGTCCAGGCCGTGGAACACTGGACCAGCTTTATACCCTCTACAGGGTGCTGGAGGGTTCATGGGAGTTTGCCCAACCAATCCACATGTGCTTTGTGGATTTGGAGAAGGCATTTGTCTGTGTCCCTCGCGGCGGCCTGTGGAGGGTGCTCCAGGAGTATGGGGTCCGGGGTCCTTTGCTGAGGGCTGTCCAGTCCCTGTACGACCGAAGCAGGAGCTTGGTTCACATTGCCGGCAGTAAGTCAGACTTCTTCCCGGTGCATGTTGGACTCCGGCAGGGCTGCCCTTTGTCGCCGGTTCTGTTCATAATTTTTATGGACAGAATTTCTAGGCGCAGCCAGATCGGGTTTGGGGACCACGCGATTTCGTCTCTGCTCTTTGCGGATGATGTTGTTGTGTTGGCCCCTTCATACCAGGACCTTCAGCATGCACTGGGACGGTGTGCAGCCGAGTGTGAAGCGGCTGGGATGAGAATCAGCACCTCTAAATCCGAGGCCATGGTCTGCAGTCGGAAAAGCCTGGCTTGTCCACTTAATGTTGGTGGAGAGTTCCTGCCTCAAGTGGAGGAGTTTAAGTATCTTGGGGTTTTGTTCACGAGTGGGGGAAGGATGGAACGGGAGATTGACAGACGGATCGGTGCAGCTTCTGCAGTAATGCGGTCGATGTACCGGTCTGTTGTGGTGAAGAAGGAGCTGAGCCGGAAGGCGAAGCTCTCAATTTACCGGTCAATCTACGTTCCTACTCTCACCTATGGTCATGAGCTTTGGGTCATGACAGAAAGGACAAGATCCCGGATACAGGCGGCCGAAATGAGCTTTCTCCGCAGGGTGGCTGGGCGATGCCTTAGAGATAGGGTGAGAAGCTCGGTCACTTTGTAGGAGCTCAGTGTAGAGCCGCTGCTCCTCCACATCGAGAGGGGTCAGCTGAGGTGGCTTGGGCATCTGTTCCGGATGCCTCCTGGACGCCTTCCCGGGAAGGTGTTCCGGGCACGTCCCACTGGGAGGAGACCCCGGGGAAGACCTAGGACACGCTGGAGGGACTATGTCTCTCGGCTGGCCTGGGAATGCCTCGGTGTCCCCCCGGAAGAGCTGGAGGAAGTGTCTAGGGCAGGGATGGGCAACTTCGGTCCTGGAGGGCCACTGTCCTACAGAGTTTAGCTTCAACCCTAATCAAACACACCTGAAAAAGCTAATCAAGGTCTTCAGGATTACTAGAAAGTTACAGGCAAGTGATTTTTTCAGGGTTGGAGCTAAACTCTGTAGGACAGTGGCCCTCCAGGACCAATGTTGCCCATCCCTGGTCTAGGGAGAGGGAAGTCTGGGCATCTCTGCGATCCGGCCCCGGATAAGCGGAAGAAGACGGATGGATGGATGGATAGTAAATAACAGGAATTAACAGCTTGACAGTAAACTGTTTTTGCAGTATGTCTTTTATATCAATGTCCGTTAGTGTAAGACTATGTAAAAAAAGAGAAAGAAAGAAAAAAGCCAATTATGGGATGACAGACACAGCGATGCATCATGTTCTATAAGATCATCGTGTTTGTAGCATGATCCAGGGGATTTAAACGTACAATATATATTTCAGACCTAGTGGAGTAATAGTAACTAATAATAGTAATAGTAAACGTGTAAAGTTGCACAAAATGGAAATACTCTATAAAGTAGGCTAAACAAACGACCAACTGATAACATAAAACACGTGGACTATAAGACATAATATTAAAAATTTACTGTAGGTGTCATAAAATTTACTGATGACTTAATTTTGCGTTCTTTTATTCCACTTTGACTTCTCTTTCATTGTCATTCTGTCTGTTTCTGTGTATCTGTGGTGGCATTTTCACTCCAAAATGTCAGCCGCGATATCAAAGCGCCACCTAGTGGCTGTTACCAAAAAAGCATCAGAGTTTCGCCTCTTGCCTTTTATACTCTTTAGTTCCGCTATGTATCCAGATACATTTTAATCTTGTAACAATGTTTATAAGTTTAACTTTTAAAAATGGATATGTGTAAAAAAGCCAGCATTATTATTATTATTATATTTTTTAGAATAAGCACCTTGTAGTTCTCATGACCTTGTCAACCATTGGCAATTCTTTTACCTTTTTGTTTAATATTTGTCTTAATAATGTAATTGAGATGTATTAATTAAAAATAGCTTTAAGTCAAGTTATGGGCTGTAAGACACAATGATGCGTTCTCACTCCAGGCACACTGACTGCTGACTGTGCATCAGGAACTCTCCTCTGTCCAAGACCCACCGGATTCAAATCAAAATTTCTTGGCCGTTTCTCATCCAAGTATGACATCTGCTGAGTGTTACAAGCTGCTGGGTGTCAGTCATCATTCCAGTTGATGTATAAAACAGCACCCTGTCCTTACTGTACGAACAACCACTTTCTGATCAGTGAATGACGGCCACACTAGTTGAGCTGACAGGTCCATACAGGAAGACATTTGTCACACTTTACTGAGACTGACCATCAGTTAAGGCATGTTGGAGGTATTAGCAAAAGCTGCGCGGGTGACTCCAGTGATTGCTGGTGTTTGGAGTGACACGGAAAAGAACACAAAGGCGAGTGGCTCATGTTGACACTGCCGATTTGCAGACGAAAAGCTGACAGGTTTGTCACCGCTGTGAACTAGTGGTTTTCTTTGTCATGGTGAATAAACATCAAAGAACATTTAACCCTCGTTTTCATGAATAATTGAGGAGTAAGACTCCAGAGTATGCGCGGCGCAAAGCTCAGCCATCTGTTTCCTACTATGAAACTATTGTTCATGTGGGTTCAAGGGGTTTCGAGAAGCAGAAATTTAGACGTCACAGCAGAGAAGGAAAACACTAATATCCTTTGATGCAAACTACTCAACGTTTTGTCACATTTCACTATTTTGAATGGAAAATACAGGATGATTATTTTCAATTCATGCAACTCATAACTGAATGTGCACATTGATAAAACATTTTGTTGTTTTCATGCATATTATGCAAACATTAACTCTTTTTTGAATGCAAATTTTAAAATAGAAATATTATATGCAAAGTTCAAATTTATTACAAAAACTTGTTCTTTTACTGTTGTTCTTTTTTTCTTTATTCACTTCCATTTAAATAATTTAACAATTTAATTAATTTAAATAAAAAGACCATTGCACAAAACACTGAGGGCCTGATTTACTAACAGCTTGCACCAGCGCAAACCCTCTTTTGGCGTTAAAAAACTACTGTGAGGATTTACTAAAGACACGCAGTGGAAAATTAGCTCTGAAAAGGCATGGACACAGTTAATTTTGCGGCTGACATTATTGCAAATGCATTTGTAGGAGTTTCCCTTTCAGGCGCAAAATTTATGGGAGGAGAGTATTTAAATGAATGACGCAAAGTGATTTACTAAGGTTTGTGCTCGTCAATGTTTGCAACTTTGCACCATTATTTACCGCCTTATAACCGGTCTTAAACCAGACGCTACCTGGTAGATTGAGTCGGCCACTATGGAAATGATCTGACAGCGTGTTCTTTAATTTGCGAGTCGTCTGTAGATCACACTCAGAACTTTCCACTCCCATCGGCGCTGCATGTTTTGGAATTGCGCTCTCACGCTTTTTCATGTATTCATTTAGCAGACGCTTTTATCCAAAGCGATAAAATTTACCCTGTTTAGTAAATCTTCCCCTAAAACTAAAATCATTGAATGAAAACTCACATAGGGGCTAGTTGAAAATAAATTAGCAAAAAAAACCCGCCTAATTAAAAAAAATAATAAAACAGTAAATAACATTAAAAACACTGTGAGAGACTCTGGGGTCCCATTGTCTGCAAAGGTTGAAAATCCCCGATCTTAACTTCACTTGTTCTAGATTTAATGGGTTTGAGAATGCCATCTCCTACATGGCGATGATGCTGTTTCTATGGTTACTGACCTCCAGCGACTGCAGGTAGCCCTCCTGAGGGTCGCAAAGCAGTGAGGAGATGCGATGGTTGTTCCTCATACAGCTCACACTGCTGTCTCTCCAGAGAGGGAAAATCTGCCTGACGACGGTCATCCTTCCCAAGGAACTGTGGGCCAACTCCATAATCTCAGCGTCACTGATCTCCTACACTCACAAAGAGACAGAATACAAAGAATAATCATGAGTATTTATGAATCACATTAAAACTTATTACATTCACAATTCAGTCAAAGGCAGGTTGCCTACATATATGATATACTAGGGATGATACTGGCTTCTAAGATACCTTGTAAAATCTCCAAGGCAACAGATTAAAAACTTGTTCACTGTAATTAAATATGACATCAGTTGTAAGTCAAGTCTTATTTGTGCTTCATGTGAGGAGTGCCAATATAAAGTGTTTCATCAGTCACGTATAAGCTTTCCTTACACTGCAGGATCCTTCTTTAGCGGTGGTTACACTTTATTTTAAGGTGTCCTTGTTACAGTGTAACAAGTAAAGTATACATTAAAGTACTAAGTAATATCAATTGACAACATGTACTATAGGTTTAGGACTAGGATTTGGTTTAGGGTAAATTGCATGTAATTATGCATAATTTCCAGTTATTACTACAAACATGTAACATATGTAACAATGACACTGTGAAATAAAGTGTTATCAGAGCTTATCCAGACAGCTCAATGGTTTTTTTTATTATGTTGAGTTAAGATTGTCTTTTTTAAAAAAAAACTTGGGACAGAGATATTGTGAAAAGGAAGAAACAAAAGAAAATGGCATAATCATTATTTTAAAGCACAGAACATTGAGGAAAGAGGGACTCAGAGAAGAATATGAAACAATCAATATACAAGCAATCTCAAAGCAGTATCTGGGATGCTGGGAAAGCTGGGTATTATTGCATCAAATTGGGGTATTTAAATAAAAATATATATAATGGCAAGCCAATTAAGGCAATGGAAATGGTTTTCAATAGGAGAACAAAGATTGAACTCTTCTGACATAATTTGAGTCTGGAAATTTTAAGAAAATGTATTGTTCGGCAAGAATTTGCAACTTCCCCTGATAGTAACAGTATGTTCAACCTTGTGAACATAATTGGTGAACATATTTAAATGTCAAATAATTATTCATATTGGTCCACTTCAAACCACAGCCAAACCCTCTGTGCTGTTTAGAAGAAACTTGCTGAAAAATCATCTCACACATGAATTCAGTGGCGGCTCAGGGGAGGCAAGAAAGGCACAGCCTATCCAAAATGTTGAGGTGAAATGAGAGAATGATGATTTAATGTTAATAAAATTCCTAGTTATAAATTTAATTTCATGTCTCAGAATGTGTATTTCTCGTTTGTCATTTGACCACTGTAGCATCATAAAATATTACTGAAGTCAGAACCGCCAACGCTATCTCACGACCAATTCGTACGAGTGATTAAAAGGTGGCTAATTCGTACTAATTCATACGACCTCACTCGTACGAATTTGTACGATTTGTCTAAAACCACGTGATGGGAAGGTTTAGGGGCGGGGTCAGGGGTAGGTCATTCGTACGAATTCATTCGAATTTGGTAACTCGTAAAATATGTACGAATTAGCAAAAATCGTACAAATTTGTACGAGTGAGGTCGTATGAATTAGTACGAATTAGCCACATCGTAAAATTCGTACGAATTGCCGTGAGATCGGGCTGGAACCGCCACTGTTCTTTCCCAAACGTGTCGAATCTGCTGATTTAATTA
Source organism: Rhinichthys klamathensis goyatoka (assembly GCF_029890125.1). NCBI lineage: Eukaryota > Metazoa > Chordata > Actinopteri > Cypriniformes > Leuciscidae > Rhinichthys > Rhinichthys klamathensis. The sequence continues at coordinate 666,044 of NW_026606592.1, read as the reverse complement.
AACTGCTAAAGAGAGTCTGATGGAGAGAAAGGGAAGAGGAAAATCCATAGCCAAGGACTTTTGTCTCTGTTGGGGAAAAAAAGCGAGCCAACCACTATCGAGTATTTGACTTTCAGCAGTCAGTGTTGTGAAAAAAAAAATGTATCGCAGAGGAGGCTTGCCTCCTTTGGTATATCAACCAAACATCATAGAGATATACTGTAAATTACATTATATTATTTTGAACTGCAACCACTGATAATGTACTAACTACCTTAATTATGTAGAGAAGAGATAGAGAATATATGATCGGCAAAAAATGTACCAAGCCAACATGACATCATGACTTTGCGTAAACATACACGCCACTTTCAATTCAAGTGGCGTGTTATCTATACGCATTTTGAGCTATCCGCGTGTATGTCCACGCCGAAATCTTTTGCGTGTATGTCTACGCCATTAAATGTCCGAGTGATTCCGCGTGTATGTGTACGCCGTTAAATGTCCGAGCGAAACGAAACAAAATCTATATCTACATCTGTGGAGCGATATTTCTTTTCCTAGGATGGTAGGAGAAGACTCATAAATGGTATTAACCCCAGTGACGGGTAGGTTTAGGGACGGGGTTGGGGTAGGTCAAATATTTATATATACATAATACAGTAATATAACGTTAAGTCAAAGGCGTTGATAAACACGCTGAAAAGCGATTATGCGTGTTGATAGCACGCCAAAAATGAAAATACGAATTGGCGTGTCATACATACGCCATTTCATGAGATCAGTCTGACCAAGCTACAAATAAAAAATAAAGAAATAGGCTACAGCAATCAGCTTCACCAAACAGCCGAACATGTTCTTTCAACACATACATTTAAAAGGACAGAGGGATGTATGTTTGCTTCTACCTAGTGATATGCTATATAAGTTAAATTATTTTTATATTGTCTTGCTGTACACGTGTCATTTTCTTTAAATTGTCTGTCTAAAAGTGACCAAAAAAAGCCTTTTAAAGTAGTTAAAAAAAAAGAAAAGAAAAAAAAAAGCCAGAGACCTCCGCCACCACTGCAGGAATTTCCACTGGTCGAACCTAAGTTATGCTGGTGGACCAACATAGCCATGCTGTTAACCAGCAAAACATCTCCAGTAAGTTGCGCTAAAAGCATGTTCAGCTTTATACAAGAGAGATGAACATGAACCTGGGAGTTTTGAAATGCACAAAATTGGCCTGTCCAACCCAACCAGGACATCATTCCCTCCCAAGATCAGTGATTTCGAGATTTGAAGATTTGGATTTTAATGAATGAGCTGACTGAATTGCATAGGGATAATCTGAGGTTAAGAGCAAAAACATGCAGATTGTCATCAGAGACAAACATCTTGCAGTCTATCACTGAGAGACAGGAAGCCAGAGCTTAAAAAGTGTGAAAGCAGTCACTCTGCAAACAGGGTAGGCCCATACCCAAAGGGAATGGGAAGGTCAGTACAGACAGAGAAGTTAAATTATCTGAGTTCTTGTGAGACTGGGAAGAAAGCTGAGTTTATTAGGAATTTAAAGCTGAGAAAATCAGGCATCTCAGGGCAGTGCAGTGCAGAGGTCACAGCATCAAGGGGAATAAAGGCCCCAATATACTCATGGCATAGTTCTTTTTTTGTTCTTCTTTTAGGGGTAAAACGAAGTTCAAAATACGTGACCAGCGATATACTGTTAGCAAACATCCGACACCACCCACAGTGCTGAGAGCAGCGTTTAGATGAATATGTAAATATGTGCTGCACGCTTTCCTCTCAATAACAAAATAAACACACAACAAAATAAGGAAAACAGCAAGCATTTTTTAATAAAGCATAAGAAATGCATCTGATCATAGCAACTTGGATATGTTTGCACAAGCTCTGCAATTCGGCACTCTAGTAAAGTCACGTCACGTTTATTTATATAGCACTTTGTACAGTAGATTACTTAAAATCAAGCAAATTTACCGTATTAAACATGAAAAACAGGTCAGTGTTGTAGCAAATTAGCTCGAAAGGGAAATATGAACAATTTATTATAACTCGTTATAATTAATTATACATATTTGGATCAGTTAATCGAATTAACGTCATGTAACTGAATTATTAGTATAATCAATTAATCTGTTTGTCAAGCGAACACTTAGAATTGACATTCTATCTACTCTCAGGAATCATGTTTTCCGTGACCAGTTGACCAGATTCAACTCGCATGAATGTGCACAACAGTTTAATTTAACTTAATCACGAACACATAACTAACCTAACAAATACATACACACAATCACGCATACATGGGTCGAATGGAAAGTGAAAATGACTGAAAAAACCCCAGAACAGAACAGGGGAATGAAGCTATGAAAATAGTAATTTAACCTCCTGGAAGAACCATCAGTCATTTACTACAAAGCTCCTTTGTTAACAAAGGGGTTCACAACTTTGACTAACTATACAGCGATTTAGTTCATCGTACGTTATTTGCGTTTTCCTTAGCCGTTGAAGAGCGTCGACAGTCAATCGCGAGGAGAAAGTCCTGATAGTTTGGTCCAATGGTGCTGAAGTTGCAATCGATTTCTTTTGCGTTGAATGAAGAAGCGATGGTAAACTTAAAGGGATAGTTCATCCCAAAATGAACATTCTGTCAGTAATTACTCACCCTCATGTTGTTCCAACCCCGTAAGACTTTCGTTCATCTTCGGAACACAAATTAAGATATTTTTGATTAAATCTGAGAGCTGGATCACTCCTCCATAGGCTTCTAAGGGATTGAAACTTGCCGGCCCAGAAAAGTTATTAAAGACATCGTTAAAATAGTCCAAGTGATTACAGTGGCTCAATCTTAAATTTATCAAGCGACAAGAATACTTTTTGTGCGCAAAAAACAAACAAAAATAACGACTTTATTCAACTATTCATTTCCTTTTTTGTGGGCCTCGAGTGAGTTCACGTAGGGTAACAGCACAGCTCTTCTGGTTGTACGTCACGCGCATCACACACATGACCAGCGTTGACCAATAGTGAGCCTACGTGTGACGTACAACACAGAAGCGCTGCGCAGTAATACTACGTGAACTAAAGGTTAAGCTGGCAGTTTGTGTATATTTATACTCTGAGAAATATAACAAAAACACACTGCATTCTATGAGAAGGTGATGTCCACCAAAGTGTGAGTCATTAAACAAGGCATATTTTGATAGGTGACACCACCTAGATGGGGCTACATTAACTACTAGTTCTATCATCAGACATGCATAACGCTATACAATATCAAAAGACACTATACAAACTGTAATAATACACAAAATGTACTGGGGAAATACATGTTCGTTCATTAGGCGGATTTGTCAATGAATTAGTGGAGATAATTCCATTTCTATGGGACTGCATGTCTGTTTCTTGTAGCCTGTACTGTTCTCTCAATGAGAACAATCAATGTCCCAAGTGTCTTTGAATTGTAAGAGTGGAGTAAAAAGAGTAATAATTCACAGCAACAACCAGACATCATGGAGTCATCCTGGGTGAGGAGTTGTGAAGATTAAGTGTAACAATGGTGTGTTTGATCGGTCCCGTCGCTACAGTGTCTCGTTTCATCAGAAGTACAACTTTCTAGTATCAGGCCGCTCTCCAGTGTGTTCGTTTTCACTCACGGACTCCAAACGAAGGTTGTTTTGGCCTCTTTTTGTTAGAAATGACATCACGTCAGTTAATTCTTTGATTTTGCTTGAAATACATTAGGGCCTTAACGGTGAGTGACTCTCAAAAAACGAGCATCCTCCAAGAGGAAAAATTTATTGCTCAGTAGTTGCTTTTTCTAAGCTCAGGAGACTTAGTTGGGATTCTCAAATATCTCTCATTTTAGTATCAACAGTGTCTCAGATGTTTCTCTTAAAATTCCTTAGGATAAATAAAAGTAGACACAAATGAGACATGATAAATATTTGAGAGCAAAAGAGTCAAAACTGAGAATGTGGTAGAAAAAACAGAACATCTCTTTATTGTCTTGCAGCAATCTCTTTCAATACTCCATTATGAATATTTTATTGCTCAGAGGTTGCTCTTTTTAATCTTAGGAGACATGGTTGATATGGGCGACATGGTTCTCAAATATCTCTCATTTTAGTATCAACAGTGTCTCAGATGTTTCTCCTAAAATTTCGTAGGAAGAAACACAAGTTGACACAACTGAGACATGAGACACTTCTGAGAAAAAGGAGTCCAAAATGAGAATGGGATGTAGGGAAACATGGGAGATCTCTTTATTGTCTTGCAGAGGTTGCTATTTTTTATTATTATTAGCATTTTATGCCATTGGGGTTTTTCACTTTTAATGGACAGTAGGGGGAGAGACAGGAAACAATGGGAACCATTGGCGAGAAGGGAACCGGAGGAGGAAAGTACCTTTAGCTGGGACTCGAACCCGCGCTCTCTGAGGTGCAGTTGCGTCTCAATGCCGATGTGCTGCCCACAAGGATATGGCTCTGACAGAGGTTTCTCTAAGCTCAAGATACTAGGGGCCAGATTTACTAAATGAGACAAATTAGTGTGAGAGGGCAATTCCACAAATGCGCCGATGGGAGTGGCAAGTTTTGCGCGTGATCTACTGCTGACGCGCAAATTAAAGAACACAGACACAGTCAAATAATTTACATAATGACCAACGCAATCTACCAGGAGCAGCGCCAATTAGCATTGGGACCACGGATAACGCAGGTGAAAATGTGGATTGTGAAATCCCAGCTAAAGAAGCCACGGTTTGTTGAAAAGAGGCAGAGGACAAGCCAATTAACAGTTCCAAGAAGTTTTGATGCACCAGGTATTGCGTGACTCCTTGTAGTTGAGGGTTCCAAGTTGTCTTTTATTTCCTGCAGCAAATTAAAAATAACATGGCTTGGCAAACGATATGTTCGGATAACATCTTCATCTAGCATTCCAAAGAAATGAATGCGAGTGAAAAATATTTTCTCCCTTCTACCACGCGCTCTCTGTTCTCTGCGGTGTCTCCACCTAGCAGCAACACTTGCAGCCATGTCGCAAAATGGGTTAAGACATGCTTTTTTGGGGCGTTAAATAGCTTGTTTTCATATGACGTCACGCCACTGCGTTGCCATGGCGCGAAATGCAAATGGAGGGCAGGAAGTGATTTGCTGTATTTAGAAAGCACTATAACAAACTCAAAATGCCTATGTTTTGCGTCGTTTATGGTTACTTAAATCGATCAAACCCCGAGGAGTTTTTATCGTGTACCAAAAGTTGTTGTTCATAAGGGGGGGAAAATGCAATAAATTGACCGAAAAACCCTGGGAAAACGGCTTGCAAACCACGTCTGCGATCGAGAGGAGCCGAATGGGAAAATGCCTGTTTGTGCCGTGATCACTTCGTCAAAGGTGAGTTAATACAACTTAAGTGGCTATGTTTGTGTAACGTGTAACGTTTACGAACTTTGTAAAGTCAAAGTATGTCTGTAAGACGAGGTAGTTGCTGATATCTACCGCCTCGATGGCAGGAAAATCTTTCAATTCAGTTGAAAAATCGCTCCTCTTCATAACGTAAGGATCACCTCCAACATATGTTTGATTTTTTGTTTATCTTTCTCTTGTAATAGCGTGTAAAGTAGTACAGTACGGACTTTCCTCCATCTCGTCCATTGCGCTCTTCACTCCCTGCCCTCCATCTGAATTTCGCGCATTATCATAATTACGTGACTGAAACCCAGCTATTGCGCACATACCAGTAAATTGACTAGCGCAAATGTTTCTGCTAGACATAAATGGTTACAACATCAAATGGAGACTTTTGCTCGAGTCTCCTGCTTCTCACACTTGTCTCCTGAGACAAAAAATTATAATTCTATCACAATGGTCTCCTTTAAAGTTTTAAAAGAGATATCAAAAGAATCACACAGTGCTCAGTTTTTTTTTCTCCGTAGCTAGAGACTCTGGAGCTTTCACATTTGTCTCCTAAAGTTTCAGAAGATATCTCAACGACATCACACACTGTGCTCAGATTTTTCTCCTTAAACTAAAGACTCTGGGGGTCTCAAATTTGTCTCTTCCTAAATGTGAGAAGAGATCTCAACAACATCACAGACTATGCTCGGATTTTTCTTCTTAGCTAGAGACTCTGGATCGCTCACATTTGTCTCATCTAATGTTTACAAGAGATCTCAACAACTTTACAAATCAAATTTCTCATCAGGAACTCAAACATTTCTACCATATAATATATATATTAATAATTAAATTGGTGAATGATTGAGACATTTAATGCACCTTTCCTAAGAAAGATCCAGGGATACTGTTCCTGTAGTAAGACTTCTGTAAGTTAGTTTTGATAAAGTGCATAGGGTGCATTGCTATTTCCAAGAACAAATGATGTGCCCTATGCATATAAACTGTACAGCTCTATTCTCTTTTTGTGTGTCAGCAATTAAGATTAACGTTAACCTTATTTGTGCATAACGTCACTCTTAATATAGGCTTAAATGTAGGCTTTGCTTTTTTACTTTGCTGCTTTTAAAGTACTTGACTTGGTACACAATTTGTAAAGTCGTTGGGGTCTCTTCTACATTTTAAATGAGACAAATGTAAGAGCTCCTAGCTTAGAAAAATCTGAGCCTATGTGTAATGTTGTTGAGATCTTGTCTAAAACTTTAGAGGAGACAAATATGAGAGCTCCAGTTTCTTTAGCTGAGGAGAACGATACTCGGTTACTAACGTAACCTCGGTTCTCTCTAGAGAGGGAACGAGTATTGCGTAAGTTTAGCTTACGCTACGGGAAAGATTCATCTTCTCGAGATATTGAAGCCAAAAAATTATCCTAATTTTGTATTCATTGTCAACGCAGTGCAGCAGCTAGCAGACCTAGAGCAGGCAGTCTAGCGTGCTCATTGGCTGCCCTGCAGGCAACTGCTGCAGCCTACCAGTGAGCCCGGCGTGACGTCACGCCCAATGAAGGGCGCTCGCGCCTTCATAGCGTCACAGCCCGCCAGAATGGGCGTGGCTTAGCGTATAAAAGAAGGGGCTCGTAGGCTGAATTCCCTGGTTTTTCGACAACTGAAGCGAAGTCGCTCGTGGCGCGAGCACAGCCGGTTACGCAATACTCGTTCCCTCTCTAGAGAGAACCGAGGTTACGTTAGTAACCGAGTATCGTTCTCTTACGAGAGGTTCTCTCGTATTGCGTAAGTTTAGCTTACGCTACGGGAACACTTTGTCAACGCCGTGCGCGCCAAGCATCCACCATGAGACCCCGAACTTCAGGGGAGCCCAATAAGTGGGAAAAATAAGGTGGCCAGCCATGCGGGCCATCACTTGTATATAAGCACACATAGGGAATACAGAGCAGCGCGGTGGTCTGTATAGGCACATGGCACATACCCTACTGGTGCAGCTCAACCAGGAGAGCTGAGTCACGTGAGAGTGATCTGAGCAGAATATCTGGGCAGAATACACATCCCTTTCAAACTGACAAAAGTTTAGCCTGCAAGGCGGGAACCTCTAGGTTATAAAACCTGACAAAGGTAGACGGGGAGCTCCAGCCCGCCGCTACACATATGTCATGGATAGAGATCCCACTGGACCACGCCCACGACGAGGCAACGCCTCTCGTGGAATGAGCCCTGATACCCAAAGGGCATTGCAGACCTTTTGACACGTAAGCGGCTGCTACAGCGTCCACTATCCATCTGGACAGGCTCTGTTTCGAGGAGGCGAGACCCTTGGTGCGCCCTCCAAACGAAACAAACAGCTGTTCCGAACGCGTAATGTAAAACCTCAGCGCCCTAACAGGGCAGAGGAGATTCACATCACTTTCGCTGTCAGATGCTGGCAGAGCAGACAGTGAAATGACTTGCGCTCTGAATGGAGTGCCCATCACTTTAGGGACATAGCCATGTCTAGGTCTGAGCATGACTTTAGAGTCATTCGGCCCGAACTCCAGACACGATGCGCTGACAGACAGCGCGTGCAGGTCCCCCACACGTTTTACTGACGACAGTGCAATCAGAAAAACGGTTTTTAGTGATAGATATTTCAACCCCACGGAGTCCAGTGGTTCAAATGAAAAAGCTTTCAGGGCCTCGAGGACCAATGAAAGATCCCACACAGGAACCGACGGGGGGCGCGGCGGGTTCATCCTTCTAGCTCCTCTAAGGAAGCGGATGACCAGCTCATGTCTTCCCAATGACTGGCCGTGCGTCGGCTCTGCGAACGCTGCCACGGCCGCCACATACACTTTGAGCGTGGATGGGGACCTCCCCTTATCCAACATCTCTTGTAGGAAAGTGAGCAGATGCGCCACCCCGCATGTCCGCGGGTCCAGACCTCTGTCGGTGCACCATCTGGAGAACACCGACCACTTAGACGCGTAGAGCCTTCTCGTGGAAGGAGCTCTAGCCTGTGTGATTGTGTTCATCACTCCTTCTGGCAGGGTAACGAGTACCCGTTGATCAACCATGCGTGCAGAGACCAGCGCTCTGGATAGGGATGCCAGATCGTGCCGCGAGCCTGAGAGAGGAGATCTGCCCTCACCGGGATCGGCCACGGAGCTGTGCGTGACAGCTGTGTCAGTTCCGGGAACCAAATCTGATTCTCCCATCGCGGGGCTATGAGGAGCACCGAGTGGCGTGCTTCCCTGATTCTCTTGAACACTTGAGGTAACAGAGAGACCGGAGGGAAAGCATAAAGCGGGAGGCTGGGCCAAACCTGGGCCAGCGCGTCCTCGTCTTTCGTAAAGAATATCGGACATTGAGCGTTGTCTTTTGACGGAAATAGGTCGACCTCCGCTCTGCCGAATAGGCGCCACAGTTTCTGGACCGTTTGTGGGTGCAGGGACCATTCCCCTGGGGGAACATTGTCCCTGGACAGTTTGTCTGGGCCGTCGTTCAAATGGCCAGGCACGTGCGTCGCCCTCAGCGAACGCAGGTGCATCTGAGACCACATAAGGAGGCGTTCCGCCAGATTGCAGAGATTTCTGGATCTGACACCGCCCTGACGGTTGACATAGGATACCACAGACATGTTGTCCGAGCGGACAAGAACATGTTGGTCCTGTATGAACGGGAGGAAGCACTTCAGTGCGTTCTCGACCGCTAACATCTCCAGACAGTTTATGTGGAAACACTTCTCTTGATCTGACCACTGGCCGAAGGCCGGTCTGTGACTTTTCGGTAAGAGATGGTTCCCATCATCACTCCCTGCTGGTACAAGTCGGCTACTAACCAGGGCTGCAGAGCCGCTATGCAGGTCTGAGTCACTCTGATTTTCTGGCCGCCAGACACCCAAGCTCGGCAAGACGCGCGAGCATTCAACCAGCGCTGGAGCGGGCGCATGCGCAGTAGGCCCAGCTGAAGGACCGCTGCAGCTGACGCCATACAGCCCAACATCCTTTGAAATGTTTTCAGAGGGAGAAAGCTGCCCTTCTGGAAAGATGCGGCTAGGTGTCGAACACGGCGCGCGCGCTGCGTCGATAGACATGCCGTCATAGTCACCGAGTCCAGTTCTATTCCTAAAAAGGAAATTGACTGGCTGGGCGTTAATGAGCTCTTGGTCCAGTTGACCGTGAGACCCAAGCTTTCCAGGTGACTGAGAAGCACTGTTCTGTGAAACATCAGTTCTGTCTCTGACTGTGCCAATATCAGCCAATCGTCCAGGTAGTTCATTATTCGCAGCCCCTGACTTCTCAGGGGGGCGAGCGCCGCGTCCATGCACTTCGTAAATGTACGGGGTGCTAGAGACAGGCCGAACGGCAGGACGGTGTATTGATATACCTGACCGTCGAAGGCGAATCTCAAAAATCGCCTGTGACGGGGTATTATCTGATTCTGAAAATAGGCATCCTTCAGATCTAGAGAAATAAAACAGTCCCTCGGGCGAACGTGCGCGAGGATTTTTCTGGTCGTAAGCATTTTGAACGGTCTTTTCGCAAGCACCTTGTTCAAATGTCTCAGATCGAGGATGGGCCTGAAGGCTCCGTCCTTCTTGGGTACGAGAAAATATCGGCTGTAAAAGCCTGACTCGCTCAGAGAAGGCGGTACCCTTTCTATTGCCCCTTTGCACAGCAGCTTTGCTATTTCTGCGTGAAGTAGGTGTGCTACTTCCGCATTCACTATCGTCGCGGTCCGGGCTCGGAAGCGCGGGGGACGGCGAATGAATTGAAGTGTATAGCCATGCTTTATTGTGCTCAGCACCCATTCTGAAACCCTTGGGATAGCTTCCCATGCAGCTACGTGAGCCGCTAGGGGGCGAATGGCCTCCAGGTTCAGATCGCCGCCATTCGCGGGCTTGTGAAAACTGAACCGGAGCCGAAAGCGTGGCGCGCGCGCTCTCGGTTCTGGGCAATGGCTGCTCGCTGAAAACCGAAACCGGCTGATTTATGTGGGATGTCCCAATCATAAGGGATGGGGAACATTCTCTTTCCACTTTTTGTCGCGCGAGCAGCGCTCTGGGCGGAGAAGCTTTCTGTAAGCGTGAACGCGTGTGCGCGGGCACGAGACTTACAAGTGTATTTGACGCCCCGATCGAATAGGGTGGGGAGCGTCTTATTAACGCCCTGCGCCTTGTGATAACACTTAGACGCGCGGGCGGCGCCCGGGGAGAAGTGTGTGTTAGTAAGCGTGAACGCTCTCTGGCGGGCACGAGACTTACATTCATAACCTGCTTCATTGACCGTGTTACAGAGCGGGCAGACAGTGGGCACAAACCTGTGGACACATTTCTTACACTCAACACTCGAGCGGCTTTTCTGCGCTTTATGAGAGTGTGCTCTGTGAGTGACACGGAACGTGTTGTGCTTGTGTGTAGGGGTGAACACTGGGGCGTGGGCACTTTCACTACACTTAAGACACCAACGGCGTGAGCCGGATAACCAGACACTATACTCTTTTGAGATTTCTCTGGGTCGCCGTGAAGACGGCGTATGTGTGCAGGCGAGAGGGTAAATGAACCGGCTCGTTGGCTGCTAAATGGACCACTGCAGTAGCCTGTTTGAAGGGGACTGACAGGGAAATAAACTTTGACGGCGGTCCGGCCGCAGCGGGACACGCGCGTCTTTCTCTCTCATAGTTTGATATGAGTCTTTAGTGATAGAGCGGGCAGAAAAATAGGCGTGGGCACGAACTCGTGGACACATATCCTACGTTCAACACTCGAGCGGTTTCCCGCTTTAAGGGAGTGGGCTCTGTTCTGTGAATAACACGGGAAGTGTTGTGCTTGTGTGTAGGGGTGAACACCGAGATGTGGGCACCTTTCTACACTAAAAAACACCATCGGCGTGAGCCAGATCCGAAAACGGCGGCTTGCTGAGGAGAGCCGCATACATTTTATCTGCTGCGGGAGCCAGGATCGAACACGGGTCTCTGGCGCGAAAGCTTAAGGTTTAGCCACTGAGCCACATGGGGAAACAACGTAAGCTTTAGTTGGCGCGAGCAGATAAGAGAGAGAGCGTCATCACAGTTTTCGTGTGCGTGTCGGCATTGTCTGCAGGCGTGCGTGTTATAACAGGCTCTCTCCTGCAGTATAGACATTACCAGCCGCTCGAACTAGGAGGAGCTGGAAAATGTTTGAGAAAAAGAGGGGGTTTGTCAAGCCTCGGCGGGACAAAAAACCACTCTTTCCTTCTTTCGCCGGTGACGCATGCGCTCGGGGCGCGCGCTCGCTTTCTGTACGTAAGAAAGCTGGTCGCGCGAGCTGCATAAATTTTATCTGCTGCGAGAGCCGGGATCGAACACGGGTCTCTGGCGCGAAAGCTTAAAGTTTAGCCACTGAGCCACGGGGGAAACAACGTAAGCTTTAGTTGGCGCGAGCAAATAAGAGAGAGAGCGTCATCACAGTTTTCGTGTGCGTGTCGCTCGGGGCGCGCGCTCGCTTTCTGTATGTAAGAAAGCTGGTCGCGAGCTCAGAGAGGAGAGCTGCATAAATTGTATCTGCTGCGAGAGCCGGGATCGAACACGGGTCTCTGGCGCGAAAGCTTAGAGTTTAGCCACTGAGCCACGGGGGAAACAACGTAAGCTTAAGTAGCGCGAGCAGATAACAAAGAGCGCGCGCGGCAGCTTCCTTGTAACGTAAAGGAAGCTAGCCGCGGTTAGAACAGCAGTCCATTGTGGCGTGTCCCTCGACCTCATCCTCGGACGCGACGGCAGTGAGGCTCGTGAGCGGCAGCTGCGCGTCGGTGAAGGGAGGCGGGGAAGGTGAAAAAGCGAGGCTCGAGGGAGGCTTTCCGGCGAGCGCGTCGCTGTGGCTACAGGCTCCGGCTGCCTTTGGGAACGGCGCTTATCACTGCGCGGTCCCACAAAGGGCGGAGTGACTGCTTCTGCGGGGGCGCGGTAGCTTCCTTGTAACGTAAAGGAAGCTAGCCGCGGTTAGAACAGCAGTCCCTTGTGGCGTGTCCCTCAACCTCATCCTCAGACGCGACGGCAGTGAGGCTCGTGAGCGGCAGCTGCGCGTCGGTGAAGAGAGGCGGGGAAGGCGAGAGCGAGGCTCGAGGGAGGTTCTCCGGCGAGCGCGTCGCTGTGGCCACAGGTTCCGGCTGTCCACAGGTAGTGCGAGGCATCTTGAAAAAGACGCTCGCTGCTCTTTTAGGAGTAAGAGAAAAGAGAATACAACAACAATGTAAAAAGGATACGTCGCCGGATAGCGTAGCTCGCACGGATGGCTGAAGGTGGCGAAGACGGCCGGCTTCCTCAGCGCTGTCCTGGCTGGCTGTTCGCTGTCTCGACGGCGACGGTGGCTTCCCTCAATCCAGCGATGCGAAGAGCTCGCTGAAGAGTCGAAAAATCAGGGAATTCAGCCTACGAGCCCCTTCTTTTATACGCTAAGCCACGCCCATTCTGGCGGGCTGTGACGCTATGAAGGCGCGAGCGCCCTTCATTGGGCGTGACGTCACCCCGGGCTCACTGGTAGGCTGCAGCAGTTGCCTGCAGGGCAGCCAATGAGCACGCTAGACTGCCTGCTCTAGGTCTGCTAGCTGCTGCACTGCGTTGACAATGAATACAAAATTAGGATAATTTTTTGGCTTCAATATCTCGAGAAGATGAATCTTTCCCGTAGCGTAAGCTAAACTTACGCAATACGAGAGAACCTCTCGTAAGAGAACAATATGAGCATAGAGTGTGATGTTGTAGAGATCTGTGGCCCTATCATTCACCCAGTGTTTTTTGCTAGTTTCAGCCTGACAGTTATAATTTTCACGTCCTGCGCCATGTTGTTTAAATAGCAAATACTGTACATTTGCGCCCATTTGTGCACCCATAGGCGTGCTGGTCTGAAAACGAGGTGTGTTCGGTTGCATTATTGGCATGTTGGTTGCTATTTTGAGGCAACTGAAATAGACTGCGCTGTTGACCAACTGAAATCTGGTCTAAAGTCAATGGCGCAGTATTTTTTTTGTTATTTAAAGATCACGTTAGTAATATGCGCCTATAGGCGGATCCACAGCATGTGTACACTTTGCACAGTGTGCAGCAGCACACAAACGTGTTTAAATATGAAAAATTAAAGGATGATTGTAAATGTAAAAGATTATTATTGTGTACAGGAGGTAAGGAGAAAAATTTAGCACAGTGTGTGATGTTTTTGAGATCTCTTCTGAATCTTTAGAGGAGACAAATATGAGCGATCCAGAGTCTCTCTATAAGGAGAAAAATCTGAGCACAGTGTGTGATGATGATGAGATCTCTTCTAAAACTTTAAAGGAGACCGTTGTGAGAGTGTTAGAGTTTTTTTTGTCTCAGGAGTTAAGTGTGAGAAGCAGAAAACTAAAGCAAAAGTCTCCATTTGATGTTAAAGTAACCTAATTTTTGTCTAGGATAAACATTTGAGATGTTAAAGAGATCTCATTTTTGACTTTTCTTTCCTCTGGGCTAGCGGGCTAGCATGCTACAATCTAGCAACAGGCTACATTTGCTTAGGGAAGTAGCACAAGAAGTTGAGGTTTTTAATTCTCAGACCCCAGGAAACAACATTAAATTGTACCATAAAGCTGTCAATTTTAGCGTGCCTTGACGTACCTCCCTGCAAACACTATATGGCAGACACAAATCTTCCTTCTAAGTAAGATGACTGCACAAGCTATCCATAGTTTCAGTGAAAGGCAGAGCCCAGCAATCCCAGCAATCTTTGCATCTCATTTATCAGTTTTCCAAATTAGGCAAGGCTGCCTTGAGTTTTCTAGAGAGTACTATGAGGAGGATGTCGTTCAAGAGTCTGTTTGGGAGTACTCCTGGTAGACACTGACCGTGTCTGCAGGAAAATGCCATGTGCCATGTGAGCCTAGGACAGTGGCAAGGTAGGCACAGACAGGAAAGACAGACTGCCAACAGCTCCTTGAATTCAGAATAAGTCATGTGCAATACTTAGAAAAAAAAAAGAAAAAAAAAGTATTATTATAAATTATTCTGAGTTTTTTTTTTTCATATTCCTGTTATGTATTTAATATATTTTTAGAAGTGGTTAGGTTTTGTGTGGAGGTGCTCAATATATATATATATATATATATATATATATATATATATATATTACATAATATATAAACAGCCATTTATATGTAGGTTTTAAAGGGATACTCCACTTTTTTTGGAAATAGGCTCATTTTACAACTCCCCCAGAGTTAAACTGTTGAGTTTTACCGTTTTTGAATCCATTCAGCCGATCTCCGGTTCTGGCGGTACCACTTTTAGCATAGCTTAGCATACATCATTGAAGTGGACAAGACTATTAGCATTTCTCATTAAAAAATGACCAAAGTGTTTCGATATTTTTCCTATTTAAAACTTGACTCTTCTGTAGTTACATCGTGCACTAAGACCGACGGAAAATGTAAAGTTGCGATTTTCTAGGCTGATATGGCTAGGAACTATACTATCAATCCTGCGTAATAATCAAGAAACTTCACTGCCGTACCATGAGTGCAGCAGGCGTAATGATATGACACAGCTGGGGACTATTTTCAGGCGCTGCGTCATATCATTACGCCTGCTGCACTCATGGTACGGCAGTGAAGTTTCTTGATTATTACGCAGGAATGAGAGTATAGTTCCTAGCCATATCAGCCTAGAAAATCGCAACTTTACATTTTCCGTCGGTCTTAGTGCACGATATAACTACAGAAGAGTCAAGTTTTAAATAGGAAAAATATCGAAACACTTTGGTCATTTTTTAATGAGAAATGCTAATGGTCTTGTCCACTTCAATGATGTATGCTAAGCTATGCTAAAAGTGGTACCGCCAGAACCGGAGATCGGCTGAATGGATTCAAAAACGGTAAAACTCAACAGTTTAACTCTGGGGGAGTTGTAAAATGAGCCTATTTCCAAAAAAAGTGGAGTATCCCTTTAATGTATAACCAATATATAATAAATCTTTCTTAAAAAAACAGCAAGGCCTCATTTCAGCAGGCAAAATTATAAAAATAGTTTGAGAAAATAAATGTATAATGCTATAATATTTATGCCAAATGGTTCACTGAAAACAAAGGGCTTACCAGCCATGTCGGCATTAAATGTGTGACATGCGCATGTGACATGCAGTGGTATTGGTTGTTTTGTGAGTGAGAACCAAAACATACTATAACAACAAATGAACAAATGCATGTACATGTTGAAATGCCATTGACATTGAAGAAAATTCCAGGTGTAGCAGCAAGAAATACTAATAAAAACATAATTTCATTGCAAAGGAGTTCTTGTAATAAGTTACAGCGGCATATAGCAGATGAAATCTGTTATCTGTGCATTTAATTTCCCATGAGACAATATACTATTTGTTTATCCTGTTCAGCTTTTTGCATGTAGTGATCACTTGCAAAGTTAAGATGGCAGATACTTTGTAAATAAATTAGGCAAAACAGCTCTGTTACTGAAATATTTATCATCAAGATGCTGCTCAGCCATTATTCATGGTCCAGCCTGAAAACTTTGACAGGTAGATGAAATTGTGAAAAAGACATGTAGAGGATGGAAAATGTATCTGTTTTCAAAAGCACTATAGCTATATTTGTTGCAAGAGTAACAGCCAGGACAAAAAGAGACCGTATCTAACATCCTTTTCCCATTTCAATGTATGTTCCCCATGTGACTCTTGGTTCAAAGGATATATGTTTACACTAAAAGCCTACTAGTGTTCTCCCTGTATAGATGGGTTTGCGATGCTCCTTGTAATTTCACAGTCTGCTGTTTCAAACATCTGGGGATAAAGCAGTACCTTCTGCAATGGGTTGTGACTGGTACTGTAGAAATTTGACTAGATAAATGAAGACTACAAGCTTATAGACCACAAAAAACAGTATGGAACATAAATCAAAGTCCAGCCTGCACTGTGTACAAACATGATTTCTATTTAGGCATTTGAACATTTTGATTTATGCTGAGCTTGCAACATCAATGCATATTTATGCATGCAAAATCATTACATGGAAATGTCCTTACATATGTACAGTACAGAGACGCACAAATCTTTGCAAATTCTCTGATTACTGGTCAGAACTGGAATTAATAGGCACGACAATCTAATTTATCATAAAAAAATGACAGCAATTTTTTTTAAAATGAAAAATATAATAAGATAATGTACCCTGATTTTTTTGCTGTTTTGTTAATTAAACTGCAAATTTCCATTGATTGTATAATTCGACATGGAACACAGCAGATCAAATGAATGAACACTTAGGAAACCATATTACTTGACCCCAAAGGAGTTTAATAAATCTGTAAACGCAGCCCCTAAGGCATCATTTTTGTTGTCTACGTGTATGTTAAAATCTCCAACAATTATTGCTTTATCGACATTGACCAATAGACCAGGCGTTGGTCTTCTCATCACAGGCGTTGAGGCATCCGAAATCCCCGTGAGAGGCAGGATACCAAACTGGAGCCTACGAAAAAATGGCGTTCGTAGGCTCCAGTTTGGTATCCTGCCTCTCACGGGGATTTCGGATGCCTCAACGCCTGTGATGAGAAGACCAACGCCTGGTCTATTGGTCAATGTCGATAAAGCAATAATTGTTGGAGATTTTAACATACACGTAGACAACAAAAATGATGCCTTAGGGGCTGCGTTTACAGATTTATTAAACTCCTTTGGGGTCAAGCAAAACGTCCGTGGTCCCACTCATCGTCTAAATCATACACTAGATTTAATTATATCATATGGAACCAATCCAACTGATATAGATATTATACCGCAAAGTGATGATGTCACTGATCATTACATGGTAACGTGCATAATACGTACTGCTGAAATATGTCATGTTGCGCCACGTTATAGACCAGGCAGAACAATCCTTCCAACCACTATAGATAGATTCTCAAATAGCTTACCTGATCTATCTCAGCTGCTCAGTGAACCCAAACTAACAGATGAACTAGAGGAAATGACTAGCAGTTTGAGCACCATTTTCACTAGTACATTAGATATTGTTGCACCAATTAGATTAAAAAAGGTTAAAGAGAAAACTAAAGCACCATGGTACAACAGTGTTACGCATGATATCAAGAGAGAAACTCGTAACTTAGAGCGTAAATGGAAACAAACTAATTTAGAGGTCTTTAGAATCGCGTGGAAAGACAGTATGTCACGTTATAAAAAGGCTCTAAAAACAGCCAGGGCTGAGCACCTCCGCAAACTAATAGAAAATAACCAAAATAATCCAAGGTTCTTATTTAACACCGTGGCTAGACTAACAAATAAACAGACATCACCAGAGCAAAATATACCGTTACAGTTTAGTAGTAATGATTTTATGAATTATTTCAATGAGAAAATAGAAAGCATTCGAAACACAATTATAAATGTACAATCCTCTATGGTCTCTTATGATTCAGCCTCAATTATCGTCCCTCAAGAACAACTACACCGCTTTGCAACGATAGGACAGGAAGAGCTAAATAAACTTATTATTGCATCTAAACCAACAACATGCTCATTAGATCCAATACCCACTAAACTACTGAAAGAAGTGTTACCTGTAGTGGAAGAGCCTCTTCTTAATATTATTAACTCGTCTTTATTCTTAGGTCATGTTCCAAGAATATTCAAGTTGGCAGTAATAAAACCTCTCATTAAGAAACCGCAACTAGATCCAAATAACCTAGCAAATTACAGACCCATTTCAAATCTTCCATTTATGTCCAAAATACTAGAAAAAGTTGTATCCGCTCAACTGTGCTCTTTTTTGCAAGAAAATGATATCTATGAAAAATTCCAGTCAGGATTCAGACCGCATCATAGTACAGAAACTGCGCTAGTTAAAATTACAAATGATCTACTCTTAGCTTCTGACCAAGGCTGTATCTCAATACTAGTCCTACTTGATCTTAGCGCCGCGTTCGACACTATAGATCATAAAATACTCTTGGATCGACTACAAAACTACACTGGTGTTCAGGGACAGGCATTAAGCTGGTTTAGATCGTACTTATCTGACCGTTATCATTTTGTCTCTTTACACGGGGGAAAATCAAAGTTAACGTCAGTAGACTACGGAGTACCGCAAGGATCGGTGCTAGGCCCTCTGCTATTCTCAATATATATGCTGCCACTTGGTAATATTATAAGAAAACATGGAATTAATTTCCACTGTTATGCTGACGACACTCAATTATATATTTCATCACGACCAGATGAAAACATTACCTCATCTAAATTGACAGAATGTCTCAAAGATATAAAATGCTGGATGACGCGTAATTTCCTGCTATTAAATTCAGATAAAACGGAGGTATTACTTATTGGTCCAAAAAACTACACACAAAACCTCTTACAATACGACTTTAATATAGAAGGATGCCCTGTTACTTTTTCCACTACAGTAAAAGACCTGGGTGTTATACTAGACCGCAACTTGTCTTTCGAAAATCATATTTCATCTGTTACAAGAACAGCCTTTTTCCACCTTAGAAACATTGCTAAATTACGTAACATGCTATCTGTTTCTGATGCAGAAAAGTTAGTTCATGCATTCATGACCTCGAGACTAGATTACTGTAATGCTTTATTAGCTGGTTGTCCTGCATCCTCAATAAACAAGCTACAGTTAGTGCAAAATGCAGCCGCTAGAGTTCTTACTAGATCAAGAAAATATGATCATATAACACCGATTTTATCATCTCTGCACTGGTTACCTATTAAGTTCCGTATCAATTACAAAGTACTACTACTGACCTATAAAGCCCTTAATGGTTTAGCTCCTATGTACTTAACGGACCTTCTTTCGCCCTACAATCCACCGCGTTCTCTAAGATCACTAAATTCAAGGCTTCTGGTCATTCCTAGGATATCGAAGTCCACGAAAGGAGGGAGGGCATTCTCGCATTTAGCTCCAAAACTCTGGAATAGCCTTCCCGATACGGTCCGATGCTCTGACTCGCTGACACAGTTTAAAACTAGACTAAAGACGTGTCTCTTTAGTCAAGCATT
Organism: Rhinichthys klamathensis goyatoka; assembly: GCF_029890125.1. Lineage (NCBI taxonomy): Eukaryota > Metazoa > Chordata > Actinopteri > Cypriniformes > Leuciscidae > Rhinichthys > Rhinichthys klamathensis. Next base: position 646,647 of record NW_026606592.1, on the reverse strand, counting down.
CACATAATGCTTACCTTTTAGTCCTCTGCTATGCCATACGGAACCGTTTGCCACTGAAACTGCTTAACGCACCAGTGGGGCTCGACAGCCTTATAGACAAACGGGTCGGTCCGTATGGTTGCGGTTGGGTTGCGGAGAGTTTGGGTTACGGAGAGTTGTGAGATTATGGTTTTCTAACACCTACTCCCGTGTAATGGAAATCATTATGAACATCAGCTATGCTAATTATTTCCCATCTGCCTTTCTGCTGTTATCTCGGGACGCTTGTCCCGAGAAAAATGGCGTTCGTAGGCTCCAGTTTGGTATCCTGCCTCTCACGGGGATTTCGGATGCCTCAACGCCTGTGATGAGAAGACCAACGCCTGTGAAGAGACGACTCAACGCCTGCGAAGAGACGACTCAACGCCGGCGATATGTTATCCCCTAAATATTACATGATTAACTAAATGTATTTTTTCCAGGTACTCTCTGATATGGACTTACTGTAAAGCTTCTTTAAAACCCTATGATTGTTAGCCAGAGGAGAACTGGCCCCTGACTAGCCTGGGTTCTCCCAAGGTTTTTTTTCTCCATCCAATCTGATGGAGTTTTGGTTCCTTGCCACTGTCGCCTTGCTTTTGGCTTGCTTAGTTGGGGATATTTAATATTCAACAATATTATTGAACTGTGTTGTACTACTTTCATGTTATCACTGTGAAGCTGCTTTGATGCAATCTGTATTGTGAAAAGCGCTATATAAATAAATGTGACTTGACTTGACTTGACTGCATGATATAAGTGAAGCACACGACTCAGGAGAATATAACAAAAACAGTCCAATAATCCAGAAGAAGAAAAAACTTAGACGTAAACATAGAGGACAGAGAACTAGGGAAAATCAGGGCTTGCATGGGGAGACATAATGATTGACAGGTGAACATAATCAGTAACCATGGGAACAAACTAGGGAAGACAGGCAGGCAGACAGGCAAACAGGGAAACTAAAACACCATGAGAATAAAATATTAAATACTATGGTAATGCCGTATATGAGTCTACCTGTCGAGACATTACCTTCTCTGCCTTCTCTTATAAAATAACCTTTTTATCATAGTAAAATCTACATATCGTTCCAAACAAAAGTATTGATTAGCGAAAAACATGTTAAAAATTAGTGGATAGGCAGTCGATTCATTAAATAATAAGCTATTTTCTCACAAAAGTGGTTTATTCAGTGTAGTGAAGCCTCTTCTCCATAGACATCCATAAAAAAGCCTCTGGTCTCCTTTCCTGCGTACCGACACAGCCGCAGCGTTAGCATTAGCCATTACGCTTTTTTGGCTAAAGGTTGCTGGCTTGTCTAGTGGCTTTGGTTGAACAGCCATATCATGTGACATTCCAGAATCCCCATCACATAAACAAGGCTTCCAGAGATGTTCTTCAAGCCATGTCGGGTATTTTCATAATAATAGATTATATTTATAATGCAACGGTAATCGACATAGCCTTTATCTTTGTGCAGAATACTATAAAATAATATATTTGCTGTCTGATTTTTTTATCGGAAGCCACCTCAAATCCAGAAGGTTATTTTAAACACACGACTTGCGTTATAAAAGTATGTTTGGAGCAAAAACATGGTTTTAATCTCTTAAATTATCATGTATTGATCGTGTGCTAAGCTAACATGCTAGCTAGGCCTAAGATACTCCTCCCACCTAGCTGAGCAAATATGTTATCTTTATTAATCATTTTGAATAGTAAAGCTCATTGAAATGTTTAATCCAGATGGAAACTATTTTACAAGGTGGCGATTTCATATGAATTTGTATGATGTGATTTGTACAAAAATGTACAATATTTTAGAAAAAAGTAAGAATGAAGGTCCAACCCATAAACCTTAACCGTCAGTTTGTAAGCAAATCGTAAGGTACGAATTGGCTCGTGCAAACTCATATGAACTAGCCATCAATTCGCCAAAACGTAAAATAGTTACAAATTGCCATGAGAAGTGTCAGATAAAGTAAAGTAATTTGCACTTAATGCGTGGTGGAATTTAATGATCATCAAACTTAGCAAGTACAAAATAAAAGTGAAACACTGTTAATGTTAGGACTATAACAGTAGTGATGTTCGGTTCATGAACAAACTGTCTTTTTTAACCAGTTCTGGTCAGTAAACCTGTTGAATCATGCTGATATAAATCGTACTGGTAACACTTTATTTCGATTGTCCACTTTAGACATTCTACTAACTATAAGTAACTTTGCAACTACATGTCAACTAACTGTCATTAAAGTATTAGTAGACTATGCTTAATATCTGGTAACACTTTAGTTTGATGGTCCCCCAACAGACATTCTACTGACTATAAGTAACTTGGCAACTACATGTCAACTTATTCTACTAACCCGAACCCTAACACCTAACCATAACCTACCAGTCCACTACAGTCTACTAATACTCTAATGAGTAGTTAGTAGCAGTGTTGAGCATGTTACTTAAAAAAAGTAATTAGTTATAGTTACTAGTTACTTCTCACAAATAGTAACTGAGTTAGTAACTGACATGTGTCAGTTGTTACATCATTATAAAAGTTACATAATGTTACATCATTATAAAAGTAACTAATTACCAGAGAAAGTAAATAGCTAGTAGCTATTAGCGCAATAGCGTTACTTAAAAAAAAAAAAATTCAAATAGGCCTATATCAAATAATTTGGATGCCCCCAGTATTAAATATGTTAAATTAATGAAATGGACACTTAATAGTCTAGATTAGTGTTCAATGTTTTATAATAATAATTTATTCTATTTTAATGTTGCTGTGGGACAATGTGAGAGACGCCTATTAAATTCAATATATTATTCTAAATATTAGCATTAATATAGTAGAACAATAAAACATTATAGATGGTTTATACTTAATATCGCACACAGACCCCAACTGGCCAACAAATAAGTTTAAAAATAAATTATGCTTCTTAAGAAATGTACCAAAAATGAAAACAAAAATATATATATAAAAAAAATACACTCTTTGTGCATATTAAAATGATAAAACTGTTACACAACTTCACAACTATTAGACATACTGTAGCCTAAGTATTTTCTTCCTAACAAAAGTAAACAGTTTAACAAGTGCTCTCTCAATATAATACTGAACAATTTACCCCCCCCCCAAAAAATATAATACTAAAATATAATATTTTGTGGGGTTTATTTTTATAATCTATAGCGAACGTCATCATCAAAGGTTATTTAAGCCAAATTCTAGACATGTTTGCCGCACGTGTTTACAACCGGTCAAACAAAGATGTTTTCTGTGAATGTTCCCTGCAGGTTATTTTCGGGTTTTATTTTATAACCTAAACAGAACGTTCCCTGTAGGTATTTTTTTTAGATTTTATTTGTATAACCATGTAAATTAATTAACGTTGCAGATGATACCAATAGGCTATAGATAATGCTGTCTAATGGTGAAATATGTAATTTATTTATAAACAAACTATATAATGCTCGGACACCCTCTGTCTCTCTTGCGCAACTGTTGAGCGCGCTCTCGGACACACTCGGTCTCTCTCGCGCATTGAGCGCGCTCGCGGCGTTCGCTTCGCTTTTGTCCACTCCAGCGCCTCATAAACACACACATACACACACACACCAGAGAAAAAAACTTTGCAGGTCCTATGGCGGAGAGAGAGCCTACTCGGATGAAAACCGCTTCAGTGAGTTCAATTATAGTAACGCCACATTTTTTTTGTCAGTAACGGTAACTGCGTTGTAATGGGGGAAACAGTAATTCGTTTGATTACTCGTTACTGAAAAAGATAACGCCGTTAGTAACGCCGTTTATTTATAACGCCGTTATTCCTATCACTGGTTAGTAGAATGTCTAAAGTGGACTATCGAAATAAAGTGGAACCATTGTAGCTTGCTGTGCCCTTGTTGTTTTCCTGACGAAGACCTTCCGGTTGAAACGTTGCATATTTTAATAAAATGATTTTTGGAAGCAGCAATGGCAGTGTGCCGATTTTTGTTTATTCTTCAGTAAACCAGTTGAACCACTTCATCAAATCAGACTGAATCGTCTGAAATGATACATACCCAAAGTCCGCACAGAACTGATCTCTCAAATGTGTCTGACATTCTGACTTGAAGGGAGAAATAAATCAATTCAAGTTTTTTTTTATGTACAGTGTTTTTCATAATACAAAGCAGCTTTACAGGAAAAGCATGTTTTAATGTTACAAGTAGGTATTCTGTTATCAGACAGATATGAGTGCATCAAGGTAGTGTCCAAATTGCAGTAATAAACAGCTGTAATATAATATTATGCGATTATGCAGCATTTACAACTTGTGCCCATAATAATTACAATATAAGTGTAACTGACAGGCCAGTAAGAGCTGTGCGTGTAAACCTAGCTCCCCTGGCCTCAAGAGGCAGTCTTTAGAGGCTGTGGTCTTTAGCGTCCTTGTTAGCGGGCCCACCTGCAACGCCGGAGACCCCGGTTTGAGTCCCACTCGGAGCAGGGCAAATAGGACCAGTTACATTTGGTGCCGTGACCCGGATGGGTGTGAGGTTTAGAGGGGTGAGTGTAACGAACTTGGGCAAGTAAGTTAACCTCACTCTCCTGGTCTCAAAAGGTGTGCTAGCGACTGTCAACAGCAGCTGCGGCCTTGTTAGTGTGCCCGCGACCTTGTTAGCGTGCCCAGCTCCCACACCGTAGACCCCGATTTGAATCCCGCTCGGATCGAGTCGAGTAGGACCGGTTAAACAAGGATAGTATTGTATGTTAGTGTTGTAATGTACGATCCGATTGTGGCAGGACGGACTATTAACCCCTCCTGTTTTTGTTCATAATTTAAGGTTCGGCCAATGGGCTGTGACCATAGATGTATAAGAACATGAGGTGCCAGTTGTAGGTGTGTGTCACTTTCGGGGGCCTGTGACGTCATCGATGCACCGCCGCTGCCTGTGTTGAATCTCAACATGTAAGGTCAGTCATAAAGACCGCCGAAGCTTTTGAGCCACTGACTCGTGGTGTTTGCTGGTGTTGGGGGAATCGAAAGTGGACCTTGAGATGGTAAGGAAAGCCTGTATATTCCAGTTTTCTATGGGTTGCTTCAAATGAGCGCGTACTAATCCGTATGTTTTTATATAGTCTAAAGGCCATTCGCAGTTGCCACTGAGTTTAGCGGGGATGCCTGACTCTATGAATTCGGGATATAAAACCCCGGTGCAGCATGTTTTATCGTGAGTATATGTGCTCAAACCTGAACTCAAACCTGGGAATTTTTTTTTTTTTTTTCATTTTTTATGTATGAGACAATATTCATGATATTACAGACTATCACGTATTATTATTATTTTTCCGAGAGCAGTTGTGTACAAACCAAAACAGTACATATACCCAAATAATAAGAGGTGGCTCATTGAAGGTCTTAAAATTTGCCTATAATGACAAAAGGGTGGCTTTTATGAGTATATAAATGATTTTGAAATTAAGAATAAGATGTTTAGTCTTTTTAAATATGCTTATGATATGGCTCTCGTTGTTCTTTCGCAAGCAGGAGAAATAGGCAGGACTCGTATTTATCAAGAGGACATAAAAGCCCTTTTTGAGCTGTGTCACCTGAGCGCACGTGATAAATATGGATAAAACTAAATAATTGGTAATAACTGGAGATAAGCGGAATACATTGGGGTATTGTAATACTTGGTGGGAATCCAAATCAATTTGTTTGTAATTTTTGTTAGTAAACAGTTATCCAAGACCTATACTGCCGTGCAAAGGCAAAAGACCGTAACTTCGTTTTTGGTCGAAAATGAGTTATTGATATTTTTGGCACATTCAAGACCTCCTTTATCATGTGGATAAGTATCTTGAGTCAATTCCGTTGTTTTTTCGAGAAAATAATGGTTTGTCTTAACCGTAACTTCCAAAAGCCCATGAGAAACCAAGGCAGAACACCGTAACTGTTGTTACGGCTCTTTGGCTTAGTTTTGGAACGCTCATATCGAGTTACGGCACTCTGCCTTTGTTTAGCCGCGCGTCAATATGAAGTTACGGTGCTGGCGTTCTATCAAATAATGCTACCTATCAGATTATACGGTGTTCTGCCTTTGTTTTAGGCTACTCTCCATTAAAATTAAAATTACGATGTAGCCTGTGTACTTTGTACAGCTACCATCCGTCCCTGTAACTTCTGATATCATCAGAGCTTTGTCCTGCACTAATGCGGTCAGAACATTTAGTATGCTCTTAACCCGCTCCATCGACAAACGTGCGATATCGATCGCGAAGGATACATGCAGATTTGACAGAAAAATGTTACATATACCGAAGCAGGTCAATACAACAAAGAACTAAAGCCCCGCCTCACCCAGTTCGGGTACCGGACCTAGTTGAAACAATCATGCCATCTAGCTGGCAGAGTGCCAAAACTTCGCCGGCGCCTTCAGCTCCGCCTTGAACACGGTCGAGCCGACGCGGGACTAATATCACAGACACAGAGTGATAATAATGAAGCAACAAGGTTATATTGTCGCATACAGCAGAATGAAGCAAGAAGTGCTGGTGCATACAACATCAGAACAGCTGTTAAAAGCATGCATACAAAACACAGCGTCCGGAATAAATCCGCGGGACGAGCGAAGTGCACGCACAATATTAGGGCAGACAGCTGAAACCAACGCATACTGAAAAGACGCAGAACACAGAAGGTTGTGCTATAAATGCATTAGTTGTCTAAGTAGTCCAGAACGCGCTCCCTACTGAGTCATTAATGGGTAAAGCACTGCATTATAGGCTACTTTTCGTGAACGGATCGTGACACCTTCGAACACGAATCTCGGTAAACGCCTGTGAAAGTATTCGTCTTTCAGATCCACGCACCGCTATAAACAGTCTCCGGGTCGAATGTGCGCGAGGATCTGTTTTATCGTGATCATTACATTACATTATAACGCGTGTTTAGCAAGTCTCATGCCACTCGGTACCACTTGAAGATACTCTTTAGTCTTTACCGCTATGGAGGTATTTTGTCATGTCTAATGTATTAATAGGGCCACCAGAATGCAACCAAAGCACAATAACTAGAAGGCCAGGTAATTGTAAATTATACAAAATAAATGCCATGATCACTAGATTTTATACAGGTGTTACTATAATGATTTTTTTAATGGTGATCAGCAACCAAATATTGATAATGTGGAAGTTACTGGCTTTTGCCTTGGCATGACTTCTCACTTTTTGTTGACAATACAAAGGCAGAGTACAGTAACTTTAAAATAGTGGTCAAAAGTCAAGTTTGAGCTCAAAATTTTGTTATGTAGATAATTTTCATTACTTAAACATCTAATTGCCAGATTTTCAGTGTCCTACCTATAATTAATTTGGCGGGACAACTAAAAATCTTTAAAGTCATTTTTCTCAGTTCCACACTCCGCGTGGAGTGCAGAGCTGGCCACTTTGGTCAAACAGCGCCAGCCGGGAGCGGAGTGTTCTTAAAGGCAGACGGGCAAAATGCTCGCATTCAACCCCCTTGAGGGCTAACAGAGCATGCTCCGCTCCCAAACAGCTAACACACATGTGTGTCCCCACCCAGAATAAAACGAGGACAGGGAACACACTTCTTAAATTGTTGGTGTTCACTCGCCATTTCAGTTCTTTCTTTCCTTTATGAGTGGTCTACGGGACAAACAACACCAAATAAGACTGACAGTACACAGACCACTTGCTGAAGATCAGACAGCTGACAACATGTGATGGCTGTTCCCTTTATAACTTCTGGTTTCCGCCGGCACGAGTCACGGGATGACGTAGCACTAATCAGGATTGGACTAAGTTGCACATATTCTTCAGGAGCACCCAATATTCCTGGCATGCCACTCCCCTTGGCACTTCTGCAGCAGGGCCCTCGGATAGTGCTAGCTCTGTTTCTGACACAAATGTTCACAACTCTGGTGTGGTGGATGCCCCCAGGCAGATCATATTATTCTTGTCCCTAGAGAGTGATCTCAGTGATCTCAGTAACGGCGGCTCGCCGACAGCTGTAACTCCCTGAACCACTTGATATGACCCGATTACTGGGAATGGGGAACATTTTGTGGCGATATTCATAGCGAGCAGAGCCTGGGGCGGAGTGTTTGTCCGTAAGCGTGAGTGCTCGTGGGCGGTCTCGTGACTTACGTTCATAACCTGGCCGCTGTGAGGCTGTTGCCGTGTAACAGAGCGTGCAGCGAGTAGATGTGAGCAAAGATTTGTCACTTGTCTACATTTATCACTCGAGCGGCGTTTGCCAGCTTTATAATAGTGGGCTCTGTGATCATGTGAGATACATGGGGCATAGTGTTTACATGTAGGGGTGAGCACTGACTTGTGGGCACTTTGTCTACACATAAAACACACTCGGCGTGAGCCGGATAACCAGACTTTATACTCTTTTTGAGTACAGGTGAGCGGGCTGTGTTGCCGACTCGTTGGCTGCTAAATTTATGTCTGCAGTCGCCTTCACTGAGGGAACTGACAGGACAAGAAGCTTCGATGGTGGTCCGGCCGCGGCGAGACCAGCGTGTCTTTTCTTCACTAGCGCTGCTAGGAAGGCTTCAGCACAACCCTGGGCCGTGGTCCCCGGGGGGAGGCGGCCTGCGTAGACGCTGCGGAGGCTGGGGCTGGGCTGGGCGCTGGCTAGCATGATGGGCAGGCGGCTCACGTGGGCGGCTTGCGGAAGAGCTAGCGTGTCGCGGCAGGAAAAGGTTCATGACCTGCATGGTCTTTTGCACTTCGGAGAAGCGGTCGACAATCCCGTTCACCGCTGGGCCGAAGAGACCAGTAGGGGAGAGCGGCGCGTCGAGAAACACGGACCGTTCAGCTTCCCCCATATTCGCCAGCTTCAGCCAGAGATGCCGCTCTGTGACGGTGAGCGAGGGCATGCATCTGCCTATCGCCTGTGCTGCAGATTTTGTGGCGCGAAGAGAGAGATCCGCGCGCTCTTCAAGTCCGGAATGGCGGCCGGATCCTTGCTTTTCTCGTCCCATTGGCGGCCACGGACTCCGGCATCCTCTGAGCACGGCGCTTCTTCCTGCACGGTCCAGAGGGTGGAGTGACAGCGTTCTGTGTGAAGGCTTCGAGTCGAGCCCGCAGAGTCGACAGCGGAAGCGCTTCACAATGCACGCAGCCGCCCGAGTCCAGGGCGAGGGCTGCGTGTTCCGGGCCCAGGCAGGGAGCGCAAATCACATGGTGGTCACCTGCGCTGAGCTGGGCTCTACACGAGCCGCAGGAAAGGCGAGGCATTTTGAAACAAACGCTCGCGCTCTTTTAGTAGCAATAAAAGGATACACGCTGGATGGCTGAAGGTGGCAAAGATGGCCGGCTTCTTCAGGCACTTTCCTCTGCTTGCTAGTCGCTGGTTTCAATGGCGAAGACTTCTCTCAGAGTCCAGCGATGCGGAGAGCTTCGCTGAAGATGATGAAATTAGTGAGACAACCTACGAGCCTGCCTTTTATACGCTAAGCCACACCCATTTCGGCGGGCTATGACGCGTAAGGGCGCGAAGCGCCCTCAATGGACGTGAAGTCACGCGCGAGGCTCAGTGGTAGGTTGCAGCAGTTGCCGCAGGGCAACCAATGAGCACGCAATATGCCCGCTCAAGGTCTGCTAGCTGCTGCACTGCGTTGACAATAAATACAAAATTAAGGATAATTTTTGGCTTCAATATCTCGAGCAAAGATGACTTTACCCGTAGCGTAAGCTAGCTTACGCAATACTCGTTCCCTCTTCTAGAGAGAACCGAGGTTACGTTAGTAACCGAGTATCGTTTTCACTGTACAGGGCAGTAGGCAGACAGCGTGCATGGCGTCGTGTGGGTGAGCGGTTTGCTGATGTCAACATGGTGAATCGAGTGGCCCATGGTGGCGGTGGGGTTATGGTATGGGCAGGCGTATGTTATGAACAACGAACACAGGTGCATTTTATTGATACCGTGACGAGATCCTGAGGCCCATTGTTGAGCCATTCATCCACGACCATCACCTCATGTTGCAGCATGATCATGCACGGCCCCATGTTGCAAGGATCTGTACACAATTTCTGGAAGCTGAAAACATCCAGCATACTTACCGGACATGTCACCCATTGAGCATGTTTGGGATGCTCTGGAAGTATATATGTATGACAGCCATTATTTTTTTCCTCAAAAAAAAAAAAAGTAAACAGGACACATTCTAATGTACAGAAAAAAAGATAAAATTTAAATAAAAAAATGTGTGCTTCAAAACCCCCTTTCATCTTTGACCTCGCAACAGTTTGAAGAGAATTTATTAGTTTAGTGTCATACTCGAGGCTTGTACGATGATATGCAATGGGGAAAAAGTGACCAATATTAGCTGGTGTTTTCTTATTCAATTTAAATCACACCTATGCATTCTATAGTCAGCAAAATGTGTAACAACAGCATGTGGTGCTTCACAGCATGTTTAACAGGAAGGCATCATCCTTCAAAATTAACTAACAAAATCGGGGGCTTCCACAACTGGCAAATTGAGTTACCCAATGAAATTTCAATCACATGTGATCGATTAAATACCATCTGCCCTTGTGTAATTTGCCTTCAACATGCTTCAAAGATGATTGGCAAATGTTTTTGTGCTTATTATGATGGCTGCAATACATGGGAATTTTTCTCCCCAGGATGTGTGATCTGCTGTATTTGAAGCCTATGTTTATGTTATTACAGACACAGTCTTTTCTCAGAGGGTTGAATGAAGCTGCATCATTTAATCATCGTTTTAATGCCGATTTGATCCACAACCATTTCCACTTCCTACATGCAAATGCTAGTCCCTTCCTACACTGTTTTATTAGTTTGCCAGTATATTCAGGCATCCATTATTCATGATACTTCTTTAATGAATATATAATGACTATACAATCAACTATACAACATAATAAACACCTCAATTTACTACAGATTCATGCAAACTTGATAGCACTCACAAAACTCATGAGCTGATTTATAATGTGGTCTATTGAGGATTACTGTTTTTTAATATTCACACTACTGTAATTGCACATCTTTTGTAACGGTTAGAAAAACAGGCTAACTATAGCCTACCTACATTATGCACCACACACTTTTCAACACTGTTCATCTTTCTCATGTTCCCTGTCTCTCGGCATCTCACCTCCAATTTGTTACAATGCACAAGCAAATTCATACCTTTATTTTGAGTTCAAAACAGTGATGCTTGCAAGTCTTACGCCGTCGACTGAAAGCTTAACGCACATTACAGAAAAAAAAAACATTTTTATGACCTAAAATAACTCTTCTGTGCAAAGTTAGAGCAAAAAGTAAGTTAAAAAAACAAACAAAATCACCTAAATTGTATTTGTCTATTGGACATAAAACATGTAATTGCTGTTCAAAAAAGAACAATAACTATAACTAGTGTCAACACCAGCTGATGATAATTTTCTGTCTATCATAAGCTGACTCTCCAGTTATGTAATTTGCTGCTTTGTATGTATTGCAACCCCATGCTGACAAAAGATCTGACCTTACTAATGGATCTGGTAGCAGTTTGGATCCTCTTCCTCCACTCCCAGGATGATCAGTCGCTCGAGGTGCACATGCAGATGTTTCTGGATCTGGACCTTGTTGTGCATTACAACAACATCAACCTCTGCTTTTTCAGGGCAGGCTTGATTCAACGGAACCAGGCGTGCTTGGATATTACATCTGTGTGGTTCCCCATTAACCCTCGAAGAATCCAGCCCCTCTTACGCCCTTACAATACTGAACCCACCACAGACTCAACACGCAAGCATGCCACAAACAAAGATCCGAAGCCCTGTAAGGAGATAAAGCCAGAGCCTACTGCAGACCTACAGCTAAGGAAAGCCCAGTCTGACCAGGTGTGTGTCAAGTTATACAGGGATTCTCAGCCTCAATGTTTGCCCAAACTTGAAAAAGGCTTCAATTAACTTCAGAGAGCACATGGAATAACTTAAAACTTCTAATTCTTCATCACCGAACCAATTGAAAATCTTTCAGCAACAACTTGATCTTCTTTTGCTCATTTTCAGTGCTTAATTCAGATGTTTACCTTAATAGAAAATATAAAAAATATACATGAGTCACTACACACAGCAATGAGATCATTTAAGGATAGTTGACTCATTTAAAACTACAAACAATGTTACTAGAATACTCACAAATCACATAGTATATTTTTACATAGCGATTCAAAAGCAACACTAAATCAAATGCGCTCACTGCACATGGACAGTTTGCATATTAGATGCTAAAACCGCTAACATTAACAAACAACTTGCGAGACATAGGGGAGCGCGGGGCACAACCTAACGCAGGGTTAAATGTAACACAGACCTTTTACATAGTTAGTCAGGGTCAAGCAGGTTGTGTTTCCGCTTATTTTCTCTCGCTGCCGCTGATTTGTGGAAAGTTTTGATAAGATTTCGTGAAGATACTGGACAAAGAGTGTTTTGACACCATGCAAGTACATTTTTTCATCATACGTTTTTTCGGTTTCTGAGTTGGCTGTGTACGTCACCAAATCTAACTTTATGTTACCTTAATCACTGGCTTGTTGGCTAAAACATAGCACCATTTTAAAACATGTCAGAAACTGTTAGCTAGGCTCAAAATATTTTTTACACAGCGGGCTTAGTTGTAGCACAGTGTTACAACTAAGCCGACAAGTGGACAACGATAATGAAATGAAAACAGGGTGCCACACAACTTTTCAGGTTTGAATATTTATTTATTTGGCCACATTTTACTTTGTTGGACTTTCACAAACAATGTTGGAATTTAAACGCGTCAAAGTATGAATTTGTTTCACATGTGTTTACCATGCATTGATCACTTGTTTATTTATTAAGAATATAGCCTGTTTTTCATGCAATAAACCCTTTAAAATGTGATTTTAAGCTCGTTTTTATTATTATTATTGATGATAATAATAATTTTGCATGCAGCTGCCACACACAAATATATTTCAATTGCAATTACAATATTTTATGATTTTCCATGATATTGATCCATAATAAAGGTGAAACTCAAAAAATATATCGTGCAAAAGTTAATTTATTTCAGTAATTCAACTTAAAAGGTGAAACTAATAAATTATATAGACTCATTACATATTAAGTGAGATATTCTAAGCCTTTATTTGTAATAATTTTGATGATTTATAATAACTACACGCTAATAATCATTAGTTAAGCATGAGTAAACAGTTAATTCATCATTCATAAAGCATTAATATACATTAATAAGCAGTTTATAAATACAGCTATAAATGCTTTCTTCTTGATTTACAAGCATATCTATAATTTATTTAATACTTGTATTTTCATCCTTTATTAATGATCAATTTATTATTTCTAAATGAATAATTGCATTTTTTATAAACCAGTTATTTAAGAGTTTTCAGTGGTTCATAAGATTACTTAGAACGTGTAAGTAAATGATTAATAAACTATTTAAATGTACATTCATACATCTTATTATTCAGACATATAGTGATGGTTACTTAGTGTGTTAATAAATGCTTTATTAACATGTATTTATGCTGTAATTCAGGGTTAATTCGGGTAGTTATAAAGCATTTAGTAGTGGTCAGTTAACTATGTTTGTGAACTCATCTAAAGTGAGGACTATTCATGCCTTGTAAAGTATTTATAAAGGAGATTTAAAGGCTGTTAAATATTTCTATGTTCTGTATCACTGTGTTGTGTTTGTTACATTTTACTGTTACAAGGCATGAATAGTCCTCACTTTAGATTAGCTCACAAAATAGTTAACTGACCATTACTAAATGCTTTATAACTACCTGTATTTACTACATTTACTTACACTTTCTAAGTGATCTTATGAATGACTGACAACTCTTGTTTGTAAATAATGCTATACTTCATTTAGAAATTATTAATTGATCATTAACAAGGTATGAAAATACAATTATTAAACGCATTATAGATATGCTTATAAATCAAGAAAAAAAGCATTTATAGCTGTATTTATAAACTGCTTATTAATGTCTATTAATGCTTTATAAATGATGAATTAACTGTTTACTCATGCTTAACAAATGATTAATAGCATGCAGTTATTATAAAGTGTTACCCAAATGAAGGCTTGAAATATCTCACTTTGCATGTAATGAGTCTATATAATATATTAGTTTCACCTTTTAAGTTGAATTACTGAAATAAATGAACTTTTGCACGATATTCGAGTTTCACCTGTAGAAGGATGATTGGATGATGGATGGATGTCTATCTATACAGATGCACAAACAATATCAAACTATACAGATTAAATAGTACTGAATTATGTGGGTTACACACAAGTGTTACAACTAACCCCTCTGTCTGTTAGTTAACCCCGCACATGTTAAGTTGTAACATTTGCACTTCGGTCACTTTCAGTGCAACTGTACGAAAATGGTAGGTCCTAGAAAAAAAACTTTAAGTGTTCTTTTGTAGCAGAGATGTGTATGTTGCTAAAAATAAATAAAACTAACTTAATTTTTTAATTTTTTATAATAGATGTTATTCGATCTGCGTCATCAATGTTTGCGGCGGCCATATTGTTGACATAGAAACCACGGCAACTGTCAGTCTGTCAATTGACAAGCGAGGCAGCGTTGGTATTATCCATGGTATTATCACTGTATTTTTTTTTTAAACAGCGTGAATGTGTGTTGAGTAATACACGGCTGTTCTAAAAACAGCAATAAGAACCCCGGAGTTAGTTTTTATGATTGAGAAATGCGATAATTTACCGACTGTCAGAAAACGTGAAGGGAAGGAGACAGAGTTGAGCCAACGCAGGAGAGGCTAGCTAGGATAAATAGGATAAACTTTCAGCCAACTCCCCACAGAAAAGTCTGTTCCCATCATTTTACCACAGGTTTCACACATAATCCGTGTGCAGTGCGTATACGGTACAGAAGCAGGATGTGCTATAGTGCTTTATATGCTGCGTTTGCTGTGCGTAACTGATCCGCGGCTGTACCACAAACACCCCGGTACTCACTATTTTTATTTTAAAACATACTCACTATTTTAACAACGTAAGCCAATTATTCCATGCATTACTTCTATATATTAAGTTGCTCAAGCAAGTGGTCAAATATGTAACCATGTACTTAAATTAAAATCGCAAACATTTTAAATTAAAACTTAAAATTGACAAAAACAACCGACTCTCATGCCTTTTCTTTTGCATTTACATTTTAATACAACAAATCTTGCATGTCACAAAGAACTTGTTTTTCCACCTCCACGAATGAGCCGAGTGTCATTCATTATGTTGCATTGTTGAGGTAAATTGTAGTTTGTATAAGGATACTGTATGAACGAGATAGTTATAAATATCCGGATAAGTTACGGCTGGCAATAATGACGGATCTTTACTTAATGCTATTGGGTCTATTTGATATGGGTCCACACCAATCAAGCTTATCTTCTCTTGATACCGACGAGATGAAGCCATTAGGCTACTGCTCCCCTCAACTCAAATCTGCGCGCGGCTAGGGACAGCAGGACAGATGTCATGTCAACAATATGGCCGCGGTTAGCTACTTCCGGTGTTTGCGAATAAGGTCTATTGAGCCTAAACCAAAATGTGTTAGGTTGTGCCCCGCTCTCCCCTACAAAGCGTTCTTTTTAAACAGTCTGTAGTCACAAAAAAATGCATTTATCCTACCAGTAGCATCCAAAGTTGGTGAACACATTGTGGCTTTTAATTCCCTGCTGTCCTTGAACAAACTCAGCATGTGGTTTAGTCCAAACTTAATGTTTACAACTATGCAGGATTTAGCAATCTTTCTCCTTTGGTTTTATAACCAGCAACAACAACAACTTGGTTTTAGGAGAAGCACATCCAATTTGCAAACAAAGATCCCTCTGCACACTGGTAATCTCACACGCACATGCAAACACACACACACACACACACACACACACACACACACACACATGGCCCTATTTTAACGATCTGAAACGCAAGTGTCAAAGCGCAAAGCGCAAGTAACTTTGTGGGCGGATCCCGGCGCTGTTGCTATTTTCCCGGCGGGATAAATGCCTCTTGCGCCTGGCGCAAATCTAAAAGGGGTTGGTCTGAAGTAGCTTCCTTATTCATAGGTGTGGTTTGGGCGTAACGTGAAATAAACCAATCAGAGCGTCATCTCACATTCCCTTTAAGAGCAGGCGCGCATGTTGCATGGCGGATTGCTATTATAACGGCGGATTTACCAGGCGCGCGTCAGGACTGGAGCGGTTCACAGCCGAGGAGACCGACGTTCTTGTCAGGACCGTGTAAGACAGAGAAGTGACGTTGTATTGCGTGTTTTGCGTGCACCTGTAAACTATGGCATAAACCCTCATGCAGTAACACCCTCAGACGGCACTGTTTATTGACTGTCTGAAGTAGAATGCATGCAGAAATAACAAGAAATTCAACGTTCAAATCAGATTTATCCATCTATCTATCTATCGTGGGTGGGTTTCTCCCATCCCCATACAAATCAGCGTCGGTTAAACAGGCGTGGGAGGAAAAAAACTAACATTTTTACATCTTCATGGACACCACAATGATTTCCCTCATTTGTTAATATTTTTCCTTGTTATAATGTATGATTTGCAAAAATAAAAACTGCTGCATCTGTGTTGATGAGAGAATCAAAATGTATGCGCGTTGTGCACCCGCTACATTATGGCCAATCATGCGCGCTTAAAATAGCATTATGAACAACGCGCAGCGCGCCACTGACTTTAGACTAGTTTTTTTCTGGTCAGTGGCGCAATTGTTTTATAGAACAGCAAAATAGCATGAGGGAAAGTTTGCGCCGGAACACGCCTCCTCTTTGCGCTGAACCGCCCCGGGGAGCGCAAGTGTATTTCTTAGTTAACCGACGTGCGTCTGTGGAGGGAAAAGCCGGCTTTGCGCGGGTGCAAAATAGGAATGATACATGCGTCAGTGTACAAAGTCATTTGCGCCGAGTGCAAGATAGAGCCCACAGTGTTATATGTGACGTGCAGTTTCAATGGCCAATCAGCTTTCTTGTTTCTTCCAGGTTATATGTTCACAACCAATCGTCTCCATTTATTTTGATCTCATATCTAAACTCATTTTATCTGATAGATTTTTTCTTTTATTTAACAATAATGAATATACACTCACCGGCCACTTTATTAGGTACACCTGTCCAACTGCTCGTTAACACTTAATTTCTAAGCAGCCAATCACATGGCGGCAACTCAGTGCATTTAGGCATGTAGACATGGTCAAGACAATCTCCTGCAGTTCAAACCGAGCATCAGTATGGGGAAGAAAGTTGATTTGAGTGACTTTGAACGTGGCATGATTGTTGGTGCCAGAAGGGCTGGTCTGAGTATTTCAGAAACTGCTAATCTACTGGGATTTTCACGCACAACCATCTCTAGGGTTTACAGAGAATGGTCCGAAAAAGAAAAAACATCCAGTGAGCGGCAGTTCTGTGGGCGGAAATGCCTTGTTGATGCCAGAGGTCAGAGGAGAATGGCCAGACTGGTTCGAGCTGATAGAAGGGCAACAGTGACTGAAATAACCACTCGTTACAACCGAGGTATGCAGCAAAGCATTTGTGAAGCCACAACACGCACAACCTTGAGGCGGATGGGCTACAACAGCAGAAGACTCCACCGGGTACCACTCATCTCCACTACAAATAGGAAAAAGAGGCTACAATTTGCAAGAGCTCACCAAAATTGAACAGTTGAAGACTGGAAAAATGTTGCCTGGTCTGATGAGTCTCGATTTCTGTTGAGACATTCAGATGTTAGAGTCAGAATTTGGCGTAAACAGAATGAGAACATGGAACCATCATGCCTTGTTACCACTGTGCAGGCTGGTGGTGGTGGTGTAATGGTGTGGGGGATGTTTTCCTGGCACACTTTAGGCCCCTTAGTGCCAATTGGGCATCGTTTAAATGCCACGGCCTACCTGAGCATTGTTTCTGACCATGTCCATCCCTTTATGGCCACCATGTACCCATCCTCTGATGGCTACTTCCACCATGTCACAAAGCTCTAATCATTTCAAATTGGTTTCTTGAACATGACAATGAGTTCACTGTACTAAAATGGCCTCCACAGTCACCAGATCTCAACCCAATAGAGCATCTTTGGGATGTGGTGGAACGGGAGATTCGCATCATGGATGTGCAGCCGACAAATCTGCGGCAACTGTGTGATGCCATCATGTCAATATGGACCAAACTCCCTGAGGAATGCTTCCAGCACCTTGTTGAATCTATGCCACGAAGAATTGAGGCAGATCTGAAGGCAAGAGGGGGTCCAACCCGTTACTAGCATGGGGTACCTAATAAAGTGGCCGGTGAGTGTATATATATATATATATATATACACACATTATTTTTCAATTTCAAGTTTAGCTGAACAGTGTGAGCAAGCCATCTTTTCCAACCAGGAGCATACCCCCAAGGCCAAGTTCATCCCGGAGCCCAAGCTAGAAGTGGTGTCTGACCAGGTGTGTGAGCCAGTCCCTGTGTCTGTTCCTGTGGACAGTATCGAGCATGGAATGGAGCCCCACCCAAAATATCCAGGCTGAATTGAGCATTGAACCCCATTGTAATCTAAGAGGAGTGTGAGAGGATTATCACCATGTCTGTTTCGTCACCCAGCATCATGTTACTGTGGATTATGATGCTCCCACCCTGTCTCCCACATCCACCTGCTCTGCCTGTCCCAGATTGGCCAAGCTGGCCGTTTTTGAACTCTTTGCCTGTCCTGCATTGGCCAAGGAGGCAGTTTTAAACTCTCTGCCTGTTCTGTATCGTCCAAGGAGGTCGTGTTTGAACTCTCCGCCTGTCCCATATTGATCAAGAAGGTTGTTTTAAACCTTCTGTTTGTCTTGCATCAGCCAAGGAGACCGTTTTTTGAACTCTCTGCCTGCCCTGTTACGGCCAAGGACGCCATCTCGTAACCCTCTGCCCATGCTATGCATGGGCCCTGTCTTCGCTGGCTCCCTTCAGCCTTTTGACTTCTTCGCTGGCTCTGTTCAGCAGCTCGGACCCGCCTTGGGCTTCCTGTTCACCAGCTCCACCTGGGACCATCATCCGTCTCTCCAGCTCCGCCTTGGTTAGTCGTCATTCTGCCTTCACCATGGACTTTCAGGCCTTCGTCTGCTCTGTGGCCCTCCACCCCTTCGGCTCAGTCGGGCTCCTCCTCCTCTTGCTCCATCTCAGTCTTCAGTCGCACCGACTCCGCCTCTGCCTTAGTCTTCCTGCACCCTGGCTTCACCTTGGCCATTTGTCCCCACGGCTCCCCCTTGATCAACAAGACCCTCGGCTCTGCCTGTGTCTCCACCTTTACCAGCTCCACCTCTGTCTGTCATCCCCCAAGTTCCACCTGGCCTATACATCAAGGCTCCACCATGACTCTTCCCCCCATCGGCTCAGCTGTGGGCCTTCAGCCTACTAGCTCTGTTTGGGGTCACTCCCTGGCTCCTCCCCCTGTTGTCTTTTCTCTGTCTCTTCCCTTTGTTGTTTCAAAGCATGTGGACATGACTTTTTGAAGGGGAGGGGGTGTAATATCACATTTGGTCTGTGTTTGTGTTTTGCGTCAGTTGGACTTAGCTTTTGATTAGCCCTCATGTGTCTCACCTTTGTCTTGTTAATTACCTTGTTTAGTCCGTTGTGTTTCTCTCTGTATAGCATTCAATTTCAGTTGTTTTTTGTTAGATATCCTCAATGTATAGGTGTTGTTCTGTTTCCTGTGTTTTTGTTTCCTAAAAACCTGAAGAAGTGTTGCATGTCTGAGTTTGTTTTAATTAAAGACAACTGCCTGCAATTCGATCCAGCCTCTTTTTTTTCATTTATATTCCCCCCCTGTGCTGACCGGAAGGGAGTGAAATTTGCATGCGATTGAGTTTCCTTTTTTCCCGCATTCACATACGTATGATTAGAAGTTAATGGAATGAAAAGTGTTGTGTGACCACCCCTTTACAGTTATCATATTAATTGTGATTTTGAATGGCCCTTAAGTCTCAGAAAAAAAAAAAAAAAAAAAAAAAAAAAAAAAAAAAATATATATATATATATATATATATATATTTATATATATTATAGGCTAACTATACCATAAATATGGACATTAAACAAATGCAATGATGAAAAAAAACTGTACATGTACTGATGTTGTTAGTGATGTCTTATGTTTTATTTATTTTTTTCTTCAGTTAAATGCATTACTGTCTGTGTGGAAAGAAAGCCGTAAATAGATATTATTTGTAGATAGATAGATATTTATTGATGTTTGTGTACATTTTCCATTGATGCAGTTATTCATCAAATGATAGAGAATAATATAACAACCAAGCATATAGTATCCTGATGCACTGTATAGTCAAGTGCACTATATGCTTTTTAAATAGCCAATTCATTGCCTTAGATCAGAGTGGGGGAGCAATGTTGTCCAGTCCTAGGAAAGTATGCCAGATAATAGTCAGCTGTTCCACCTTGCACAACCTACTTGGAACCAAGTGTAAAGATAGGGAATTGTTCCATGCACATTTCGTTTGACACATATCTGCATGATTCCCACTGTATGTTTGCATCTTGTAGTGAACTCCAGACTGCCAAGAGCAGAAATAATATATTACTGCATGCACACACACACACACACACACACACACAACATTAAAAGAGAAGAGAGTAGTGAACACACACACACTGAAATCTTTGGACACACCCAGAGCAGTGAGCTGTAATTCCCTTTCAAGGGAATGAGACTCTGCGGGAACGCCCCTGCGTGATTGCGTCGGGATGCACCTGTATAATCAGTCCAATGGTGTGACGACATGTCATAGGCGGGTGACGTCATAGACCAGGAAACTATAAAGCACACCTGAAAACAGACCGCGCTAGCTTATGTGCCTTCAGCAAGTGCTCTCTGTATACTGTCTCTCTCTATTTGGTGTTGTCTGTCATTGCAAGCACACTATTTACACAGTTATATATATATATATACTTTTATATATATATATATTTATTCATATAAATGGCAAGCAATCAAGCTTTTAAGCGGTGTGTTGTTCCCTGGCCTCGTTTTATCAGGGGTGGGGACACACATCAGCTTTGTGTTGCTTGTTTAGGAGTGGAGCTGACTGTGAGCATTGCGAGAAGCTGTCCGTGAGGACGCTCCGCTCTCAGCGGGGGTTCTTTAAGGAGGGCGGTTCGGTGCACGCTCCCCAGGGAGCGGGTCCCGCTGCTGCCGAGGCACAGCGGCAAAGTACATCTTGGGGTTCGCAAATGGATCTGACAACAGGATTTGAGACGGGCCCAGCCCTATCTCAGCCTTCACCTGCAAGATCCAGTGCCTTATCTCAGGGAGAAGCATGCTCTGCGGTTTCTTCTCACCGGGCTGAGGGACCAATGATGCAATTATCCAGTTCTGAGGAACTGGATGTCGTCAGCATGGATGCAGGGAATTTTGAGGATTCGCCATCTCATACCCCTGCTGATGAGAAGCTTTTGGAGGTTGTGACTCTCGCTGTTGCCAAATTAAATATAGATTGGCCAGCCGAGGAACAAGATTAATATAAAAAGAAAAGTGTACTAGATGAAAGATATTTACCATCTGGGTCACAGCCTCCTAGTCGGGGTCAACTGTTTTTTCCCGACCTCCACACTGAGGTGTCGAGGTCGTGGAAGAAACCGGGGACTCTCTGAGGAGGGTCGCAGCGCTGCCAGTTCGGTTGTTCCCTGCCGGTCCGCCGCTTCAGGGTGCCGAGGTGCCTGGACATCTCAACGATCCTCCGAGAAGGGTCGTAGAACAGTCAGTTCGGTTTTTCCCTGCCGGTTCACCGTTAAAGGGCACCGAAGTGGCTGTTCGACCAACACCAGAGGCCAGTCTCGAGAGACTGGTTCCCTTAGTAGATTTTCTGGCAGTGTGGAAACTACTGCCAAATAAATCTCATTGGGTCCTGCATACAATCAGACCTGCAAACGCCTCAGAGTAAAAAAGGTGACAGTGTGGCGCGGGGGGGGGGGGGGGGGGGGGGGGGTGGGGGGGGGTGGTAGGGTGTGGTTACAGTTACATGGTTACAGTTACAGTTATGTTGTTCTAGATGAACACTATACTGTATATATAATTATCATAGGATTGGCAAAGGAGAAAAAAGGAAGTTAAATATAAATGAACCATGATGAGCAACACATTTGTTACTGTATTTATTATTCTTTGTTAATAAAAATACAGCTGTTCGTTGTTTGTTCATATTACTTCACAGTGCATTAGGCTAACTAATGTTAACAAATATAACTTTTAATTGTAATAAGGCTACTAGTAAATAGTGAAATTAACATTACCAAAGATTAATAAATGCTATTTATATATAAAGATTAAGAAGTGCAGTTTATGAATAGTTAATATTAACTAGTTTGTTGTTATAGATTTGTTATACACCGATTCAGATCTCTTTTGAAGAGACAGATGTTGGACAGATCAGTTATTTTAACCATTCATAAAAGTAAATCGGTTCAAATGAGTCATTAGTTCGCGAATCGGACGTGCCATTAGCTGACACACACGGCACGCGTTGTGTGATTATCCCAGCAGATAAGGACATCGCACAAGATTTGTCTCAACTCTCAACACAGAAAACATTTAATCACTGGATAGGTTTTTTGTTTATTGAAAATGTGGTTTATGTCAGCTGAATGTGCGGAAAGCTTTTCACAGAGGATAGGGCAATTTTAGTAGGCTGCAATTCACACCCAGCGGTAATTCAGGAAAAAAAATCTCCACGTGAAACTTTGGTCTTTTGATCTTTTACTATCGTGTCACTTCTCAATAGATTTTGATTAATATGCGCGATAGAGGGAGAGCAAGGCAGTTTGAATACAGTGAGAGTGCGCGCGCGCGCGACCGGCTCTCTCTCTATATATATATATATATATATATATGCTCGACTTCTTTCAGCGCCCTGTCACGAGCGCAGCATAACAAAGCGGTAGCTAACCTTAATTGAATCAAGCAAACAACTAGATGTTGTTTTTGCTCCAAAAAAGCTTGATTTACCTCGAATTTCACATAAGATTCCTTCACGTTCTGAGTTTCCATCAGACTCGCGTGGTAGCCAGGTGTCTCATCCAATGGCGATTCTGACGCAAGTGCTAAGATTCCGATTGGCCAAGAGAAAAAGTACTAAGATTCCGATTGGCCCAGACAAATGTCAATTATAAGAATTATCCAATAATGTTTCGCAATTCTAGCCTGCGTGCAGATTAAGGGCAGCCTACACCCCCCCACCCCACCCCCCAAAAAACTCTCCGGTTCTACGCGATTCACGTGAATGACCCAAATGACCAAGAAAACGGCGATTATCGCCGAAAAGCGACAAGTTTGCAGGTCTGATACAATAGAAGAGCGTTACAGAATTCAGTTTGGTTCTCGTCCGCCCAGTTTTCTAGTTCCTCCCTACAGTGGTGGACCCCGAGCAGGCTCAGGTTATGGAGCAGGAAGTACAGACTCTTCTACGAAAGGGGGGTATAGAAAGGGTTCCTCGTCCCAGCAGGGAGTCAGGGTTTTACAACCGTTACTTCATTGTTCCAAAGAAGGATGGGGGGGTGCGTCCTATTCTAGATCTGTGCAATTCTAGAACTAAACCGCAGGGTTCCGAAACTCAAGTTCAAGATGCTTACACTCAAACAGATAGTGTCACAGATTCAGTCCGAGGACTGGTTTGTCACGATAGACTTGAAGGACGGTTACTTCCATGTATCTATCCATCATCATCACAGGAAGTTCCTGAGGTTCGCTTTCGGGGGCAAAGCGAACCAATATCGGGTTCTTCCGTTTGGCCTAGGTTCATCACCCCGCACTTTCACGAAATGCGTGGATGCAGCTCTAGCTCCACTGAGACTCCAGGGCATCCGCGTGTTGAATTACATCGACAATTGGTTGATTTTAGCTCAGTCCGAGCAGATGGAGGTTCGGCATCGAGATGTCGTTCTGTCCCACATAAATATACTCGGGTTGAGGCTCAACGCCAAGAAGAGTGTGCTCCTCCCATCTCAGAGGACCACTTTTCTAGGTGTGGTATGGGATGCGGACACAGTTGTCACCTGCACATATTACTTCGATTTTCTCAGCCGTAAATGGGGTAAAACTAGGCCAGTCACTCACTGTGAAACAGTTTCAGAGACTGTTGGGTCTCATGGCAGCTGCGTCCAACGTAATAACTTGGCCTCCTGTACATGAGACCCCTGCCGTGGTGGCTCAGGACCAAGGGGTTTCCTCTGAGGGGAAATCCGTTTCGCATGATCAAAGTCATGCGGCGCTGCCTACGTGCCTTAGTCATGTGGAAGAAACCTTGGTTCCTTGCCCAAGGCCCAGTGCTGGGGGCTTCTTGTCGACACATAACTCTATCGACGGATGCTTCCCTCACAGGTTGGAGAGCGATCATGAGTGGTCGCTCGGCGAAAGGTCTATGGCAGGACCATCTACTTTCTTGGCACATAAATCGGCTAGAAATGATGGCGGTGTTTCGAGCTCTCAAGCACTTCCTGCCAGACCTGAGAGGTCACCATGTGCTTGTCCACTCAGACAACACATCGGTGGTCTCTTATATCAACCATCAGGGGGGTCTAAGGTCACGTCACCTATGC
Organism: Rhinichthys klamathensis goyatoka; assembly: GCF_029890125.1. Taxonomy (NCBI): domain Eukaryota; kingdom Metazoa; phylum Chordata; class Actinopteri; order Cypriniformes; family Leuciscidae; genus Rhinichthys; species Rhinichthys klamathensis. Next base: position 621,960 of record NW_026606592.1, on the reverse strand, counting down.
AAACTGGCTCATCAGATCCACCTATGGGCCCAAGGGAAATAACTGTCTCTCAGGACAGTATATATTCCGGGGCATCTAAATCAGGGAGCGGATATCCTGTCGAGGCAGGGGCTGAGGCCCCAGGTGGTGAAGCTCCTTTGGGAGAAATTTGGTAAAGCTCAAGTCGACCTTTTCGCATCTTCAGATACAACTCATTGTCCCATGTGGTTCTCTCTCACACACCCAGCTCCTCTGGGGCTGGATGCGATGGTTCAGGTGTTGCCGAGGCTACACCTGTACACTCTTCCTCCGATATCTATGCTTCCGGGAGTTCTGGAGAGGGTTCGCCGGGAAGGGGCCCGTCTGTTACTAGTAGCCCTTTACTGGCCAGCCCGAGTTTGGTTCTCGGACCTGGTGTCCCTTCAAGATGGCTCTCCGATGGAGATTCCAATCAGGAGGGACCTGCTGTCCCAAGCAGGGGCACAATTTATCACCCTTGCCCGGAGTTGTGGAAACTGTAGGCTTGGCCCCTGAGGGGGCCCAGCTCATAGAATCAGGTCTCTCGACCGAGGTCGTGGAGACCATACTCCAATCCAGAGCTCCCTCCACGAGAAGACTGTATGCACTGAAATGGAAACTTTTCTCTGCTTGGTGCGGAGAATGCCAACTGAATCCTGTTAACTGCCCTGTTGGTACAGTACTCGATTATCTGCAAGAATTATCTCATTCCACCTTGAAGATGTACGCGGTGGCTATATCTGCTTACCACACTCCTCTGGGTCGTGCATCATTGGGGAGAGATCCTCTCATTACTCGTTTTCTTCGTGGCACCCTGAGGCTAAGGCCTGCACTGCGCACTAGAGCACCGGCTTGGGATTTGGCCGGTGTTTTGGAAGGCCTGGCGTTGGCTCCCTTCGAGTCCTTTGAAGAGGTTTCAGAAAAGTTTATTACAGTAAAAACTTGATTTCTCCTTGCTATTTCTTCTATCAAGAGAATTGGAGATGTGCAAGCCTTGTCGGTTGCTCCTTCGTGCCTAGATTTTGCACCTGGTATGGTGAAAGCCTTTCTTCACCCTAGACCGGGTTATATTCCTATGGTCCCTACTAATGTTGCGGGCTCAATAGTTCTGCAGGCCTTCTGTCCTCCACCTTTTAATATATCAGATCAGGAAAAACGTAATCTGCTGTTCGTCTGATTCGGTTCACCACGAAAAGGTTACCCTGCATCCAAGTAGAGGATGAGCAAGTGGGTAGTCGAGGCTATCTCACTTGCTTATGAAGCGGCTGGTCAGCCTTCACCTTTGGCTGTCCGGGCCCATTCTACGGGGGTTTCCCTTCATGACATCCGTGATGCGGCAGGCTGGTCCTCACCGCATACATTTGTTAGATTTTACGACTCAGATCCAGGCTCCACTCCAGGGTCTAGGGTGCTTGATTTCCTTGTGTGCGCAATGATTTCACACAGAACAGGCATTTGCTATTATGGTGTCGTGGGTAACGTGTTCCCACAGTGTCTCGACACAGCTGGAGTTCCCTTGAAAAGGAACGTCTCAGGTTACGTATGCAACCCTGGTTCCCTGAAGAGGGAACGAGACACTGCATCGCCCTGCCATACTCCCTGCATGCCGGTGATCGACTTGCTTTGGCCTATCAGAAGCTAGCGCGGTCTGTTTTCAGGTGTGCTTTATAGTTTCCTGGTCTATGATGTCACCCGCCTATGACATCTCGTCACACCATTGAACTGATAATACACGTGCTTCACGACGCAATCACACAGGGGCGTTCCCACATCATCTTGACGCAGCATCTCGTTCCCTCTTCAGGGAACCAGGGTTACATACATAACCTGAGACGTTTTGCTGTGGCACCCGGGTAGTGATTGGGGGTTAGGACCCTTGCTCAAGGGGACCTCAGTCGTTTCCTGCCGGTATTGAGAATCGAACCCGCAACCTTTCAAGTTACCAGTCTGACTTTCTCACCATTAGAAAACACCTGAACATGAAAGATATAAAATAAATCTTCCCTTACCTCATTCACAAACACCCAGTGACTGTCTTTTGAGGCCAGGTTAGTCTCCACAGCCTATAGAGAAACAAATTAAGAATAAATCAATGTGAGCAGTTTGTGGCAGGTGTAATTGAGCATGAGATGGTTTGAAACTACATTAGGTTGGAGCCCTAATCCAACCAAATCTGCTGGATTGATTGTATTTAAAAATATGTATTTAAAATGTGATGTACTCTAAACATCATAATTAAGAATGTAAATAAATTATTTAAGGAATAATTGATCACGGAGAGCTGAATTGAAGATAAATAATGCACACCAGAGGTGGTTATGTGAGGTGGTTTCATCTCGGTTGTGCATTACTTTTCGATTAATTCAAGAGCCTGGAGTCAATTATTTGGCTACACTTTATTTTAATGTGTCCTTGTTACAGTGTAAATTCAATTCAGTTCAATTCAATTTCAATTTATTGTTGGAATCTCTTCCAAAAAATGTCTTGCATCACATAACTTTTACTGTCTCACATCAATTAACATCAATACACATCCACATCAAAATAATACAACACAATACAATAAGCACCACTTGATACAAAACCAACATATAAGCAACCCAATCGCTTGAAATGCGTCTTTATAGCACGCATTGTATTTATCGTGCAATTTATACGTGAAAATTAGTTTTTACGTGCATATGATACACAATGTAAACCCCTAGGGTAAGATTAGTGGTGTGAGGTATGTGCGTATTATACGTTTGGGTAGGATTAGTGGTGTGGGGTACGTGCGTATTACACACCATAAAGTGCGTATCATATGCACGTGAAAACTGCGTATCATATGCACGTAAAAACCATTTTTCGCTTATAAATTGCACAACAAAATACAATGCGTGCTATAGAGACACATTTCATGAGATCAGGCTGATATGTTAATACACAACCAGCTGTAGTGCATTGATTTAGTCTTTCTTTTTTTCAGAACCCTGAGGCCTACTTAGACCCACAATTCTGATTTATAAATTTGACATATTTTTAGCAAAATTAGTAAATATTATAATCGCTATAGAATTTATATGACTTTTCCAGGCCTGCAAATCAGTTTAAAAATGATCTGATATTTTCCCATTTGCCATGTCTGAGGCCCCTGATTATACAATATCACACAAGCTAGTACACAGTGTCAAACAATCTCATTTTTAAAAACATTCGTATCATGTATCATCTTAATACTCTGTAATCCACAGTAATGTGCGTTATGTTTCAGTCATAATGTAAGGTCTTGTTTTAACACTAGAGAAAAATGCACCTTTTGGCCACCACTATTTTCTGCCTTACTAACTCCATGTCCTTCCATTTCTGTTCATTACATGCTGACATAATGAGCCTGACCTTCTGCTCAAATGTCAAGCAAATATAAAAAAAAATGCATTTGACAGTAGAATCTGGAGGAGGACTTTCATGTTTTAGTCTAATTTAAAAAGAGAAAAAAAACTTTTAGAATATTAATCTAATGTAAAACAAGCCCTCTGGTCCTCGGTGAGTCATAATGTGACAATATACATGACATACAACTTGTGCAGACATTTGGAAATATTAATTGACCTTTGCCTATTTGAAAAACCGAACATCACATTTAGTTTTAATTCTTTTAATTTAATTTTCTTTACCAATGTATAGTGAGAATATGTTGAAAAAAATTCTTAAAGGGATACTCCACTTTTTTTGGAAATAGGCTCATTTTACAACTCCCCCAGAGTTAAAATGTTGAGTTTTTTCCGTTTTTGAATCCATTCAGCCGATCTCCGGTTCTGGCGGTACCACTTTTAGCATAGCTTAGCATACATCATTGGAGTTGACAAGACCATTAGCATTTCTCAAAAAAAAATGACCAAAGAGTTTTGATATTTTTCCTATTTAAAACTTGACTCTTCTGTAGTTAAATCGTGCACTAAGACCGACGGAAAATGAAAAGTTGCGATTTTCTAGGCTGGTATGGCTAGGAACTATCCTCTCATTCCTGCGTAATAATCAAGAAACTTCAATGCCGTACCATGAGAGCAGCAGGTGTAATGATATGACGCAGGGCCTGAAAATAGGCCACCTTCCGTCAACACAACGGAACTATTTTCAGGCGCTGCGTCATATCATTACGCCTGCTGCTCTCATGGTACGGCATTGAAGTTTCTTGATTATTACGCAGGAATGAGAGTATAGTTCCTAGCCATACCAGCCTAGAAAATCGCAACTTTTCATTTTCCGTCGGTCTTAGAGTCAAGTTTTAAATAGGAAAAATATCAAAACTCTTTGGTCATTTTTCTTTAGAAATGCTAATGGTCTTGTCCACTTCAATTATGTATGCTAAGCTATGCTAAAAGTGGTACCGCCAGAACCGGAGATCGGCTGAATGGATTCAAAAACGGTAAAACTCAACAGTTTAACTCTGGGGGAGTTGTAAAATGAGCCTATTTCCAAAAAAAGTGGAGTATCCCTTTAACAGTATATGGTATATGTCACCATCATGTTCAGTTGTTTTGGTTTTTCTCGTCACATGTGTTCCTTTGTTCTAGTTTCCCACCATTTATCAGTCACCATGGACTACCCTCATCATCACAGCTGTTTGTCTTTTAGTTAATCATCTCAATGTATTTAATACTGCATTCCAGGCAGGTTTTTGAGCACGTAAATCACAACTTCAAACTACGACTCACGACTTTGTCGCGTTCCAAGCCAGTCACGCCAAACTACCTGAGCGCAAGGAATTGTGATAGCTAGATGTAAACAAACCATTGCTGTTTTGTACGGTTTCGCGGGCTATGTGACGTCAGAGCTCGTAACTGGGAGTACATCGATCTAGTACGAGTTCACTGGTGGGAAGTCACGGGTTTGACTGCCGTTCCAGTGCACTTTCACGGGTATAAGGTTGGAAAAACAAGGGTTACAGGTTGCCTGGAACGCGGCATTAGTTCCTGCTTGTGTTTGTCACGTGTGGTTGCAGAAAGGCAGACAAAGATGAGGATATATTTCCAACTCGAAGGTTTAATGGTAATAATATAAATGATAGCAGAACAGGCAGCAACACACACCATACACGTAGATCAGACACTAGCTGTGTCCCAATGTGAAGGCTGCGTCCTCCGAAGGCCGTATTTGAAGGCCGATTGGCCGCATTTGAAGGCCGAATGCGTCACAGCGGCGCGACGAAGGATGTCCCAATTCAAAGGCTGCATCTTCGAAGGCCGCATTTGAAGGACTATTGCGTCACCGCGGCGCGACAAAGGCTACCCTGATTAAAAAGCGACGCCAAATGCACCCTTCGTTTCCCCGTGAAAGGAAGGATGCATAAATGGACGCTCTGCGGTCTATCCTACCCGATCCTACCCCATAAGTCATTGCGCGCCGGTTACTTGCGCGCCAAGACTATCAAACTTTTTTCTACAGATACATTATTTGAAATATTTAATAATATAAGGTTCGTGTACTTTTTGCGTCCATTCGTTTTTCTTTTTTTAACCCGTAATTGAAAAACGAAAAATGAACGGTTGTTGTATTTTTAAAACGCAAAGTTGAACACCAAAATTTGAATTTGAACTGTATAGGCTACACACCAAATGCTGCGCAAAAAAAAATGTTTGACTTTTTGCCCCTTTATTAAACATTTAAAATATTCACAAATTAATATGAAAAAAAAAATCGATTTTACTGGTTTTCTAAGGCCAAATTAGAACCTGGAAATTATATTTTCCCCGCCAGTGCTGAATGAGAAGAGCCATATGTCTCTGGAACCATACAGAGATCTGATTTATAGGCTAATGATAATAAATGTGTCTGAAAAAATAATGAGGCATTTTAATTGTTCGTTTAAAAGTGGACATTTCAAGCTTTATATAGGTAGGCTATATTTTGTTTCAGTTCATTTATGAGACGCGCTCCAGTTCACGGAGATCATGAAAGTGCGCCTGATTGTTTATTTTACAAAAGCACAACGTTTTCTTGTTATTGTGAGTTTGGACAAATAAAAGTAGTTGCGAATGATGTATTATTCTTTTCTGTATGACCAGAAATGATAGAGTATTTTAAGTTGTTTCCACTGTTGATAGGAAAATGCAAGTGTTCACGCTGGCGCCTCCGTGCCATGCAGTGCGCGCTCCACACTCCCACAAACACTTGGATATGCATCAAAATCTTGTGTTTATTTGTGATAATCTTAGCCCTGTATTATTATTGTCTAACCTGTAGCCTATATGACTGACATTTGACGAATTGCTTTGTTCCTTTTTTGGATAAAAGCGTCTTCTAAATAGCCTAAATGTAATAATAATAACGATAGCCTATTATTATCATTTGCGTTTATAAATGAGTTCACTGAAGACAGTAATATGTTAATCATAAAATTATTTATGAATGTTTTATTTTTATATAACCTAACTTGTGTTTGTGTTATATTTCTTTTTTATGTGAAGTCTTTTTTTGCTTATTCTATTATACTGAGCTGTTTCCTCCCAAAAAATGGACTTTAAAGATACAAGTAGCCTAAATGTCGTTTTTTAGAAAATTCAAGAAATTATCCATTTAAAAAAAAAAAAAATTTAAACATATTGAAATGCATCCCGCACCTAAACAGGTGTCCTGGTTGGCACAGACTACAAATCCGTGAATAGAGTTTACAAACCCTTGGGAACGGATTGCGAAAGTGTGGGCACGGTTGGTTTATGATTTTGTGGGTACAGATTACAAAATCTGAGAGCGCGGATTAGGAACTCGTGGGTACGTTTTATTAATCCGTGTTCATGATTTGTTAAACCGAGGGAACCATTTAAGAATGAATGAGTTTATAAACTAATGGTAACAGATTGGAAAACCGTCGCCACAGATTTTTTTTTTCCACATGCAGGTGACTTTCTGGGCTCCGTTACGGGGTTGAAAAAACCTGTGTAAATATATTCACCATGGTCCGTTTATGTACATAATAAAGATAATACACTAGCCTTAAACCTAAATATATGCCTATGAATGTTTTCTTTTCTTTTCATATTTCATTACATTAATTACGTAAATGAACGCCCAATACTTGAACAGTTTAGTGTAATCAGGCAATTCGTTAGTCAGGACGCAGCCTCTGAATTGCTGAATTGGGACGCATTAAACCAGCTCTGGCCATGGTCTAGGCTTAGGCTAAAGCCGAAAATACATGACATGGCAGCGCCGGGGGTGAAACATCCTCACCATGTCCTCTAGTAAAATATAAAACATAAAAATGACAATAGCCAATTCTGGCTCCATAGCTGTTTACTCAATTATAACAAATGGATTATCAGGATGGCAGCTGTACTCTCGCACCGTTGCTTGGCGCCAGGAGCGGTAATCACGAACACCTGGAATGCACAATTAGGAAATCATAGGAAGGCTACGTGGTGCGCGTCCTTCGAAGGACGAATAGGCTGCATCCTTCGAAGTTCACGGCCTTCGAAGGATGCAGCCTTCACATTGGGACACAGCCAAAGATTGACTGAACAGACCGAATTTAAATGCAAACACAGATGACGAGTATTAACTGAACACAGGTGATACAGATGAACTGATAATAACAATGTAGATGACACATGACATGGGATGACAGGCAGACAAGTCCAATGAAAACAAACTAAACAAAATACAACAGTAACGGTGTTCAGATCTTTGTATTGTTTGTGTTATGTTTGCACGGTTTTTTACAGGTTGGATATTTTCCTTGTATTTATCTAATTAACCTCACATTACCTTCAACATCGTCTTCCTTGAACTCAGCATTACAATATACAGGTTTTGGTTTGGCATTTTGGTCAATTTGTATCTTGTTAGTCATTAGTCTTCAGGTAAATAGAGCTTTGTTTGTTAGTAACCTGCTGTTGGTACTGTAAGTGTTGTCAAGCCTGTTCTTAGTCAAGTCATTTTTGTTCAATTCAAGTCATGTTCTAGTACTTAAGTTTGTCATGCTTTAGTTTGGTTTTTGTATTTTGTTTCAATAAACTGCACATGGGTTCTAAACTCTACTCGCCATCAGTGGATATTATGACAGAAAGCAAGACCAAACAATGAACCCAGCAGTTTGACTTCTCCGCCTCCGTCAAGGTGACTGGGCCATTGAGGATTTTGCAGTGGCCTTTTGTGGATTTTAAAGATACAGCATTTAAGGACATTTTTAGTTTTGGTTTAATGGAAGATATACCTTGTTAGGTCACATACGCCTAAATGGATTCAATACATTGATTTAAGTTTGATGTTGAGTGGCTATGCTTTCACTGTGGGAATTGCAGATGAGGAAATATTTGTAATGTAAGGAGCATTACATCAAACAACACTAGGGCTTGTATACATACCAGGGGAAACAAGCTTCTAAAAACTAATAAAAAAGAAAGACTAAAAACGGACTACAAATTTAGCACAGGAACCACTTCAACATCAACACTACAACCTCCAAGTCCACCTCTTTGGACAACGAGACATAGTAAACAGTTAAAAAATCACTAAACATGCTGCTGGAAACATTGCAAATGATAAAAGCAGAATTCAAAATGTAACAATGAAGAAACTGATCCACACAGTAGCTTTGATGCAAGTGACTTCCTCATCCCTTTCTGTCAGAGTTTTACTGCAGCATAAGGAACACTGTTGTGTTTACTTGCTACTCACAACATCCTGTCATTGTCACTGTAATGATGGACAAAACATTATAAAAACTTGCAGCTCGGCAATTGAAAGCTGGCTTATACACACGTCGTCGTTCGATTTGCATCTTCCGATTGGTTCTTCTGTGGACTGTGAGGCTTTTGCTGAAAAAGGTAATTGGAGTTTAGCGGTTTCTGCCAACAAACTGGTATTTCAGAATGGGCTGACATGCAAAATAATTTGTTGAACGTATAGTATGTGTGGAGAGCATTCGTTCAATATCATTATCTCATTTTTGATGGAGATGGAGTTGGCGTTTAGCGGCTTTTGCATCTGAACATTAATAGCCTGTTTTTCAGACTGTTTCTGAGATATTACCTCCCTCAGATCTCGGTGCTTCTTATTGCCAGCAAGCTGCCTCTGTCCCCTGCTCATCGGAGGGGGGAGCAGACAGACATGCTGGCTTTTTGACCCTGTCTCCAGGAACTTGAGTCAGCGATGCCTCTCCGAGACCATCGTAGTCGCCATGGAGCGGCCAACAGCAGTAGCCATCTATTTAGTGGCCTGGAGAGGCAAATCCATAGTACAGCGCAGCTCATTGACTTCTTCAGTAAACATCTCAGACTGTTATCCAGATCCATCAGCAGGTCAGCCTGGTAGGCCTGCAACAATGTCATTGTGTCCAGGGCTCCACTAGCCTGACCCGCTAAAAAAATGCAGAGCAAAACCGGAGCCTTCAGCAAAGACACCTAGAGAGAGATAGCTTGCGATCTTCTCTTCAACTGGGGGCTCTTCACTGTATTCGTCAACACCCACTCAATTCCCCAGAACTTGATGCTGCCAGCAATATGCTCTCCTCTGGATCAGAAAAAGGAGAGCACTCAAGCTAGCTGGAGAAGTCAGAGAGATAGACATTCCTCTCCTGAACTCCTCAGCTAGCTTGACCTGTGACCCCCATGCAGCCCCAGTGCGGAATTTGTCACAGTGGACGCATCCAGCCCCCTCGAGTGCTGAAAGTGCGTACTCCACTCCCAGGCAGATTACACACAGGTTGTGTGTATCTTAGGCTCAGTGGCACACACTGCTTGAAATTTCTGCTACAAGATTACATGATATCTCAGTTGCAAACGGACAACTCCATGTGACGTCATCCGATTGCTGTCAGCCAATCAAGATTGGCATGTTCTACACGTGCTTCAGACACCGGTCACTCTGGGATCCTTTCCCATAGCGTCAACACCATGACACATCATCTCTCAAAACAGAACCTATTTTCTATTTTGTATTTTATAGTATTTGTATTTTACAGTCTTTCTACTAATTTGCACCAAACATTTCAATGTGAAATATTGCCTATTGCTTTAGTAATATTTATTATTGTTATGATCATCAACATCTTAACCAAATATCAACAACACAAGGGCAGATCTTTAGAGTTCAACTGGTGAGGCTTTAAAGTGATGCTTGAGTGATCAAGAATAGTTTGATTTACAAAAGTCTTCCTTTCATTTATCTGCAGTCCTCCTTTCCTTTCCCTGCATCCTTCCCTAGCATCGTTGGAGAGAAGAGCTAAGATGCAAAGAAAGGAAGCAAGAATTATGTATAATTTAAGAAATGAGAAACATGGATGGAGTTGTGGTGAAGATGTGATGAAGATGTGATGGTTAATTCTACTTGTTGCAAAAAACAATAATTGCTAGCTATTAGGGGTGTGACGAGACACTTATCTCATGAGACGAGACGAGACATGAGATTGAGTTCACGAGAACAAGACGAAACAAGATTTTTGCACAGTATGTTATAGAAATCCTCAATGACAAAATTTGTGACTGGAAATGTAGTCTGCAGGTGCATTCTGAAATGTTTTAACTAACAATATTGTAATGAACGTCATTTTAGTTCTACTTTATGAGTATCAATTATCAAATGCATTGAAAGACAACAATATACAAGCCAACACTGTGAAATGTTTTGCCACAAACTTAATTGACTGAGTTTTCTCTTGTATGAGTCTCTTCAGACCTTACTGTACATGAATTATGAGCTTCCAGAACTTCTTATTGAGGCTGTGTGTGACCTCCTAATTGAACTCCTTTCCAAATATTGAACATAGAAAAAAAAACAGTAATAACAAAAAAGAAAAAAAAATCTTATTAGGTGCAAACAACGTGCAACCATAATCAAAGTACTCTCTCAGTATTTAACGTGCAAACAGAAACCAAAACAGAGACCAGAGCCACAACTACACAGTCCAGAGATAGGTTTGATATTGAGAGACAGGCTATTCGGTAGTTGCATAACAACGGAAATAGAATTTCCGGTTTGTCTGTGGTGGGCTGGATCACTTCCGGTCACTGCTTCCGTCAATGGCACTCGCTTACTTAACCGACCGTTCAGCATAGTGTAAAAAAAAACACGAGTCTTTTTGGTATTTAAACAGGTGTTGTACCCAATTCCGACTCACGGACAAATCTCACGCCCCTTCGCGTGCACGCGCCTCTCACATAAATACGCGCTGAAGCGAGTTTGAATGCACTTCCTTTGTGCATTCTAGAGCAAGCACCCAGATCCTTCATGAAAGCTTTGTCTACACTTACATAAATTAACAGAAAGTGAACTAGTGTGGATAAAAGATGCAAACAAACAAAAACGTATGGCAGATCGATTAAAACTATAAACTTCGACGGGTAAAGCTACCATAATAAAGCTACCAGCTGTCAAAACATAACTGTTAATTTCACATAATTTAACTAAACGTAACTTTTGTGTGTTAAACACGATGTGGTTCATAGGACAATATTGTATTACTCTCCCCATTGCACATGAATGTCATTAAAAATAATAATATTTAACCTTTTTTATGAAGATTTTTTTTTTTGTTCTGTTCTAATGTTTTCAGCGGGTAGTTTTATTTTTGTTCCCAAAATGAACATTGTATAATCTGTGATCTCAACAACATTCCCAAAACATCCTCAAAATGTTGCAGTTAAAACATCCTTAAAACATTATTTGAACATTACATTCAAATGTTTTCTTTAAAACAGTAACCTCGTAGGGCTTTACAAGTTTAAACCAAACTTGTAGGGAATGTTAGCCAAAGTTCTGAGAACGTTCCCTGCTAGGATGCAAGATATGAAATTGAAAGAATGAATGAAATAAATAATGTTTTTTGTGGTCCTAATGTCCCGGAAAATTACTATAATGAAAAAAAAAATGTCTAAGGTTTCTTTACATCCTTAGCTTTATTTATCCTTAGCTTTAGTCAATGATCACATTATTATAATTATAATTATCAATTATAATTTCTATTTTTAAGATGCAATTAAGCAAAAAACCAACAAACATAATGGTATTTGCCTCATATAGGCTATAGTCTATTTACAATATACAGACATGTATTTTATGAACTAAGCCTATCTTCGTGAAAAAGGTTAAATATTATTATTTTTAATGACATTCATGTGCAATGGGGAGAGTAATACAATATTGTCCTATGAACCACATCGTGTTTAACACACAAAAGTTACGTTCAGTTAAATTATGTGAAATTAACAGTTATGTTTTGACAGCTGGTAGCTTTATTATGGTAGCTTTACCCGTCGAAGTTTATAGTTTTAATCGATCTGCCATACGTTTTTATTTGTTTGCATCTTTTATCCACACTAGTTCACTTTCTGTTAATTTATGTAAGTGTAGACAAAGCTTTCATGCAGGATCTGGGTGCTTGCTGTGAGAAAAATCAATCGATAAACGCATATGGCAAAGGAAGTGCATTCAAACTCGCTTCAGCGCGTATTTATGTGAGAGGCGCGTGCACGCGAAGGGGCGTGAGATTTGTCCACGAGTCGGAATTCGGTACAAGACCTGTTTTAATACCAAAAAGACTATTGTTTTTTTTACACTATGCTGAACTGTCGGTTAAGTAAGTGAGTGCCATTGACGAAAGCAGTGACCGGAAGTGATCCAGCCCACCACAGACAAACCGGAAATTCTATTTCCGTTGTTATGCAACTAGGCTATGGTATAGCCTAATTTGTGTGAATCATGGAGCTTGTCTTTTACTTTCACTTTCGGATTCGCGATCGCACGTACTTTGTGTATAGGGAGCGACTGTGCTGAGTGCCCATTCTACAAAATAATACATTTATCAGACTCTTAGGCTCTGTTGTGCAATGAATCCTCCACCATCGTCAAGTGATCAGCAAACTGTGATTCCTGCTGCACTGTGTGCGGCTGCAATTCGTGCTGGATGAGCAGAGCAGACGTTTACAATAGTTTACAATGGTAACGACACGAGATCTCGTCACACCACTAGTTATGATATCACTCAACAGCCAGTGGAATGCATATCAACAGTAGGCTTGCAGCGATAGTTGGTGTTACCGGTGTTTGGCCGCACACCGATTACATCACTTGCCCATCGCGGCACTCCCCCCCACTGTCGTTTTGATGTTTTATAGTAATAAAGTAGGGTAAAAATAGTGTAATGTAGTAATGAAAATCATTTAGTTCCATTTGAGAACAGACAGTACAATTAAAAACTAAACGAAACAGTTGAATTCAGCGCGATCCAAACAAAAGTCACAGTACAGATCAGCAGCAGCAGTCAGATTTCGTTTATCATCATGGTGTATGATGTGGTTATTCATTTTTTGTTAATAAAGCCGTCTTAATTATTTTGTTAATAAAAGTTCTGTTTAATATAAGTGAGTTTGTCATTGTTATGTTTTGTTGTTGTGTTTTTCATTAAGGATAATAATGAACCCACCATTCAAGCAATTGCCACCCCCAAATAGATCCCCTGAATGTTTACAATGTCTGGCTCCGACACTTATTATTATTATGTTTTCTTTCCATACAAGAGCAGCTGGATGCATTCAAACTACTTTAACTATATATACAGTATTCATACAGGTCTCAGAACTAGCAGAACAGCTACCAGCTTATTTGACAACAATTTGACACGTCTTGTTAAAGTCTTTTGAAGTTTCAGTAAATAAATTGCAACACTGACCGTCCACCTTTTCAGGGAGTTTGTTTATAATATATTTTAATGTATTGTAACTGTTGTTATGATTATTTATCAGATGATATACAACACATTATAACATCTTTCTAAGGAATATATATATATATATATATATATATATATATATATATATATATATATATTATAATACATGCCTAATTCCTTATAAACAATGTTATAATGTGTTGTATATCATCTGATAAATAATCATTTATATATATATATATATATATATATATTTAAGAATTCCCTTATAGTGCGTTATAAATACAGGCTTCATAGAAAGTGTTACCCATCTTTATTAAAACATTTACAACCCAGGCTCATTGGAAAAATGTACCTGTGGTGACACTTCCGCAAAATTGTATTTTGTTACTTTTTGCACGTTTTGCGACACTTTCAAATTGAAATATTCAGTGAGGGGCGCTAAAAGTGTGTTCAGTGTTATCCAAAAGAGATGACCAAGAATCTTGAAATGTTTTGTTTGCTGTTGTATGTATTGGATAAGTTCAGAAATGTTATGTTCGGTGAGTGGCACTAAAATGTTAATGACTAACCCTAACCCTAACCTAACTTTGAAAACAACGTACCACCCATCTTAAACTTAACCCCAAACCTAACCGATAGTGTTAAAAAAAAGGAAATGTGTTTGTTAACACACTCCATTAAGTTTGGGTTTAAGATTTGTTTTATTAAAAATAAGTTCTCAATGGAAGTTAATATTGCAAAAGCAAACTGGTGACCACTATTGTTTTTTAAGATAAACTTCCACAGCAATACTAAATATGGTATTTTCACTCATCAGTATGGCACAAGCGAGATAATGTGTCTTGGTAAGCTTTGTAGACATCCTTACACATACTTTACATGCTGATTTTACACCCCCGCAGGCTAATTCAAACTCCCTCCAGATCAACAAAGTCTTCTTGAGATAAACAAGCTTTCTCAGACCACTTGGCCTTGTGTTCAGTGTCTGAAGGTCCTTTATTGTTCTAGCTGGATGAATTCCATAACCATCAAAGCAGCAACATGTGAAACAATCTTGAAATACATACACACATTCACTCACCCTTGTAATCAACACTAGGATTTTATATTTCCATACAATTAAACATCGGAACAAAAAAAATATTAAAAAAGTGTAGTTCTTAGTATATTTTCATATGTTTTGCTTCCACCGATCTGTTTAATACAATTCTTTTTAGGATAGGAAAACAGTAGCAAAAAAGGTGTTAAAATTTCTCTGTCCTTTCGGTCGAGGAAAGTCGATTTAATTTCCATTCAGTGAGATTCTGTCACCCCATTAACATACTGCTCATTCTATCATTGGTGTTTGTCACCACAGAGTTGACGTTTGTATCCCTGTCCGTCCCTCAGACACCTGCAGATGGAAGGAGCTATCAAAGGATTCTAGAATGACAACAATAGAATAATATGCTAATGCGTACGGGAGGGGGGAATCATACCCATACTTGGAAAAAAAAAAACCCACACATATCCAATCGAACATTGAGATAGAGCCCTCTACCTCTAGATGTCATTCACACACCATACTGAAGAGTCTACCACTGGATGACCTGTTTCAGACTCTTTTGCATTGTGGGGGAAATGGAAACAACTATGAATATTGACAATGTGGGAATATGTTTAATATGTAATATTAAACTATTAATGTAACAGTAATAGAACTCTAAAAACATTCATCCAGCTAGAACATTGTTAGGAAATGGATTTGTTGTTTAGGGTATCTGTCCGTCCGTCTGTCCATCCATTCATACATACACCTATCACACACATACATAGGGCCCTTAATTACTTTATCAACTAATTACCAAGGTTTTGGAAATTGGTTATCTCAATGGATCTAAGAGGGGAAAAAAGATAAAGATTTTTTTTTTTTTACTGAGAAAAAAAAAGTTCCCTCTGATTCAGTCAAGACCAAAGATAATTGACAATTACCATACAGTTTGGGTTGGCTGTATGGTTCTATCCTGGGCAAAAAAATAAATAAAAAATGAGCACAGTGAACTTCCAGGGTAAACAACACAACACCAGCAAAGTCAAAGTTTAAGTTAAAAAATTAACCGCGTGACTGTATTTAACAAAATGACAGTGTACATAAATGCACTCAAAGGAAATGACATCCGGCGAGTCTGACGTATATTTAATGAGTCCAAGGGTAATTAGCAGTGAAAGTGGCTGAAGGATAACTGAAATAGTGGTTTTAATAGGAATGCTGCATGTGATAGGTGTCATATTCCTACAGGTAGACATGGATCCGACGATTGTCAGCTGATGCTAGCTTGATCTGCTTGAACTAACATGTTGCTTGAATATACAAATTTCAACAAAATATGGACCTGCTAGCCAGGGATGTCATATACCATTTTTTTTTTTATTATAAAAATATTATTTATTATACAACTTTGCTTACCCACATGGATTCTGTGTTCCACATATTATGCAACTTATATACACACTCTAAAAAATAAAACATTGGGTCAACAAAAAAAAATATGTTAACGTTTTCCACTAGAATTTTTAGGTTAAGACTGCTGGCAGAATTACATTAATTCAAAGCGATGTTTTAGGCCACAAAAAAAATACGCATTTCTAAGTAACATGAATGCAAGTATTTAAGTTGATCCAACATAACATAATGTTTTAATTAAGGTGAAGAAGCTTTTAGGCCACATTAAAACACATTTCTAAGTAACATGAACTTAATTTTCAACATGAATGCAAGTATTTAAGTTGATCCAACATAATGTTTTAAGTAAGGTGAAGAAGCTTTTAGGCCACATTAAAACACATTTCTAAGTAACATGAACTTAATTTTCAACATGAATGCAAGTATTTAAGTTGATCCAACATAATGTTTTAAGTAAGGTGAAGAAGCTTTTAGGCCACATTAAAACACATTTCTAAGTAGCATGAACTTAATAATTTTCAACATGAATGCAAGTGATATTTTAGTGCAAACAAAACAATTATTCATCATGAATTCACAATCTGTATGTTAAATAACACAAATGAAATTACTGACTTTTATAAGGAATTATTTATATTTTTAAACAGCTTTCCAATCACTATCTTTTAACACCATTTTTAAATTGTAATATATTTCTCTTTTAAACATACATGTAACATTCATATTTTAATATATTTCCCTTTCAAAACACTTCAAATGAACTATTACAATTACTGTCCTTTCTACAACGTAAAGCATCAATTTTCTTAGAAATTAACCAGTGTAATTATCCCTTCAAATCAAACATTCAATTGAAATGTATGGTGGTCACTACACTGTCATTGGTCAGTCATGCACACGCTGTCCTGCAGGGTTTAGCTCCAACCGTAATTAAACACACCTGAACAAGCTAATCAATGTTTTCAGGATTACTAAAAACAAATTTTTGTCAGGGTTGGAGCTAAACTCTGCAGGACAGTGGCCCTCGAGGACCGGAGTTGCCCATCCATCCCTGCTGTAGAGTGTGACAATCTGTCAATAAAAATCAGCCAACACTTTTTTGTTCTCCGATATATTGATCTCATAAATTGCCTCTGTGAAGTTTGAATGACGAAAACCCGTGGTAGCGACGGAGAACTTGAATCCATGTTTTGAACTAATTATTTATCACATTAACTGTCTTAACATGAATATTAACTTATTAACCCTTATAAATGAAATATGGTTCTTCAAAATAAATTTTTAACAGACAATGAGAGCAGGCTGTCAGAGTGTTTCTGTTGAAAACAAGCACTGAGACCCGGGGAGAGAGCAGCTGCTCGCTAACAGCATACAGGAGATAGACGCTGGTCATTTTTTTTTTAATTTGTGTAACGTTACATTTTATTCATAAACATTAAAAACACACTCTTTTGTGTTAAAATACGAGCAAAAGGTGCGGTGTCGTAGACATGCAATTAATATCTCATGTCGTTATGATTTGTGAATTCGTGTAACGGGTTACTCCAGTCCGAAATCAGTATTTTTTTCCCCTGAATTTTAATTTTAAATTCAGCATAGCTCCAAAAGTCGGTCACTTAGAAGTCTGAACCCAGTGTCATCTTGACATGCTAGATTTGTGAATTTTTTCACAGCAAAGCTCTTGTCTGTAAACCGGTCGCCAAGTCCATCTTTCATGTTTAACAATGTAAGTTATAATAACAATTTATAATAAACACACTTGCATTCACCGTTGGATTACAAAAACACTAGACTGAGCTTGATTTGTGAAAACTTTCACATGTCAGTTTGGGTCCGTTAACCTTTCCCTGAGTGTTTAACTTAAAGGACAAGTTTGGTATTTTACACGTAAAGGGTTAGTTCACCCAAAAATGAAAAAACTGTCAGTAATTACTCACCCTCATGTTGTTCCAACCCCGTAAGACTTTCGTTCATCTTCGGAACACAAATTAAGATATTTGTGATTAAATCTGAGAGCTGGATCACTCCTCCATAGGCTTCTTAAGGGATTGGAACTGGCCGGCCCAAAACTTATGAAAGACATCGTTAAAATAGTCCGAGTGACTACAGTGGCTCAATCTTAAGTTTAAAACACTCAGGCAGAGCCGGCCCTAGACCTTTGGGGGCCCTAAGCAAAATTTGGTTGGAGGCCCTTTTGACCGTTTTAAGGCCTAAAGAAAAGCAATGACTACCTTATAACTATACCATACTATATAACTATATTATACTGTATATACTATGTTTGATGTCTAACAGGAAAATTATGATACCACTGAGCTGAATGGCAGTGCAAGACACACACACACACTGATTAACTTGCTGAATAAAAAGACAGATAAAGTGATTATCACTGAACAAAGATACATTTTTATTGACACCAGAGTTTAAGAGTCACAAACTACAGCACATATATATATATATATATATATATATATATATATAAAATTTAAATTAAATAGATCAAATAGAATAACATTTAAATATAATATTATATAAAATAATAAATAGATTTTTCAAATAAACAAAATTAACAATAACATCTAAAACACCACAAAGAAGATCAATAGTAACAATATTAAGAATAAGGTAAACATTTCAATATAACTATTAAAATCCAATCCAAATAAAGAAAATAATTATACATAAAGTTAGACTTAATTTTTAAAATGCAGAAGGTTATCATTTTACAGCCCCTTTATACTCACCAACAGCTGGAGCTTTGCTTACTGGCAGCATATAACGTTACTTTAATAGTGCTCCTAAGGGGACATAAGGAGTAAACTAATGTTAGCCCTTTAGTGTAGAATCCAAACTGGGTTTATATTGTACTGTTAAATGCTTTAACAGTAACACCACAGCAAATGGTATAGGCCTAATACTAAACCAATTTTATGCAGCATGTTATTAGCATGTAAGTTAAACAACTGTAGAAAATTAATACAAGCACGATTTAGGCTAATGTTAAGACTTTTAGTGCAGATTATCCATATTACAGAAATCGGAAAATTAAGCCTACAGGCTTACGTACCTCTTCTTGCTTCTTCTCTTCTTCCAGGCTCTTTTTTGTCGTTTTTCTTGGCCAGAAAGATATTTTCGTTTCTTGTCAGACATCGTCGATTCGTCGGAGTCGCTAACTGACTGACCAAGTGACAACGAGTGACATCATAGGGGCAGTCGGGATCAAAACGCGCGCGCCTTCGCGGGGAGCTCCCGGTTGATTTGCCATAATACAGAACTAAATAAATAACACCTCTGTGCTTATCATGATGCCTGATAAAAAGCGCTGTGGGTCCATTTCTTTTTATTTATTTATTTTATGTTACTTTCGTTGTGCGATTTTTTCCCCCCACTAGCTAGCAGTGACTCTAGGGGGCCCTCTGCTGGCCACAGGGCCCTTTGCAATTGCAACGGTCGCTTAGTGGCTCGGCCGGCTCTGCACTCAGGGAAAGGTTAACTGACATGTGAAGGTTTTCTCAAATCAGAATGGTTAAGTTAAACACTCAGGGAAGGGTTAACTGACCCAAACTGCATTGTGAAAGTGTTCACAAATCAGAATGGTTAAGTTAAACTCTCACGGAAAGGTTAACGGACCCAAACTGCATTGTGAAAGTTTTCACAAATCAAGCTCAGTCTAGTGTTTTTGTAATCCAGCGATGTGTGTGTTTATTATAAATTGTTATTATAACTTACATTGTTAAAAATGAAAAACGGACTTAGCGACCGGTTTACAGACAAGAGCGTTGCTGTGAAAAAATTCACAAATCTAGCATGTCAAGATGACACTGGGTTCAGACTTCTAAGTGACCGACTTTTGGAGCTATGTATTTAAAATTCAGGGGTGAAAAAACACTTATTTTGGACCGGAGTAACCCGTTACACGAATTCACAAATCGTGAATAACGACATGAGATATTATTTGCATGTCTACGACACCGCACAGCGGGACCACAGCGAAACGAAATTTGAATATCAAACCTCAAACTATCTGTACTCCGGTTTTGAACCGCCAACGGAAAAAAAGAAAAAAGAAAATAAAAATTAGGAAAAAAAAACCGGAATACATAGGGCCCTAAGTTAGCCTATAACTCCGACTGCTTTTGAGCAAAGTATCTGAACAAATAGTGTAGCTATTCAATCAGTGAAAGGCTACAGCTAACTTTACCTCGGCACACAGACTGTTAGCTATTATCAACACTGATCAAATTTCAGAGTAAAGACTTCCAGATTTCGGTAGCTATTCGGTTACAGTAGGCTATCACCAACAGAATCCTGAGCGAATGCAAATACGTAGGCCTAATTAAGCATAAAATTACTTACCATTCACCATATTACACTTCAATGAGTTTCAGCTGTGGCCGTGTGGTCGCTCGTCTAGTTTTGAAAATGCGCGCAAAATACGAAGAGGGAAACTGACTGTGGGACGTTTACACGTCATCAAATAGTATCTTACATTAACAGAACTTAAAATTAAATTATTTTTTGATTAACTGAAAATGTTAAACTCTGACTAGTCATGATAGTACATTTAATCAATAGGCATAATTTGTGTATCATCCAAGCTCAATAAAATAACAATTACAAGTAAAAAGTCTAACAGCATTTCAGAACTTGATTTTTTATTTCACACCAATATATATATTTAAGTAATGACTAAAGGTCCTCTGAATTAGTTTTTAGAGTGCAGTGATGCATGTTATTGTTGCATTTGTAAGCATGTTTTGTGAATCAGCAGAGCCTGTTCTTTGTCCTTGTGCCACACATTATGAATCACAGATTCTGTACTAATTGAGATTTTCGATGACCCCAATCAACCGCCTACAACAGGTTGGATCTGTAAGAATCATGTGAACTACGTATTTTATACTCAAAATTAAATTAAAACTTTAAATTAATATTTTAACACAAGTTTGTAAAAATTTATTTTGATTTTTGGAAGTTGCATTCTAAATTTACAGTTGTTGAATCACAAGTCAACATACTGCAGTAAGCGTTTACATGGCTAATATTTTTCTGCCATATGAATATGGACAGTTTATTCCAAATTTATTTGGACTAGGCTGCAAGTGTGAATCATAAAAATGAATTATTAGGGTCAATCTTTGGAATTTAACCCTAAAACAGGCAACGTGACTCACGAGACACATCGTTTTTATTGTCTTTTTTTGGGGCATAAGAACGATTTTTTACATCAAATCCTTGTATCACTTATGACAGCCTGGTCTTGAGTATGCTGGTCACATGATTTGCTCCAAATTTTTTGTTGTCAATTAGTCAGCCTGACCTAAATCCAACATGGCTGCCAGTGGTGCAGAACATTCAGATTTTGTAAAGTAAATATATATTAAACTTACTTTTCTTCGAAAAAAAATAGAAGAATACTGCTAACATTAATTGTGAACATTGTCTTAAGGTGCTGAAGGAGAAAATTAAGTAATATGTTGTTCATGTTGTTATTTAGCACGTTTTGAAATGTATGTGTCTCCTGAGTCACGTTGCCTGTTTAGGGTATACAAAAGTGATTAAACTAGCTCTATTTCAAATGCACTATTCAAACTTAAATTATTGTAATTCAAGAATGCTTTGGAATATAGACCTATACAAATGAAAGTATGAAAAAGTTATGGAAGTTTAAATTTACAGTAAATCAAATATACTGTATTTAATATTTTAGCTTTTTTATAAAATATGTATTTTACAAAATATTTTTTTTACTATAAAATTACTATAAAATCAAAGCCATATATCTAACCAAGTTGTGTTCCAAATTTGAAGTTGATATCATAAAAAAAATGAAGTTCCCATGAGATTTTGTTTAGGCATAATACCACAAATAGCCACCGGGTGACTTACATTCCATTGAATTTAATTGTATGCATTCTGCCATAACAAATTAATACATTTCTATCCAAATATCACTTCTGTCACAAAATATGGAACCTTGAGACTCAGAACTTTCTGACAATATGTGTTTTGTCAAGATTAGAAAAGGTTTTGATCATAAATTATGAAACATGACGATGCCCAAAAGGGGAGGAGCCTGATAAAATAATTTAGAGTCCGTTTCTATGGTAACGGAACTTCCAATTTCAAAACGGCTTTCGCACACTTATAAGGTAACTCTCAATCTACAAAAAGTGTACATACAGTAAGGGGGACATTTGGAACACAGTACTTTTACAGAACAAGTGTGAACAAGTCTTTATAAATGCTAAAGTTTGTCTGATGCTTTGCCACAACTTCTGGAGTGGGTTTAAATGAGCAGAGTTCCCTGGAGTAATCACTTTCAGTTTATCTCCTTCTAGTAATTAACTTTTCTCTCTCTGCAATATCACACAGTTATCTTAAGGACTGTCATTCCATACAGGAATACACTTATACAACTGAATGTAGAATTATATTGTGTGATATACCTGTGGCCTTTCTTTCCAAAACAAGCTTATTTCCACTCCACCTATCAGAGATGTATTGTGTTGTCGCAATCTATTATTTTCCCCTTCCAACTGTTAATGCATGCACCACTGTGGATGGTGTTCAAAGAGGGCAATGATGGGACAGACTCCCCCTGGAATCCTTTCAAGTTTTGATTGGAAAGTTACCAGCCCTGGCATTTTATAAACAACAAAACAGATCTCTCAGAAGGGGATGCCTAAAATGCAAAAGAGAAGAGAAACAACACAGATAGAGACAACAGGAGAGTGAGTTAACACTCAATGAACTGGCACTTACTGAACAGCCACAACTGATGCATTAAAACGGTTGCCAAAAAAAAACAAACAAAAAAAAAAACAGAACAAATGAGAAAGTGGATGAGAGCTTGGAACTGACCTCAATTACAGTATGCAGATAGATGAATGTTCATCCAGGTATATGCCATCATCAGTCTTGGATGGCAACTGTGTAATTCACAGTGATACAAATTATCTTCCAAAGTGTGTGGAGAACACATTTGCGTATGAATAGGTTTGTTTGAATCTATGCTAACCCCTAGAAACTGACTGTGGGACACAGATTCATCATCATCATGTATCTGGCAGCTGAAGGACTCGCGATGGTTCCTTTCAAAGGAGACCTCCATTAAAATGCTGGAGAGTATTATTAGCAATGAGGACGCTATGAATTATCCAAAAGGACAGGCCATCGATCCAGTGTCCATGATATGCACCAAAAATCTTGTTTCAGGAGGGGCATACATAGAGTTTACAGTTTGAATGTTCTTATTTCCTTTATTTTCCTATATTAAAATAAATTAAATTTAAACTGAAATTAAATACTTTTGGATTGGGCACATAGAGTGTATGTTCCCAGCCGCTGTTACAAAGCAAAACCACTTTCAAAAAGTGTACTTTGTAATAATGTCATATTAAAAGTTCAACTTTAAAATTACATTTTAAATCATGTTTAATTTTAACTTTAACATTGGCACCTCTAAATCCAGACCTTAAATTCGTTGAAAGTCTTTGGGATGTCCTTGAGTAGACTTTACAGAGTGCTTGACTCTTGCATTGTCAATACAATATCTTGACCAAAAATGTATGCACCTCTAGATGGAAATAAATGTGATTGTGATGTTATTTAAATCCAAACAGCGACTTTTTTTGGCAAGGCAGTGTATATATAGAAGGTAAGAACAAAGGAAACCAAACTAGACACATGTGAAACTAATACGTAGTTGATTGGGACACTTTTTCCAAGTCATCTCAATGGCAAAAAAGTGTCCCAATCACCTGGAATTCACCCAAACTATAGAAACAAAACAGCAATAAAGAATCAGACAATATTACATTCAGTTCTCACTGAAGTATATTCTTTTAAAGTATATAATTTAAGCAATAATTACGCTTTTTAAAAGTGGGCCTATGCTAAATTGTACTTATTTCTGGCATGGTTTCTTGTCGGTCCTTCTATTTTCTTATCAAATAAAGGTGAAAAAGTCCAGAGATATACAATATCATTCAAAGGTTTGCGATTGGTAAATTATTTTTTAATGTTTTTGAAAGAAGTACCTTCACCAAGGCTGCATTTATTTGGTTATAATTACAGTAAAAGGAATATTGTAAAATACTTTATTATTTGCATGTAGTGAGCGGGACTTGTGTTAGCGGCAATTCCCTTTCACTGTGATGAGTAAAAGATGAGTGCAACTGTCGAACACCTCAGTCTAGCATGTGTTTAATTAGAAAAACAATGGAAAAGTAGCTTTGGAACGAGTTTGTTTTAATAGAAATCTGATACAGAATATCAGAGAGCTGATATTTTCTTTTGATTATATCACATGAATATAATTGTAATGTAAATGTAAAATTTTCATATCACCTGTTATTTTATGTTGTTGTAAGGCCTATTTGTTTTGCAATTCCATGGTGTGTTTTGTCTTATTTAATAGCCTATTTAATAAGTAGCAACCCGATACTACAGTCATTGGTTTCTGGAGGTGATTGATAACCAAAACAACAACAACAAAAAAACATCTAAGTCACAGAACCCATCTCAAAGTACTCATGATATGGGTCTAGTCCCTCCAATTTTTTTGTACGTTTTATATCTTTGACAAGTAATAGCACACATTTTCTCCTCAACGAGCCAGGTCAGCCTGACTTCTGACTCCCTGCTTAAGATACAATTGAACTAAGGGGAAGACATACTACGGAATGATTTCAAATGATTCTGCAATCTTGCTTTAATGATTGATTAGAGAGCAGCTCAGAGCAGGTTTGGGTCGGAGCCACTGGGAAAGTGACTTACTAGGGGTGAGCTAATCGGGTATTGCATGACAGAGCCAACAAGGAAAACTAAACGGGGTTTGTGGGTAGAGTTAAGGTTCTTTGCAGAGTGTTGCTTTGTGCACTGGCCCGTATCTATATAAGACGAAATAAACACATCATCATTCTGTGGTCCGAACCTCAGGAGGCAGGCTGTTGGATATCAAATCCACACCAGTTATCACTGTTATCTTCATCTTGTTTGACAGCTACACTCTTAATTCAAACAGGCATTGCTTGTCATTTCACAGTGCTCATTGGCATACAAAAGTAGAGAAACAAAATCTATTGGGTTGGAAAGAAATGAGAAATGAGAAATTGCATAGAAGTCTATTTTTAGGACCATTAATATTTGCTTTACTTTTCTACATTATTACTATACCAATCAAACACATTATGTCCCCTTTCAGTCGGTCACATTCAATGTACATCTCATACGTAACCAGGACGTTCTAAATTCTCATTATTTTAATAGATAATATAATATAATATAATATGATATAATATGATATGATATAATATGATATGATATAATATAATATAATATAATATAATATAATATAATATAATATAATATAATATAATATAATATAATATAATATGATAATTTTGGCATGGTGAAATTTGAGTCAGACATTTCTTCATGAGATTCACCCCTTTAATTTTACTCAAAAATAATGGTCTTATAGATTTCTTCTTTATGTGTACAGGGGTACAAAACTGAATGGCTTGAAATATGAGGGTGCAGGAAAACATGATTAAAGCTTATATTTCAGATCACTTACTTCTCCATTAGTATGATTAATGTGGCCAGCTTATGTCCCAGGCGGGGGCCCTGCTTGAAAAATGATGCAATTACTCCTTTTTTGAATAGGAGAGGGAAGCCCTCCTTGCGATGGCAAAGAAAGTGATACTTGTGAGGCATTTGGGAGTTAAATTGCTCTTTCTGTTTCAGTACTTCACTTTCTCACACAACCAAAGATGAAGTACTTCATGAATATTGTCCAGAACTGACTACTCTTACGCCACAGCCGTGCATATAGTTCTCTTTCGAGGGAACACTGACACCGCGCCATGGTGTTGACGCTATGGGAACGCCTTCAGCATGAGCCGGTGTCTGAGTCACGTGTAGTACAAGCCAATCCATTGGCCAAAGACGAAAGAAGGTGTTGCAACGTCATGCATGATCAAGGCTATAGGTTTGTTCCACATTGGCTGCGGCTGGATGTTTCCGATCAGTGAGAGTAGCCACGTGCAGGTGGCAAGGAGCTGAAAACGGAGACGTGAAGACAGACACTTTCTGCTTCCTGTAGTGATGCTTGCGCTGTGTTTGCATTCTTTGCCACAGCTGAAGTGAAACAATATTTGCCAAATACACAGGTTTTTCAGAGACATTTTCATTCAATACTTTATGTACAGCTTAATACAGCATCTGTTTGTGTAAGAATAAAGTTCAATATAAGCCTATACTATCAATGAAGTGGGGTCTGTTTTTTTCTGAGTTTTATTTTGATAAACAAGACACAATATAACATCGCGACTGCATGAAAAGAGCTTTTACTGTTATAAAAAAAAAATGTGAGTATTAGTGGCACTGAAGATGTGATAATAAACACGAAACACACATGATCGTTGTCATGCGGTGATTTCCAGATTTCTGATGACGAACAGCTGTGTCGTCATCAGAGCTCTTGCAGTCACAGAATGAACCAGCCTGCTGCTCTTGAATCTCTCTTGCGGTACTTTGATGCCATACATCACAGTCACGTGGCGTTAACGCAGTCTCAAGTCGGACAACATTTCGGCATTCACAGCTTCAAGTCAGCTGCCGATCGGTCTGTGCATGAAGTCGAACAAGCCTTATAGATAACACCTGCGCGAGTGCATCACCAGCTTCTTGTCTTCAGAACCCGTTTTCTTTGTCAGTGTGTGTGCAAAACTGTCTGTCTCTGACTGTTTAGACCAGGAGTTGAAAAAAAGTCAAAGTTTAGGAGAAGTCTATTGCTGTGTTCCAGATCTATTCCTGGGGACGAAGGTCATGAGTTGTGTTCTTTGTTTGGGAGTGGAGCACACTTGATCAGCTCTCAAGGGAGCTGATTGTCCTCACTTTGAAAGCGTTTTACAGAGAGGAAGGCACGCTCCCACCTCACCCTCTTATCGTTACTTACGCGATGGCAAAACTAAACATCGAGTGGCCCGATCAAAGAAGGGAAGCGCTGCATAGTAAGCTAGATGAGTGTTTCCTCACTAGCAGTTGGGCCCAGCCATCAAAAGAAAACCTCCCCTTCCTTGCCGACCTACACAGTGAGATCTCTCAAGCCGAAGAAACAATCGGAGGGGTTCCAGCCAGTCCCAGCCTGCAGGGGGCAGACCAGACCTCAGGACAGTCATTGCTGCTTGAGCGGCTAAGAAGTTCTGACCCCAGGTGCCCCCCATAGACAGTAAAAGAAATGGACACAGCGACCCCATAGATTTCAAATGAGAAAAGTGAAGCCAATTAGAAGCACTCACTTCCTGATGGCTGAGCGTACTGTGCAGGCTCAAACTGAGCTTGACGACGTAGATGTGACGTGAGCAACCTGTCTGACAGTTGTAAGTCTTCTAGTAGCTGTGCCAAGAGGAATCTGAATCATTTCCTTCCGAATCTTGCAGAGACTGACAGCGTGAGTAGGAGCTGTCCATGAGCTAGCAGCAGGATCAACTTTATGACTCTCTATGGGCTTCTCCCTCGACTTTATGCCTCCACGTTCCCCCCGATTGCCTGCGAGCTTCTCCTCGTGTCTATACGGTAATTTCTCTACTGTGCGACAGAGAGTAGGGTGGTTATGATGCAATCGTTAGCCTATTTTTACAATATAACGTAATATACAAAGTAATGGAGCCTTTTATACATTGTCATGTTTCTTCCATTGAGTCAATGGAATGCTAACAGCAGGTGATGGTCTGCTACAATGGCAGCCCCCAAGGGAAGCTTCAGTTTCCGGCTGATGGATTACCCCCTTGGTGCCCCCTAGGGGGGGAGAGGGTGGTAGTTTGCCATCAAGCCTCCTCTCTCTTCCATTCCCTTCCAGGAATCACTCTGCCACCTCTGGTGTTTTGGGGAGCAGCGGTTCCTGGCTGGGTTTCCACCCTGTCTCCACTCATACAAAATGTTCATTCAACTAAAGCTAGTAACTGTTTCAGAGAGTTTGGCAGAGTGTAAACTTCTGCCCAACGTCTCTCCTTGGGTTCTTGGAACAATAGAGTATTATTACAGAATTCAATTCAAATATCGTCTTCCACGTTTCAATTGCGTGCTCCCCACTACGGTGAAGCCAGAGAGAGTTCAGTTGCTTATGCTGGAGTATACGTCTCTCCTGGGCAAAGGGGCCATCGAGCGTGTTCCCCTCCCAGCGAGAGACTCAGGATTTTACAGACGTTAATTTTTGGTTCCAAAACACTCAATATTCGTCTTTTGAACTATACTTTGCTGACTTACAGGTTCAAGATTTTAGCGCTAAAGCTTATCGTATCTCAAATCCAGTCCAAGGATTAGTTTGTCACAATAGGCTTGAAGGATGCATATTTTCACATTGAGAACCTTGTCTGCTCAAACCTTTACCAAGTGCCTGGATGCAGTTCTGGCTCCTTTGTGACACCAGGGCATCCGTGTACTAAATTACATTGACGACTGGCTCATAGCCTGGTCACAAGAGATGGTGGTTCGGCATCAAGATGTCGACCTCGCTCATATCAAGAATTTAGGTTTGAGGTTGAATTACAAGAAAAGAGTGCTGCCTCTAAGTCAGATAACTACGTTTTTCGAGGTGGTTTGGGATTTGATCATGATGCGGGCACAACTGTCCCCAGCTCGAGGTGGATTACATTCTCACTATGGTAGGCAGCGTAATACTGTTGGACTTGCTGCACATGAGGCCCTTTCATCCCCTACTAAAACCCATGCTTATGGCAAGGGTCACGCGCCAAGCGCTTTGTGCCCCTTCTTATAACGTGTGAGCAGGGAAGAGGAAGAGATCAAGAATATAGATGCAAGCACAAGTTTATTTGTGAAACACAAACACAGATATTACAATACAAAATCAAGAGTATAATGCACACTAGAGATGGGTGCTTTCAAAACACTGCTTCATGAAGCATCATAACCTTACACGAATATTTTGTTTCAAATCAGTAGTTCGGAGCGCGTATCAAACTGCCAAAGTCACGTGATTTCAGGAAACGAGACTTTGTTACATCATAACTGTTTCGAAATGTATCTCTGATCAGTTTTATACATTTGTAGACATTTTAATGATAAAGTAGTATAATTAAAATGATTAATACTAGTTAATAATCTCTTATTGGCATGTTTAGCTGAGCCATGCATGGAACAAACATAACAAGGCCTAAAAACTGATGAAATAACACAGACACTTGATATTTAATCGTATTAGATGATTAGTAAATTGGATTTGATAGATTTTACTTTCAATAAAACATTTGCAATGTGTTAGTAAAAGGTGTTTTTATGCATGTTTGGCCTGAGTTTTTGTTGTTGTTGTCGCATGTAGTCTGTTTTGACCAGCAGATCAGTGAATAATTTTGCGAAGCAATTGGTTCAATTGATTCAAAGCTTTGACAAGCTTTGTTTCTCCCATCACTAATCCACACAGAGAAGGCTGGAGAGCAACAACAAGAACACACATATAGGATCAATGACTGACAAACAACAACTGAAAGGTTAACAAAGGGCTGACAAGGGACAGGTGTCAGTGATTAGTAGTCATGGGAACTAATGAGGGTAACTATGGCGACAAACAAGGCAGGCAAGACACCAAGGGAACCAAACACAGGAAGGGAGCACAGAAACAATGGGAACTGAGCGTACATTTCAACATAAAAGTCCTTACAAAACACAAGACACGTTCATCAGGTTTTATAATGTGGATGTGGGCTCAACCCCAGTGTCTCACATCTTCTCGGGTTGAGTCCTTCCTGTATTCAGTTGTGTGCTTCTGTAAACTTTTCACAACCTGTAATGCAGGCATCCTCTCAGTATGGCGGCATGGGTATTGTCATTCCCTTAGCATCAGCATCAAGATGCTGTGTCGATGTTCCCTCAAAAAGTAATGTCTCAGGATTATGAAAATAACACTGTTACCGGATAAAGCGAAAATATAAATATATTTAAGATTACACATTTTTATGTTCAGATGCTAAAGACTCCATGAGGTTGGTATAAAAATAATTAGTTTAACAAATGTATGTGCAAAAGTTAAGCTGATGTCCATATTTTCCTACTATTTCTACCCTCCTCACCTACAGCTCAACTCATCAACAACTCAATTGTCACAACAACACTATATATATGGGAATATATAGGCAAATATATATGGGAACCTTTATCAAAGTCAAAGATAGTCAGTGCAAAAAAGAAAAAAAGAAATCAGCCACCGTAAGGAGCATCATTACATCATAGTAATCATGCCTGAAATCACAGATGCTACTAATTAAATACAAGCCATACCCTATATTTATCAACCTTTTCACTTAAATGATCTCTAAATAAATTTGGAAAACATAAACTCTCATCAGACCTTTTCATTTAAGACAACCAATTGTATCTTTATTGATACTTTCAGAGAACTGTTTACGCTCCTTTACAATGAAACCAACCATTAACTCAATTTCTTAATTGCCTTTGAATGGCAGATGTGTACATTGTTGTTTGTATATTGTTTGTAGGGCTATTGCCCAGCCATACTAATTGCTCTATTGCTCTATGTATAAGGACATAACAGTATGAATTGATGTAAAGATGCTTTAAAACAATGTGTATTTTGGAAAAGAGCTATACAAATAAATTTGACTTAACATGAAGTTAAAGCATAAAGTGACTGCACGCAACTCAATGCATGATAAACACAGCATACAGCACATGTACTTTTCAAAACTAACCGTCAAACTGCAAAGCAGCTAGCAGCGGGTGCTTTATTATGGGAGATGCATGTCTATTTTTAGCGTGCAGGTAAAAGCTTTCGTCTAAGTACTGCAGTTGCAAGTAAGGCAGCATGATGACATCATCACTGCAGTCCGAATGACCTCTCACTGTGACTTATGTGCCATCTCATCAAGGTGGTTTTGATAATTATTGTGAAGATGAACAAACCAGGTCATAGGAGCAATTGGCAGGCAGCAGGGCTGTGTGATACAAAAAGTGCAAAGTAAGTTTGCATCAAAGTGCGACACACACATACACAAAGTCTACAGCCTTTTTATGTATTAGGTACAGATTCATTCACTGGGTGATTGAAATAGACTATGGCTGTATAACCAATATCTCTTTTGACCAAAGCTAAATCATTTCGCACAGAGCCTTATTATCAACAGTCTTTTCAGCTGTAGCAAAAAGAAGAAAGAGCAGTGATTACACTCTTTGCTTTCTGAAATCTTATTTTAAAGCCTCCAAATCAGAAGCTATCAGTTTTTTACTTGCGAGGCGATATTAGATGTGTCTGGTGATGTTGCTTTAGCATTAGTTTGTTACTGATTTCAGTCATCAAACCCTTTTCCTTTGGTCTTTGTTTGCTACGATTTTGTTTCACTTTCACTGGAGTGCTAAAACACTTGAGGCATGAATTATGGATAAAGAAAGTGTTGGGGTAATATTAGATGTTGCATTTTTCTTCTGAGACCAGGACAGGTTATTAAATCAGCTGTATTTTGATTAAAAAAAAGAAATACAATAAACGTTTATTACATGTGCAGACCTGATGTAAATATCCAGTCAGCTTGAAATTTTTTGGAAATATGTCCATTAAGGGATTTAACATTTCACAAAGTCCTATTATTTTTAAGCTTAAAGAATATAAATTGTGGAGTCCTACCCGTTTAATTTTTAAAAAATATTTTTTATGGACAATTCTTCTGAAACAGCTGGAGGAATAGGCGTTCTTGAGGTGTTGGCCAAGCCTGAGGGCTTAATTTGGTGGAACACTGCAGAGTAGAAACTGCAGTAACACGTCCATCATTCTGTATGGGGAGAGAGAGAGAGAGAGAGAGAGAGAGAGAGAGAGAGAGAGAGAGAGAGAGAGAGAGAGAGAGAGAGAGAGAGAGAGAGAGAGAGAGAGAGAGAGAGAGAGAGAGAGAGAGAGAGAGAGAGAGAGAGAGAGAGAGAGAGAGAGAGAGAGAGAGAGAGAGAGAGAGAGAGAGAGAGAGAGAGAGAGAGAGAGAGAGAGAGAGAGAAAGAAAAACTACCTTCTGTTTTCCTTTCTCCTTAGAAACTTTGCTCTAGATTTAATGGTTACTGTTGTAACTGCCATCTGTTCTTTTTTGAGTTTCTCAGTAATTCAGACTTCTTCGTTCTTGTTTTTGTCCTGCGTCAGGCTTATTCCGGGTTGTGTAGTTAAATTAAAAGCATAAAAAATGTCTCTGATTGATCTGGAGTGCATTTCCCAAAAGCCACATTAGCTAACGCAAGTTCCATTGTTACCACCTTCCGTTCTGTACCTTCTCTGTCTTTCATTTTCCGCTAATGTCACAAAGCCCTCTCATGAGTCATGCTAACCATTAACATTTATCTCATTGGTAATTCCATAAACCAACCGGATGTATATGTTTGGTAAATTGCCTTATTGCTCATCAAAAAAGCAAAACTTTGACTCTCATAGAGGCAACTTACCTATCCAATCAATTCTCAATGCACAAGTCAGCCTCCACCCTAAATTGTATAGCTTTCCAAAAACTGAACTGCAAATACTCAAACACATTTTTTTCTCTCCTGTCACTTCCAACATCCTGTCATCCATATCCCTTCCATTGACTTGGAAGTGTGAATCATAACGGCATTAAAAACTCATGGACACTTCTCATTGCAAGTCACATCTGTTTATAGCTGTGCCATTCCTCAGATGGATGTGTGTGTGTGTGTGTGTGTGTGTGCGTGCGCGTGCCATTCTGGGGACAGCGGGGCCCGTCACACGAATCTTGACAGATGCAGACTTTTGTATTAGACATGCACTCACTCCGTTTCCATTTATATCACTGAAATGTACGTGGCAGGAAATTGGGATTCTTTGAGTTGATTGGCTAAGACATATTGGTGCACCAGAGTGGCACAGAGTGGAGAAACTGGTTAAGAAATAAACGAGTGAAGATAGCTGGTGGAGGGGGGTGGGGATGGATGGATTTGCAGCACAGGGAAATGAAGTGGCGGAGCATCTCGCTGGAGGCACGAGCGATGGATTGGCTGAGTGAGCAGGGCTCTGGAGAGAAAGACCGGAACACCGGCAGTTTAACACTGTGACGAGGCTTCAAATCTGAGGCTCAGCTGCCGGCACAGTGGGGGGTCTGCTTCATTCCCGCTCCTCGCACTTAGGACAGACCACGTTTATCAAGACTCGCACTACACAAGCCAACGGGAGAGAGGGTTGAGGACCTGAGATCTAAGTTCTGAATATTTACTGGCACATCTGTCCTTGTCTTGTTTTTCAAAATTCAGTTTTCTCCTCACGTCTGCGTCTGCTTCCTGCTACAGTCTGGACCAGCGTGAGGGAGTGATTACATTGTCATGTTTCTTAATACCACACAAGGCACCTCTCGCTGTGTCTGTGCATGCGGGAGATATCGCTCTTGTCCTGGTCACCCTGATCTAAACACTCAACAAAGGTTTCTGTTTTGACTAAGTAAACACTTCAGAAATTAGTAAAACGCAAAAGGGAGGCTTTTAGTGTTAACCTTTCATAGGCACTAAAGAGGTATGAAATCAAATAATACTTTATATGACGCCTAGTACGTGTGAAAATTGTGGGGGGAAATTCTTTTGAAAATGGACTAGTAGTTTAAAAAGACTTCTGTGTAAACAGGAGAGAGAAATTGCTGTAATTTTTACAGTAAATATTTACAATAGACTACTGTATTTTTACTATTTACAGTATTACTGTATTTTGGCATGTGGGAGCATGCATAATTACTGTGAATTTTAGAGGCCCAATAAGATATTGTGGGGGTTTTTCAAGGTAGACAAATATTGCATGTTCCTATGACTTCTGGGAACATGATTATGCAGTAAATGCTACTGGATATTTTATTTATTTTTAAAAGAAGGAAAACAAACTGTGGAAAAAAATTGGGCGCTTCACAAGTCAATAACACTAAAGTAATAGTCAACTGTAATATATACAACCTTTTTAGCTAATTATTTACACCATTTAGACTCTTACATTTGATTATATAATGTACACATCTAGTAGTTTAAATCTGTTCGCTTTTAAAAACTCACATGATTAAACAACAACATCGGCGTAGTGCAGCGTGTGTTATGTAATTTTGTCAATTGTCATCTGCAGTGGACTTGGGAGTTGGGACTTTCCACGTGCTGCATCACCAGCACAACATTTTCGCGCTCATCTCATGTGCGCTACGATTACTGGAGGAGGACATCGGATGAGAGTGAGACGAGGTGTGTAGCCAGTAATTCATGCTTTAGTGTAAACTTGAAATCCTGTTCCATCCAATAATTAATTCACCAGTCATCAAGATCATAAATATTATTTTTATTTTGTGACGTTGCAAAAGGGATAATCTAGATTATTTGTCCAATTTTATGATACTGAATTTGCTTGGTAAGTCCAGTCACAGATTTACGGTTGGCTGGCTATATTTTCTTCACCATGAAAGTGTGGCCGGCCCGGGCTGTCATATTACTATTACATTTTAGATAACTGTTCGGCATAAAATTATTTTACATTGTTGTTGTTAGTAGTCGTGTAAGCTTTTAAACATTGCAATTAAATTGTGTATAGGTTTTATGCAACTAAATAGTGTTTAACTTGACTGCCATCCATTAGCTAATAGCACGTGTTTGTTCGATTTAAGATGCTGTAATGAAGAATTTTGTTGTTTTAGTTTTATGTTAATATTACTTGTGGGGTGCATGATTCATATTTGTACTTTAGTTGTTAAATAGAAAGTACATTGTAATTTGCTGTGCACATGCTTTATTGCTGTGCATCTATTAGCTTGTGAAGTTTAGATTTTTGCAATTGAACATGTTTATCTGTCACTTCTGTAATAATGAGAGCAGTACAATCCTGAGTTTTGTGCAGCATGTGAAATTGCATAGAAATGTGCCTAAATCAGGATTTAGATGTGTTGTACCTGATTGCCCACATATTTTCACTAAGGTTTCTTCATTGAAGTCCCACATATACAGACATCACAGGCAACATCACCGGTCTGGTAAAGAGCATCAGTTTCAGATGACGTGTCTGAGAGCGAGAGATCATGGTTGTAGAGCACAATTTTCCTGAAGTTGTGGATGAATCTCTTTTTCTAAGAAATGTAACCCTCTTCTATCTGAAACTGCAAGCTAATTGCTATTACCTGAGTCTGCCATTCAAGGCATTGTTGAAGAATTTCAAAACACCCATGACATTGGGCAGTCTTATTTTCTTAGCAAACTGAGAGAAAAGCTTGATTTGCTTGAATTACCAGAGGAAAGGATTAATGATGTGATTGATCAGTTGTCTATGGAGGATTTGCTGACAGCTTGTAATAGTGGTGTTCTAACAGCAGAGAGGAGAAAGACTACTTTCAAGCAAGATTTCCACTATGTTGAGCCAGTCTCTATTTTTTTTAGGAGTCAGTGAAAGAAATGGGAAAGAGTGCTTTGCTCAATATGTCCCAGTTAAGCAGACCATCAGCGCTCTGTTTCAGTGCCAGTCTGTGAGGGATCAATATGAACAGATGCACTCACAAACAGCTGAAACTGATCGGTTTCGGGATGTAAAGGATGGTAAGATCCATCATCTCTGGGTTTGATCATTTACCAGGATTCATTTGAGGTGGTAAATCCTTTAGGCTCAGCTAAAGAAACACAAATTACTGGCAGTTTATCTTACCTTGTCTGATATTTTACCTCACAAAAGGTCAAACATAGACCACATGCAACTTGTTCTTTTGTGTAATGAGCAAGATTTTAAGCACTTTGGATCAGCTCATGTTTGTAGATCACTAATTGAAGATCTCAAAATGCTTGAGGAGAATGGTGGTGTTGTTGTGAATGATGCCAAACTTTAAAAGCTTCTTTGTGTTCCATCGTATGTGACAACCTGGGATCCCGCATGATTGGTGGTTTTGTCGAGAACTTTAGCCGAAGCCTACATTTCTACAGGTATTGCACCATTGAGAGAGACACATTCCATGCCACACCTTTAGAACCTGCTATGAAGCGAACTGTGGAGTCTTATGAGGAACTTGCTAC
Source organism: Rhinichthys klamathensis goyatoka (assembly GCF_029890125.1). Taxonomy (NCBI): domain Eukaryota; kingdom Metazoa; phylum Chordata; class Actinopteri; order Cypriniformes; family Leuciscidae; genus Rhinichthys; species Rhinichthys klamathensis. The sequence goes on along the minus strand of NW_026606592.1, from coordinate 585,829 downwards.
CATCGGCGATAATGTAGTTGATGGAGTCAAATTTAACTCTCCCTTTAATAAGCTGAATTATTTTCATGTTTGTCAGCCTTGCTTGCCCCCTGCCTTGGACATGACCTCTTTAAGGATGTTTTGGCATCTGATCTTAAGCTGTACATTGATTACTTGGTAAATCAAGAGAAATGCTTTACTTGCAGAGCTTAATCGCTATATTAAACAGTTTGAGTACACAGGAAATGATGCTGCCAATAAACCAGCTGAGGTTAACTCAGGGAGTGAGAAGCTTTGTGGTCACGCTGTTCAGAACTGGTGTCTTCTAAGACTTTTACCAGTTATTGTTGGACACCGAATTAAGGATCCAGAATCAGAAGTGTGGCAGCTCGTTCTACTCCGCAGACAAGTTGTAGACCTAATTTGTGCACCAGCAATACTGGCAGATCACGTCGCTTATCTGAAAGTGCTCATTGATGAGTACATTCAATTTAGGTGTGTGACTTTCCCTTCTAAGCCTCTAAACATCACTACTTGTGCCATTAACCCAGAGCTTATAAAACAATTTAGACCTCTCATTCGCTTATGGACTATGCGGTCTGAGAGGAAACATACCCATTTCAAACAATGTGCAATTTGCACAACTTCAAAAACATATGCGCAACACTTGCAGACAGTTGGTGGATTTGGGTGTATACTGCATAACAGATGAGGACCCAAGAAATGTCTGTGTACTTCGAGAGGAGCTATTAGATTATTAACCTCTCCAGGAGTATAAAACATGAAGCTTGTCTGTGATTGTGTTACACCACTCTTTTCCATCTTTTTAAGGTATGTCTAATTTAGAAGGAAATAAAACTTGCCGTCTGCTCTTCGTTACCTGGTCTCTCTGATGAAGCGCTTCAAAATTGTATTCATGGGCTTTCTGCTATTGGTGTTGTTACAAAAGATGACCTCCACTATGTCAAAGAAGAAGACCTTGTGGAATTCATCAGGCTGATACAATGTCCAGGGCCGGATTAAGAGTTCAGAGGCCCCTGGGCACAATGTCTTGTAGGCCCCCCCTTAGGCAAGCCAAATGTATATTTTGTCCAAGGACATTTTAATATTGCATTTACAGTTTTACTGACTTAAAAGGAACTTTGTTGTACTATGCTGGATTAAAGTTCATAAATGGTCGTTCTTTCCCATAGGAATTTGTAAAACTATGTTGGGTGGACCTCTGTGCCTCTAGGGGGGTTCGGGGGCATGCTCCCCCGCAAGAAAATTTTGTACATTTTAAGGTTAAATGCATCAATCTCGTGCTCTTTGAGAGATCAAAATTAGCTTCAACCCATGAACTGCTCGTTGAACAAAGAAAAAGCATTGATTTGTACCACTAGGACAATAAAGAGGGCTCAAACATCTTTTTAGTTATGATATATAGAGTCTCAAGTCTACATTACATTATCACTGGTGTTTTAGGATGCCAAACAATTATTATAATAATGTAATAATGATTTATATAATTATTCCTATGACGTAAAATCCATATAGCCTATAAAATGTACTATATAAATGAAAATGAATATTTCAAAAGTATATTTTAGGCTACATTACACTATAATACAGGAAAATTAAAATACTTTTGTCCTAATTTCTTCACTTGCAAGAAATAAACCCTTGAGCTTTTATTTAGGAGAAAACACCAGATAACCATGCTGATCGCGTGAGCAAAGAGCGCACTTTTCTTTAAATCACCCAGCACAAACAGGATGTCTATTCTTAAAGTCTTATGCTGTTTTATAAAGGCACAAAGCCATATCATGGTTTCGATTTTAGTTCGTTGGCAAAATATAACGCTTGAGACCTTTATGTTAGATTATACATTTTACATCTCATATGTGTTGGGAAAAGGGAGAGAGAGTTTGGCAAAAGGCGGATTCGAACTCGGGTCGAGCGCATCAAAAGCTACTTTCAAGCACTTCACGCGCTACGACCTACGCCACTGCAGCTGTTCCGTGACAGGCGTCTTTTTGCTAAAAAGACAGGCACTTAGTGCAAATATACGCTCCGTTCTCTAAAATACATTTTATCAGACCGGCCCTCGCGGCCTCGAAACACTACCGGCCCACCGGGGAAACTCCCGACTCTCCCGATTGCCACTCCGCCCCTGGTGCCCAGGGCCCCTTAGATGTCGTGGGCCCCTGGGCAAGTGCCCAGTTGCCCTAATGGTTAATCCGGCCCTGACAATGTCGCAAACTACTGAATGCATGGAAAAATGAAAATGTTTTTTTATTTAAAATTACTACTACTTGTTACTAATGTCAATTTGACAAATATTGTAAAATGTTTCATGGTCAAACTTCACTTTTTTAATTGGTTATTTGTGTTAGAACAATCCAGCTGCTCGACTCCCCAATGCTTATCACGTCAAGTTCTTTCTATCAAGCCCAGGATCAGAGAGTTCAAGTTCTACACCATCTCGTTCTACTGCTTGCTTTTCACCATCTTACACCTGGGCTGAAACAGTTAAGGTGCCTTGGGAAGTCATGCCTTCTGGAATTAAACTGGCCATTGCAAATAAAAAAAGACCATCACCAGCTGATCGAAGGAAGCTAGTAAGAATGTTAGTGGATAACATGCGAAAACATGAAGTAAACCCATCAAATGATTGTAGATTGTAGTGCAGAATATATTGTTTAGCAGTACCCGGACAACTTTGCTGATGTTCTGGCTGATGGAAAAAAAATAGGTGGGTCTGCCTCTTTGCTCTTGCAAGTTAAAACCCGTGTTGAACATGTAAACGGAAACAACACATTAGCTTGTCGGAGAAAAGAACGACTACGCTCGTGTAGAACCATAAGCCAGAGCTCAAGAAGGCTGGCTAATCAATATGGTTGTGTCAGTTGGCCGCCAGAGGAGCTTCCTGGAGGAGAAAATGATGACACTCTAGAAGAGAAGCACAAGCAAATGGTACTGCTTCATTCTACTAAAGGAATGTCTGGAGCTGATAGGAGAACTTTACAAGTTGTTGGAGGTCACATATTACCATCAGCGCCGTGATATAAACGCCACTCCACCTTCGCTACTGTCTGAACTAAAGAACTCATGGCCTTACCTGTTTTGTCTCAAGGGGATCTTTTTACATTTCCAATGGCTTACTGACATCTCACTGCAATCATTGGAGAGCATTGAAGGGAAAGGAAAGAGGATTCTAAGATTTTTGTTGTTGTTGTCTGAACCATTCTCTCTCCTTAGTAACACAAATACTTATTAGTAACAATAATCTTTAGTTTATAGTGTCTTTATTATTTAAAAAATAAAAATTACATCATGATTTATTCACCCACAAGCCATCCTAGGTGTCTATGACTTTCTTCTTTCAGACAAATACAATCAGTTATATTAAAAAATGTCCTGGCTCTTCCCAGCTTTATAATGGCAGTGAATGGAGGATGAGATTTTGAAGCCCTGAAAAATGCATCATCCATCATAAAAGTAATCAGTAAAAAGTAACTCCAGGGGATAGATAAAGGCTCTCTGAAGCGATGCGTTTGTGTAAGAAAAATATACATTTTTAAACTAAAGTCGACTTGCCAAAAGAAAGTAACTCCTGACACGATGTATGACGTAGGAGTGGTGTAAGCTTTGACGCCTCTCGTGGTTCAAACAAATAGGGCTGTGCAACAAACTCAAGCTCGTCTTCTCTTATATCGAAATCCTCAGAAATTTCTCTATAAAAATTCTTGTTTGAGACTTCTAATTTGTGTCCGGAGTTTTTTTTTTTTTGCTCTATCCTCTGCGCTTCCGTGTTCGTCGTTGCGTCAGGTCAGAATTCACTCTTTCGTTATAAATATATCTGAAGCTAGATATTTTAGCTTTTATATAGTTTTAAATATGGATATGTTTCTTACACAAATGCATTGCTTCACTTCAGAAGGCCTGAGCCATGTGGAGTACTTTTATGATCGACGGATGCACTTTTTTGGGGTTTGCCCGTCATTCACTACCATTATAAAGCATGGAAGAGCCAGGACATTTTTTTAATATAACTCCGGTTGTATTTGTCTGAAAGAAGAAACTCATTTACTACTAGGATGGCTTGAGTAAATCATGGTAATTTTCACTTCTTCCTCATTTAATTCTTTTCAGATTATCCCTTTAACATGCGCTACCCATGGACCATACGTTTACAACAGTTATTAATATATGCCCTGCCTTTTAAAAAAAAAAAAAATATTGGTGAATCCATGACCCCAAGCAAGTGGATGTTGTCAGTCGAAAGGGAAGTTGTCCTGGGCCCATATTCAGAGGCATTTGTTGAGGGCCTGGCAGCATTGTTTGCGACCTATTACAACTTAAATCTTGCTTATCAGGATGATGCTGCATGCATGCTGGAATTTATTCAGAGGTATTTCAGAGCATGAAATCTTACTCAATATTTATTGTAGACTTTCAATTTCCTTGACTTTTTTTTAGGTTTTCAATTTAGGACAGTTAATCAGGATTAGATATTGTATGGAAAAGTTTTCAAATGAACAAAAAATTGCTAACCACACATTGAACAGATAATTATTGTATTCACTGCATGTTGCAAAAAAAAGTGCATGTGGATTCAAAACTAGACCAGCACAAGCAGATGCTTTAGCAAGTTGCTTTCCTCAGTACTTCCATTCCAGCAAACATTCACTCTTTTTTTTTCATTGTACACTAGTTAAGGATAATCACCTGGATTCAATTAGCAATAGTACAATGCCAATAGTATAGCACAAAACATTACAAATGTACAACTGCAGAAAATTATCTTTTAAAAATATGGAAATAATTCAAATACTATAAACAAAACCATATAAAAAAAATAAAAAGACTTATTTTAAAAGAAATTATAATAACTAAAATAACAGAAAAAGAACAATAATAAAAATAAATAAAATAAATCAATAATTAAAAAGAATAATAATTTGTCTAATAATGACAACATGGCAGATGTAGTATGTCCAAATTACATTCATACCTCACACATTCATGCTGTCACGGTGTGGTGCAGGCAGAAAAAGCCGAAGGAGAATCAAAAGTTACAATGCAAAATTTTACTAGCAATATAATTCAAACAGTTCCAGACAGGCAGAAGGTTCTCACACACACTTAGGCTGCATTTACACACACTTAGTCACACAGACTTAGTCTACAGGTCTTGATGATATACGATTTTTTTGACAACCCGCTTATAGCATCTTTAAAAGTGACCCGTATCCGATTTTTGCATTTACACTATACACTGCTGAAACTACCAAATGTAGACGCTCTGACCCGGAAAAGGAAGTAAAACAGCACGAAATGGATGCAGATGCGAATAAAATTATCCAGTGTTTTGGTTTCCACAATATCTGCTTTCCACAATATTTTTAAAAGTCATTAAGCTTTTTATCTTACGATGGCACTGTAGCCAGCCACGAGCGCTTAAAACCGTGCCTCCCCATATCTTGTGAAATGTCTTCAAACACGTATTTATTTCTGTAACAACCCTGCATTTTTGCCTGCACTGTCTCTTCGCCCCAAACACTCAAAAGACATGAAACCTCCGCATTGCTCCACTGTGTGTATCCTTCGCCCACCATCGCGCCTATAATAAGTCATGTGATCTCAGTTGGTGGTGTCCACCTGAGTTGACGTCACTTTTTTAATGACGTACGACTCGCATTTACTGGGGAATATCCGATTTGTCTGCTTACATGGCACATGCAAATGCACGTATCCGATTCATATCCGATTTATTACCACATATGAGTGAGGCCTGAATCCGATCTGAGAAAATCGGAATCCATGCGTTTTTTTCCTGCTTACATGTACATGTAATATCCGATCTGTGCCAAATGAGAGGAAAAAATCGGATTTGGGTCACTTGAACCATGCAGTGTAAATGGGGTCTTAGTAAGACAGAGATCGGACAATGAACAAGGCAAAACACAGGGCTTAAATACATGTGGAAACAGATCAGGAAAACGAGACACAGCTGACAAGACTAACGAGGTAAACAGGTGTGACAGATTAACTAATGAGGGTTACCAAGGAAACAGATGAGTGGTGGGAAACCAGAACAAAGGAAGACATGCGACTTATGAAAATACAAACAAACACTGACACATGACACATACTATATAGAATATATTTTTTAATGGTCGCAAAGTAAGTTCAAATTCAAATGTAGTACCTACTCAGACAGTACGCAATTTCAAATGTACCGAGAGTGAATAATATTCCGCTGGAGATCTGTAGATGACCTCAACCTGGTGGCCCACAGATGAACCGCTCCATGTAGAATAAACCAGCTCTTAATAGGCTTCTGAGTCTTTATCGCATGTGAGTCCATATAATTTTAATCTAATATTTCGAAAGTGCACTTTTAGGATTTACAGTCAGAGACTGTATGTGGCTGAGATGGACCACTGGTATTACAATGAATGAGGGACATTGTAACATCTAATATGTTGGCTCTAGAAAAAGTCCTGCTTTTCAAATAAAAGAGTCAATTGCCACTTCCTGGCCTCTACATTGTATTTGCGCATTGGCTGGACCAAACTGAAATATAGAGTTTTTAATGTTATTTGAGAGTATGAAACAACATTTATGATACTTTTCATGTCAGATTTCAATTCTGATCCAAATATGTTATTGTGTGAAACAAATATGTACAAGTGTGAAACACCATTGCAAATGATTCAGTGAGTGAGCAAACTGTCCTAATGAATCAAACTGAACTGCAGACAATTTTAGATCTTATTTTTAACCTGTTTGATCAATTAGATCAAAAGAGTGTTTCATTTTGAATCTGCCATTGCTAGTTCTGATTCTAAATAGGTGTTAGAAAACACACATGACGTGATTGCTGAAGTATTAGCAGAGAAAATTATTCTCAGCTCAGTATATGGTAATCTCCATTGACACATAAGGTTTTATTCAGTACTATTTAACTGGGACAGAGTGGTATCTTACAGTAAAAAAGGTAAAGCATTCAGTTTTCTGTGCAGTGTGTAAAGTACACATACTATATACTACAGAAATAGTATGCCTCAGAAAGAGAGACAGATAAAATGTCAGAAACGGTGTGTGTGTGTGTGTGTGGCACACCAGTGGAATGATCTATAAACTCCCCAAACCATTCAAATATGAAATATATAGACTCTAAAAGGGAAAGCTACTGATGGCATTTCAGACATGTCACAGAACTGCTCTGTGCTTTGACATCTGCCATAGTGTGCAGTTCCCTTTCAAGGGAACTCGAGCTGCGTTGACACGCTGTGGGAACGCCCCTGCGTGATTGCGTCGTGAAGCACGTGTATAATCAGTCCAATGGAGAGACGAGACGTCATAGGCGGGTGACGTCATCGACCAGGAAACTATAAAGCACACCTGAAAAAAGACCGCGCTAGCTTCTGTGCCTTCAGCAAGCGCTCTGTGTGATCTTGTCTCTGTCTATTTACAGTTGTTGTTCCACAAGCATATATATATATATATATATTTATATTAGACAGGAGTATGGAGAGCAAACAGCCTTGAATCGTGTGTTCGTCCCTGCCCTCGCTTCATTACGAGTGGGGACACGCAATTCATGTGTTGTCTCTTTGGGAGTGGAGCATGCACGGTCAGCTCTAGTAAACTGGGGCTGACAGTGTTCATTCATAAATTCCCGACGTGTAACATATGCACTATCGAGAGTTTTAGCTCTGGTCTTGTTGGCTTTCTTCTCGAGGGAAGAAAGTCAATAAAGATGTGGCTCGGATCCTGCGTTTGCCGAGGCAGCGCGTAGATTACGGGTCTGCAATAAAGATTCTGTGACTCGATCTCGGATCTAGCGTGTGCCGAGGCAGAGCGTAGATTACGGGCTGCATAAGAGTCGTGGCTCGGATCTCGCGATTGCCGAGGCTGCGCGTAGATTACGGGTTTGCAATAAGAATCTATTGGCTCAGATCTTGCGTTTGCCGAGGCAGCGCGTAGATTATGGGTCTGCATATCTGCATAATAAAGTGGCTTTTCTCACGTTTGCCGAGGCAACGTGTAGATAATGATTCACAATGTATAGGCTAATATGCACAGGGAACTGAGTAGACGGGAAATTTCCCTTTCTCTCGCTCTCTTATGATTGTTTGAAAACTAATTTTGTATTCTTTATTGTTTGAGATTATAAAATGAGGTTTATATTAATACACTATATTCAGCCTTTAAACTAGACCGTTTCTACTTGTCTGGTTGATATTTGGCTGCATTTAATTTTTGAGAAAATTGAATATGTACTCATCTTATCCTTGGGAGTTAGATGTCTGTATTAATATAGGCTACTATTCAGCTTTTTCATCCAGACCGTTTCTACTTGTCTGTTTGATATTTGGCTGCATTTAATTTTTGAGAAAATTAAATATATAGCTAATCATCTTATCCTTGGAGTTAGATGTCTGTATTAATATACTATTCAGCTTTTTCATTCAGACCGTGTTTACTTGTCTGGTTGATATTTGGCTGTATTTAATTGAGAAAATTAAATATGTACTCATCTGATCTTTGAGGAGTCATTTATTTGAGGAAATTAATGGTTGTTCCCAGGAGGAAATGGATAACACCTTATTATATGGTGCCCATCTCCCTTCGGTGCCCTCCAGCGAGTTCTAGTCTCAGTGCCTGACTCGCAGGAGGGGGGTTTAAGAGGGGTCAGTTATTTCCTGCCGGTCATCCGTTTCAGGACGCCGGATTGGCTTCTCAAGCTATACTACAGACCAGTCTCGAGAGGCTGGTTCCTTTTAGTAATCTCAGCCATAGTCATTTTTGGATAAGACATATCTGAGGATAGTCGTTATCTCGAAGGCGGCTTCGACTAAGAAGAAGTCCTGACCTCTGGGGGGCGACTCTCTGGGGATCGTTTGGTTGTTCCCTGCCGGTTCGCCGTTTCAGGGCACAGCGTCCCCAAACGATCCTCCGAGGAGGGTCGTAGAACAGTCAGTTCGGTTTTACCTGCCGGTTCGCTGTTACAGGGCACAGAAGTGACTGTTCGACCAATACCAGAGGCCAGTCTTGAAATACTGGTCCCCTTAGTAGATTTTCTGGCAGCGTGGAAGCTATTGCCAAATATATCTCGTTGGGTCCTGCTCACTATAGAAAAGGGTTACAGAATTCAGTTCGGTTCTCATCCACCCATATTTCTAGGGGTCCTCCCTACAGTGGTGGACCCCGAGCAGGCTCTGTAGTAGGGTAGGAAGGGGGGGTTCACCTGCACCCGAAAGATATATTTTTTTAACCTAGTTTTTTGTAATCCTTAAGGTGTCTAGAAAAGGAATTTTGATGTTCCCCACGCCAATTATTGTCCCATATGTGATTTTTTTGTATCATCTTTTGTGTCCGTGCTTGATTTTCGGCTGCGGAAAATGAAAACTTTAAATCTACATATGTGATGATCTGTAACGTGATGCGGTGAAGGCAGAGAGGAGGCTGGATCTAAACGCAGTGTACACGCTTTATTTAAACAAACTATAAACTTAAACAGAGACTCAGAACTTGGAACAGGAATCTTTACACAGGAACGACCAACACTCACGTTAATCCTGGAACAGAACATACATTCAACAACTCACAAAGACAGGGCAGAAACACAGGGCTTAAATAATCAGGGACAAACGAGCTAGACAGGATAACAAGGGGGCGTGGTTAACAAGAAACACCTGGGATAACTAATGGACAAGACAGGGAACCACTAAACATGACAAGACACAAACCCACATCGTGACAACATAGAATCTGAACAATACATCCTACAGACACAATCTACCACATTTTCTCTTCGTCTTTGCATGAGGAATTGATAGATATGAGGATTGTCATGATTAGATGATGTATAGTGCATACAAACTCAAATAAACACCAAAAAATGTAAAAAAAATGGTAACATTGGACCACTGGAACTCCTCCCCTATGGACCCCATTGATATATGTATTCTAACTTTTGTATTTTTACAGTCTTTAAGATGTCTAAGAAGCAAATGTTGATGATCCCCACCTGAAATATTGTCACATGTATGTCTTTTCTGGCTATATTGGTTGCCACCCTGGATATCCAAAAAAGAACATTTACATAGGCAGTCTGTTTTTTCTCCTTTAGTTTTTGATTTGATAGATCTCTTCCATTTTCCATAACTGGCTATATAAATTGTTGTTGAGCACATTACTGCTTGTTTCCAACGTGAATTGTTGCACATTAAAAATATAACGTACATATTTTAAATACATAATACATTTTAAGATACAATGTGTTCAAAAATATACATTAATTAAAAATCACATCGTGTAATCAGGATTCACTGGTAGTGTGAGGTTTATTTAACATACATTTTTAAACTAACTACACATATAGCCTACATGATGCACCAACACACAATGATGGAAGCCCACATTAACTGGCAGATATTGGTCTCTCAAGGTTTCTGTTAAGTTAAATGTTGCTATGGCTTTTTCAGCTATTAAACTCAGAATTGTTGAGGTTAACCCATTTCTTGGCACACTGAACAAAAGATGCCCAACTCATTTGAGAAAATAAGGTTATTGGGCTTTTTGCCTTAGAAGCAACATGTATACATCAGTTCATATTGTCGCCAACCTGCTGTCAATCACATCCCGCTTTGTTGTTATGCGGTGTATGTAAATAAATTAGGTGATAAAAGAGGTCTTCTGACGGTAAGTGCACAATGTATAGTATAGTTCGTGTAGACAAAAAGCATATAAAGCCTATTTTAATAGCAGGATTTCGTTGTCAAGAGAGCAACGTTACAATATCAACTATGCTGGTGGTCAGGGAGATGTGACAGGTTATCAAGGAGACTCTATGATTTAGTAGTCCTACAAATGTGCATGCTAATCATCCTCAAAAAAGAGAAGGGAGATATCGATGGTGAGTCTGAAAAATTTACTCCTCTACCAAGTTTGAAGCTGCCTTGAAGACATTAGGAAAAAAGAAAGTCAACACTTTTATACTATAATAGCTAATTGGCTAGTTGGTGATCATTGCTAATCTTGCCCAAGTCTAAGTCAAGGAAACCCAAGGAAGAAAATGATAGTGAGTCTGAAGAGTTCAATTTTGCTACAAAGAAATCCAAGAGAGATGATGGTGTCAAATCAAAAGACCATGGTCCTGAAAATTGTATTTTACATGTACATGGCTTTGAGCATGCAGATTTCACACCACTTAGTAAGATTAAAGGGTCTGCTACTGACAAGCTGGCTCTGCTACACAGCATTTGTGATAGACGTCTCCAAGAAGCTCTTGATTCGCCGTTTCACATGGATCATGTCTGTAATCTCATTCCAGAGAGTCTTGTAGGTGCCAATTTAGAAACAACTGGCTATCATCGAGCCTGCTACCAAAAGTTTACAAAGAACCAGGGACGCTTACAGGAAAGACTTACTGTGACATCTCAGCAAGCTTCAACATCACGCTCACCACGTAAATGTGGGTCCTCCTCAGCTAAGCAGCTGTTCCCCCCAGAGTGTATCTTCTGTGGAAAGCTGGAAGTAAAAGTATTGGGAAAGACCGAACGATGCATCAAGTTCCCAGTATATAAGGCTAAGGACGGAGCATTGAAGGAGCCTACATGGAAACAGATTACGCCTCAAGCCTATGAACTTGGACATCACCGTCTACAACGCATGGTGCAAGGTGAGGACCTTTTTGCGAGAGAAGCAAATTACCATCAGTCATGTCGCAAGTCATTCAACCTGAAATATGCAAACCATATCACATCTCGAGGTAAAGCCCTTGCTACCAACCCTGTCAGTGAAACAGAGCAGACTACCATGGCTGCTGCACATCAGATGTCATTTAATACTGTACTTGATGTCATTCAAGATCAAGTGATAAGACAGAGCAAGATTGTGCGGCTTGCATCACTGCGTCTTATCTACACACTAGAATTGGAGAGAAATGGCTTCCCCAATCCCGAGTACAGAAGTGAGAAACTGAAGAGAAAACTTGAGAAGCATGAGGGGATTGGCATTTCTATGGTCACAGCAGATTTGAAGGGTTGTATCACCCATAGCTTGATATTCAGTGCTAGCTTATCCATCTCAGATGCAGTGAGAAATGCATATGAGATGGGGAGCACGGACAAGTATGAAGATGTGGCCCTTCTTCTTTGTGGTACAATCAAGAAGACATACAGAGAGTCAAATTCTCTTCCTTGGCCTCCCAAAGCTGATGATCTGGTCATGTCCTTGGATGACCTCCTCCCATCTAATCTCATGAGGTTCCTCCTGACCCTCATGATTTCTGGTGATGCTGACTTGGAGAAGAGTGAGAAGACAAGACGCCTTGTGCTGTCTATAAGTCAGGTATGACAACTCTCCACTTTGGTATATTTTTCAATATTGCATATGTTTTATTTTGTGTACACTATAGTTGCTTGAACACTTCAATGCTAATTGCTTTCTTTAGTATTTCAGGACATCTGCCGTGCTGTGACAAAGGGAGAGTGGAAGTTGCCTAAGCATATCCTCCTCTGTACCACTATACGTCACCTTTATCGCAGTAAACTACTGACTACTATTCTTAGTAGGCTAGGTCACTGTGAAACTTACGACTTTGGCTTGGAACTTGAGACCGCTCTAACCAAGGCCCTCAATGAGGTTTCCATCTCTCTCGGTCCTTAAATTATTACTGGTGAGGGAAACTATGCGTTTCATCTCGAGTGGGACAATGACCTAGAACAATGACAATGACCCTCTTTGACCTAGAAACCTTGAGAGACCAATATCTGCCAGTTAATGTGGGCTTCCATAATGCTACATGCTCTTCAAGAAAGATCTTTCTAATTGTGTGTTGGTGCATCATGTAGGCTATATGTGTAGTTAGTTTAAAAATGTATGTTAAATAAACCTCACACTACCAGTGAATCCTGATTACACAATGTGATTTTTAATTAATGTATATTTTTGAACACATTGTATCTGAAAATGTATTATTTATTTAAAATATCTATGTTATATTTTTAATGTGCTACAATTGACGTAGGAAACAAGCAGTAATGTGCTCAACAACAATTTATATAGCCATTTATGGAAAATGGAAGAGATCTATCAAATCAAAAACTAAAGGAGAAAAAACAGACTGCCTATGTAAACAAAAAACTAGGTTAAAAAAATATATCTTTCGGGTGCAGGTGAACCCCCCCTTCCTACCAGACTACTGGTTATGTTATCATTCCTGGGAAGCGACTCTCTGAGGAGGGTCACAGCGCTGCCAGTTCGGTTGTTCCCTGCCGGTTCGCCGCTTCAGGGCACCGAGGTGTCAGCATTCCCGAACGATCCTCCGAGGAGGGTCGTAGAACAGTCAGTTCGGTTGTTCCCTGCCGGTTCGTCGTTACAAGGCACCGGAGTGGCTGTTCGACCGATACCAGAGGCCAGTCTTGAGAGACTGGTCCCCTTAGTAGATTTTCTGGCAGCGTGTAAGCTACTGCCAAATATAGCGCGTTGGGTCCTGCTCACTATAGAAATAGTTTCAGAATTCAGTTTGGTTCTTCCGCCTAGATTTCTAGGGGTCCTCCCTACGTGGTGGACCTCGAGCAGTCTCTGGTTATGGAGCAAGAAGTACAGACTCTTCTGCGAAATGAGGCTATAGAAAGGGTTCCTCCTCCCAGTAGGGAGTCAGGGGTTTACAGACGTTACTTCATTGTTCCAAAGGAGGATGGATGCTTACATTCAAACAGATTGTCACAGATTCAGTCTGAGGACTGGTTTGTCACGATAGATTGAAGGACGCGTCCTTCCATGCAGCCATCCGTCCTCCACACAGGAAGTCCCTGAGGTTCGCTTTCAGGGGCGAAGTGTACCAATATCGGGTTCTTCTCTTCGGCCTAGGTAAAACTAGGCCAGTCACTCACTGCAAAACAGTTTCAGAGACTGTTGGGTCTCATGGCAGCTGCGTCCAACGTAATAACTTTTGGCCTCCTGTACATGAGACCCCTGCAGTGGTGTCTCAGGACCAAGGGGTTTTCTCAGAGGGGAAATCCGTTTCGCATGATCAAGGTCACGCGGCGATGCCTTAGTCATGTGGAACAAACCGTGGTTCCTTGCCCAAGGCCCAGTGCTGGGGGCTTCTTGTCGACGCGTAGCTATCGACGGATGCTTCCCTCACGGGTTTGGGGGTTTGCGATCATGAGTGGTCGCTCGGCGAAAGGACTTTGGCAGGACCATCTACTTTCTTGCCACATAAATCGGCTAGAAATTATGGCGGTGTTTTTCTCTCTCTCTCTCTCTCTCTCTCTCTCTCTCTCTCTTTCTCTCTCTCTCTCTCTCTCTCTCTCTCTCTCTCTCTCTCTCTCTCTCTCTCTCTCTCTCTCTCTCTCTCTCTCTCTCTCGCACTTCCTGCCAGACCTGAGAGGTCACCATGTGCTTGTCTGCACGGACAACACATCAGTGGTCTCTTACATAATACAGGAGCAGACATCCTGTCGAGGCAGGGGCCGAGGCCCGGGGAATGGAGACTCCACCCCGAGGTGGTGGAGCTACTATGAAAAACTTTGGTCGAGCAGAAGTAGACCTTTACGCATCTTAGAGAACACACACGCTGTCCACTTTGGTTCTCACTCAGTCAGCCAGCTCCTCTGGGGCTGGACGCTATGATGCAGACGTGGCCGAGGTCACGTCTGTACGCATTTTCCCTGATCTCTCTGCTCCAGGGAGTTCTGGAGAGAGTTCGCCGGGACGGGGCCCATCTTCTGTTATTAGCTCCGTGTTGGCAGGCCCGAGTATGGTTCTCGGACCTAGAGTCTCTCCTCGACGGCTCTCCTCTGGAGATTCCGCTCGGGGGGGACTTTTTCTCTCAGTCGAGCGGGTTGATCCTTCCCCCTGCCCAGAATTGTGGAAACTTTGGGCTTGGCCTCTGAGGGGGCCCAGCTCATAAGTTTAGGTCTCTCAACCAAGGTTGTTGAGACCATCCTCAACTCCAGAGCTCCATCCACGAGGAAACTCTACACCTTGAAGTGGAAATTGTTCACTTCCTGGTGCGGAGAGCACCAGCTGGACCCAGTTATCTGCCCTGTGGTTGCAGTGCTGGAGTTCCTGCAAGAGCGTTTCTCCGCAGGTCTATCCCCCTCCACACTAAAGGTGTACATGGCGGCCTTAGCTGCTTACCACGTCCCTTTAAGTGGTGTATCCTTGGGGAGACACCCTGTAGTACGTTTCCTTCGCGGGACTGTGAGGCGTCTGACCAAGATACTAGGAGGATGACTGCCTCAAAGGCTATGACTTGGATCTAGGCTCCACTCCGGGGTCTAGGGTGCTTGCTTCTTAGTGTGCACAATGACTTCACACAGAACAGGCATTTGCTATTATGGCGTAGTGGGTATAGTGTTCCCACAGCGTCTCGACGCAGCTCGAGTTCCCTTAAAAGGGAACGTCTCAGGTTACGACTGTAACCCTGGTTCCCTGAGAGGGAACGAGACGCTGCGTTGTCCTGCCATACTCCCTGCATGCCTGTGATCGACTTGCTTCGGCCTATCAGAAGCTAGCGCAGTCTGTTTTCAGGTGTGCTTTATAATTTCCTGGTCGATGACGTCACCCGCCTATAACGTCTCGTCTCTCCAATGGACTGATTATACACGTGCTTCACGACGCAATCACGCAGGGGCGTTCCCACAGCGTCTCAACGCAGTGTCTCGTTCCCTCTCAGGGAACCAGGGTTACAGTCGTAACCTGAGACGTTTCCTTATGTGGCCTAATCAGTGGCCTAATCAGTGTGCATGGGAGGACGCATCCTTGAAGGAACAAGCATCTGTACCAATTTCAGTAGTGAGAATGCATGGACAAATAACATGGAACGGAATAAGTTCCTCTTAAGCGAAAGTGGAAAATGACAATTACTTGTCACTATAAAAGCTTTCTATGAGCAAAGGGAGAAGGAAACATAGCTGTTTTCCTGTAGTCATTATGGTAATTATAGTGATAATGATTCAAAACACCAGAGAAAATGTTACACTCTGATAAACCAGCATGCTTGTAGAACCTACCATACCATTAGAGTGTCATGGCAAACAGAATAAAAAGATGCCATCAGGATTTCATCTGATATTAGTCACAAGTTACATGTTTAGAGTAGTACGATACAGAGTGTGAGGACAGGAGAGAATCGGATAACAGTGTTTAGAAGCAGTTCAGATGACCAGATAAGATATCCCTTCTGAAAATTGTGGTGGTTTATGCTGGTATAGTGCTCTAGCTAGTGGACTAGCATAGTCATGGTATTATCCAGCAAAACTGAGCTGGTGTAGCTGGTCCACCAACACTTCCATGCTGGGGACCAGTAAACTAGCAACCAGCATCCCATGCTGGTCACAGTGAACTTAAATGCACAGATAAAATTAGGAGCCCTTTGGCCGTCATTAAAGATCAAATATCTCAGTTTAATTGAGATTAAACTGAGATATTTAGAGATATTTAAACTGTGACCCCCCCCCCCCCCAAATTAAAAAAAAAAACATTTTTTTTTCTACTCAGTGCTGAGATACAAAACCCATCTATGCACCTCTATTTCATTCTTATATACTGTCATGGCTAATGTTGATTTCTATTGGCACATGACAGAGTAAGGCATATTAAGGTTTTCCAGCACACCTTCAAATGTTCCTCACATGTCCACAGAATACAAAGTGTGATGCAATTATCGGTGCCAAACAAGTGTCTACCAACAACTCATTTAGGGCACACACAGTTGTGAATGGGCACAGAAAATAGGTTCGAAATGGGCCTCATTTTAACCCTCAATAGGGATGAAGACAAAGCCAGAGCATTGACAGAGCCCGTGGGCTTAGCAATGACCAGCTCCAGAACTCTCACTATCACTGATTAGTTCAGTAATACTGCAAGACCTTAATTTAAACATGAACAGAGTACAGACAATTAGAGCCCATGGGAGGATATGGAGCTGGACAGGAATATGAACGATAGTGCCAGACTCTGAAGCTAGCCTTGACTGAAATGCTAATGTTTCATTATCTTAGAACCAAATGTAAATGTCGTTTAATGCTTAGCACATGACCTGCAGTGCTTTAAAAATGTATTCTTTGCCCCTGACATTGTGACCTCGGCCAGCGTAAATAATTCAACAAAATAACCATCAATATATACACACTGGTGACCCAATTTGTTCTCGAACAGATTTCTGTTTTTCACTTTAGCCACTGCTCAGACAACCAAGTCATGTAACTGTTGTAATTATGCGAAAAACATACATCCAAAACAAAATGAGGCTGGAAGGAAAACTTCAAACTTGAAATAAACTAGTGTTGCTATGTATGTTTTCTGAAGAAAATGCGAGTGGTGCCTGTCTGTATAAATAATGCCACCACTATGTTGTGTTTGTATCAACTCATTTCAAGAAATTAACATCCTGGAAACCAATCACATCACATTGATGTAACGAGTTAATTTGACTATAACAAATTAAAATGAGCGTAAACAAACTTGAATCCAAAGGAAGGGCAAATATTGCCCTTCACTCCAACAACATTTATTTATTTTCACACAAATTATGATTACGGGCCGATTATAAGAATAATAAAGACTTATTTCCGCACAGTTCCTTGCATAATACTATACTATGACCTTTTTGAAAATGTGTTTTTGTCAAAGACAATGTCCTGATCACAGGATCAAAACCTCCATAAACACCCCCAAAGCTTGCACAATCCTATACCTCTTCATGGGTTTGACATTTCATCCGATAAGGTTAGGCAGTATAACAGTAAAAAAAATGGATTGCCCGAAAATTCCGTCAATGGCAGGACAGAGTTGTGTCATAAATGAACAAAAATTCTGTCAATGGCACACTCCACCCATTTGCATTAAGCTTTCCATTGTTAGAAACCCAGTCATACTATTGAATGGTCGTGCAACACTCTCTCATTTTCCCCTGAGACGAGAGAAATCCGCTATTTACCTTTTTCACTTCCTCCTACAATGACGCAAAAATCGTCATTTTACGTCATTGTTGGAGAAAGTGTAAGAGGAGGGGATTTCTGTAAAGACTACAAGCACTAGTACCCACCCTTTCAAACCCGCCCATAGGGGGTTGGACCTAATGCGCTAACAGAGCTATCACAGATCAGTGGGTGGGACTTCACTTGTAGATACTGAAATCAATATCAGCCATCTTGTTTATAAGCTAAGCTAACAAGCGCTGTGGAGATAGGAAGTTATGACAATGACGGAAGAAACTAAACATGATATGAAGAAACTAAACATGATATGGAGAGGATTTTGAAATTCTGCTGCTCGAATCAGGCTATCTTTACGAGCCGCAATATAGTGAAGAGCAGCTGAGCCTGATGGAGGAACAGGAGGCGGCTGCCTGTCCCGGACGAGGAGCCCGGACTGGCTCGAGCTGGGCGGACTGCTGGTGCCTGTGCTCTCGCTGTGCGCTACGGACACAGATAGAGTCCGTCTGCTGCAGAGAATTTCAACGATAGCAATTTCTCCTGGACGAAATCTCTGAATCAGACGAGCACACGGACGTTTGTGTTGTGATGTGAACCATCCTAGTTTCGCACCGCATATGTTCTGACTGAACATCCAGGTATCATGCAATGATTCACGATATAGAAAGAAATACAAACGAGGAGTAATTCGCTAATTAGTTTGCCATTGTAACGTTAACGGGGTTCGTTGCTGTGGGAAGAAGGAGGCGGGAACCGGCGAACATTTAAACATTTTAATAGTAAAATAAACAAATACAAAACAAAAGTATAAGCCAGCTGGCCACACACAACAGAAACAAAACATAAAATCAGGCCTGTTCCTTTTGTGCTTCCGCTCCTCCGTGATATGAGATATGAGACCGCTGCCTCTCACAGGTGTCATTCATTATCACTCGCGCCGTCCTCTCACGTCCCTCGTCCTGCTCGCCACAGCCAACTAACTAGACATTTTGTGTGAAATGAATTTCAAACTCTTTTGGCAGCTAGCCTTGTAGACGTAAGAGTGATTTCTCTGTTTGCGCTGTTCTGGATTAGTGGGAGTGGCTTGCGGAGCTGTGCAATGTGGTGCATTGTGGGAGTTGTTGTCTTACATACAAAATCGCCCTAAAGTTATTTTCTGTCTTTTCTCGGTCAAGAGGGCACCAAATTCAAAATTTCTTTTACATTTCGACTACATATATAACCCACTTTCAATAAAGATTAATGTTGAAATGGGTGGAGTGACCCTTTAACACTTTAATTTGGGGACCAATTCTCACTATTAACTAGTTGCTTAATAGCTTGCATATTACTTGCATATTGGCCATTTATTAGTACTTCTAAAGCAAATATTAATGTCTTTTTCTGCATGACCATATTATACATCCCTTAATCCTACCCAACACCTAAACTTATAACAACTACTTTCCTAACTATTAATAAGGGGTACATTAAGAGTTTGAGGCAAAAGTCATAGTTAATAGTGACCAGAGTAAGAATTTGCTTAAAAATGTTTACAAAATTTGGTCCCACTATATATAAAGTGGCTTTAAGTACTATGTACTTACAATCGAAAAAAATAAACAATGTACTTATTGTGTTCATGTTGTATTGTAAAACACTTTTGATGCTATTGAGGTGGGATACGGGTAAGGTTAGGGACAGGTGTGGTGGTATGGGTAGGTTTAATAAGGGTGGGTTAAGGTGCAAGGGAAGGGTCAACAGTGTAATTACATAAATTAATTCCAAAAGGGTTAGTTCACCCAAAAATGAAAATTCTGTCAGTAATTACTCACCCTCATGTTGTTCCAACCCCGTAAGACTTTCGTTCATCTTCGGAACACAAATTAAGATATTTTTGATTAAATCTGAGAGCTGGATCACTCCTCCATAGGCTTCTTAAGGGATTGAAACTGGCCGGCCCAAAAGTTATGAAAGACATCGTTAAAATAGTCCGAGTGACTACAGTGGCTCAACCATAAGTTTATCAAGTGACGAGTATACTTTTTGTGCGCAAAAAAACAAACAAAAATAACGACTTTATTCAACTATTCATTTCCTTCCCTGTGGGCCTCGAGTGAGTTCACATAGTGATATTGCGCAAAGCTTCTGTGTTGCACGTAACACGTAGGCTCACTATTGGCCGACGCTGGTCATGTGTGTGATGCGTGTGACGTACAAGACAGAAGCTTTGCGCAATATCACAACGTGAACTCACTCGAGGCCCACAGGGAAGGAAATTAATAGTTGAATAAAGTCGTTATTTTTGTTTGTTTTTGCGCACAAAAAGTATTCTCGTCGCTTGATAAACTTATGGTTGAGCCACTGTAGTCACTCGGACTATTTTAACGATGTCTTTCATAACTTTTGGGCCGGCTAGTTTCGATCCCTTAAGAAGCCTATGGAGGAGTGATCCAGCTCTCAGATTTAATCAAAAATATCTTAATTTGTGTTCCAAAGATGAACGAAAGTCTTACGGGGTTGGAACAACATGAGGGTGAACTAACCCTTTACTATAAAGTGGGACCCACAATTTTGTTCTAGTCTTCTTATGAATTAACTTTACTGAGTTCATAAAATCAACAAGGTATTTGAAGCTGTATTACTGTATACTGTGAATATAGTCACTCTGCAGCATGTTCACAATGTAACTTCTCATTCTATATCGCTTAAAAATACACCCAATTTAATGTTCCACAAACAGGAGAAATGAACGGGAACACCTATTTTTGCCATGAAACAACACCAGCAAAAACATTCCTGTGCTAGAGCTGCATGGTGAAACGAAGACATGCTTTAGAATCAGTATATTTGAGCTTTAGTAAAGGTGCAGCTTGGGTAAATACAGTCCTTCTTCATAAATCCAGCCCAGTGCACTGTATTTCATGTCTGGAAGGGCATGAGAATTCAATGACCTCCCAGTTCTTCATTGCTCACCGATATGTTATTCCAGGCAGGGCTGAGAGGGTGTAGAATGCAGAAAGAACACTTAATTTCCATTGTCTCTGATTTCCTACACCTCTTTTATTGATCAGCTGAGAGAATACAACCATGGATCACTCCAGAACACTGACACAGCCAGTCAACATGAGCCAATTGAGATGGAATGGAAGAACAAATACTGCTTCCAAAGTGTAATGTTTTGATGCCTTAGGCAACAACCGGTGCCTACAAACAGACTGGGACAGAGTTCCTGTCTTACTGCAAATATGATCATAAGAACTCACATCATATATAATGCATTGGTTGTTAAATAATAAACACTGCAGCTCAGTCCAGTTACAAATAATGTATCATATGCATTAAAAAAGTGCTGCTTGTTTAATTTACTCAAAATTAGCTATCACAGTTCTTGAACATTTTTTTCACAACTAAATGTTACACTAATACTATTTTTAATATACTTAAATGTCAAAAATGCATTAACAATCATATTGTGTTGAGACTACATGAATAATTTTTATTGACAATTGAAACAAAAATGTCTGCTCCCTGTCATGCCTTGCTCTGGGATTGGGAGAGTAAACTGAGTAAGAGGAAATTTGTAAACATTAAACACTAGAACTTTTTTGCCATGTGAGCATTGTCATGTTCAAGTTACCAGTTTTAGATGATTTGAACTTTGTGACATGGTGCATTATCCTGCTGGAAGTAGCCATCAGAAGATGGGTACACTGTGGTCATAGAGGGATGGACATGGTCAGCAACAATATTCAGGTAGGCTGTGGCATTTAAACTATGCTCAGTCGGTACTAATCGGTCTAAAGTGTGCCAAGAAAACATCCCCCACAACATTAAACCACCAGAGACCTGAACCGTTGATACAAGGCAGGATGGATTCATGCTTTCTAAATGTTGTTTACTCCAAATTCGGACCCTACCATCTCAATGTTGCAGCAGAATTTGAGACCAGGCAATGTTTTCCAATCTTCTATTGTTCAATTTTGGTGAGCCCGTGTGAATTATAGTCTCAGTTTACGTTTCTTAGCTGACAGGAGTGGCAGCGGTGTGGTCTTCTGCTGCGGTAGCCCATCTGCTTCAAGATTCGACGTGTCATGCATTCAGAAATGCTCCTCTGAACACCTCAGTTGTAACAAGTGGTTATTTGAATTGCCTTTCTATCTAGCTCGAACCAGTCTGGCCATTCTCCTATGACCTCTGGCAACAACAAGGCATTTCCGCCCACAGAACTGCCACTCACTGGATATTTTCTCTTTTTCGGGACCCTTCTCTGTAAACCCTAGAGTTGTGCATGAAAATCTCAGTAGATTAGCAGTTTCTTAAAATTACTCAGTCCAGCCCGTCTGGAACCAACAACCATGCGACTTTCAAAGTCACATAAATTACCTTTTATCCACATTCTGATGCTCAGTTTGAACTTAAGCAGATCGTCTTGACCATGTCTACATGTTTGCTGCCATGTGATTGACTGATTATATATTTGTTTTAACAAGCAATTGAACAAGTGTACCTAATAAAGTGGCCGGTATTTCTGGTTGGCCTTTAGAAAAAGGACAAATGATGTATGTTTCAGTGTCTATACAACCATATAGAACTACAATTTGCATACAAATTCCTACAAAAAATAAAGAGATCACCCTGTATAATCAAATTTCTTTTTCACATTTTGACAAATCAACCTGGATAAGACTAAACATGCCTGGTTTCACAGAGAAAAGAGGAAAGGTTGCAGTGTGTTTGTTCGACTTTCGCAGGCACTGTGAATGCTGATGGTTCCATCTCATTAGTATTCCACCTCCATGCCGTCTCTTATAATGAAGACTTCTGCAGTGGCCAGTCAATGGCGACATTATAAAAAGCAAACAACGTCTGAACAAAAAGAAAAGGGAGGAATTTCAACCACCTCCAAGCAGTGATTTACCGAGGAGGAGGGGCTAGAGGGAAAGCAGCCGTAAGATGAATGTTGGGAAGATGTTGCTAATGTGAGAAATGCGAAAAAAGACAAGACGTATTTGGTGAGGTGAACTCAGACAGAACTAATACAGGTGTTTGTGTGAAACAAAGGTGTGTCTGTTACTTACGCATTTGCACATGTCCACACGGTGAAATGTGGTGAGAATTGCAGATGTAGTAATGTAAAATACATGCAGCGTGAAGGTCGCATGAACGCTAAGTGTTTAGTACCAGCCATTGATTTTCAGACACTTCAAATGGAGGTTTATCCGCTAGATCTATCTCATAATCAGGTCTTTAATATATAACATTACATTTTAGCACACTGGAGAATATTTCACAAACAGTGAAAATAATGAATATAATACACTGGAAGATAAGGGTCATTGCACTATTGTAGAGGGTGTAAATGTCATATTGCTGTATGAGAAGCTTCCAAAATTAAAATGCTTTAGACTGTAATATACTTCCGTTAAATAAACCACTTGCTTAAAAATTCATTACATTGACAGCTACACTAATAACCCTTGTGGAAAATGCAATCCCAATATCTGTTTCGCATGCTCATCAATATCTGCGATGCACAGGTAAATAATAACATGGCAAAACCTCCTGGGAATTAATAAAGTTCTTTGATTAGATACTTTGCTTTCATGGTCACATAACTCAGACTCACAGGCTGATTATTGTTACCTCATTATCACATGCCAAGTCCCAAACACCTCAATACAGATGCTTAATGAGAACCATAAGGTTTATGGTGTCTGTATAACTGTGGCTTAGTTTTCTGTCCAAAGCCATTTCTTTGATATGCATACAAAGAAGCAATAACAATTAATCTAGAATGATCATATACACCCAAGGCTTCTTGAGAATCCGTGCCTGTGGCAACGTTTCTGCAAAATTATATTATGTTGCTTCTTGCACATTTTTCAATACTTTCAAAGTGAAATATCCAGTTAGTGGCGCAAAAAGCATGTTCAGTTTTATCAAAAACAGATAAACTGGCAATCTGTCAATGTTTTATTATGCTATTTGTCGATTGTACCGTGGTAGTTCAGAAATTAAATGTCCAGTGAGTCGCTTTAAAAGGTTAATGCACTATCGCATTTGAAAACAACATAGCCGACAATGTTAACAAAAGTTCCTCTTCCCAAATCATTCTCTATTCTCTCTCAACAAAAAGTCAAAATGCCAAATAATGATAAAACATCTTGTCTGTTGATGCTTCTCTGAACAGAATTGCATGGTCTCTCAGTGCTTCGTACACTGCAGTTCAGCAACACTGCTACTAACTCTATAGCACCACTGAAAGAAATATTCTTTTTTTTGCAGTCTGAGTTTGCAGTCTGAATTGAATAGGATCAGAGAGAAAGACCACAAAATAATACAAAGACAAAAAATTGTTGTCCTCACTGTCTGCATGCAACAATGACCAGACTTTCATTCAGAATTTTACGAGCCGGTTATTTTAATGAATACCTAAATGTTGTGACCAATGAAATTCCACAAACTTTCCAGTCACTTGTGATTTAGTGTAGAAAAATGTCTGGGGATTTGAATGCAGAAAATAATATAGCTAAAAGAGCAGCCTTGCCAATGAAATATTTTAGCAGGGGGCACAATTTGTAATGTGTATTTTTTTTCTTCTGAGAATGACACATGATATTAATAACACATTTCTGGTTTGGAGTGACAAAAGGGGTATTTGAGCCTTAATGACAAAAAGGTTGGAAAACGTCTTCGGTTACGTCTGTGGCAAGGCGACGCATTGTCTCGTTCTCTTCTCAGGGAACAAGGGTTACAGACGTAACCCGAGATGTTCCCTTTGAAGGGAACTCGCACTGCGTCGTTAGAACGACACTTTGGGGAACGAATGCCCACTATGCCACGTGCCAAATATGCCTACCGTAGTGTGAAACTGTCTCAGGCACAAGCTAGGATGAGAGCACTCGTGCACCTGGCATGTTGGGGAGGTAATAAACGTAATACAAGTGTGTGGAGTAGCCATGTCCCTAGTAGAAGGAGCCCTCACGGCCAAAGGTGAAGTCAAATTGCGCATCTGGTAGGCCGAGGCAATAGCCTGTACAATCCAATTGCTAATTGTTTGTTTGGATGCAGGGAGACCCTTCTTAGGTGACCCAAAACACACCAACAGTTGGTCTGACCTCCTCCAAGAAGAGGACCTCTCAAGGTAAATACTCAGTGCTCTGACAGGACAGAACACACAGAGCCTCTCTTCTTCTGCTGACACATGTGGTGGAGGATGAAATGCCTGCAGGACCATAGACCATGCCATACTGGAGGGCACCTTGGGCACATAGCCAGGTCTCGGATGCAAGACAGCCTTAACTCCTCCCGGGGCAAAACTACAAGCAAGCTGGCAATATTGCCAGGGCCTGGAGATCTCCCACCCTCTTAAGCGAGGTAATGGCTAGGGGAAAGGCCATCTTAAGCGTCAGGTCCTAAGCTGATGCCGACTGAAGTGGTTTGAAGGGGGCCAGGGATAACCCTTCAAGAACCACCGCCAGGTCCCAGGTTGTAACTCTGGTCCTGGTCGTCGGTATCATCTTCCCTGTACCACAGAGAACACATATGACCAGCTGGTGCTTCCCCAGAGGCCCATCACTTAGTGGTGCATGGAAAGCCGCAATGGCAGCCACGTACACCTTAAGTGACTGCAGAACTCCAGAACTGAAGCCACCGGTCAGTTAACTGGGTCTAACTCATGCTCTCTACACCAAGTGGAAAACATATTCCACTTTAGGCCATACAATCTCCTAGTGGAAGGAGCTCTGGAAGTATGGTCTCGACCACTCCGGCTGAGAGGCCAGCATCTAGGTACTGAACCCCCTCAGGGGCCAGACCCACAGCTTCCACAGCTCATGGCGAGGGTGGAATATTGTGCCTCCCACCTGAGACAGCAGGTCCCTCTTCAGAGGGATCTGCCATGGCGGACCTGCCAGGAGTGCTATTATGTCCGAGAACCATACTCGGGCCGTCCAGAACGTGGATACTAGAAGTAGACTGACTCCGTCTCGACGTTTCCTCTCTAACACTGCGTACAAGCGCAGCCTCGGCCACACATGTACCATGGCATCCAACCCCAGTGGGGCTGGATGTGTGAGAGAAAACCACAGTGGACAGTGGGACACTCTTGAGACACAGACAAGCCCACTTCCACCAGGCCGAATCTCTCCCATATCGACTTCACCACCTCTGGGTGAAGTCTCCATTCCCCGGGCCTCAGCCCCTGCCTCGACAGGATGTCTGCTCCCTGATTCTGTACCCCCGGGACATACATTGCTCTGAGAGACAACAGTTTCCCCTGGGACCACAGGAGGATCTGAAGGTGCCAGTCTGAATAGAGAGTGCGATCTGAGACCCCCGTCGATTCAGATAAGCGACTACAGTATTGTCCTACCGTATCAGGACGTGGTAGCCTTTGATGTCTGGGAGGAAGCTCCTCAGAGCTCTGAACACAGCCAACATCTCTAGGCAATTTATATGCCAAAAGCGATGATGGTCCTGCCACAGACCCTTGGCAAAGTGGCCATCGATGACCGCGCCCCAACCAGTGAGGGAGGAGTCTGTCAAAATGGTTTTCCGGCAACATGACGCTCCCAACACTGGACCTTGGGACAGAAACCAAGGTTTCTTCCATATCGACAGGGAACAAAGGCATCTGCGCGTAACCCTGATCATACGGAAAGGATTTCCCCTCGGGGAAAACCCCTTGGCTTTCAGCCACCACTGAAGGGGTCTCATGTGCAGGAGGCCCAAATGTATTATGTTGGACACAGCTGCCAAGAGGTCCAGCAGTCTTTGAAATTGCTTTACAGTGATGGCGTGGCCTAGCTTTATCCTGGACACCATGGGCAGGATGGACTCGATACACGCGGGAAACATTTGTGCCTGCATCGCAGTCGAGTCCCATACCACGCCCAGGAATGTAGTTCTCTGGGTGGGCATCAACACGCTCTTCTTCGTGTTAAGTCTCAACCCCAAGCTTTGAATATGACCAAGGATGACATCTCAATGCCGAAATGCCATCTCTCGAGACTGAGCCAATATGAGCCAGTCGTTGATATAATTCAGTACATGGGTGGCCTGGAGCCTCAGCGGGGCCAGGGATGCATCCATGCACTTGGTGAACGGACGAGGGGAGAGAGCTAGGCCGATTGGAAGAAACCGATATTGGTAAGCTTCGCCCCCGAAATCAGACCTCAGGAACTGCTTGTGACATGGAAGGATGGAGATATGGAAGTATGCGCCTTTTAGATCTATCGTGACAAACCAGTCCTCAGACCTGATTTGGTTCACAATGATGGGAATAGTGAGCATCTTGAACCTGATCCTCCTCAGAGAACGATTCAAGTGCCTCAGATCTAAAATCACCAAACTGGTCACCAAACTGCGTCACCAAACAGGCCAGAAGGAGAAAGCGACGCATCCAGGAGAAACGACTTATCTTTCTCCTTGATTCCAGATGAGTTCAGCCTAGTAGCCCTGAGAGACAAATCTGTGGCTTTACGGAACTCCGCAATATCTTCAGGAGTTGGTCCCTCGCCCTCATCCAAGTCATTTAAAAGGTTGGCCTGGTATGCCTGCAGAATAGCCATTGGAGTGCAGACATGAACCAGCCTGACCCGCCGCCATATATGCCCTGCCTACCAATGCAGACGTGTCTCTGTATGGTTTGCTGGGGAACACCGGGGCTGTCAGGGATGATGCCGCCTCAGGAGAGAGGTAGGTAGTGAGAGCCTTTTCCATCCGCGGCATCTTCCCATACCCCAACTCTCTCCCGCCTACTACATCACTATAATCCACCGCAGTAGGATTAAAGACATGAGAGGAGTCAGGTTTATCCCATGACTTACATAACTCATTATGTAAATCTGGGAAAAATGGTAAGCCCCGGCGCTAAGGTTATGAATGGTGCTGCAGGAAGTCCTCATCCAGCTTACTTTTATTTAGCCTGTCCTGTCTCTCATGCGGCCAGCTGAGAGACAGGACAGGTCTGGCCACTGCACATCAGCCACAGCACACACAACCTCTACGAGCTCCTAATAGGCGGGAACATGAACTGGCGAGTCTAATTCAAGCTCATCCGCCTTGATGCTGAGCACGTCCCCTTCCTCAGAAGCACACAGCTCGAGCACCGGGCCCTCGTCACGATCAGAAGAAGCCGCAGCGCGGGCTTCTGCACCATGACCGAGAGCCTCAGAACCTTCAGATGAAGAATGAGAAGGTGCCGCAGCAAGGTGCCGCAGCATGGTCCCTTTGCGAACCCCACGATCAAAGTCGCCTCGTCGCCTCAATGGACGCGGGTCATGAACCGTGGGGAACGTGAGCCTGGGCATCCTCATCAAAAATAGCCAGGCGAGAGCGCAGCACTCTGATAGGGAGTGCTTCACAATCACCACAAGCAGCCCCCTCAAAGCAGCCCCCAGCATGCCCAGCCCGGGCATGCTGCACTCCCAAACAATTCACACACAGTTGATGCGTGTCCCCACCCATTAGGAATCTAGGGCGGGGGTGCACACATCGTCTGAATTGTTCACTCGCCATAATGATTGCTGATATGAGACAAACAACACCAAATAGAACAGACAACAAATGAGAGCGCTTGCTGAAGAGCGAAAGCTAACGCGTGTGTGCCGGCGTCACTTTATACTTCCGGGTATGCCGTCACGTTACGTCAAGATGCAACACCAATCAGGATTGGAATAGTTTCATTCATACTTCAGAGGTGTACACTTAGACGTAAAATTTTACATTTTAAATATAGTAAACAAATATTTAAAATTTCAATTCCACATTAATTTAAGAGAGAGATAAACCTGTCCTGTATCTGTCCTGTGAGGTTCTTGGATAAGGCATGGTTGCATAGAGTGCACTGTAGAGGGAACGACAGGTGAGTATACTATATAAAGCACATGAACTCTGAGCTCCTGAATCAGCATTAAGCACAGTAAGTTTTCCATGACAAGCTGTATTCATGAGAGAGAGTCTAACAACTCATCTTCATGACAGCTCCAATGCAAAGCAGCTTTCCTGTCCTCCTCGGGTTCTCTTTCCTTCTGTCTCTCGCTCTCTCTGTCTTTCGCTCCATATGAAGGTGGCCCCAGACGCCCGAGCAGACTGAGTGCATACAGGGCAGGTCAGTGCAGAGAGATAAATGGTGATTTATCATGGAGATGTGCTGTAAATGTCCTTGTGCAGCCACAGTGTTCCTGTGGGAAGCTAGTGTGGAGAGCAGAGGGCCAGAGAGATTAATGTCAAGCAGAAGAGAGGTGTGACAGGGGATCAAAATCACAATCAACTTTACTACCTGTGTCCCTTTAAAGCGAGCTGGAAAGAGAACAGAATGGATAAGGATCAGATGAGATGAGATGAAGAGGGTTCAGGAGACAAAGAGAGAGTGACGCCATAGGAGTTATGTTTGTATTAGATGTGTCACATAACCTGACTTTGATAATCAGTACTCTTACAGCACTGTCCATTCAAAATGATAATAAACACTGATAATCTCACAGACATATACGCACTGCACTGCCATTTGGAGTATGTAAATCTTCTGAGCTACAGCAAGGTTGCACGGGAGATTTTAACCATGAACATTTGAAAGTAACAATCATGAGAGGGAAGCATATTAACGATTCTAAAATGTATGTTCATGTATGTAGGACTGCAGGTTTTGTCCAGTTAATAATCAATAATTAACTGGTTCTCTTGATAAATTGGTCATAAAGACACATTATTAGTTTGAATTATTCAAATGAATCTCTCAATGAATGGAAAGTCCTGTAGATTTTAAGAAAGAAAACTGGAAGTGCAATACAGTGCAATTGAATACAAGGTCCTGGTAAGAAATATTTATTTTACGGTTTGTGTCAGCTTTGATCTTTGTATGTTGTGGAATAACAAACGGGTGTTTATAATGGCTGTGGTTCATTTTAATTTTTGACAGTCATTTTTTGACAACATAGTGTATATCCAATTATTACCATGGAAATCTAGAGGAAGTGGGACTTGAGTCGAAATGTGTATCGGGAAGCAGTACTGTTCTCTATTTCAGAGGCAGTTTATGAAAAAGGACAATTTTCTACTTGGATTTAACATTGTAAAACATCCAGGAGCAATGCAATAGTGGCCTCCCTTTTGTCTTCTGATCTCCAGTTTCCATCTTTAACGTCTTCTGTCTTCATCTTCATCTGTTCTCCACTGTCTTTGGCCCCATCCACACTACTGCGTTTTAGTTTAGAAACGGATAATTAAAACGAATACGATCTCCGTCCACACCAGCGTTTTAGCTGCGTATTAGAATTGATCTCCGTCCACATTAAAACGACTGAAAACGCGGATCACGTGACCATTCACCAACACTGGGCATGCGCGTGCCGGTGTAAACACAACTTCATTGATAAAATTATCCCACCATGCTCTGGGTTAACCCCAAACCGACGCTCCATGTACGGTCAACGCCGCCGCTGCACACGGGAATTGTCACAGATCGCTCGAATAATAGCTTGACTCCGGTGTATGTAGGCAGTTATAGCGTTGTAAAATGCAGAATTTACTTGTACAACAGCTGCTAGCAAAGATATACGCCATGACTGATGACACCCAATCACAGAGCCGAGCGTGAGCCTCTACTACGTCATCGTTTCTAAAGTGCTCCGGTTTGACCCGTCTACACTAAAACGCCCTCTGGAGATTCAAAACGAAAAACGGATCAGCAGCGTTTCTAAACTTCTCCGTTTTGGGTCTCCGTTTTTGCCAGTTTAGTGTGGACGGGAGGTGCAAACGTAGCAAAAGGTCTCCGTTTTTAAACGAAAACACAGACGGGGCCTTTAACTGTCTCTCTATCATATCTGTTGAAATCAGGCAAGAAGGTTGTAGTATTGCAAGCACCATTGCCACAAAATCTATAACACATTTTTCTTTCTTTAGAAAAATTATATAATTTTTTATTAGAGTTGAAATCCATTTGCTTAATAATGTTAACTTGACTATCTGTTATTTCCAATTTAAGTCCATGGAGACTGAACAGTACATGGGAGGAGGGGGAGAGCCTGACACCTTGAAGGAAATGACATTTTAAACATTTTTGGGGATAAAATGTCTGACTCAGTTGTCTTGCTCAGGATAATTTCAGAGCGAGTATTTTATATTTTTCAAAAATTAAACTAACTTTTGAAGAAAAAAAAAAAATATATAACAAATTTTGTAATAATTGAAAATAACATAGGCCTAATTATTTTCACACAACAATTATTTAAATAACTTGGGTTTACTTTTTAAACAACTTATATTTTTAGGATGGATTTTAATAGTTAATTGAAAATCTGGGTCATGATACTAAAACTGACATAACATGTACATACATGAATGTTAAAAGTAGCAAAATTAAGAAATGTTAAAATGTTCACAAGTATAACATTGGGTTAACGCAAAAAGGAGGGAGAGATGTTTTCATGCACAAAGAGTTTAATAACAAAACAAACAATCCAAAAAGAAGAGACCCAAAGAACATAGAACAAAATGAGCTATACAATCATTTGTGTATGAAAAGTCTCGACAACACATCCAAGAAACACTGGGGTTTAAATACTAGGGGGTAATAGGCAAACAAGACACACCTGTGAATGATCACAGAACTAATCAACTAGAAAAGGACAGGAGATGGGAACAGAAACAGGGTAAAATGGTACATAAAAGTCCAATTAACATAACACACGAAACACAAAGCCAGGGAATACGTACCACCAAGTCAGTTTTAATTTGATGCATCTAAACATCTAAAAAAAGGACAAAGAGTTGAAATCTGTTCTAATTAAAAATCAATCCCTGAGGCATAATAAAAAACACCCATTTACAATCACTGGCATTGCAATTTACGGATTAAATAACGTGTAATAGTGTGTATTATAACATGATAAGATAATATAAAGAGTTATTTACGATTTAAATAGTCAATATAGATATCAGCGGAAAGCACCGGTCTAATCAATATTTTATGTAGAATTGGGTGGTACGATTGCCATCAAGAATTTTATGCTAGCACCTGCTTACTGTAGGCACATACGTGCTTGTTTTATTAATTCAAACACAGCACATGTTTATTGGTAAGCTTCATTTGAATTTAACTGAATTACTACTTTTAATTTTAGCCATCATGTTATCCGCAAAAACGTGTCATAGCACCACCTTGTAGCCAATTGTTAATACATTTACTCTAAATATGTGTTAATGTTAATTAGAAAACCAGCGAAGCACTGCATCTTTAGACTTGATACATACACATGCAATCATACAAGAACACTGCTATCTACACCACTGTATGGGTGCCATCCACAGCTTGCTGAACCTATAATTACTGTACTACATATAAGGTGCCAAAGGTCTATTTATTTTTTTTAAACTGCAAAATATGTTAAAATTATGTGATTACTCAGGAATAAAACATTTTAATTAACTGAACACACACGCTCGCACGCACACGCACACACACACACACACACACACACACACACACACACACACACACACACACACACACACACACACACACACAAATTGAACCTAAATATGGTACATTTTGTTAAACAGAACAAAGAGCGGCCAATACACCATAGCAGGACCTATACCTAAACATTTATGTGATCAGATCACAGGATATAAGTAACATGAAGAACATGGCAGACTCATTACGTTTTCATCTCTGCAGGAACACGTCATCTTCAATAAGTTAAACCTGCTTCACAACGCCTGCCCATGACGTTCATTGCTTTCAGTTACTTTTCCTGTCCAATTCTCCCAGCATCTGAATCTTGCTGACATAGCCATGCATTGCAAAGAACATCAGTGTTTCAGCAGTTACACAGATAAGTGGATGTCAAGCAATTGGCAGCACACACCATTGCCAAATGTGCCCTTTTGCCATCTATGTCACCCTGGGTTTATGCCATATCTACATTACTGGTGTTTCAAAATTAGAAAAAGAAGAAGTGTCAATAAAGATATTGTGCTTTATGGCAGCTCTTACAAAAGTGTCTAGAATTCACAATGCAAATGCTGTCCAAATCTACTATGTGGTCTGAGAACAGTGTTTTTTTTAATCAAATTATGCATATAACAAGACACTCCACAATACTGGATCATATCAGTAAAAACTAAATACCTAACAGGGTTCAGAAGATTAATAGAGTAGACATACAGCAAAACTTGTCAACACTTTTAAAATTAAATTGAGCCAATTGTTATGCAGACATAGAGCATAGAACAATGGACATGTTATATTGACATTTTGCATAAAAGGGATGCGCTCCACAATTTATACACAATGTATGTGGAAACGTGTGCAAATATACACTGTATACAGTAGTGTTTTGTGACATCGTGGTACAGAACCTTACCAACCTCCGCCTATGTTCTGTTTTTGCATACGTGAGCTGCTTTTTTGTGCAAGTCACCATCACACTTTCTCCTTCTGTCCCCTTGTCATCTCATCTCCCTTGATGCTCTGCTCTATGAGACATAAATAAAGAAATACACCCCCGCCCCCCCCAAAAAAGTGCATGCCATACACGAAATCCGCTCAATTCAGCCAGTAAAGGGCATCACTTTCCATTACGAGAGACACGTTTATCACTGGAAATATACAAATTCTGATGAAGTGGCAGGCAGGAATAGAGGATAGCTGATTTACACCAAACACAGTCCGCATGTAAAGTGTCCTTGAGCCGGTATGTGATGCGAGGTGAGAGCAGGTTCCCTGCATGTCTGTTTGACAATCCCTCTTGGGTGCAGTACCACAGGGGTTAATGTTGGGCCCTTTCACAATCTTTCTTAGGGATAAAAATACACTCCTTCATCAAGCAGTACTTGCAATATCCAAAATAATATCTTTCTGCTTTCAAAACAAAGTTTTAATTGACTACTTTACTAGAGAGGTTGGTAAAATAAATAAATTGCATACAGATGCAAAAATGATCCACTGGTTTCAATTTTCAACGTGTTTTGCAGCATTGAACATTATAGAACATTATGGTCAGAATTCATTCATCGCTCAAAACGCAGGAGTTTTTGTCCAGTGCTGAGCTTTGCCAAAGACTAAACAAAGACTCTTATTACTTATAAATGGGAGAAAGTGGAACGCGCAATATGGCTTAATACGTCCCGCCTTCTAAATAAAAGAGCCAATCATTGATAGATTCATCGCCGATAGTCATTGCATCACTGCAGCTACCATTAGAAGCTTCGGTTCCCACAGAAAACTGAGACTCGCGCTTAGGACTGCAAATGCGCATTCGGTGGACTAGCCTGAAAAATAAGCTTTTATATAATGCTATTTGAGCATAAGAAACAACATTTATGGGACAGTTCATGTCAGATTTTGTTGCTGATTTTAAATATTTGATTTAATTGTCAGTTTGACGAGCAGTTTTTGAGATTTCAGGATTCCCCCAATCAAATAGATAGGACTTGGTCTCGGATGCCCGAAATAGCTGCCCGGAGGCGTTGCAATTATGGCCGCCGAGTGAACAGACTTTCCTTGAAAGGGACTCTCATTATAAAAAAACAATTTGTAGACACAATGTAAATAAGAGTAAATAAGAGATTCGGATATCAGATTAAATCAGAAACAGGAATCAAAATGGTCAGGGGCTCGGGGCAAAAATACCACCAAAAGAATGTCAAATGGAACTTCAATAATAACTATTTGGATGAAAATATGAAGAGCAAAATTCTTTAGTACCAGGTAAATAAAATAATTAAAAAACAATAAAAAAAAAATTCTCTTGTATCATCACTATGGAGTACCAACTAAATTTGGTGCCCAAGTGCAATCTGACTGAATGGCAGCTGCTTTCGATCACTTGTATATGTATTTGTGTCTGGCACTCATGCTTCACAACTATGAACGGTCAAACACACTTTGTGGTCAAAGTACCTTTTTTATGTGTAAATGTTCCGAGCTCATTCTGTGGCCAATATTGGTGCATGATGCAGGTTTATGCTTTTGCTGTAGAAAGTAATTTTGTTTTGCCAATGAGAGATATAAATCTAAATATTTAAGAGTGCTTGTGAGAAAGTGTGTTTTTGTGTGCATGAGACACTGAATGAGGGAGAGAGCGAGACAGAGAAAGAGTTCCCGAAAGGGACATAGAGGGAAACGAAGTTTAGGCAGCAGACAGAGATAGATGATCTGTTGGCAGCCACAATTTTCTGGGAGAATATGGGGGAAAATGAAAGAGAGTGGATGTATAATGAGGTCAAGGAAAGAGAGAGGAAGAGAAAGACCTTTAGGCCAGAGTAGACCGATAAGAGTGGACAGCTAACTAGATAAACTTCACACCACATAGCCACATTCTCTATTATAGCCACTGGGACCTCTGAACTCAATGCCCTTTCTGACTTAGCATTGTGCTCCAAGGCCATGTCAACATCACATCAATGGAATTTAAAAGAGAAGTGTCATGTCAATGACACTATGCTTATAAGAGATTAAAATATAGTTACGCCATAAAAAATAGTAAGAATGAGCAATCAAAAATGTCCTTCCTACTATACTCTTATTATTCATATTGTTTTCTACCATATTCAGACTCACAAAGACCCACCACTTACATGCAAATTTTTGCTCTCCTTTTTTCCCTCTCTCTTCACATTGATTGCTAAACATCGAGTCAGCCACCCCTGCCCACTTGACCCCATTCCCTCCTGTATCCGACAAGTAATTTCTTCTATATTCTTATCCATACAGTCCTTACACTCCTACACATATCATCAAAACATCAATCCTCACTGGCAGTTTCCCTCAAGCAGGTTTTGGTAACCCTGTTAAAAAAAAATACATTAAATGAAAAACTCACAGAAAATTTGAGACAGGTCCATGTCCTCTTCTTTATAGCAAAAACGCTTGCAAAAACAGTTGTTTTCAACCAGGTTTCTTATTTACTCTTTCAGAACAACATCCTAGACAATAATCAGTCAGGCTTTAAAAGCAGTCATTTAACAGAGACTGCCTTGCTAACCATCTCTGAAGCCTGTGGCCAAAGGCTGACTTTTCAAGGTATCTTGGAGTCACATCAGCTAACTGGTGCACAGGGGGCACCTTAGGGTTCAATGCTTGGCCCTTTCCTTTTCTTGATGTGAGTGCATTTTACACCTATCTTTTTCTCGAAGCAGTGACTGATAAATGTTGCTTGCATCAAGTTCATGTACCTGCATCCAGCTGTAACAAACACATTTACCCCTTATCCTAAAGGGATTGTGTGTACCTTATGGGCAGCTGTACCTTATGGGCAACTTACGGGCTCTCTAATTTGAAAAGTTACACATTTATTGTATGGAAAAGAATACAAAGTCATATAGGTATTTAATTAAATTAAGGGGAAAAAATGATGACAGAATTTTAACATTTTGTTAAGATTCACTTTAACTTCCATTGCTTCAAACTAAATTGGCTGAGCCGTTACATGCAATGCATAGAAGATAATTCATTAATAGTGACAAATGTCTAAAATGGAGCAAGTAGGAAACCGCCCATGCACTTTGAAAGTGCACACCTAAAGAGACAAATCTTCATGCGAGGGAGCCATAGAACCTGCTGGTCCAGAGTGAAGCAGCCTTCATCGGCATCTACCCTGCGTGGAGGTGACAGCACAGTAAATCACCACCACCTTGCCTGACACTGCTCTTTCTAGCATGCCAGTTTGTCTGCTTACTCAGCAAAAACACCCAACTTCAAACACCCACTCAAGCTCCACTTTATTTCCAGCTTCCCACAATTGAAGATATTGAAGATGAAACTGCAGCACTGGTCTCAGAGGAGCATTAAGGTTCTACCAGCAACATCTTGTTGTTGAAGACATCAGATTATCTCTTGTTTCTTGTTTGCTGATTTTTCCAGGACTAGGTATCCTTCCAGCAGTAGTAGTAGCACCAATTCGCCTTTGGCTAAGCCACACCCTAGAATGTAGATTGACCAATCACAGCGCATGCCAAGAACGAGCTCCCACAGAGGTCCGACACTTTTTCACAGCGCTCCATTGACTTTAACACAGGCGTCTCATATTTTTGGTCTCGACAGGCTATTACCGTCGTAGTTTTATCAAAAATATGGTTAAACGTTGTGCCTGGGGCATTTGTAACACAGATATGCGTTTCCTAGAGAGGTTGGAGGGGGGTGTGCGTTTTTTTCCCTTCCCAAAACCGAAGTCAAATCCTGACAAGTGTAGCGCACACTGCTAATAAATACAACGTTATACTCGCGTAGTCCGTTTGCTTTGTAATAACGATTATAGAAGTGAATAGAGACCTACCCAGCTTTGCATGAACAGATATTGTTAGTCCCAGCCTCCGTCTCGATTAGTAGGATATGCGGTGGTTCATTTTTTGACTGTGACCGGTATGCTTTTGCCTCTATTCGGATGCCTTGTTGTTCCTTGCGTTTCACCTGTATGTCGTGAATATAGCCTTCGAACGTATATTGCAGCCGCTTTTGCCTAGGCAAGGCAAGGCAAGGCAAGTTTATTTATATAGCACATTTCATACACAATGGTAATTCAAAGTGCTTTACATAGAAGAAATTAAAATAATCAAAACAAATAAGAATAATTAAAACAGTTTAGAATAAAAAATAAAGTACAGTAAAAACAGTCGGACGAACAGTGGCACGGTGCTCATTCAGTAAATGCATAGCTAAACAGATGTGTTTTGAGTCTGGATTTGAATGTGACTACTGTAGGAGCACATCTGATCTCTTCTGGAAGCTGGTTCCAGCTGCGGCTGGCATAATAGTTAGGTTTATATATATTATATTCTGTTAGGTTTATATTCAGTGAGCATATCTGCAATATATTGAGGTCCTAGCCCATTAAAAGATTTATATACCAGTAATAATACTTTAAAGTCAATCCTAAATGTAACTGGGAGCCAGTGTAGAGACCTGAGGACTGGTGTGATGTGTTCATATTTTCTGGTTCTGCTCAGGATCCTGGCAGCAGCGTTCTGTATGAGCTGCAACTGTCTTATGGTCTTTTTAGGAAGGCCAGTGAGGAGTCCATTACAATAATCCACCCTGCTGGTGATAAAAGCATGCACAAGTTTCTCTAAGTCTTGATTGGAAACAAAGCATCTAATTCTTGCAATATTTTTCAGATGATAGTATGCTGATTTAGTTATTGCTTTGACATGACTACTGAAACTTAGATCTGACTCTAGAGACACACCAAGATTCCTGACTTGATTTTTAGTTGTTAGACCCCTAGTGTCAAGGTATGCATTCACCTTGAGAACTTCATCTTTGTTTCCAAACGCAATGACTTCAGTTTTGTCTTTGTTTAACTGAAGAAAGTTTTGGCACATCCAACTGTTTACTTCATCAATACATTGGCACAGGGAGTCAATGGGGCTGTAATCGTTAGGCGATAGGGCTAAGTAGAGCTGTGTGTCGTCTGCATAGCTGTGGTAAGAGATTCGTTTTTTTCTCATTATTTGGCTCATTGGGAGCATATCGTCGCTGTCCGATGAAAACCGCGTATGTCCATTTTGCGATTTTTCGACGGATAGAATGTCCAGGTTCATTTCCGTATACAGTATGCTTCACATGTCTAAATGACCAATGACAAGTTGTGAAATCATGTCATCTGATTTCCACGTATATCCATTTGGTGTCAAAGCTGTCAATCGCGCCGCGTATCTCCCGCCCTGTGGAGGCAATCTCGCAGGTCTAAGCGTCTCTGGAAGCTCAGGATTGTATAGCCGAATAACTCTGTGAGGTAAAGTATAAGCAAATGTTTGTTTTTGACAACACTGTTCAAGTTTATTATATATTCGCAATATATTCACAACTGT
Source organism: Rhinichthys klamathensis goyatoka (assembly GCF_029890125.1). Lineage (NCBI taxonomy): Eukaryota > Metazoa > Chordata > Actinopteri > Cypriniformes > Leuciscidae > Rhinichthys > Rhinichthys klamathensis. The sequence continues at coordinate 547,103 of NW_026606592.1, read as the reverse complement.
TATTTACCGGTAAATGGTCTAGAGGAAGTAATTGTCACTGAGATGTTAACGCACGGGTCTGTTCACAATAGCCTACTTTTAAGGTAGTCTAATATTTTTCTGACTAATAAATTACTGACACAGTAAAGGGTAGATTTAAATAAAAAATAAAGAATTTTAAATAAAGAAAAACTAAATTTAAATAAAGAAAAAACGAAAATTGAATAAAGAAAAAAACGAAATTTAAATAAAGAAAAACGAAATTTAAATAAAGAAAAACGAAATTAAGTTAAATTAAAAACGAGATTAATTTAGATTGATAACTGGTAAAAAGGCTAATACATGTTGGGTCGGTGTACTTTTTCGTTAATTTCGTTCAAAAGGGTGCAGCTTTTTTTGTAGGCTACATAGCATAGCCTACTTTGTTATTGTTTTAGTATCATAATGATTAATAAATGCACGCACAATTATCCGTGAACATGATTTGAAGCCTTTTAACTTGTGTGTGCAAAATTCAGAATTAAATGAATGTGCAGCAATTTGTACAAAAAGAGTCTGTAGGTCTACTATACTGTTGTAGCCATTAAATGAGCGCATTTAGTTTCATATTTGTTAAAATATTATGTTGTTTTTTCTTCCATTTTTGTTGATTTATGAAAAGTGAACAGCACGAGTAATAGGATGCACAATTTGAGACATGGAGTGTCAGACTTGATTTTGACCACTTCATTAAGTTTTATTTTGTAGAAAACCTTTCTTGTGAATTTCGTTTTGTATAAATTGTATCTTAATTTTAATCCATTTTTCATCAACCAATTGCCTGGAGTGGATTCAATAAATAAGAAGAAAATATATAGCAGACAATATAATCATGGAGGCGCCCGCGCGGTCACTTGCATTGCACGTTAACTGGAGCGCATCTCATCCTAACTTAACAGTGTATGCCTCACACAGACATGAGAAATACATCAAATGCACAAAGCTTGAAAAGTCTTTAAACGAAATAATTCAAAACGAAAAGAAAAAGGCTACTCTCTGATTATGTATGATTATATGATCATATAGCCTAGCCTATTTTGTGAATTGTTCATTCCCGGTTGGCACACATTTTGCAGCCCTTACAAAAGTGCCGCTCTAGGCAAGCCTAGTTCGCCTATATGGACGCGCCGGCCCTGGGCTCAGCAATGAGTGTATTGATTCATTGTCCCTTCATAGTTTGCAAGAGACCTTTAATAAACTGAGCGTATTTAATAAACTGAGACGTAGGCTATTTAATAAACTGAGCGTAGCCTATTCATCTGTCAATATGAAACGCGACTTGGCCATTCTAATTAATGATCGGAAGAACGCGTATCGACCACCGTTACTGTAAAATATGCACGCATGTCCATTTAAACTCGATTTTGGTCAAATGTGGATTATATCATTACACTGGTAATTATATGGTTACATTTAAAGATGCCGTACCAAGTATGACAACTGTTCAACTGCTTTTGAATTACGGTGTTTTTTTCACTTCCTGAAAAGTAACCGTTTTGGACATACGTGAGTTTCATCGGGCAGCGACGATATATAGGTTGAACAGGAGCGGTGCAAGAATTGAGCCTTGAGGGACTCCGCATGTCATGGACGTCCACTCAGACTTATGGTATCCTATACTCACATAATAACCTCTCCCTTCTAAGTATGACCTGAACCATTTTAGGACTATGCCAGAAAGCCCCACCCAGTTTTCCAGCCTGTCAAGTAGTATGTCGTGATCGACAGTGTCAAATGCAGCACTGAGGTCGAGTAGTACCAGCACTGATAATTTCCCTGTATCAGTATTTAAGCGAATATTGTTTATTATCTTTATGAGAGCTGTCTCTGTGCTGTGATGCGATCGGAAACCAGATTGAAAATTGTCAAAGTATCCATTTGAGCTTAAGAATTTGTTCAGCTCATTAAAGACAACTTTTTCAATGATCTTGCCTATAAAAGGAAGATTTGAGATCGGTCTATAGTTGCTTAATATAGTCTTATCCAGATTGCTCTTTTTGCAGGCTTGACAACTGCAGTTTTCAGGGAGTTTGGAAAACTACCAGAAAGAAGTGAGGCATTTACCACTTTTAGGAGATCTGCTTCTAAACTGTTTAACACACTTTTGAAGAAAGATGTGGGAAGTGCGTCAAGGGCGCAGGTTGATGTTTTAAGGTGCTGTACGGTTTCTTCCAAAATTTTGCCATCAATTTCTTCGAAAACAGACATAGGAACTACTTTCTCAGGTTGTGGTCTGATCTGTCTGACCCCAGTGCGGCTCAGTGATGTGCTGATCACCTTTCTGATATTCTTAATTTTCTCAGAGAAGAAAGAAGCAAACTCACTGCACTTGCCGTCTGAGAGCATTTCACTGGGAATCTGGCTTGGGGGGTTTGTCAGTCTCTCTACAGTAGCAAAAAGAGTGCGTGTGTTGTTTAAGTTGCTGTTTATAATATTTGAGAAGAAAGTCTGTCTAGCTTTGCCTAGTTCAATTTTAAAAGCATGGATGCTGTCTTTGTAGATGTTATAATGGACTACAAGTTTTGTCTTCCGCCACATGCGCTCTGTTTTTCTGCATGTTCTTTTCATATTTTGCACAGCTGTTGAGTTTCTCCAAGGTGCTTTTTGTCTACCACTCTTCCTGACTTTCACAGGAGCAATATAATCTATTACACCTTTAACCTTTGAGTTAAAAGAATCAAGGAGAAAATCAACAGAGTCAGCAGATATGCTTGGTTTTAAAGATATGGCCTTCATAAATAGCACACTAGTGTTCTCCTTTAAGCATCTCTTCTTGACAGACACAGATCTAGTTTCAATGGCAGGAGAGATCAATATATCAAAGAAAATACAGAAATGATCAGACAGTGCTACATCCTTAATAACAATCGATGAGATGTTTAAACCCTTACTGATAAGTAAATCTAGAGTGTGTCCACGATTGTGTGTGGGTCCATGTACATGCTGAATCAGATCAAAAGTTTTTAAAACAGTTTTGATTTCTTTTGCCATATTTGTATCATTATCTATGTGAATGTTAAAATCTCCAGTAATAGCAAAACAGTCAAACTCTGAGGAAATTGTTGATAACAGTTCTGTAAAGTCCTCAGCAAAGGCTGGAGAGTATTTTGGAGGCCTGTAAATAATGATAAGTAAAATGCGTGGGGCACCTTTTAACACAATACCCAGATATTCAAAAGAGGGGTAGTTACCAAATGATGTTTGCTTACATTGATAGACATCTTTAAAAAGAGCAGCTACTCCTCCACCTCTCTTACCCGCTCTGCAGACACTCATAAAAGTAAAGTTAGGAGGGGCTGTTTCATTGAGGACTGTTGAACTGCAGCTGTCTTCTAGCCAAGTTTAATTTAGAAGCATAAAATCCAGGTTGTATGTGGTTATTAAGTCATTGACTAGAAGTTATTTATTTTTAAGTGAGCGGATGTTTAATAGTGCTAACTTAACAGTCTTACTTTTTGTTACTTTTGTCTTAGTTTGGCGTGTAATAGGCACCAGATTAGATGGGTTTGCTGTACGGCTTTTGAAGGCCTTAGACTTTCTATCATGTAATCGAACAGCAATAGAGAAAGATACAGGCACACTGGGTTCCCGCTTGTTCTGTAAACATTTGAGAAAGTTACTCTTATCATAGCGGGCACCCGGCACATATCACTGAGAGCTGATATCAGTTGTTTTTGGTTCACCTCGAGCCGATAGAGGAGGGTGTGAGCCCTGGTGTTTTTGCAGAGGCCGAAGAGCTCTCACAAGTGGAGAGCGAGCTGGGCCCGCAGGCTTTCGTGGTTTTGGGGCCTGCCGTTTTTTGGTTGATGTCTGGGGGCTTGCAGATAGTTTGGTTCCAGCAAACACCAGTTTTTCCATTTTCTCTGAGAAGCACAGAAGATGCTGTGGAGATGCTGGAGATAGGGATAACGTGTCTGGTGAGAGGGTAGAGGCTGGAGGGGGCTGTTTCTCTGGTGTTATTGGAGGCTGTAAAATGCTGTCCTGGTTTTCTAACAAGTTGTCCTTGGGAGCTGAAACTTGGAGCAGTTCTAGTATGTCACAGTCTGTCTGTGGTGAGCTCTGTGGGCAGGGCTCAGCTGAGATTGTGTCCGTGAGCAGAGGCTGTTTTGGCTGAGTGGTGTTATCATTGTCCTTGTGTGATATGTCAACCGCATGTCCATCCACGTGCTGAAATGAAGTCCTGTGGTCATTCATACTGTGTCCAGGTGTGTGTGTTCCATTCAGGTTGAGTGGATTGGCACACACTGCAGAAGGATGATTGAGGGAGAAGTAGATATTGTCCTTTAGCACTCTTGAACCAAGTTTGTTTGGGTGGAGCCCATCCTGTTGAAACAGTTCCCTCTGACTCCAGAAAAGATTGAAGTTGTCAATGAAGTTTACTCCTTTTATATTGCAGGTTTTTTGCAGCCATGTGTTGAGCCCAAGCAGCCGTGAAAACCTGTTTGTTCCTCTTGCTGGTAGTGGTCCACTGATGAATGTTTGTACTTTCAGTCTTTTAAGTGTTTCAAAAAGTTCATTGAAATCCTTCTTAAGGAGTTCTGACTGCTCTTTATGAATATCATTTTTCCCCACATGAATAATGAGTCGATTTGCAGTCTTATGTTTCGTCAGAATGTTCTCAAGTTCCCTGTTTACATCAGAAGTCGTTGCTTGTGGAAGGCAGCACGTAGTTGTGTCCCTGCTAATAATGTTTCTGATTATGGAGTCACCCACTATCAGAGTCCTGTGCTCGGCTGCGCTCTGAGCTGAGTGCCGCTGTCTGCTCGACCTTGAGTGCCAGTTAGCAGTGTTAGCTACTGGCTGGTTCAGTCTGTGTTCGATCACATTCATCACATTCAGGGATTCCTCATTCATTAATACTTCAAATCTGTTCTCAAGATGTATAGGCGGTGGTAGGAGACCAGTGTTTGCAATCCTTGTCAAAGCCGTATCTGGGGTAGAGGAGGCTACTGCGGCAATATGTGATGCTCGTGACAATCTGATGTCTCGAGTCCCTTTGGGTCTCGCTCCCTGTTTTTGCCATCGATTTGTAAGTCGATCGGCTTGTTTCTCTACACTCAGTATGGCCTTTCGAGGAGGACTAGATTCATGGGACTCACCGGCTGTATGCTGAGGGTGTCCATGACGAAGCTCTGTTGTGTGTTCCGTCTGGTTTGGTGGTCCCACAAGTAACTTTGTTTCAAGAACTGCAATCCTTTGTAAAAGTCTCTGGCAGTTAGTGCAGCAAGTAGATTCCAGAAGAGGCATTTTCTCTTATCCTTTAGAATGTAGGCAGTTGTGTTTTCTTCCCCGGAATGTAAGCAGTGGGAGGCTGGTTGAATAAAAGAATTCTGCTTTTTTGTAGTAATCCAAGCGTTTGAGCACTGTGCTGATTAGCTGAAGTTAAAATTAGGTGATAAAAGGACATAAAATATAAAAATATAAAAGCGATAGAGCAAAGCGCGGAGCGGTAAGCAAGAGCGTCCGAACAGTAGCAGAGCAGGAAGTAGCCTACTTCTATCGGACACTTTATTTGCTGCTTTATAAAAGTTTGATAAAATTTCAGCAGGAAGAGCTGTCACAGCATAAGCCATGTTGATACCAGAGCCCAGATGAAGTTTGTTTGTCGGACGTAGCAACAGTAACTAAGGGGGGCGGGGCTTAGCCAAAGGCGAATTTGGCCTCACTGGTCCATAGCCAACCAAGATCAGCTTGTCAGGGTTGTCAATACTCATTTGTTACTTAGTTGAGTCTAGAATGAGACCAAAGAAAGCATACTGTAATGCCATAGCACCAAAGATACCAAATATTTCATTTTACATGCATTAGGTCTCCTTATGCCAGCCAAACACTACTGAATTTACCACAATATCATACCTTTTAATTAACACTTTCTTTTATTAAATAGATTAAAATGCCCCTATTATGCTTTTTCAGATATTACCCTTCATGCAGTGTGTAATATAGCTGTTTGTGAATGTAAAATGTCTGCAAAGTTTTAAGGATCAAAGTGTACAATAAATACAGTTATTGTTAAATATATATATATATATATATATAGAGAGAGAGATTCTGAACTGCTGAAATGAGTCGTCAGTAATCCCAGTCTTCTGTAACTTACATAACTAACAATGTAAACAATTTGCATAATGTCCCACCTATGGTCTTGATTGGCTGCCCGCGAACAAAGGGTCCCTACCTATCGCTTGATCTCTCTCCAGATCGTGATGTCCTTTTGCCTGACTACTGAAGCAAACCTCTTCGGCTTGGGCGGAGGACACTGAATCTCGCGTTTTCCGTTGGAATGGAATGTGAGTTCGCTGCCTCAGTGTTCCTCCCGTGATGAGGAAGGGTTACACTTGCCACAGAGACAAGAGACCCCCAAACGCCTAAAGTTAGCCTCCTTGATGAGTTAACTCCTTTATAAAAAACATATTTTGACTATCATGGGTGCGAAGACACATGGTTATATGATGCTGCCTCAGATCGGAGAGATGCTCGCGGGCTATCTCTCCCTTGGGAGTGCATCATCTGAGGCATTTCACAGCGAGTCAGGCTGGTACTGTGCTGCACACCATGGCTGTGTTACAGGCATACCAGACTGATCTGATGAAAGATTTAAGCACAGCCTTTCATCCAGACCGTGTTAACTTGTCTGATTGATATTTGGCTACATTTCATGCTTTATTGTCTGGCTGTTCTTTGGATACATTTAATTCTGAGGAATTACATAATGAAATAGCCATCTAAAAAATGAACTTTGAGAGCGCCACCTCTGAGTGCTCCTCCCGTGATGATAAAGCGTGTGAGAAGACATTTGAGGTGGTGACTCATGCAGTGACCAGATTACAGCTAGACTGCCCTTTCTTGATGACCTCCTTGACGTTAACATGGTCATGGAGGAAACCTTATTCTTCACGTGTCTTTGTGCCCTCTACGTCAACTTATTCGACTATCGAGGGTGCAAGGAAGTTTGGTTATACGGGAGTGTTATCTACCCCAGTCCGAAGAGACGCTTGCGGGCTATCTGTTCCATCATCGTCACTTAAATCAGCGCTCCCCACTAAGCCATGCAGAATAACATCTGCCCTGGCGGGAGGTCAACATACCAGGTTGACCTGCTGAAAGAAAGGCTCAAAAGCAGAGTGTGGCGAGTCATGCTTCCCTTCTTAAAGTCTGGGGACAGGCACGTCTCGCTCAGCAGCCAAAGAGTAGACCTGACATCAGGACTATCATCTCGAAAGAAGAAGTTCTGATGGCTTTGCGGCCAGGTCTGTGGGGGTGGGCCCCCTTGGGACCGGGCACATAAAATACATCAACCAGCTCTTTCCCGGCACCCTCACGAAACCACAGTAACATTCCCGCCACCTTTGGTAATTCGGGGGGCAGCGGTTTCCGGCGAAATGTTGGATGATCTGTAGCTTCCTGTTATCGCCCAGGACACAGAACTTTCAACATCCCCCCAACAGAAAGTATTATTATTGGACATCTCGATTGGTTCGTCACAATTGATCTCAAGGACGCATGCTTTCACATACAAATTCTGCTACAACACGGGAAGTTCCTGAGGTTCAGTCTCAAGAGCTTGCGCTTCGACATCGATCCTCACTCATCTTGTCTCTCTAGGGCTGAGACACAAGGCCAATAAAAGCGTTCTCTCTCCCACCCAGAGGACAACGTGCTTGGGGGTTAAATGGGGCTCATCACCATCGGGGGCACAACAAAAGCTTGTGTCGAGACCATTTTTAAACACCCTAAGCAACATCAAAATCCTAGGTCTCGTGGCAGCTGCATCCATGTTGATCCCTATGGGCCTTTTGCATATGAGACTGCTTCAGTTGTGGCTCAAGGCTGGGGGATTTCATCCAAGCAATCCCCAAAGGCAAATAAGGGCAAGGGCACGCGCTGATTGCTCCGTGCCCTTTCTAAAATTCCATGTTTATGGTAAGGGTTCTCTCTGCAGCTTTGTTCCCTTTCTATGTGGCTCAGACCTTGGTTCCTCACCTTGGGTCCCACTCTAGGTGCGTGAACAACAGACGCTTCCCAGATGGGCTGGGGAGTGGGACATTACCCACTTTATTTGGACCATCTTGCTCCTCAAAATCACAACCTGTAAGTATGATTAATTATTAATGTATATATTGTCCACTAGGTGTTCAAAATACATAGTTTGTGTTTTATATTGTGTAGGTATTCGGGTAACCGGCTAACTACTAACCGCTATTACTGTCTTAATGAAATATTTCTGCTAATCAGCTGTGGGCCCACTATTACCTAAAACTGTTCAGTAATGCATGGACACAATGCATTGTCTGTTGTCCATTAATGCATTGTCTATTTTTCTTACTATTTTAAGTAATTCAATTATGGAGCAATATTTGTTTTACAAACTTTAATGTTACATCAGTCATTCTCATTAGTGCTTGGCTAACGTATATACTGTTATACAGTTAATGATACAGTTCCCACATGTGCACTGCAATAAATTAGAAATATACACATCGGTTTGTTGAAGGACATACACCGATGGTGATGAATTAGGTTTCATGAGACTGCATCTCATAATGTACGACAAACTGAGAAGTGTATCACTGGCTATGTTTACGTGCACACCTTTTGTTTCAATCGGACTGAATTCATTCCAATTGATGAATCTGAACATAGTGTTTACATGAACACTAAATAAAGGGATCTGGTGGATGTGCACATTTATATGTCACAAGCTTCAAATCGTAATAGATTTTTTGACATGCGCACACTGCACAGATATACAGTTTCCAGCTGTTTGCGCATAATAACTCTTCTCCTACATTGGTTCTTTATTTGTTTTAAACAGCAGACTTAATATCCATCTATGGTCATAATTTGGAGACAATGAGCATATTAACCGTTTTTCCGTGCTGCTTATATTTATCACGCAGCCCCTCCCCTCCTCGCAACCAAAACCAGTCGTCTGTGGATAAGAATCCGAAACATGGACTGGTGGGACGTTGTCCTGCTCCATTTCACAGACGCTGAGTGAAAGGAGAATTTTAGAGTGACGGGACACTCATTTATATGATACTTTATTTAATAGGAAGAACAGTGCGTTCCACGCGTCAGTCATTGCACATGCGCAGTCCTTTCAGTTTCGTTTTTCAATCCGATCAAGTGTTTACATTTCCTCTCGATCGGATTAGAAAAGGAATAAACCACCCCTTTCAATCCGATAGGACATTTCATTCTGATCGAGCTCAATCGATTAAGGTGTTTACATGAAGGCTTTTCAGTCCAATTGAGCCGTTAATCTGATTACTAATAGATTATTTGGTTGCATGTAAACGTAGCCACTGAGAAATGTTGTGCTAAAATCATCCTTGCGATGGAGGTTCGGGTTAAATAACTAGTTCTTCCAATGTTTCATTATCTGACTCGTGGTCAAACTGATATGGTAAAATAGACGCCATTGTTACTGTCTTTACAGTGTTTACAATCGCTGAGGATTTTGGATGCCTCCAGAGCTGAAGTTCAGTTATAGTATTGGGCGTTTATTTTCTGACATGCACTGTTAGCGGTACCCCAGTATTAACAGACTGGCCAGTCTGACCAATCAGAGCAGAGAAGTCTCTCGGAAAGGAGGGCTTTAGAGAGACTGAATCTTCAGACATGTCGTTTGAGTACAATGTATATTATGAAAAAAATGTAAATGTTTTTTAACCTTTGATGCATGTAAACTTGTTGTAGGAGACCAAAAACTTTACCAAAAAAAAACAAAACAAAAAAAAGGTGTCAATATAAGTGCAAGACGCAAGCCACTGCAATTACAAAATAAATAAATGAAACATATGTGAATTCGGACATGCTGTCTTTCACCAACCCAGGACTGTGACATGACCAATCAATCGTGATGGCTAATTGTACCACTACAGCAAAGAATACAATTTCAAGTGGATATGTGTATAAAATATTTTAAATATAGTGTGCTAGTTCTATTGACAACTGTTGAAACTTTCTTGGTGCTTTTTTGTTATTTTGAAACTTCACAGCCTGATTATTATATGGATGAGTGGCCAGTCCACTCTTCAACATTTATTTTTATTTTTATGTTCAACAGAAGAGAGTGGCCCTCTAGGAATTAAATTATTCCTTTAATTTGCCTAGTCAAAAGTTTTCCTTGTAGCTATTGTCTGAAATTATAATTCTGCTGTCTATTTGAATTCTTTGAAGTAATCAAATGTTCAGAGACCACCACGGGTTCTCTTTAATCCCTTTTTTGTCTTAACAAGGTAAACTACTTACCTTATAGATACTGTATACTGACTAGCTCTCTCAGTCTGTGATGTTCACTGTGATCAGATTGTCCAAAAGGAACACACTCTACAGACCCTTTCTGGATAATGACATTACAATTGATGTGATCAATGACTGAACGGAAGCCATTATTAGCCCATAAGGCTCTAATTCGCTCTGTGCACGAGAAAAATGCTAACTTCCGGCTTGAGGGTGGAAATTGGGTACTTCGTTTCCGGTTGCCGTCTTGTTTACATCAGTGGACCGGCGTTAAGTTAGTTTAATCGTTCGCAATGGACCTAAAACATAAAAAAAACCGATTCACTTTTCAAAGGGCAGTCGGTGGTAATACCATAATTCCTCAAATAAAAGCTGGGGCCTTTATTTACCTAAACTGCAGAAGGTAACAGGCTTTTATTAGAGGCAGGCGCTTTATTTAAAAAAAATCTAAATCAAATTTCCGTCTGGGTTCCATGCTCCTCAAGACAATTTCGTTTTCATTAAAGTTGTTGAAAAGACCGTTACACTAGCAGCACTAAATTATATGTGTGTTACATCTATTGTCTACTACCATCTATTGGCTGTACGTTACGATGAACTTGAATGCATATTAGGGGATGTTTACACCTGGCCACTTCATGTGTTTTCTCAGATCGGAAAGCTCTCTGATTTATCAAAACAATTCTACTTAAATCTGCTCACAAATGCGTTTTCGCAAAACGGATATAAATCTTCAATTCCCACGCTATATGCGGATTTAATGGAGTGGACGTCACCGAAAGCAACAGATATGAGCTGCATTTGATAGATCAGCTCATTTCTAAATCAAAAGACCGCAATAAGCGAGAGCGGCAACAAGCCTGGTAAGATCATTTCGTTTCTTTACTTTTAATGATGAGGAGAATTGTCTGCGACTTACTTTCACTTTAATTTGCAATAGTTTGCACGTTGGCTTTATGGATAGATGCTCGGCTGCCGTGATGCGTGTTGCAGTAGCGTTGTCACATCTTGCTATAACATTACATAGCCTATAACACGCTCTCACACTTATTTTTTAGCGTTTTTGGGAGGAGTAAAATTTAGATACGTGGTTTCAACAATCAGATGCATTTGATTTACACTTGTGCAGTTTCGTCTGGAATCTCGTCTCAGATCTCCTCCTGAAGAAGTGGTTTGAGCGATCGGATTTAAATTGTCTCGAATGTGCTTCGGATGGCATTTATACATGGTCTTTTCACGATCAGATCACAGAACACGCATGAAGTGGACAGGTGTAACATCTCTTCAATGAAAGTCATTTAGGAGATTATCCACACTAATTTTCCCCCGGCCTTTATTTGTCCGCGTTGATCACGCACCCGGCCATTATCAGAGGCCCGGCGTTTATTTGAATACCGGTTTTTATTTGAGGAATTACGGTAACCAGGCGCTGCTGCATTGTGAAAAGTAAACAATGTTTAACGTTACTTCTACGTCGTCCATCAGGCTACCGGAAACTAGACACCCCCTATCGGTTTCGCAGCCGGAAGTAGCATATGCTAACGTGCACATAGTCTATTGGGTTGGAGCATCAGAACACGGAAATACTTTTCTCTGTACTTAAAATTCAGCTGAAAAAACAATATTGGACACAGTTAATTATATCTCTGGCCCCGTTCATTTGCTTCTGGGGAAGCAGGGACTGTCAGTGATGGATGTTAGGGAATGGCGGAAGAGACGGTGGTGCTCAAAATGGAGTTGGTGCTCAAAATGCATGTTCCACTGTAAAGAATGGCAGGAAATGGCATTAGCACAACTGAGGGATTTTTTTTTTTCTGCTGTTTTTCTGTACTACAAAAAGTCAATAAACTACCATATCATAATTTAACATATGGAGAATATAAACAAATCCAAAAATGCAGAGAGGCACTAAGTTCTCCAATGTTGTTCACTTTTCTGTCTAACCTGTGATCAGGTGGTGCTCAAAATTGATAGTCCCCATTAAACTATAAACCCCCATGAAATCTATCCATATAATTTATTAAAAAGCAATAATAATTTGCTCCGTGGGTGTTTAGCTAAGGTTAATTATTCAGTCAGCAGTTAGGCTGTGAGGATTTTATAGCTCAATCCCACGCCCCACAAACAAGCAGACAGGGTTATTTATTTTAATCCACTCATACTTGCACACTGAATTGATGCTCAGCTATTTAGGATTTCAAAAAGTGTTGTGAGTTTGCCTTTCTCAGCATTCAGTTTGAATTTTGGCTCTTCACCCGACTGCGTCTTCTTTACACATAAGCCAGCTGCTGGTGATCTGCAATACTGCTTTTTATTGGACACTTAAATGGGGGGGTGGGGGGGGGTGATCCATGTGATTGGATGTTTGCCACATGTGTCACACAGGTACGCATGCTTCAGAGTTAATCGCAAACTGGATCAAAGCTGAATTGATATTTATAAGATTTATATCAAGCGTTGTGTAACGATCAGAAGTAACGGTTGGAAAAAAATAGCAGGCTGACTAAACAGCACCAATAATCTCTTGTTTTACCCGACAGACTTTAGACATATATGATAATGCTGACATTTACATTTGCTTTCATATTAAGAGATGAAATATTATGTGAATAGATTACTTCATATATAACGTTATGTTATTCATGATTAAGTAGTATCATATTTAATGGAAACTTATTTGGTAACAGTTTCTATGAAGCCCATGCTTAGAATGAATTATAGCCCCATCTATACTTATTTATGAGTAAGTATTACTATTCTATAAATATATTTATAAAGACTCATTAAGACCTATACTGCATTATAAGAATAACTAAAGTTACATTTATATTATGTATATATATATATATATATATATATATATATATATATATATATATATATATATATATATATATATATATGTGTGTGTATAATTACTTTTAAGTCATGCATTTGCTTTTTCAATCTGCATGCTCATAATCCATTATACAGTACATTGATGTATAAATGATCAAATATAAAATAGTTTCAAAGACATTTGTTTGCTGTACCAATTAATTATAAATTATGTCTTTAATGGCTAATGTTTGCATTAAAGGTCATGAATCGTAATTTTGATTAAAATCTATATCTCCTCAGCCATATGCATGGTTGCTTACAGCAGTTTGGAATTATACTGTAAAAAAAAATATTACAGGAATTATTGTTCATTAGTTACATTTACAAGCAAACCACTTAAAATGTATAATGAGCACATCTTCATGATTTCTTAAAGCTGCAGTCCGTAGTTTTTCCTCTTTGTCGCCATCTCTGTTCGGAATCTGCAATTGCATTTATTCGCGGGATTATCAACTTTACGTGAGTTGTACCTCGGCATGGCACAGCGCGGATGAATCCAATGTTTTGAGGAGAATGTGCAGCTGTCAGTCACCGCGCCAGTGTGGATACTGTCATTCGGAATCACAGATTCTACTTTTTGGAAGTATGACCAACATAAGAATTTTCACCGGAAAATGTCATCTGAACAAGTAAGTAACATCCACTTTGTATTTAATTCCATTGCACAAAAAAAGCATTGCAGTACATTTCGCTGATTAAATCTGATCGCTTATCATATCACGTCAAACCGTGCAAATTATACTTTGTTCTCAAATTGTTAATGTTAACAACATCAGCATTGCGTGACTACATTTAATGCCTTTCCGATTTTATCCTTGTTTTCGCATGGGCCCGGTTGCAGTCTCTTTTTTTCTGTAGCCACTCTGAAGTCTGAACGAAGTCTTTTGCATTTTACAACGGGTGAATCTCCAGTTGTCACTGGTGATTGTCGTTTAAATCTTTCTGAATCTGCCATCAAATTGATACGTTTAATTATATCAAGTGCTGTGAGAAAAGGCTATAAATCTCCACCTCCAACATTCTCACACACAATATAGCCTACTAGCCGAGACTCCTTCTTTAGGCTATGTGATGTGACGTAATGACGCAAAGACATGCTTGAATTTCCCGCGGAAAATCCACCAGTACCACTGAAATTAAAAACATTATTACAAGCTTACCGTTTTGAATCGAGCTAGGCAAGCAAATACTTTTGAACACTGGCTGGTTATATACTTGCTAAAAAAAATATTTAGAATAATTTTTAACCCAAAAAAGGGTATAAAATAAGAACACAACATGGCTATTAATCACAATATATTCACTTATTTGACAGAAATAAATCTGAATTACTAAAAAGTCATTGTAACTGTAATATTATAACATTATTGCAATGCAGGTTTAGACACTTTTTTATAACTTTTCTTTAGCCCCTTGAGGTTAGCGTATAGTCTCTCCCGATACACGTCCATAAAGCACTCACGGAGATGCAGTCGTAACATTGCATCTTTATAAGCACATTCATGGAACCATACGACTGACTAATTAATTATTATAAATCAGTGTATAATGGATTATGAGCATGCTGTCACAATCACGTTAGTTTGGACTCGTTATGTTTTGTCATCGTCTGCCTTTGTCACTCATTTGTTGTCACGGACACTAATTATGTTCAGCTGTGCACTCATCAATCACCCTTATTATTACCTGTATATATGTTCAGTTCTGTTTCAGTTCAGTGTCTGGAAACCTCTATTGCAGGTATGATAAATAATGATGATGTATGTGGGATGATATAGTTAGACAGGCAGACAGTTTTTAAAATTCAGACGTATCACCCAAGGTTAATTTGCCATCCAGCACAGTAGGTGGCGATAATACTCCTTAGGAGTTAATCGCCATTAAACAAGAAGAAGAAGAAGAAGAAGAAGAAGTTCAGTGTCTGGTGTCGTATTTTGTGGATGCGTTGTAGGTTGCTCTGTTCCAGTTTGGATTACCCTTTGGATGTATTAAATATTACCTTATTACATTCGTCTTTATCTTCGTGTACGTTTATACAACCAGCCCCGTGACAGAACACCGGACCTAACACAGTGGAATGTGTTTGTTTGATGTTCTTTTCTGTTTTTTCGTGTTCAGTGTTTTTGTGCCGTCATCACCCCTGCTTGCACCATGGACCTTCCAGCTGTGAAACTGTTGTGCCTTAAGCAGGGGAAACGCTCTCTCGAGGAACATTTAGAGGAGTTTTTGGATCTTGCGCATCAGACCACCTTCCTGGACGACTGCCTGTGCACATTCCTGCATGTCGGGGAGGTTCCTCGCAGCCCGTTCTCATCCCGAGGCGTCATCTAACTGACGCTTTTGACCATGCGTCAACATGCCGACGCACATGGTACCCCTTAAGCGTCAATATGAGACGCGCCTCCTAGTGGTCTAACCCTAACCCTACCCCAGACCTAAACCTACCCATAACGGAAGCGTCATCTAACTGACGCTAAAGGGTGCCATGTGCATCGGATTTAGACGCATGGTCAAAAGCGTCAGTTAGATGACGCCCGAGGATGAGCGTCTCATATTGAAGCTTAAGGGGTACCATGTGCGTCGGCATGTTGACGCATGGTCAAAAGTGTTAGTTAGATGACACCTTGGGATGAGAATGTGTTGTTCCTCGAGGGAACTTCGACATATGTGGAGTGGGTGTTGGCTTCATGCGGATCAGCGTTCACTGTCACGCCACCAGCCCCACTCCCCATCCAGTGCCCTACCAGAACCACCCAGAAGACGAGGACCGACGGCCTGAGCCCACAGCAGGCTGCGCAAGTGAGACCGCTGCACTGTATAAACCTACGCCCACAAGAGCGACCAAGGTTCACATCGCCATGGAGCCCGAGCAGCGTGCACCTGACCAGGTGTGTGATCTGGCCAAGCCATCCATCACCGAGGGAGTACTGGTGGACTTCGAGGGTTCGGAAGACCGCCCACCCTCCCAGGCCGCCCAGGCCGCCCAGATCCTCACCATCCATCCATGCCGTCATTGCCTCCTGTCATCCTTCACCATTCCTCCCTGGCTCCTTAGACTTAGACTTAGACTTATCTATATTAATCCTTTTAGGAAGACTCCCGCAAGGAAATTGAAAATTCCAGCAGCAGTTTTAGCAAAGGAAAAAGGGAGTAGCAGAGAAAAGGAGAAAATACAATACAACAGTACAATGATAATAATAACATTAATAAAAATATCAACAACCATAAATTATTTTAAAAATTGTCAATGTTAAGTCCACTGTTATAGTGATATAGTGACCAGGTATAATGTAAGTCCAGGTATGTATGTATGTGTGTATGTATGTGTATGTATGTATATGTATGTCCTCTCTGCCCTATTTCCTCCTCCCCCCAAGTGAGGAATTGTAGAGTCTGATGGCATGAGGGACAAAGGAGTCCTTGAGTCTATTAGTCCAGCACCTGGGAAGGAGCAGCCTTCCACTGAACCGGCTCCTCTGAGTACTGATGATGGTGTGCAGAGGGTGGCTGGCATTATCAATAATGTCCAGTAGTTTGCCCAGTGTCCTCCTCTCTGCCACCATCACCAGTGAGTCCAGCTTTATACCGATCACAGAGCCGGCCCGCCTGATCAGTTTATCCAGCCTGTTGATGTCCTTCTTGGATATGCTGCCCCCCCAGCACACCACAGTGTGGAAGAGGACACTGGTGACCACAGACTGGTAAAACATGAACAGCAGTTTGCTGCAGATGTTAAAAGAACGCAGTCTCCTCAGGAAGTACAGCCTGCTCTGTGTCTTTTTGTACAGGTGGCTTGTGTGTGTTGTCCAGTTCAGTTTGTTATTCAGCCACAGTCCGAGGTATTTGTATGATTTGACTGCCTCCACCTCAATTCCCTCCAACAGGAACTCCTCCCTCCATCAAAGCTGCCGTGGGGCACTCCCCTGGCTGTAGCCTGGATGAACAGCCATCATCCCCTGCTCAAGGTCATCCCTTGGCTATCCCCACCATCATCACCACCCTGGACTTTGTTGTTCGTCCTCCTCCTGGTCGTCTGTCCACCTCCAGAACCTCCTCCTGCCTGTCTGTACCATCCCTTTGCCAGCCCTCTTTGGCATCCCTTTGCCAGGCCCCTTGACCATCCCTTCGCCATCCACTTATCATCTTAGCCCTACTCTTCTCCACAGTGCGAGGTCACGCCTACCGGGAGGGGACGTTCTGTCACAATCACGTTAGTTTGGACTCGTTATGTTTCGTCATTGTCTACCTTTGTCACCAATTATGTTCAGCTGTGCACTCAATCAATGGATTATCCTTTGGATTTATTAAATATTACCTTTTTTTTTATATTAATCTCTGTGTATGTTACAACCAGCCCCGTGATGCATGCAAATTGTAAAGGAAAAGGAATGACTTAGAAGTAATTAAAAATAATAAACATGTAACTATAACTGTTCTTATAATGCAGTATAGGTCTTAATGAGTCTTTATAAATAAATAAAATAGTAATACTTACTTATAAATGGAGCTATGATTAATTCTTCATAGAAAGTGTTACCATTTATTTTTGCCATTAGTTACATCAAGTTAGAATGAAGGATAATCTGAAACTCACAACATTTAAACAACTTCTGCTCATGTAGCCAATTTGAAGGCTGCTTTTGGATCATTGAGGGTATAAACGTCATATTATGCAACTACAGTACTTTACAGAGAGCTTACGAACTATTAGCTATGTGCTGCCTAAAGAACAAATGGTGCAACTGAAAAAAGTATAGAGTTAGTTACAAACTAGCTGGTAGTTACTAAGCCACTAGTGTGGACTTTTCGTTCCAATTTAAGTAAGAACTTATGAATATCTGGCAAACCAGCATCCCATGCGGGTCAGTGAATGGCTCACTGCTTGACTTTTGTCAAGCGGTTTAAATTTTACACCTGTAAGTAAAAAAAAAAAAGTTTTGACACCTTTATGGCCATTTTGACGCAGTGTCCAACTTTTCAGGTTTCAAGATTAGACATGTCAGGCAGGTGACTGATAGCAGATAGTACAACAATGTCTTTTATCAGCAGCATATCCAATGGCCATATAAATGGCATATTCTCTCTACATGACAAATGATCCCATTTTCCAGTCCAACATCCATCTCACATTTACGCCAAGGTGACTGGCATACAAATGCCCTAGGAAAATCACACGGACAAAACTAGCATGAGATGTCAATTTACTAATTGAAATCAACTTTCATAACTCAATGGCACTCTTTAATTGCCTCAAAAAGTTTCCCTTAACAGTGGAACTGTTAAGCTGTTTTGTATTCACCTCTGTGTATATATATGCTAATTTAACAGCACTGGGAAATTAAAACTCTCTGAGGTAGTGTTAGTTAGAACTAGCCTGATTAGCATTTGACCCAGGACTGAGGGGACATCGCTCAGTGTAAATGACAACACAGTGCATCTTGTAAAACCAGAAACCAAGATTAAAAGACTTTTAAGACAGGACACTTCCCACCATTTTATCCCTCTCATGCTGATGTTAATCATTGTTAATCACTAGGATTTGTTTCTCATCAAATAAGTCCTCGCTGGTGCACTAGGACAGCATATCTGATTAGACGGGAAAAGCACAATGTGGTGAACAATGCAGATCTCTTGAGGGCGGTTAATGTGGGGCTTAATGTCTAAATGGTGTCTGTGACATTGTACTATATGAGGTCAAGGGCATTAGAGAGGCGATTCATTTTGTAAATGAATAAAATGAAGGAGGAGTTATAGTTATTGAACAGGAATATGGTACAGGGTTTAACCTGTCACATCCATCACAACTCATTTTTTTTCTTACTTTCCCCTCTTAAAAAGTTAAATTATGCAGTCTTCAGGGCCGCTAACACAGGACGTGTCTGTGCTGGACTATGTACACACATAAACAGAATTTATGGTGGTATGGAGGGGAATATTATACAGTTTATGTATGCCAGGCTCTCTAGTGTGGTTATTTAAGTCACATTTGCGATTGTGAAAAAAATATGTGGGCGCACCGGTGCGAGTGACCTGATCTAAGCTGATGAATAGTTGTATTTTCCATTTGAATCAAAACTACAACTTCCAAAATGCATCTACAGTAGTGGCCAAAAGTGATTCCAGGAGTATTTGCTTTTAATGACCCTACGGTCACGGGTGTGGTGCAGATGAAGACAGAGACTGAGTCAAAAAGCTCCAATTCAAAACGTTTACTAAATATTCCAAACAATTGAGGGGGAGGATTCTTGGAAGGGTAGTCAAGACAGAATGGTGCAGACGATGACTGACACCTACAAGGAACATATTTTATTTTATTACATATATATTTTAATATTTTAAATATGATGCAAGAACAAAACGCTAAACTCGGTTGAGGTATTTATCCGAGAAAGGTATTTGGCAAAAAAAGGGGCAAACTACAGCTACAAGTTTTATTTTAGCATACATTGACTACAACAAAATCGGTTATTACGATTTTGTTGGTTCACTTCTTTTTTTGTTTTCGAACGTGTTCGTAATTTCTTTTTGTGACTGCCAGGCCGAAAATTATGTCCTCAGAATTTGGGATGTTTCATTGTGTTATCACAAATAAAACAATTGACTCCAAGCACAACTACTCAAATCTTTAACACATTTTTAAAAGTATTTTGTGAAGATGTACATTTTCCTTGGCCATAAATCACTTCTGGCCACTATTGTATATCCACTGACGTACATCAGACAACTTTGGTGTATTAAAATAAGTTCCACTATGGCAGATTCGAATCTCATGTTCCTTGCTCTTAAAATAATTGTATTATTATTTTTGATTGTTGATTCATGATTCATGAATGCCCTAATTACTGAGCATTTCCTGTCAGTTGTGTCTACTGTCAACCTCCCAGCTCTCTGAACCACAATTTACAACAGGCACACATCTTTGCACTTTGTTTTGCATCTCACTATTTCTCACCTTGTGCCAATTTTACAATGATGAGTCAAGTTAACTTTTAGACAGGAAAAATGTAAAAAGTGTGAACATTAGCATCGGTGTGAGCAGTTAATTTGGCTATAAAAATACCTTATGTTCAGTTCTGCAGTGTTTTTTGTTGTAAAAACTTCCTGGGCCTCATTCATGAAACTTTTGTTAATATACGAGCAAATTCTGAGTAATTTGCAAGTAAAATAGATCTTTACCAAAACTCTCCTCCGGATTCACAAACGCACCATATACCTCAGATTCAGTAGTTAAGCGTGTATATTAATGAATTCCATACATTCGTAAATAGGGTCCACGCTTATTCATAATTAGCATAATCCCCGACCATGAGTTACAACTACGCAAGTTATGTGTCCAGGAACGCTGTGGAAACTTCTGGACTTCATTCTCAGGTTTGGCTCCAGTAGCTATATTGCATAAATGCTAAAGACACTAATTGGCCATATGCCTAGCAATAAATATTAAATTATCATGTGTCCACCAAAGCATTTTTAGCCAGCTAAAAATGCCTAGTGCTCTTCTGTAAAGTGCTCTTCTGCTGGTGGTGCTTTGCAAGCGCATCGTTTTTCCAGCTGAGACATGAGTATACTATGATACAGAGTATTCATGGCAGTAATGTGTTACTAGTATCTCATTTTGAAGAATATTACCGAATATAAAAATGCAGTAACCAGCAATATTAACTTCTCCCTTATTGTTCAGTCTTTGTACAAGTATGATTGGTCGGTGTAGTATTTGTCCCGCCCCTCGGCTCGTCCACTTTGATTGGACGGCTGGGTAAAAAGTGACATTGATGAGTCACTGTCCAAAGTTTCACCCAAAGTATTACCCAAAGTTGAACAGTTCTAAAAAAAAAAAAATAATAATAAATCTTTTTCCGAAAATTCATATCAGAAAGGTTTTTTGAACGATTTACACAAAAATTCGTTCTGCTTGTGTTTCATGAATGTGCCCTAATGAGGAAACATACAACACAACAAACAGAACACTTTTTATTTATGTGGATGAGTCCCGTAAATTGTTGGTTTGTGTGTATGGAGAATAGAGCCAGTGCCCAATTCCTGGGGGAAGCGGGAAAAACTTTTGAAATCATGCCTGTTGTCCCCATTATCATTTCAAAAACGTTTTTTGTTGTTTTACTCAGAACTATATATTTTTATTTCACTTTTAATTCAACGTGTTACTTGCTGTTTCTTTGTATTATCTTTGTATTATTATTTTTAGTGAAAATTGTTTCAAATTAACCCTTTTAGTGTAAAAGCATTGTTAAATTACTACTTACTGTTGGCAATCATCTTAATTTAGCAGTGGTCTAGCTTGATTATAAACAAAATTTACTAGGATAAAACACCAAACTAACTAAATTGGCCACATTGACCACTAAACTAACTAAAGCTATTAGTATAGCTCATAGTTACAGTTAGTGATTTGAGCAAAACCTCTAAACTTAAATAATCAGCTGTGGCATATAATTTAGTCTGTGCTATGAACATGGATAATATATATATATATATATAATTATGCAGTTATGAGGGGGAAGTGTGCTATTATATATAAAATGATGATACAAATCACAAAGAAAATACATTAAAGGAATAATCTGAGCCATATCTTGAGACTTTGTTTCCATTCATGTTCAAGACAATATAATTATAATTTCGGTAGACATTGTCACAAAACAGAAATAACTACTAGGGAAGCAATTGTTGCCGACTGACCTGAGAATAGATTCCTGTGTGAATATTTCAACAGTTGTTTCCTTTATTTTTATCAATTCCAAGCATTTGTCAATTAATCATTATTTTGATTAGATTTCTTTCTTTTCAGTGAATTGGCCAAACGCGTTTGCTTGTCTGAACTGATTCGCATTAGTTCAGACCGCTCTCTCATTGAATCATCTGAGCCAGTCAGAACTTCTTAGTCAGTAAAACAAATAGACTGTATCGAGAGAACAAACAGTGCTGGATGAAGTGGAGGTCTACCTACAAACAACAAAACAACAACAAAAGGCTGCTTTTTGAGAGGTGACTTTCTAAAAAAAATTTGCAAGGCTACTGCTGTGCCATGTGAATAAACGCCCATTCACACTAGAAGTGTTTTTGTGTCTGCCTGTACAGTTGTTTTCCTATATTATTATTCTATTATAATTTGCATGTATATTAAATGCAGTTAGTTGAACTTAAAGTATTCGGCTGAATGTACTAACAAGCATTTTTGGTCAACTAAAATACACTTTAATGTAATTTCTATTGAAACTTCCTAGCAAGCAATAGCCGTCATTTAACAGTCTAGGTTAACTAGACCCAAAATAGTCAGGCTATGAGTAACCCATTATAACCTTGAATTTGGTTAAAAGTTGTTTTTGCCTAAATAACTTGCGAGATGTATGATATTCCATCACGTAAGCAAAGTCAGTGATCACAATGTGTTTGGTTTCATTTCTTTGACATGTTATCTAATTGATGACTAATCTTGGGCTATGTTTAGACTTCTATTAAATTTTCACAGACAGCCCAAGTTTTGCCTTGTTTTAGCCCAGACTTCAGGGCTGTGTTTGGACGGCTATTGGATGTCTTTTAAATGCAAAATTGCTTTCTGGGTTGTATGTCATGCATTTAATATATTTGTAATTGCACATTTGTGATAAAGAAGTTGCAATTTAGTACATTTTAAATATATTAACGTTAAATATAATAGCAAATAATAACACACTACTATATGTAGATACAAATACATAAATAGTTCAACTAAAATGTTAACCTAATGGTCAAGTAACACTCGTATTTGATTAAGAAACTGTGCAATTTAGTTTATATCGCAATTTCTGGCTTTGCTTAAATTATTGTGTCTGCAAAGCACCTTCCCTGATACCCATGAGCTCTATCTTTTATTTTGTGGAATCTCTTGACAAACATTCAAGCAATCAAGAGCAGAAGGCAAGTAATTCAATGGCACTAACAACACCTGAAAAGTATCTGTCTCCTACGCCTCTGGGGTGACATTTTTCCCACTGAGTATCATTCATCATGCTAGATAACTCATGCCACTCAATCCGTCTCCAGGTGCGACAGCAGAGGCGGGGTGACCCCCTACATCTATGAGAAGCAGGCACTGAGAAGAGTAAAAGAGGAGAAATCCTAAATAAAATGAGAATTGATGGGACACCCATAACAGGTCAAGCCCACACATACACACCACCACAGCAGTGCAGGAGGAAACATAACAACTCTACAGTCAGAGGTGTTGAAGAGCCTCTGAAAAAAGAGAGAGGTTTTGCGATTTATCAAAACGTCTGTCAACTTGGGTGGCAGAGAGCAGGAACAAGACTGCAAGAAAGACTGCAAAAAATGCTGCATGTCTAGGGCTCAAATTGTCATCCAAACTATGTCCTTAAACACAGAATGGCCATCAGAGGAATCAAGAACAAAGAGGGGGATGCAGTCAATTATTATTACGCTTGATACACGGCTCAGGCATTTCTCATAACAGCGTTCAGTGCACCTACATAAAAAAAAACAGACTCATGAGAGTACAGATTATTACTACTTTTTAGGGCTGTCAGTTGATTCAAACACTAAATCATGTTCAGCTGCTAAAAGTCAAAGAACTGAAACACAACTGTGGCTAGTTGGGTTGATGAGCTGGTCTCTGACTTACAAATTCAGCTAAAAGATAAAGCTAAAGAGCTTAGGTGCTGTAGATGAGAAGGCAGATGGGACTGACACTGCCCAGCTCTCTATATTAATTTGAGGGGTAGACACTCAGTTTTCCATCACTGAGGAACTTTTTAAGAGCAATTCACAGGACAACATCTGGACAGGACATTTTTTCACAAGTGGAGCAGTGCATCAATGACACGGAACTGGTTGGAAAGGAGTTGGTTTGGTTCGAGAAAGTTCGTGAAAACCTGATGCATCATTTACCAGGAGGCCCTTTGAGGAAAGGTGTTACATGGGACATGCGATGACAGTTGTAAACAAAACAGTAAACTGTATTTGTCTGTGGGGTTTGAATCACCAGCAATGCAGGGCACTTTAGAGGAAACTCTGCACATGAGGAGGTGCCATACTACCAGAGGCGGTCTTAACATAGAGGCATAGGTAGGCGGCTGCTTGGGGCCCCCTACCAGCGGTCGTTGTAGGGGGGCCCCCAACCAACCTCAAAAAAAAAAGAAAAGAAAAAGCCCCTTATCATCATGAACGCTTCAAAAGCATAGTAAATGTTATTAAAATTCTTAAGAAATACGTTGAAATGTTGAAGTAGTAGTTAAAATGTCCAGTTCATGGTTATCTGTCCCTACACATAACACCCCCTACTTTCACAATAAAATGGACTAGTCCGTAACGGTGCGCGGCGCGAAACCGCGAAAGATAAACATGACAGGGGGACTGGGAAGTACACAACGAAGCAAGACGAGTCTAAACTCTAAACGCGAAAATGAAACGAAGTGGCTCAAAAATGACAACCCTTTTTACGCCTACTGTTGGGGACACATGCCGCTACAGCAGCAGCTGTGAAGTGACGCTAGTTGAGGATAACGTACATCCTGTTAGACAGAAAGGGCCAAAGTAAATATGACATTTATTATGGGTTTATCTGATGATTGTTTTAAGTTCACGTAAATTAAAAGTTGTTATATATTTTTTGAAGCCTAACAAAAAGTAAATTTTTTGGCTTTCAATTACACTGTAATGTTGGATGGCTGGCTATAATTAATGTTTAAAATTAGGGGAAAAAAATCATTTTTATCCAGTCATCAATAGCTGTATTAGTATTACTGACCTTCATTCATAAAAAGATGCCATTAAACAAGTATTTAAAATATACTGTCGTTATGTTGTCTCTACATACATTTGTAGTTTAACTGTAAAATTAATACATTATAAAATATATAAACTAATACAAACCTATACAAATGTTTGTTTGTAGAATGTTTGAAATGTTAATCTCATGTGCAATGCCAATTGCAACCTCACTCACTCATACAAAGTCAATTATTCATCTTGGCAATATTTGCGAAGTATATGGCTGTTTGTGGGGGTTTGATTTGATCTTAAAATTTTGGCAAAGACAGGTGTTATCTGAAACCTTATTCTCTGTTGGGGAAGGTTTTTTTTCTCCTTTCCAACCTTTACTTCCCCGTAGATTAGCTTTTCCTACGATTTCGGTAAAAAAAAATTTCCTTCTCATAAAGATGGGATGGGGGGGGGGGGGGGGGGGGGGGGGGTTTGCTAAATCTGCCACTGCATACCACACAGAGGTGCACTGGCTAAGTCAGGGTAAAGTGTTGTGAATATTTTATGATTCCGCATTGAGATCGCTCGTTTCATGGAAAGCAAACAAATGGTCATCCTCGAGCTTGAGGGTGAAAATGGTTGAGCGTCTTGGGATTTTGAATATGACATAACAGAGAACCTCAACACTCTTAAAACTCCAGGTTCGAAAGCAGATGATCACTGAAATGCAAGACTTGGTAAGGCGTTTCAAATGAAACTGCCTCTGTGGGAGAGCCAGATGCGCCAGACCAACCTGTCTCACTTTCCTATTTGCCAGTCAGTCAGTGCCACAGTCACCATCCCATTCCCAACTTAAGTGTATGCCAACAAATTGAACACACTGAAAGTGGAATTCCGCAGGAGATTTGCTGATTTTGAAACACAGAAATTGAAACTTGACCTCTTCGCGAATCCATTTGTAGTTGATGTTTACACTGCACCTGGACACTTGCATTTGGAACTCATTGAATACTCATCCATAAATACCCAGTACCAGTCATTTTGGGGCAACTAAGTTTGCCCCTCTACTCCCTAAATCAATGCCACAGCTTCACATTCACCCTGCATGCATCATTTATATGTATGGAAGCACCTACTCATGTGAGCAGATGTTCTCCATAATGAAGCTGACCAAGACATCCCACTGATCCTGCCTTACAGACCAGCATCTGGTCTCAGTATTGAAAGTTGCCATGGCAAATGACATTAACCCTAAAATAGACAAGATCATTTTTAAGAAATGGTGCTGAGTGTCTGGTAAGATTTATTTTTAAAAGTGCAATGCCTAATTTGCTTAGGTTTGGCATTATAAGCCATGTGTGTTTGTCCTTTCAAGAAATTGACCTTCCAAAGTAAGAGCTACCAAAATAAGCCAAATACATGTTTTGTTAAAGACAAAAAAGAATGATGTGACACAAATTTGTTACACTGTGAAGTTTTGAAGTACAGGTACATCTAAAAACATAAATAAATACAACCTTGTTATTTTTATGAAAATATGGTTTAATGAATTGTGCACTTAGTATGGTTTCACTTTATTTTGATGATACCTTTAAAACATTCTGTTGATTATAAGTGAAGTTGCACCTGTACATGTCTACTAACTCTTATTAGAGTGTTAGTACAGTATTAGTAGACTGGTAGGGTTAGGGTTAGAATAAGTTGACATTTATTTGCAAAGTTACTTATAGTCAGTAGAGTGTCTGTTGGATGACCATCACAATAAAGAGTTAGCAGATATTAAGCAGAAAGTCTACTAATAGTCTAATGAGAGTTAATTGACATATAGTTACAGAGCTACTTATAGTCAACATAATGTTCAAAAGGGACCATAAATATGTGTTATTGGATTTGACACCCCAATAGACTCAAAGCTACTTGCTAGGATTTTTTTTTTTAATTTGCAGAAGTTTTGCGTTTAATGAGCAAATAGATTATTTCAACTCTAATCAGTATGTGTCTAATTATTTAGTTTGTGGCTAGTAGCCATGTGATAAGCTGGACAATGTACATCCAGCCAGTTATCACAAAATAAACCCCATTCAGGAGTCTGGGCCCTGAATCGTGATCACCCTGTCAGGTTTATTTTGCGATAACAATGGCTGGATGTACATTATCCCTTTCTTGCAGTGTTGGGCAGTAGCGTAGTGACGCTACTAGTTTAACTACATTTCTCAGTAGCATGGTGGTAGCGTCGCTGTTTTCTGAATCAAATAGTTTTTCAGAAGCAAAGCTCTTTTTTGATCAAGTAGTACGGTAAGCGTCCACACAAGCTACATTTTCCCCAAGCATTTCTAAAGCTCAAGCTCAAATCTTCTTCGTCTTCGTGTTTTACGGCGGTTGGCAACCATAGGGCCATTCCGCGATGCGGAAAACAGGAATGGAATCGCGGAATCCAGGCATAAAAATGGAATTTACCTACTATAACGGAATTTCACAGAATTTGTCAGATCTTGGATGAAAAGTAAGTCACTAAACTTAAATAAAATTGTGATATAGTAGCCTGACTTCATCATCGTCTTTTAAAATTAATGCGCTGTAGATTTCTTTTACAACCCAATCGCTCTTTTATAAAGTGATGATTACGTAACTGCAGATTATCTGTCCATCATCGTATAAAGCCCGCCCTGGCAATTTGATTGGCCCGACGATCTCTGAACCGATCATAATTACTCCTCAATGAATCGAGTCCAGACCGAACTTGCCGACCAAAAAATGTTGTGGGCGGGGTTCGGGCTGGCATCCAGGCTAGTGATATAGACTAGTGTCTGCGAATATTAAACTGCATAAAGACTATTTAAATAGGAATCATGCATGTTCTGCTTGTGTCTGTGAATGAATGGCGCAGACGCGCGGTTTCATTTACCACACACACACACACACTGAGGCATGCATGACGCTCGCAATGTTCCCTTTCGAGGGAACTCTACACTGCGTCGAGAATCGACTCTTTGGGGACGCTCCCTTAGCGTGCGCCTCTGAAGTATGAATGAAACTATTCCAATCCTGATTGGTGTTGCGTCATGACGTAACATGTGACGGCATAACCGGATGCATAAAAGCTACGCCGGAACAAACACAAACTAGCTTTCGCTCTTCAGCAAGCGCTCTGTGTTGAAAACTGTCTGTCTTATTTGGTGTTGTTTGTCTCAGAAAGTACTGTTATTATGGCCAGCGAACAATTTAAAGCTTGTGTGCACCCTTGCCCTCGTTTCATCACGGGTGGGGACACACATGCTTTATGTGTGAATTGTTTGGGATCGCAGCATGCACGGGCAGCTCTCGAGGGAGCTGCTTGTGTAGACTGTGAAGCACTTCCCATTAGAGTGCTGCGCTCCCGGCTGGCGTGCTTTGATGAGCACGGTCAGGCTCGCGTTCCCCATGGTTCTGGTCCCGCGTCCGTTGAGGCGGCGCGGCGATTGAGATCGTGGGGTTCGCAGCGGGATCTTGTTGATGAGATTGAGACTGCTGAGGCACCTTCTCACTCTTCATCGGAGGATCTCGTAGCCCCTGAGAGTGGTGCAGGAGCCCGCATCGCGGCTTCTCCTGCCCATGATCAGGTCCCAATGCTTGAGCTCTCTGCTTCCGAGGAAGTAGATGTGCTCAGTGTTGATGCGGATGACCGTGATCTAGGCGCGCCAGTTCACGGCCAAGGTTATGAGGAGCTGGTGGAGGTTGTGACTCGTGCTGTGGCCAGACTTAACATCAGCTGGCCACATGATGAGCAGGGAACGCAAGTGAGAAGCAAGCTTGATGAGCGTTTCCTGCAGCACAGATCACAACCTCAGCGCCGGGGTTTGCCGTTTTTCCCCGATCTCCACAAAGAGATCTCGAGATCGTGGGATAAACCGCACTCATCCCGTGTCTCCAATCCCAGTATGGTGGATTATAGTAATGTTATGGGGGCACGGGATATGGGTTATGGGAAGATGCCTAAAGTGGAAGAGGCTCTAGCGGGTTATCTTTCCCCTGAGTCGGCATCTTCCCTAAAAACCCCGGCGCTGCCTAGTAAGCCCTGCAGAGATACATCTGCATTAATAGGCAGGGCTTACATGGCGGCAGGTCGGGCTGGTTCATGTCTGCACTCTATGGCACTCTTGCAGGCATACCAGGCCGACCTCCTGAAAGATTTAGATGAGGGGGAGGGGCCAACTCCTGAGGATATTGCGGAGTTGAGGAGAGCCACAGATCTGTCTCTTCGGGCCACAAAAGAGACGGCCCGCGCCATTGGCCGCTCTATGGCAGCTATGGTGGTCACGGAGAGACATCTGTGGCTGAATCTATCCGGTATGAAAGAGAAGGATAGATCCTTTCTGCTGGATGCGCCGCTCTCGCCTTCTGGCCTGTTCGGCGACGCCGTTACATCGGTCGTCGACAGGTTTCAGGAGGCGAAGAAACAATCTGCGGCGTTCCAGCAGTACCTCCCCCGTAAGGCAAAATCTAAATCAAGTAGGGTGGGGCCAAAAGATCAGCCCCAGCCATCAGCCAGCTCCTCACACCGAGCAGAGCAGAGAGAGAGCGTTTCCTCTAGAGCCCCTCCTCCTGGAGCTTGGCAACAGAGGAAACACTCTCAAAAATCGAAGTCCTCCAACCAGAAAGGCGACCTGAGGGACGTCATTCAGGCTAGGAGGGCTTCGGGGAAGAGGTCCTAACCGAAGTGGTAGGACCTCTGAGGGCTGTCCCCTCCGCTGTAGGGCAACCGAGGTTGTTCTCGCAGCGGAGCCCTCTAGGAAACGATGTTTGTTGCCCGCCGTCAACGACGCTTCGGGCCGCATCTCTTTCCAGCGAAAATATTCTAATAAAGAAAAAGCATCAATTATGGTCACAAAAGCCGTATCGACTACACCCTGCCGGTATTCCGCTTCAGGGAGTCGAGAAAGATGCTCAAAAAACACCAGAGGCCAGTCTCGAGAGGCTGGTACCCCTAGTAGATTTTGTAGAGGCATGGTATCATCTTCCCAACATATCTGCATGGGTCCTGCATATAATAAAATCAGGGTACAGACTGCAGTTCGCGCGCTGCCCCCCCAGGTTTTCGGGGGTAGTGCAGACTACAGTGGTTCCAGAGCAGGCTCAGGTGATGGAACAAGAGGTGCAGACTCTGCTGCTAAAGGAAGCCATAGAACGTGTTCTTCCTTTGGACAGGGAGTCTGGGTTTTACAGCCGGTACTTTATAGTTCCAAAGAAGGATGGGGGGTTAAGGCCAATTTTAGATCTCAGGGTTTTGAACCGGTCTCTGAGGAGGTTCAGGTTCAAAATGTTAACCATTCCTGCAATCGTGAGTCAGATCAGATCCGAGGACTGGTTTGTCACGATAGATCTAAAAGACGCTTATTTTCACATCTCCATCCTTCCATGTCACAGGAGATACCTGAGGTTCGCTTTCGGGGGCGAAGCTTACCAATATCGGGTTCTTCCGTTCGGCCTAGCACTCTCTCCCCGCACATTCACCAAATGTATGGATGTAGCCCTTGCTCCACTGAGACTTCAAGGCATTCGTATATTGAATTATCTCGACGACTGGCTCATTCTGGCTCAGTCTCGGCAGATGGCAGTTCGGCATCGAGATGTCGTCCTTGGCCACATTCAGAAATTGGGGTTGAGACTCAATACAAAGAAGAGTGTGCTAGAACCATCCCAGTGCACGATGTTTTTGGGAGTCGTGTGGAACTCGATTACGATGCAGGCACGAATGTCTCCCGCGCGTATCGAGTCAATTCTGGCGATGGTATCCAGGTTAAAGCTAGGCCAAGCCATCACTGTAAAGCAATTTCAAAGACTGCTGGGCCTCATGGCAGCGGCATCCAACATCATTCCTTTGGGCCTTCTACACATGAGGCCCCTTCAGTGGTGGTTAAAAACCAAGGGGTTTTCTCCCAAGGGAAATCCGTTTCGTATGATCAGAGTAACGCGCAGATGCCTTCGTTCTCTACAAATATGGAAGAAACCTTGGTTCCTATCCCAAGGGCCAGTGTTGGGAGTGTCTTGTCGCCGGAAAACCGTTTCGACAGACGCCTCCCTCACTGGCTGGGGCGCGGTCATGGACGGCCGCTTTGCCAGGGGTCTGTGGCAGGACCATCATCATTCTTGGCATACAAATTGCCTGGAGATGATGGCTGTGTTCAGGGCTCTGAGGAGCTTCCTCCCAGACATCAAAGGTCACCATGTCTTAGTACGATCAGACAATACGTCAGTGGTAGCCTATCTGAACCGACAAGGGGGACTCAGATCGCGCCCTCTGTGCAGACTGGCGCATCAGATTATTCTTTGGTCCCAGGGGAAAATACTGTCTATCAGAGCAATGTATATTCCGGGGGTTCAGAATCAGGGAGCAGACATCCTGTCGAGGCAGGGGCTGAGGCCCGGGGAATGGAGACTTCACCCAGAGGTGGTGAAGTTAATATGGGAGAGGTTTGGACCGATGGAAGTGGACCTGTTTGCGTCTCGAGAGACGTCCCACTGTCCACTTTGGTTCTCCCTCTCACATCCAGCCCCACTGGGGTTGGATGCCATGGTACAGGCCTGGCCGAGGCTTCGCCTGTACGCATTTCCCCCGATCGTTCTGCTTCCGGGAGTCCTGGAGAGGGTCCGTCAAGAGGGCATCAGTTTACTTCTGGTTGCCCCGAGGTGGCCGACCCGAGTATGGTTTTCAGACATAATATCACTTCTGATAGCTCCGCCATGGCAGATTCCTCTGAGGAGGGATCTGTTGTCTCATTGCTTTGTCTTATAGTCATAACCCGAGACGTTTTCAGCCTATGGACATTAATTTACGAACTTCATCTACACAGAGTAAGTTCAGCAGCATTTTAGCTTGATTTGAGAAAAACTATCTTCATATCATAAATACACTAGGGGTGTCCCCGACTAAGGATTTTCATAGTCGAATCAGATTCGTCAAGTCCTGCCTATAGTCGACTAATAGTCGAATCATGTGTGTGGTGTGGGGGAGGGGAGGGGGCGGGGCTTTAACATTTTAAAGCCGCGATCTACAGAACATCACACAAAGATATAGAAGAAAATGTATAAAAACAGTTTGGATCAATAAAACTAAGAAATAACATAAATAACTGCAGAAAGGCCACACTGCAGATAGGATTTGCATTTCACATGCAAATCAAATTAAATCGGCTGAATTGCCTGTACGAGCATGCTCTATGTAGGCCTACAGCGCAACATCGATGCACTGAAAAATAATCAACAATTAAGAACACAATATACATTTATAATAAATAAAAATACAAAACGAAATAAGTCAGAATCAAGTCACAAGAAGCAGAACAAATGTGTGCAAAATGCCTAAAGTGCAGGGGAACAAATATTCAAAACACAAGTCACAAATAGTTAAATTAGATCACCCCGAGTGATCAATTAATAAAATAAAAATAAAGAAAAAGTCAAAAGTTGGCGTTGTAAATCATCCGTTGCTCCGCGATCGCGATCTGCACCCTGTCATCACACACACTGTTAGAAAG
Organism: Rhinichthys klamathensis goyatoka; assembly: GCF_029890125.1. Classification (NCBI taxonomy): domain Eukaryota; kingdom Metazoa; phylum Chordata; class Actinopteri; order Cypriniformes; family Leuciscidae; genus Rhinichthys; species Rhinichthys klamathensis. Next base: position 514,728 of record NW_026606592.1, on the reverse strand, counting down.
CTCTCTCTCTCTTGTACATTGTTGTCGGATCCAAATATGGTCATTATGGTTTCCTTTTTATCAGCAACCAATCGTGAAAGTAAAAGGGCGCAAATGCGCAATCTCATTGGCTGATGCTAAATCTTTAAAGCCCGTTTTCTCAAAATGACTGTTCTCTCATTCTCAAAGTCCGAAATCTCCAGTCCGGTAGCACCCATATACACCAAACTTTCCAGTCTTGTACCTAGTTATATTGTGAAGACATTTACAGAGGGATTTGTAAATATATTATTCCTAGCCCGATTTATATAACATTTTATTCCAAAAAACAGGGCAAAAATCTTTTTTTTAAGGCTATTGACAGTATATTCTAATTTATAGGATAACAAAAGTAGATATCCATAAATCCCTCTGTATTTTTTTTCCCATCTAATATGTGAACACAATGAAAAAATAATTTTGAACCTGGCTTTATCCAATACTCAGATTTCATTTTTTGAAATATATGTAAATTAGCACATATTTAAGTAGATAATGCCTAATTTGCATATTTAAACATTAAATTACAGAAAACTTGTAATACATTTTTTTCTCATCTTAATGTAGGTAATCAACTGGGAAAGTTTCATGGTGATATCTGCTAGTTAAAAAAATTACCCTATTCACCTGTAGTGTCTCGCCTTAAAATAACGAAAGTATGGCCAGGATTGTCAACTTTGTCTTTTTAACTGCAGAAACAATAAACGCTAAACTGGAGCCGCAGTCTTTTTAGCTAAACGTGTTCACAGTATCCAAAAATCAAATTAGAACCGGCTGAAATGTTTTGAAATCACTTGTAGCCTACCCATACCTGATCGAAAAAACAAAATCCAGTCTTTCATTAGGCCTGTGTCCGTTTGAGTCTTTTCAAATTGTGTGCGCGGATAAAATACATTCTAAAACGCTTAACGTGAAAAACGCTTAATTGCTTTGTCCTAAAACTGTTATATTAAAAGATCAAATTCTGTACACACCTTATTAATAAAGCATACTATATAGCCTACAGAAAAGCAGATGAGCCCAGAATATGAACGCAACGCGTTTTATTATAGGCTACATTAAGCATTTTCCTCCCATAGAAAACCGTTAAAGAAAAAGCTTTACGTGACTTTCTATAGGAGAAACGCGTTGCGTTCATTTTCTGGGTTCATCTGCTTATCTGCACATGGAATGGTTTCTTAAGGTGTGTAGCCTACTGTGTACATAGGCCTACATTAAGCACGTAAAAGTGCCATTTAAGCGTTTTAAAAGCTTTTTTCACGTTAAGCGTTTTAGAACGTCCCGAGGAAAACCAACCTGTTAACGTTGGCCGGCAGAAGTGCGATCATGGTTTTCCTGATGCTAAATCCAGCCTTGGAGAATATCCTTTCTGATGGTGTGCATCTTTAGATTTTCTTATCCCAGACATTTTTCAGACAAAGTGAAACTTAAATCTGTCACTGGGTGTTTGGATTTATTCACGCTGCACGCACGTTAAAAAATATTTATTAAAAGCTTCTTTCTTTGCACATTTTTATTGACAGCATTATCATAATAGGCTGTATATTAACGTATTGACAGAAAACCAGTAGTTCTATGTGAAATCAGACATTGAGCACACTCATATAGCCAAAATGACATAATCCTCGTTTAATAACACATCTGCGAAGATTCGACCGTGAGATTGGTAGTCGAATCAGGCTCCTCCTATCGAAGCATCGAATCTTCGACTATTCGGGGTGACCCCTAAAATACACAAAGGTCTACACGCCAACTCGTTAAAATAAAAGGTTGGTTTAACCTTTGAAGAAAGTTTTGCTTAAATCATTACATTTTAAATAATTGGATATTTCAATTTAAATAAACCATTACAATGGAATCAATAAAAAAAAAAAAAATAAAAAAAAAAATATATATATATATATAATAATCATAATAATCATAGTGCCCTAAAAATGTAATTTATTTTAAAATTGTACTACATTATTGTTTAATTGTATAAGTTTCATGATTTCAATTAATTAGACATGCTTTTTGATTACTAAAATGTAATTTAACCATTAAAATGAGAGTCCAAAAAAATGAAAAAATACAGAATACAGAAAAATTAAAACGGAAAAAAAATGAATCTGGAATGTGGGAAAAAATAAAACGGATTTCATAGGGCCATTTCATGCTTTCATACAACCAGCTTTTTGGTGCATTTCCACCACCTTCTGCTCCAGACGGTGACATCACGTACCAATATCAATCCTTGGGCTGACACGTGAGAAATTTACTCAATGGAAAGATGCACACACTCTCGACACCTGGTTTTGTTATAATTTTATATAGTTATATGGTTTTATATTATGGTTTTGTTGTTTGTTTTTTGTTGCCAAATTCATTTGGAACAGTTTTTGTATTTTGCATTGTATTCTCTTCCGGTTCTGTTGTCAATCTGCGTTCAGTGATGCTGATGATGTAAGACGCTGCTGACGTGTATCTGGTGTGTCCGTGTATTTGGGTTCAAATAAATATGGCTGGGCAAAAAAATGCAAGTCTTCCTCTGTGTTGAAATCCTTAGACATGTTTGCGAAGATTGTTTTGTTTACAGCGTGCGTCTCCCTCAGACTGTAAACGAAGCTCGGGCGCACCAGATAACAGGTCAGCAGTGTCTTACGTCAGCAGCGTCACTGAACGCGGCTTGACAACAGAACCGGAAGAGAATACAATGCTGAATAAAGTCGTAGTTTTTGTTATTTTTGGACCAAAATGTATTTTCGATGCTTCAAAACATTCTAACTAACCCACTGATGTCACATGGACTACTTTGATGATGTTTTTCTAACCTTTCTGGACAAGGACAGTATACCGTACATACATTTTCAATGGAGGGACAGAAAACTCTTGGACTAAATCTAAAATATCTTAAACTGTGTTCTGAAGATGAACGGAGGCCTTACGGGCTTGGAATGACATGAGGGTGAGTCATTAATGACATAATTTTCATTTTTGGGTGAACTAACCCTTTAATGTAGAGTTACTGCTAGCTTAGCTCACTACATTTTCCAAGTAGCTTGCCCAACACTGCTTACTTGTTTCCCCAGTAACCTGCAGCAGTTCAGTACTGGTTTTCTCATTATGTTTTTCACTTACAGATCATATTTCACACCTGTTTCCATGTAGAGTTCAGTTTATAAATTCATAAAACAGATTTAACTTGTGCGCAGTGGTGCTTAATACAATCTTGAAATAGTTTAATGAATGATATATGCTTAACGTAATTTAATGATGTTACCTTGTTGCTGCTGTGCTGTATGAAACTATAACTTCACAAAACTCCAATTCTGAACTCATGGGTTAAAGCTGCTGTCCGTAACTTTTTTAAGTTAAAAATAATCCAAAATAATTATATTAAAAAAAACATATTCTGCCAGTGGTCAAAACTATCTGCTTGCCATAGCTAGATTCAAAACGGTTAGCTTGTAATAATGATTTTAATTCCAGTGGTACTGGTGGGTTTCCGCGGGAAATTCGAGCATGTCTTTGCGTCATTACGTCACACCCGTACACATAAAGAAGGAGTTTCGGCTAGCCGGCTATACTGCGCGTGACGAGATGTTTAGATGTATAGGCTTTTCTCGCAGCACTTTACATAATTAAACTTATGGCATCCAGAAAGATCCAAACAACAATCATCAGTGTCAACTGGAGATTCAGCAGTTATAAAACCCAAAAGACTTCGTACTTCGGATTTAAGGTGGCTAGAGAAAGAGAAAGAAACCGTCTCATGCGAACACAAGGATTTAAACATCGGCGGGGCTTTTGAAAAGCGTGTGAACTCCGTGTTTTGAAGGGGTTCAAAACGGAAGAAGAGACGGCCTTTTTCTGCTGAACAAGTAAGACATTTCAATAGTTCAATCGTGTAACAGTACGTTTTCTTAATTCACACAGTTATGGAGTTTCCTTTGTTGTGCCTTTCTCGTTTTGCTATTATGGAGAATATGAATTCTGAACTACACAGGTAACCATAAAACACATTAAATTTAACATTAGTCACGCAATGCTGATGTTGTTAACATGAACAATTTGAGAACAAAGTAGACTATAATTTGCACGGTTGCTGTAAATCGCGTTGATTAAATCTAACGAAGCTTATCATGTCGAATGCTTTCCCCCCCCTTAGTTGGTCTGAACAAAAATGGATTTTACTTACTTGTTCAGAAGACATTTTCTTATGAAAATTCTTATGTTGGTCAAACTTTCAAAAAGTGAATCTGTGATTCTGTATGACAGTATCCACACAGCGCGGTGACTGACAGCAGCACTCGCCTCAAAGCACTGTGTTTATCCGCGCTGTTTCATGCCGATTTACAACCCACGTAAAGATGATAATTCCGCGAATCACTGCAGTTACAGATTTCGAACAGAGAGATGGCGGCAAAGAGGAAAAGCTACGGACTGCAGCTTTAAGGTTTATGTACTTTCAATAAATTAAATATTAATTCATCTCTGTAAATAATGAAGTCTAATTAACAGAGGACCTGAAAGGCAATGTAAAGAAGCTATCTCTGGGAAAAACGTCTTTGATTACAGGATTAAAAATGAACAAATATACCCTATAATGACTTAATCACACAGCCTTGAAAGCATTGCAGTCACATTTATTTTTGTACAGGAATATATTAACACACTGGCCTGCTACTTCAACCTTGATTTTAAAAAGGAACAGAATGATGTTTGTCAAAGGCAGTCACAAAGAAAGACCTATTTAACCACAGCTACAGCATTACGGCGTTTGGACTAGTTAAAAGAGGATTGAAGCTTGAACATGCAGTGATTTTTTTTTAATATTCAGATCTTAGATTGTGTTCAAGCAGTAGGAGCTATAAATACTTCAATAAAAGGTTATCAGATGCCTCATACTATGAGAACTAAGAGTTCTAAAATAGAAAAGCAAAATGTTGTGCTTAAAAAAGAATGACTTTGGAGCTATCTACAGATCAAATATCTTTTAAAAAATGCTGATGTGATGTCCAAATATAAAGGCTGAGATTAAAGAGAGCTATCTGGTACATTTTCTGAAACTTTGTCCTGTTGACATATCTCAACATCAAGCTGTTTATTTAATCTAAAATAATCTATTTTGTTACCTGCAGAGGGTAAAATTGAAACTTGACAGCCAGAGGGATTCATGTCAATACAGGACTTTTCATAGTCCTGTGAAATGTCTGTTGTGTAAACATCGACTGTAATTTCGCCAAGTAGGATGTTTCGAGATCAATATGTTTTGTCAGTCATGGAACAACATTCCTGCCCAATAAACACTGTCTTGATCTGTACCATTAATCTAAAGTTTTGCTAAAATAAAAGGGAAAAGATCAGTTTAAAATGTTTTTGTTCAAATTCCAACCCTACACCAAATTATATTCCTAATTCCCAGCCAACATTTCATGGTGGAGCAAATGTAGGCACAATATGGGCTTGAGGTATAGGCCCTGCATTAGTTTATATGGCTTCCATGTCGGCCCTATCTTAGCCCCAGTATGGGCTAATTCATGTAGGGCCGACATAGAACCCATGGACAAAACCATGTAGGGCACATACCTCATGCTCATATCATGCCTACACTGGCATCACCATGAAATGTTGGCTGGGATATCTCCAATCTCCAACCATAAATACATTCCATTATTCGATGCTCATAAGGTGATATAAAAAATATATATATATATATATATATATTAATCTGAATTTAAGTGCTGTCTATTGCCTTTGCCAAATTGAAAGTTTGAAATTGCGACTCTCCAAGATAAGTGGAACACAGAATAAACCTTAACCTAAAATCTAATCTTGAATGAAAATGTATAATCTTGACTGATTTATCATTCCATTAAGTTTATTAAGGTATATGTCCAGCTTGCATAAATCAGGGTATGTGTCAGTGTAATATGGGGAGCAGATTAAGTAAAGACATTAGATGGGTAGAATAATATCGTGGGAGACTGAAAGAAAGAAATATGTCAACTTTGAAGGTCTCAGAGATAGTTTTGTCAACAGTACACGTATGTCCAGGCACCCAGGAGATGTTCTGTCCCTGGCTCACTACTCTTCTTTTGAACAACTCACAAATGGACAGCACACCCTCTGTACATGATGCAGTACCACAAATTGCAACAGAAGTCATTTGAACCTTTCCTATCAACCACTCCCTTTAGAAAAGACAGGCAGCAACAGAAGGCCTATAACAGCCAGAACACGCTGGCACAACGTGATTTGCACAGATATTACATATTCTTGGAACAACAATACTGCATTAAACAATCATAGTCTGGAATCTAAAATCAGAAGGCTGTGATTGGCTGGAAGGTAGAATAAAACAAGGTCACACTTTATTTCGATGGCCCACTTTAGACATTCTACTAACTATAAGTAGCTTGTCAACCACGTCAACTAACTCTCATCAGAGTATTAGTAGACTGTAGTAGACTGTTAGTAGACTGTTAGGTTAGGGTTCAGGTTAGTACAATAAGTTGACATGTAATTGCAAAGTTACTCATAGTCAGTAGAATGTCTGTTAGGGGAGCATCAAAATAAAGTGTTAGCTGATATTAAGCAGAAAGTCTGGTGATATCTAATGAGAGTTAGTTGACATGTATTTGCAAAATTACTTATAGTTAGTAGAATGTCTAAAGAGGACAATCGAAACAGTGTTACCTAAAACAATTTCTAAGGCAGCATCCTTTGTGGAGATGACAATCCCAGAATGCACTCTATGACAAGATAAATCTTGCATTTTAAACAGTTTTTAAATGTATTGATTAAAAACAGTCCATAGCCTCATAAAAAAAATGTTTATAAAAATATTTCATCCAATATTTGCAATGCATTTATTGTGCTTATTCAAGCATCATGAAATTAGTTTACTTGTATTAATGCCAAACTCAGTTGGGTCTCATTTGAGGAGGGCAGTGTAAAGCATTTGAATTCAGCCACCTTTGAGGTTCCATTTCCATTGAAGATGCTGCCTCAGAAGGTAGCTGCCTATTTAAACAACAGACAACAAGACAGCTCACTAGTGTTTGGAACTGGGCTTCTGTCATAAGCTTACTAGATCCTATTTAAAGATCAAAGACTTGTATTATTCTGCTTTATTCAGTGGCGGACCCCATCATAGCCGCCCCTTAACTACAGCAGCTGTCACAGAATCCTAAATGCCATTCAAGTAAATTCACAAAATAACATCCAACCAAATGTGCCACTGTTACTGATCTCTCAGTAGAAACATATCCATGCAAGATTTGAACTTATGTCCTCTTGCACTTAGGACAAGTATTGTTCTTTGAGCCATCAGCTCATGCTCTTGCTTTAGACTGAAATGCTGGAATCACGTTTAACAACTTTATATGATTACGTATTTCCCATCTGAAATCATTCTAAACGATCTAAAATACCTAAATATCTATGTTGGGAGTAATTAAATGGTTAGCGGTGACACTTTCATATCTGTCTGTTTAACTTATTTGTCAGTCTATTTTTCTGTTTTATGTCAGTCTGTTTTTCTGTCATCCATCCATCCGTCCAATCCAAAAAAACACCCTCCATCCAAATTGCAGGATCTAATCTGTATTTTGTTCATATTTGCAGACAAAGGGATGCAGCATCAAAGGCTAATCTAATAAAAATCACTCAGTTCCCACGAGCAAAGGAGATTACAGACAGCTGGCTATTGTTTTATGGCATAATCCATATGCATGAGAAAGTCATACTCTTGCTCTTGGCAGTGATGGGCATCCTGCCAGCACGAGCAACTGATTCCAGTGCAGATCCCACAGAGCTTGTTAAGACCAATGTGTGATGTTAACGGATGTGTATGACCTCAGATCAGTGGAGGAGTGTACTTCAGATGCTGAGATAATGACAGTGAAGGTGTGCCAGCCTGTCAGGTCATTTGTACAGTCATTATGGAGGGATGCAACAAAAGTGACAGCTTTTGTAGGGCATAATGAATCCGTTTTCACTCAAGTTTTCCTCCAGGCAGAGACAAAAGAGAATTCATATATATATATATATATATATATATTAAGTACTAATAGCCTATATGTAATTATATTTCAGGATTTGCTGTATGACAAGTAAATATAAAACTGAAATATGTAATATGACAGAGGATACAACAATGTCACCCTTCAGACACCATTTGGAAAATCAGGATAAATCTTTAGCTAACGCATTTATAGGATCATATGTGTCACAACAGTCTGGGTAAATTTGCTTTGACATAAATTTGTTCTGACTTGCTGTATGGAAACTTAATATGAACATCCAATGGCAAGATGGATTTCTCCATAAAGGGCTTTGATTTTATGGTCACATGTAGGGCTGTGAATCTTTGGGTTAGATATTTATACAATTCATGAATGCAAATTCTGATTTGATTCCATTCTGGTTAATGATTCGATTAGTATTCAAGTTCTGTAGAAACTGTATAACCAAATGTAAAAAAAACACTGCATATTCTTCACTGTATAAATTAAACTTGATCTACTTCAGCTACCAAAGTTATTCAGTCAAGAGAAGTGATTGTCTTTTTCTTTTGTCATTTAAGTAACACAAATTACATAGAAAGCAGTAGATATATTAGGCTGCTGTTACTTTAAGACATGTGTCAAACTCTACTCCTGGAGGGCCACTGTCTTGCAGAGTTTGGCTCCAACTCTAAAACACCTGCATGGAAGTAGCTAGGGCTGTGTCTGAAATCGCCTCCTATGCTCTTAATTAAGGTGCTGTTTGAAGGGACAGTCATTTGTAGTGGTGTCCGAAACCATAGTGGACGTTATCGAGTGCATTCATTCAATCTCACAATGAACCGCAATAACGAATGTACAAACGATGTATTCACTCACTTGTTTTAATTCACTCCTTCAAGTGGACTATATTAGTGGAGTAATGTAGGGAATAGTGAATGAAGGTAAGGGGGTGATTTCAAACACAGCCTATTCCTGAAGACCTTGATAACCTGGTTCAGGTGTGTAATTAGGGTTTGTGCTAAACACTTCGGGACAGTGGCCCTCCAGGAACTGAGCTTGACACCCCTGCTTTAAGACCTAATGCACATTTGCCAACATAAACAACTGTGTTAACGCAAATACGCGAATGTTAACTGGCCATACAATGAGTTGGCAGCTTTATAAGTGGCTGGATTGACATTAATCAAAAATCCATATTTCGAGATTGACGCAAATGCACAGCAGGTTTTGTAACGATGCATCAAGAAAACAAGTGAATCGCTATACACTCCTAGTCAAATGACAACTAGTTACCAGAGGTGGGACAACTTACCTACAGGCTCGTCTTACCCCAGTGACCACTCTGTGCTAGAATTATGGTAATAACAGCACAAACCTGATGGATGAAGACCTGGGCTCCACGTGGGCTCAAAAGCAGGATAGCTCTTCTGAGAGTGTCCCTGTAGCGGTTGAGTTCCTCTGTGCGCATGGAGGTGAACAAACTGGAAAACACGCCGCTGATGTTCCTATCCACTCGCTGCAGAGATACATCCAAACCTTGTCTTGATGTCTGGTCCAGAAAGACCTGCAGTCCACGGATATCTGCAAGGCATAGTCATGTAGAGATTTTAAAAAGTGTTCAAGCCTGTCAAAATGAGTTATTTCTGGCTAATTGGTAATCTTTAAAAGTACATATTAAAAAATAATAATACAATATGATATGGACAAATTAAGTACGGTAGCCCTCAAATTGTCATGAGAAAGAATCTCTATTCACAGGTTTCCATCTGTCACTAATATTCAGAGATGTATAATTTAAAATGAACCAAAAATATGAAGTCATCTTCAGAGGATGATACTCATGAAAGCCAATCTTCATATTGATGTAAGACCTCAGAGATGATCTGTAATGGGTAAGTAATTAAAGAACTATTCCGTTCTGCTTTAAATAATTTCAGGAAGTATTTAAACGCTTTGTGCCTGGGTATTGTGCCTCACCCTGGGAAGCAAATTGCCCATCACACCCTCTCAGCGGCAACTAATTGACAGAAAGAAAAGCTTTTATGTGGGTAAATGAATGGCAGCCTCAGAAAGAATCAGCAGAAAGCCAAAATTGAAACACCTGTCATTTAAAGTTCTTCAAATCCCTGAACCTTATGTGTTAATTTATTTAATATTTTGGTGAATTTGATTATTTTTGCTACCGATAAGAGTGTAGTACTCCCAGCACTGTTTAAAGATTTTTAATATCTAAAACCATTTCACACAATTTTGCAGAAAAAAAAAAATCTGTTACGTTTCAAAGCCTGATTCACATACTGTATAAAGCCCTAATATACTAATACAGAGATGTAAACATACATTAAAAATGATGAGCTCTCTGCAGTATCACATTATTTGACTGATTAATGTTGTAATCCATTTAAATTATAATGTGGGAGGTTCCTACTCAATGCCACTGACTTCACAATCAACAGATTGGATCGTTTACCATGTTTAATATACCTGTATATGCAAAGATATGCTGAAGAGGTTTTATCATGTAATTTAGGATCTTTCAAGCAAATGCACTGATGTAATATAATTAATTCTGCACATATGGCGGAATGGCCAAATTGTTTTTTTATTTTTATTTTTTTATTATTACAGTTAAAATCATATAGAGCACTGTTTTCTAAGTCATATGATAAAGTGACGAGCAGTTCGAAATTTAAGTGGTACATTCACTAAAAATCTTTCCCTCCAATGGAGCTTGCGAATTTAATCATGTTTTGGTCTATTTAGGTGGAACGTTATGTTCCAGCAAGATTTATGATGTTGAACGTCATTATATCTGCAGTGTTTTATCATTGACATAAAAACAGTTCTATTTACAAATAATTTACACTTACAAAATCTGTCAGATGAATACAGTGCATGTGGCCTACTTTTTATGGTGCATTTTGTCCTTCTGAGCTGAACAGTCCTGGATTGAGTTAAATGGACTTTTATGATTTTGTCTCAAAAGCTTGAATTTTAACATCTTAAGTGTTAGCAATGCAAATAAAAACTGCCATCTGGACATCAACAAAGATGTTTATGGTACAATTGTTTCTAGACAGTTTGCAGTTAAGTCTGCACAACAAACGGTTTCCTTCATTACACTGCATGCAGCAATATTTGTGCATTGAGAAGGGGATGGATTTGACAAGCAACCATTTCAGTATACCAGCTGTTGAAATCCCAGTGAAATTTAACAAAGACACTCATGGGAAAATTATAACAAGCAGGATAAGAGATAATCAAAGAGCTGAACCACAGAACAAATCCCAGAAAACATGGTCTCCAGAGGATCATTCTCAGAGGAGAGGACTTCCTCATTCCACTCTTTTTCATTTCAATTCATATACAATATATATATATATATATATATATATATATATATATATATATATATATATATATATATATATAATAGCTATTTTGATGCAATTGTCCGTGTTGACAACAGCCTCCACTAGTGTTGTGCTGAGGGCAGTGTGAGTCATCATGAGTAGTGCCACAATGCACGCACACACACACACACACACACACACACACACACACACACAACACACACCCTGAGAGAGAGGGAGCTCTCAGCATTGAAACAAAGGGCTGCATGATATAAACTGACGACATAGGAGCACATAAACGTGAACACAATAAAGAAACAGCCAACTGAAGTGCATGTGACGCATATGGGTGCACTTCTCTATAGAGTTATATTTGTGCCACAAGATTTGTGTGGCAAGATCATATACTGAGCACACAAAAGAGGATTTTGCATGCGCACAAACTCTACTTTTGAGGAAAAATGATAATGAATGATCATTGTAATGATCTTGCAAAGAAGAAATTATTTTCAAGGAAAATCAATTTTGCAACCAAACAGTTAAATGTGTGCAGTCATCTTTTCCCTGTGAAGGTTTCACTTGCTCAATGCCCTGATACCTGCCATCTGTGCTTTCTAAAATGTAACTGCTCATTTGTTTAACAAAGCTCAATTAATTATACATTATGCCGTTATTCCAGCAAGTCAGAGATGAGGCAGATAAAATGGGTGCTTCCAAACCAGCATTTAAAATATGATGTTGCGCATACAGAATTGTGGCACAAACATAATTCCACTCTTCTCCAGCTTCTCAAATCACTCACTGCATTTACAGTTCCCACCATTGTGACAGATGAGATGAGTGACTTATAGGGGTGTTAAAGGGATACTTCAGGATTTAGCATTAAGCTTTGTATCAGTAGAAAACCTGTAGTATTTTCGAATTACCATGCTTTCCTCTCTCATATCCCCCTGAGATGAGAGATTTATGTATTTTTTGTCTGGAAAAAAATCCTCAGATGACGCAAAAATCGTCATTTTGCGTCATCTGAGGGCTTTTTGGCCAGAGGCTAAAAACTACAGCCAGTAGAAGGAGCTTTTCCGCATGTTTTCAACCCGCCCAGAGATCTCACTCATAGAATGTACAAAATACTGTCAGCCATCTTTTATTTGGAAGCTAAGCTAACAGGCTCTTGTTCTGTGGCGAAAGCTGAGTAGTAGGGGTTACCATACATCCTCTTTTTCCCGGACATGTCCGGCCATGGAGATCGTCCAAAATTCCGGGATTCAGCTTTTGCTTTCTGCAGTTGCCATTCAATGTTTACATGCACACCTTTTGTTTCAATCTAACTGAATTCATTCCGATTGGTGAATCTGAATGTCGTGTTTACATGAACGCTAAACAAGTGATCGGTAGCATTGCTAAGAAAATTCCCGCTCCTCCGTGAGAGATACGAGACCGGTGCGTCTCACAGGTGTCGCTCATCAGTAATCACGCCACCGGCCTTGTGCCGTTCTCCCGCGGCCCTAGCCTCGTCCAGCGCGACACAGTAAACATGATGAATGGCGACTGTAGAATGCAAAAGCCGAATCCTGGACATTTTGGGCGATCACAAAATCCCGGGCAGACTCGTCACGAAGACTCACTAGTAGCCTAGCCTTGTTGTTTAACTGCGCTCTCTTACCAGTAGGCATGGCTTGGGAGTGGCCTCCTAGGGCAGCGAAGCAAGTGCATTCTGGGAGTTGTTGTCTTTCATGCCCATAGGCCAAAAATACATTTTCTGGCTTTTCTCAGTCTAGAAGCCTCCAAATTCAAAAATAATTTCACATGTCTACTACATAAATTACCCATTTTAAATACACATTCATCTTTCCAGAGATGAAGTATCCCTTTAATGTTTATTGATTTGATCATTCTTGAATCCATTCCATTATGATTGTGTGTTAAGGCACATTTAAAGATTTCCAAATATTTCAGAATATGTATAATTCACAATTGGGGAAGAAAACAGCAACAATTAACATTTGTTGTTACTAAAGCTGCAGAAATTTGAATTCAGCATGAACTTTCATAAATTAAATTGTATATTTGTTTTCTCAATCTCCCCTGGCCTCTATAACCTATTGGAAATTGTTACAGTAATCATACCGTAAAACTTCAAATAATAGCCGAGTCCCAAATAGACACCTATCTCTTTTACACGCCTGGTGTGGCGACAGGTTTGGGTAAATAAAGGCCGGTCTCAAATAGAGGCCGGGTCTGTTTTTAGTTTCGGGTTGTATTTAATCTTCTAAAACGCGTCAGATCGTCCGCTTTTTGGCGGCCGCCAAAGCAAATTTGTGTCCCGCCACACTAAAGCTTTTTTTGATCGGTGAGTGATGTAGCTTGACAGGGCGCAAACGAGCAGAGAGAGAGAGAGAGAGAGAGAGAGGGAAAGAGAGAGAGAGAGAGAGAGAGAGAGAGAGAGAGAGAGCCCAGGCCGCGCGCGCGCACTCACGTCTTCAACACGAGCGCTGTCTTGCTCTCTTTCCCTCGCGCATATTAATCAAAATCAATGGACACGATAGTAAAAGGTCGCAGTTTCACGTGGATCATTTGGAGATTTTTAGAGATTAGAGACTCTAATGAACTATATCTCAATACTAAATTATAAAGGCCGGTCTCATATAGACGCCTGTCTCAAATACAAGCCGGTGCAGTTCGACGATTTGGGAAAATAAAAGCCCGGGCTATTATTTGAAGTTTTACGGTAATTTATTATTTTATTTTTTTACACATAATTGAGGCATTGAATTTTAATTATCGGATCAATCCTTTTTAAACCCCTGAACTTGGCCTAATTTTGATTGTGAAAGGGCTATAATATAAACATGTTAACAATACAAATCATCATTTGCTACTCAAGACCAGATTGGATATCGCATGGTCTTGGTCTTGTTATGGAGTCGGGACCAATTGGAATCGGATGGAAGTGTGAAATCTGACTTATTCCTTAGACCAGTTGAGTCCCTTAAAAAGATCCAATAATTATTAGGGCTAAAATTGGCAATATGTCATAATTATTGAATGTATTTTTGAATAAATTGGTAATGAAAACACTTGACCCTCATCTGGTCTCGGTCTTGAACCAAACTTAACCTACTCAGGTCTCGAATGAGCTGGTTTTGACAAACATCTTAGAAGCAGTCACATGGACTGTGACTCAAAAGTTCCAACATGCATTGCATCGTATCGAGTATGGTGCTAGCAACACCAAAGTCATAGGTCAATTCCCAGGGAACACAAATACTGATAAAATATACCCTGAAAGCACTGTAAGTCACTTTGGATAAAAGCATCTGTCAAATAAATAGGTGACACTTTACTGTGAGCGTTCAAAGCCTAAGGTTCCCCAAACATGAAAAGGACATTTTGTGTCATTTGTTGCCAGAGGGTCTAGTGTACAGGGAATTGCGAATAGGCGGGGAGCTTACTAAACTTTACCAGCATAGCAAAACACAGTGGCTAGTGCGGGGAAGAACAGAAGATGAATCCAAAAGGGGAGGCGTTCAGTTTCCACTCTGGGGATGCTATGGGTTTGACTGCCGGAGGCCGTTTTTCCATGCAACTCTCGTGATTTATAAATGAGAGACTCATTATGTAGCTTGACAAGAAATTGCAAAGACCTCATTCTCAATAAAGAGAATCTGTCATCATGTAGCTACTATTGGCTTATATTTGGTTCTTACACAGCAAGGAGTTGATTGGGTAACACTTTAGAATACTGTTCCGGCATTAATGAATAACTACACAGGAACAAATGAGTAACGCAATGTTAATATTCTAGTAATAAACTATTATTAACTAACAAGAAACTCTGATTAACAAATTAGTAAGTAGTCGCGTTTCAAACTTTTGTTTCCTTCTGAAGGATTTGGTAATACTTGAGTACTAGTGGGTTACCATGATCTTCACTTTAGAATGAATTATACATTATGCATTATTCACATTAATGATGAGCCTGTAGTAGTTATTAGTTGAAAAAAAAAGTAGTTATTGATTAGCTAATGGTGAACTACCGCATTCAACTGAGAGCTATTACTTACTAATTCGTTAACCTGTGTAGTTATTCATTAATGACGGAACAGTATTCTAAAGTGTTACTTTTGATTGTTATAATACGGTAACTATGCTGATAAAAAAGAACATTAAAATAAAGTGGAAGAGACCTGTTTTGGCAGCAATATTGAGCTCACAAGTTACAATGTATGCAAGTGAATGTTGCACAGATAATTGTCCTTATGTTCTCACTCAAAAGGTTGTTAAGATATAATATCTGTATTTTAGTTTTTGAGTATAAGTATTTGGAGTAGTTTTTGAGCATCAAAATGTATTGAACAGTTTGTTTCTGTTCAGATTAATAGAGCACACATCAGAACTGACATTTTTCCTCAAATCAAGACTGACCGTTTTTGATAAGTTTTCTTTCTGCTATTCAAAATATTTAGTTACGTTATTTGTATTGTGTTATTGTATTATGATAATAGATGTACTGGGAGCTTGAAGAATGTCAGCAGAGGAAATTAAGCTGCATCTCATTAATATTTGGTGTACTAAAAGCAAGGCTTAAGTTTAAATTGCAGAGACATGTAGTTCTATGTTGGACAAGCTGTCCGGACCATCTGGCTGAGAGAGAGCAGTCTGGGGGACACATGTAGTCTCGCTGTGATGTCATCTGTCTGTCTTTGATGCCAGTAAGGTAGACAGTTTTGGGTTTACTTGGCCAGTATAACATCTGTCGGTCCACAATGAATGAGTAAGAGTAAAAACCTTGGCTGATTTTATTATTTTGGATTAAAAGATGTGGACATTTGATGAGGAAACAGATTGTGCTAAAAATGTCTCTTCAGATGAAAGGACGGGGCTATGGTGTTTGAAATCCCTATTATTATCCTAAAAGCAAAGTTACTAGATCTCATCTCAGCTGGAATTGTGGGTCATGACGTCATGACATTGTCCTGAAGAGTTTAGCTCCAACAGCACCCTTCTACTGTTCAGCACCCTTCTACTGTCGTTATCCTGAAGACATTGATTAGCTTGTTCAAGTTTGTTTGATTAGGGTTGGAGCTGAACTCTACAGGACTGTGGCCCTCCAGGACCGAGTTTGCCCATCCCTAGATAGTTGGATTAAAGTGTGGTCACACTAAACTTTGCATTGCATTCACTATTTGTACAGATGTAAGTGTAGGAAAGCAAGAACACAGACATACAATGCTGAAGTTTCATCATTTGCTGCTTATCTAGCCATTTCTGACCTGTAAATTTGTGCAGTGAAAAGACTATTGATCAATAGAAGATCTAAATGTCACAGATTGACCTCATGACTGGATAAAGAGAATACAAACTTCAAAGCTCCGTGGTTTGCTGTGTTGTGGGGATGTGGAATCGATAGTATATTGTTACATTTTATATTACTTGCTATTATTTATTAAAAACAGAAGCATAACCCCGGAGTGTTTCATCATATCGTGTTTCCCGATAAGTCTGCAATAATTTTGAATGCTTAAAATCTAGTGTGATTTATAGTCCCATATAGGCCCAGAGTGAATTAGGTGCATAAAGGCAGGGCTAGAATGGCAGGGTTCAACTGCTGCCATTTTCCTCAAGTGTAGACATTTTTCTCACTAATGATCTGTATGTACCTCCAAATGCCTGCAAACATGACCAAAGGGAACAGCGATACATAACATAAGCTCATTGGGAAAAAAACAGGTCTTTACCTACTATTTTTGTGTGGTTCTATTATTGTAACGTGGTGCGGTTGAGGTAGAGATGAAGCAGGATCCAAATGCAGCACACGCTTTATTTAACAAACTAAACTGGATACAGGACTCGGGAACAGGATACAAGAACAACCAACATACACGTAAACATTAAACAAGAACTCACAAAGACAAGGCTGAAACACAGGGCTTAAATAATCAGGGACACACGAGCTAGATAGGATAACAAGGGGGCGTGGTAACTGGGAAACACCTGGGAAAACTAATGACAAGACAGGGAACCACTAAACATGACAGGACACAAAACCACATCACGACATAACCCCCCCCCCCCCCCCTTAAGGGCGGCTCCTGAAGCCCAAGAAAACAAACAAAAAACTCCAGGAGGGCGGTCTTGGGGGAGGGATGGGGGGCCAGGCCCATGCAGGGGAACGGGACCTGGACCTAGGCAAGGCGGGCCTGGGCCGCAGAGCGTGGGCGGACCAGACTGGGCCGGTGACCAGGGCGGAGCAGGACGAGGCGAAGGCCAGGGCAGAGCAGGACGAGGCGAAGGCCAGGGCGGGGCACGCTTGGCAGGAGACCAGGGCGGAGCACACTTGGCAGGAGACGAGGGCATAGGAGGCTCAGGAGGAGATAGCGCCGACAAGGTCCGTGTCAGCGCTGCCTCCATGACCCTCTCGTGGGACCTCCTACTGCCCCCCCCCCAAAAAAAAATACTTGGGAGAACCTAGGGGGACAACCTCCGGGCTGGCAACGGACTCTGGGACAGTCTCATGGAGCTTGAGAGACATTGGCAGGGCGAAGAGCAGAGACGGGACCGGCAGGGCGAGGCGCAGAGGCGGGGCCGGCAGGGCGAGGAGTCTGGGAACGCCCACCGGAGCCTGGCGAACCAAACGAGTCCTCCTTCTCCTGGGATGGCGAGTCACTGGGCTTGATACTCTCACTTGGCTAGATTCGGCACTTGACTCACTTGTCTCGGCATTTGACTCACTTGACTTGGCACTTGACTCACTCGATTCACTTGACACGGCACTTGATTCACTTGACTCACTTGATTCGGCACTCGGCTCACTTGACTCGGCACTCGGCTCACTTGACTCGGCACTCGGCTCACTTGACTCGGGACTCGACTCACTTGACTCGGGACTTGACTCACTTGACTCGGGACTTGACTCGTGAACCGCGGGTTCGGCAGGGCAGACGTTAGTTCGCGGGCTCGGAAGACAGAAACTCAGGCATGTCGGTCTCGGCGGGAAGAAGCTCAGGCATGTCATGAAAAGCAGGCTCGACTTGGCTCACGTGAAGCGCGGGTTCAGCTGGACAGACGTGAGATGCAGGCTTGTGGAGCGCGGGCGCGACCGGGTAGGACGGGAACGTGGATATGGAGCCGTCCACGAAGCAAGCCTCCGCAATGTACCGGTCCAGAGTCCAATCGGTAATGTCACTCGGCATCCATCGAGCGATTCGGTAATCCAGCCCGCTCCGAAACAGGCCTATGAGCTGGATTTCATCGAGCGTTCCTAGATGGCAAATGGAGAGGAAGTCATTAGCGTAGCTTCGGACGGACTGGTTCTCTTGAAACATTACCGAGAGATATTCTCTCAGGGCCCGGTTGCTGACGACTATGGGAGAGACTGCTGGAGCGACTGCTGGATCCATTTTGCGTTGAGTTCTTCTGTAACGTGGTGCGGTTGAGGCAGAGATGACGCAGGATCCAAATGCAGCACCTGCTTTATTTAACAAACTAAACTTGGATACAGGACTCGGGAACAGGATACAAGAACAACCAACATACACGTAAACATTAAACAAGAACTCACAAAGACAAAGCTGAAACACAGGGCTTAAATAATCAGGGACACACGAGCTAGATAGGATAACAAGGGGGCGTGGTAAATGGGAAACACCTGGGAAAACTAATGACAAGACAGGGAACCACTAAACATGACAGGACACAAAACCACATCACGACAATTTGTGTGGTCCTACTATTATTTGTAAACTAATAAATGTTTGACGGTTACATCACATAACCAGCTCCATATGGCTTTTTCTATGTAGTAAACTTGTTCAGTAGCTCACCTGATATAAAATTGCACTTTTACTGCGGCCATACTTGGGTATGTTTCAGTCCCATGAAATACAAGCTATGATAAAATAACTCAAATGCCTGTAAACAAACTAAAATTGCATGTTTTTTTTTTTTTTTTTTTCATGTTTGCATTTGTTAACCCTATCAGTTGGTTTAGGGTAGGGTTTAGTGTAGGTGGAACATTATTTTCAAACACAATTAAGCATTAACCTTTTAGAGCCACACATTTGGACATTTCATTTAAAAAATGCTGTGATACATTCGTCAATCAATGTAATAAAACATTGCCAGATTCACGTTCATCTGTTTTGGATAAAACTGATCACACTTTTAGCACCACTCACTGGACATTTCACCTTGAAAGTGTCACAAAATGTGCATGAAGCAACGCAGTATCATTTTAGAGAAATGTAGTAACAGGCACGTTTTTCCAATGAGCCTATAGGATATAATAGGATTAGTAGGATATATAAGTCAAGTGTTTTGTATATTCCCAGTGTTTCATCATATCTATATATGACACTGAATTATTTATTGCCCACAGAAACTTCAATGACCCATGTGGCTGTCTCTCTGGGAAAGACCCATCTGAGAGCAGACCATCCATGGCTGAAACTTATGCAAGTGGCTCTGAGCTGGGGCTTTTGTGCCCATCTTGCACTTTAGTGACGTCAGATCAGAGGAGACAGCGGTGGCTCTCTGCTGAAATTTATTTCTGTTCTCTCTGTTGTCTCAGGCTTCTGCGGTGCCCTTTAAAGCTGAACAATGACGTACCGTTGGCACCTTGTTTCATTACGCCATGGCCCTGCAGATATTTCCTGCTTAAGATGCAGTGCGGTGTTGACACACTCTGAGGAAAAGAGCCTCTGCTCACTCAGGTCTCAGCTGCCCTTTTCTTCAATGCCAGCAGGATCCAATACTTTTTAGATAATCCCAGCTTTGAACGCACATGCTGAGCTTTTCTCATCTGACAGAATAGACATGTCTTTGTCTGATCCCTAAGCATGTTTGAAAAGTACAGACACAATCCTCAATGTAACTTTTTTTTTATTAAAAGGTACACTACAGAGGATGAATTATTTAGGTGAAAATAAATGCCACAGAAGAGTAGTGCGAAAGCACACCTTGCAATTTTATGTCTGAACCATGTTGAGTCCAGAATTCTGTAGAGTAGCTACCTTTTAATAAACATGTTTAAAAAAGTCAATTGAAAAACAGCTTGTCATATGTAGGGTCATGGGGATGTTGGAGCCTCTGCACTTTGGAAAATAGGCAGGGAAATACCTTGGAACAGGGATAGCCAGCCCTTCTCCTGGAGGGCTAACTTTTTGCAGACGTCAATTACAACTCTTCAGTTCCAACACACATGGGTGTTGTTTTCAAGTAATCCTGAAGACCTTGATTAGCTGGTTCAGGTGTGTTGGATTAGGTTTGTAGCTGATGTACAGCTACATGTACAGATGCATTCAACCGATGTACACTCAAAGGCTGCATCGCATACCTAATCGCATACTTCGCCTAATATATAGTAGGCGAAAAACAGTATAGGATAAAAGTAGTATTTCCGAATTCACAGTATTCAAAAAAGAGTAGGTAAAAGGTACCAGGAGAACCTAATTCTTCCGGCGAGATTCTGAAGTGTGCATAAGATGGATACTTTACTATCCCATGAGGCCACGAGAGAGGATTTCTGAATGGTAGTGAAGCGATGCAACTGACGCTGGTAGGTCACATGATAATGACAATGGCGAATGTAGCGCGTACCGATTAGATCCATACTACACACAATCAGTCTATATAGAACATACTTTTTAGCGGTCGTGAAGTAATTACTTGATCAGAGTAAGTACCTACTCAAAAGAGTATGCGATTAAGAAGTCAGCTGCCTACACTATAAAAATACTGGATTAAAAACAACTAATTTTGTGCCATTTTGGCACCCTAAAGGTAGTTTTGACAGAAAAGACAGGCAACAGTAAAAATCAAAAGGCGAAAATTTATGGATAAGCATGTACACCAAGAAATGGACAAACATATTGGGAAAATTTTAAACAATGTGTTAATGTGTATATGATAAAAAAGTGCAGAAAATAATGGCAAATGAACAGTTATAGAGTAGTTAAACAAAATTGCTTTTTCAAGTTTGAAATTGAATAACTACATGATTTTCCTCTCTGTTTAAAGCATTTATAATCACTTATCTCAAGCACCATTCTGGCTTGTTCCTTTCCCGCTTAATAGTCACCTGTCACCGCTTGAATGATTTGGATGTGAGAGAAAACACTCCAGATTTTAAAGAACATGCTCCTCGATTAAGTTTCAAAGTTCTCTCTCCTCTCCACTTAGATTAGTTTTCTTCTATTTCCCACACATACTCCTGTCATAATCACCACGAACACGTATAGGCTCTTTTTCAGTTTCAGTTCTTAACCCTCTGGAATCTGTGGTGTTTTCTGGGCCCTGGAGGTGTTCTGACATGCTCCGACATTTGTGCTTATTTCTGTTACTTGTGACATTTTCATGGCTAAAGTCTGATTACACTGTATTTAGCACAAACTATGCTACAATAATATGTCAGCAGCATGTATGTAAACGTTTGTAGTTTTGAGATAATGACATTTATGCGTGGTTTGTGAAATAAGGTCATGAAACCCATACAGATTATTTATTCACAAGACTTTTGAATATTGAAAAAAAGCGAGCTGGTCACGCCGGCGTGACCTCCGACCCCAGAGAGGTAAGGGGCCGTTTACTTGACATCTTTTACAACTAAGAACAGAAAACTTTTTATGAGTTTTGTCCATTCATTTACATGACAATGCAAATTTTTGAAAAAGGGATTCAAAGTCCACGTTTTTGAAAACGATACCAGTATCGTCTCCATGTAAACTACAAAAACGTGAAATTGTGCATGAGTTTTACGAGTTCAATCTATAGGCGCATAGTGTTTCTTTACAAAGTGACATCACCAACTACTGGCCTGGTATGAATAATACAGAGTTTAGTCGTTTTCGCAGATCCGTGTGAACAGGGATCGTTTTGACAACATTGTCGTCTGTACGTGAAAAGCGCAAAAGGAAAAACATTTCCGTTTTTAGTACATCATTGTCATGTAAAGGTATAGCCTGGTTGACACCAGACCTTTCTCAGTTGTAACTGAGATTGGGTCTGGGGAAGGTTCATTCACAGCCCATTTCCTAAGGGGCATCACCAACGGACGTCGCTCAAATGCCTCACCAAATGCCTATTGGATAGATCTAAAACCAATCAGAGCTATCGTCATCGTGTAAAGCCCGCCTCAACGTTTGTGATTGGTGCCTTGATTTGGAAAAAATGGTAATGGGCTTGAATGGGCTCTTGGCAAAACTGACTTGCAGAGCAAATCTCAAATTTGCCGGAAGTTCATCTGGGTTTTCCCAGGCTAGTATCACTGGTGCGGGCTCGGATGACCAGCCGCCCCAGACTTAAGCACCACCGCGAGGAGCCGACACCACAGGTAAGCAACAGATGGACGACGAGGCCAGGGATAATTTCAAAGGAATAACAATCTTTATTGAACAATATAGCAATGAGCGCCAACTGAATAGACTTCAATGTCCTCCAGATATCCTTCAGCCACGGACAGACGTAGATCGTGCGTCACAGTGCCCCTCGGACGGCAGTTTCAGGACTCCGTTCACCAGCGATGCTGCATACTTCTAGACTCAGACAGTAAGTGGAACAGGTAAGATTCTTCACAGTACAGAGTACTTTCGTCGGTGCACAGTAATGAGACAGGGGTTTAAAAACTTACTTCACCAGCGATGCTGCATGCTTCCAGACTCAGACAGTAAGGAGAACAGGTAAGGATTCTCCACAGTACAAAGTGCTTTCGTCGGTGCACAGTAATGAGACAGTGGTTTAAAAGCTTACTTCACCAGTGATGCTGCATACTTCCAGACTCAGACAGCAAGGAGAACAGGTAAGGATCTTCACAGTACAAAGTACTTTCGTCGGTGCACAGTAATGAGACAGTGGTTTAAAAGCTTACTTCACCAGCGATGCTGCATACTTCCAGACTCGGACGGTAAGTAGAACAGGTAAGGATTCTTCGCAGTACAAAGTACTCTTCGTCGGTGCACAATGAGACAGTGGTTTAAAAGCTTACTTCACCAGCGATGCTGCATACTTCCAGACTCGGACGGTAAGTAGAACAGGTAAGGATTTTTCGCAGTACAAAGTACTTTTCGTCGGTGCACAATAAGGAGACAGTGGTTGACAAGCTTACTTCATCAGCGATGCTGCATACTTCCAAACTCAGACAGTGAGTAGAAAGGTAAGGATTCTTCACAGTACAAAGTACTCTTCAGTTCACAGTAGTGAGACAGTGGTTGACAAGCTTACTTCATCAGCGATGCTGCATACTTCCAAACTCGGACAGTGAGTAGAAAGGTAAGTAAGAGTTCTTCACAGTACAAAGTACTTTCCAGCTCAACTGTATCACTCTGGCTTCTGAGGGAGAGTAGATAATAACGACTTTCCACAAACGTGTAAACATGGGCTGGGGCCACTTCTCAGCAAAAGCACACCACACTCGTGTTCACCTCAAATCCACAGCAATGAATCAATGTGTATAAATAAGGTAAAAGCACTGCAATTCACTCACACGATAGGGCTGATCAAAGGCTTCAATCCATTCGTTACACTCTCGTGGGAGATATTTACTCTTCAGTTCCTCCTCAGCACACGCTGAAACACATAGCTTCTTCAACAGTTGGATTTACATTCACTGCATCCTCTTTAAGCTTTTCAAATGTTCATGAGATGGAATCAATTCACTTATCTTTCTCTCTCCCTTTACAGCGCCGGTCCAAACGATAAGTCAGTCCAGCAGATTTCCACAGACGAACTCTAATCCAGCAGGCTTCAATGGGCGACCTCCACACCCAGACAACTTCCCCGAGTAAGCTCGTACCCAACACTGTTCCGAGTAAAACCAGTTTTCCCTGTCCTATCCTGTTCCGCTCTGTTCACCCTGTTCACTCTGTTCACCTGTAACTTCTCTGAATGGCCCTTTTTATCTTTGGTTTGTCAAACAGGAAGGCTGTGAGCGCCACTCCTCTCTCTCCCGCACCTGCAGTGCATTAGCGCTAATCAGGTCTGGCAATATTTTCGGTAACACCCGGAACCGGAGTGGGAGGTGTCGCACACAATTGCTTCCCTCTAGAAACTCGGCGCTCGGGAGAAGGTTCCGCTCACCGAGCGTTTTTGTCACCCGTGACACTAGTATAGGTACTCTTAGTCTCAAAGATTTTGTGGTCTTTTGATATTACTCAGATCCCTCCTTCAGTGTAAGTCAATGGAATTTTGCCCACCCATTTTATTGTCCACCAGGTAAAAATCTGAAAATGTATGGAACAGTGACACACAAAGATATCGATAACATCATTACCCAGTATGTCATTAGAATTCTAAAGCTAATTATTCAGTTGATGCACAGTTTGATTGGGAGGCAAGTTGCGTAACAAAGATTGCCGCCATTAGAGGTGGCTCATTAGGGGAGCGTCTTGCAGTCAGGGCTCTGTGGGCATTGACTGGAGAGGAGGAAGAGGATGAAGCTGTAAAGCACTTCACCCACTCAACTATGTGTCATGATTCCCCTAGCATTAATGTGCCACTAAAACAAATAGAGACATACAGCCTCTCATATAACGACTGGATATAAACCCAAATTCACTTCACATTTGGCATTCTCTTGTTCTCTTTTTTCCCCACATCTGTTCCTTCGTTGGATAATAGGTCACTCGCTGCAAGACATGCAGAAAAAAATTATTTCTGGTACTTTGCAGAAGCCCTTGTCAAAACTTACAAGCGTGTGGAAACAAGGAAGTCTATAATACTCAGAGAAAGCAGATCTTCTTCCACAGTGTACAGAGAGCATGTGTGCATGGCTGCCAGATTGTGAAGATTAAGTAAAACACCAAGCAGAAAATGTATTCCAAACATGAAAGCGTGTAGTAGAGGCTTGTACAGCAGTCTGTAATATTTTTGCTCCTTTTTCCCCCCGACAAAAATAAACAGAGATTTTGGTAATGTTTTTTTTGTTTTGTTTTTTTAACTACATTTTAGTATTGTCTTTTTTTGTCAATGATATTGCATGTTGATATAGTCACAGTTATCGTTTAATGACATTATTGTCATCTCGTCATCGTCTCATCTTAGTCATGGGGAAAAAAAACTTGCTAACGAAGATTTTTCGTCATAAATTTCTTTAATGATATTAACAGTAAGTCTGATGGCATCACAGTTCCAAACTCTTCAATAGTGATTGTCTTAAGCTGCAAAGTGAAAAAAGGCAGCATACATGAAAAATAAACTTTAAATAAAGTACTAATAAAACATCTTCTATCATATAATGAAACCTTTAATTATATGATGAATATATTGCTTGCAAACAATAAATAAGATGAAAAAAAAACCTGTCTCCTGTTCTAGACCACATGGTGTAATGCTATTGACAACTTAAGTTATTGTTCATTAACTCTGCCATCAATAAAGCCCCTCCAGGGTAACTTCACTAGTGATTTCTGTCTTCACTTCATCTTAACACTCTTTAAAGTCATTTTTCATGTTTAGCCTAGGAATTGTAAAGAACCATCCCTTGTCTTTGCTTATAATATATTCCACTCCAACTCTTTTAAAATATTAATATATGCCAAGATGACATTTATTCTAATGCTATACATTTTGTACACACTTGTCAGGTGGGTTTGACTCTACTTTGCCACAATTCGAGATTTTAAAATTGTGCAGATTTGTCTTCAGGCCTTAATGGAGCCTAAAGTTGTTTGATAGGCTTTGAAATTACTTGTTTTGTTGATTTCTAAGAGAAATCCGCTGTGAGCACAATCTCTGCAACAAACAAAGTTTTTGCATTTTTTCCCTACCCTTTTATTTTTTTAATTCCATTAGCCCGCCTACAAAAGGAAAGCATGTCATCTTTCACTGATAGATTTAAAAAGAGTAAAAATAAAATAGATAAAAAATAAAAATAAAAAAAAACTTGTATGTGGGTAATTCTTTACATGAATCATTTTGACTTTTGTCAACAGACTTTTGGTAACTAAAGTTAACTATAAGATTTAATTGGTTAAGTAATGTTAACCAATGAAACCTTATCGCAAGTGTTACCAAATTTATGTATATCCATGTTAGTACACAATATGAATGCAATGAATACCCATGAGAAATTGGATTTGAGATATGACATGGTTCACTCTTAAAATGTATTTTATTCTGGGGAGATGGGAAAGGGGTCAGCAAATGTCACAAGAAGCATTAAAACACAGCTGTGCCACTGGCTGTCACACGGTCACACAGTACAATGGTTCCATCCCCATGCTCAACAGAAGGTCCTTTCCTTTCTATTTCTTTTTGTACCTTATCTGCGTGTTATGTGTGTATTTTAGGCTGTGACGTTTGCTAAATTGTCATGCATGCCCTTTGAAGTTGTGTGGTTCTCTGCTTTCCTGACAAGTATGAGCTTTCTCCATGGTTTTTACAGATCTGGGGCCTCATTTATAAAATGTTGTGTAGAAACCGTCCTACATTTGATCTTACGATAATTTCTCAAATGTGCATACGTGTGATTCACAGAATGAACGTACGCACAAAAAACGTGTGTATGCTTAGACCCTGACGTGGTGCTAAGCACTTTTCCATGTCAAACAATTTTAAATCAATATGAATCTGTCACTTCTCCTTTTATCCTTCTTGAGCTCCTCCATGGGACTTGAGACCGGTGTGTCACGCAGATGTTGCTAATTAACATTCGCTCTACTGGCCTCGCTCCGCTCCCACCGCTCTTGGGCCCGCCTTGCTTCACGCCACATGCAGTCTATCTTGCTTCGTCTTTCCTTGTTTTAAGAGAGACAAATATTTTTTCTGATGCAACTCATGACACGTTATTTAGTTTTAGAACCCCTCACACACCTAACCAAGACTTGGCCAATAGCCGCTTTTCAATTCGGGACAGTGCGAGCCAGGGCTTACAATGTGCAGTGCAGGGCCAATTGGCATAAAACTGCTCTGAGACAGGCAAGTTAAGATCCAAACGCAGCTTTTATTATAATATAAAGGGGTAATCCAGAATCGTGGTCGATCAGATAAGCAATAGGTCAAAGTCCCGGTAGGCAGTCCAAACAAACCAGGCAAACGGGAAATCCAAAGACAGGCAGGGAAAAAGGCAAAATACAGAAACCAGGTAAACACTCAGAGATGCAGTTTGACACAAACAAAACTTCGCAATGAGTGAGTGAATTAACATGGAATAAATAGACAGGGACTAACAGGGTGATGAGAAACAGGTGAATGCAATCAGAGACGAACCAAGTGATGAGACACAGGTGATAATGAGTCCGGGCAGTGCGTGATGGGAAATTAAGTCTGAGAGGGAGTGAAAGTCTGGTGTGGAGTGCCCTCTGGTGGCTCACAAGGGCCCTCCAGCTGGTGACTGTTACATAGCCCCCCCTTTAAGGAGCGGCTTCCAGACGCTCCAAAATAGTCCAGGAGGGAGGTGGAGCGGAGGAGGTCAAGGGGGAGGGATGGTGGGCCAGGCCCGTGCAGGGGGACAGGACACGGGAAGTGGCGTGGACGGGCCTGGGTCATGGCATGGCGTTGGTGGACCTCGACCGTGGCATGGCGTGGCATGGGCGGACCTGGCAGTTCAGGTGGCCAGGGTGGAGCAGGATGCACAGGCAACCAGGGCGGAGAAGACCCTTCGGGCGGCCACGGCGGAGAAGACCCTTTAGGTGGCCAGGGCGGAGAAGACCCTTCGGGCGGCCACGGCGGAGAAGACCCTTCAGGCGGCCACGGCGGAGAAGACCCCTTGGGCGGCCACGACGGTGAAGACCCCTCGGGCAGCCACGGCGGTGAAGACCCCTCGGGCAGCCACGGCGATGAAGACCCCCACGGCGAGTACCTACTGCCCCCCCCCCCCCCCCCCCCAAAAAAAAATGTCTTGGGGGTAGCTATGGGGTCATAGGCTGGAACAGGCGCCGGCTCGGGAACAGAAACAGACCACGGCTCGGGAACAGGAACAGACTGCGACACCGGCTCAGGAACAGACACCGGCTCAGGAACAGACACCGGTTCAGTAACAGACACCGGCTCAGGAACAGCAGACACTGGCTCAAGTGTGTGCGCAGCCCACACACACCACATGGCTGTGGCCATAATGGCCAGTGTTGCGGTCACTGAGGGCTCAGGCGGCGCATACGTGGCGTGAACGGTCTCTGGCTGAGCAGACCTGACGTGAACAGTCTCTGGCTGGGCAGACGTGACGTGAACAGTCTCTGGCTGGGCAGACGTGACGTGAACAGTCTCTGGCTGGACGTGGCTGACGTGAAGCGCAGGCTCGGCGTGGCTGACGTGAAACTCAGGCTGAGGGGATACTGTGGGTTCACGGAGTTCCTCATCTACCACACCCACCGTATACACAGAACCGCTTAACAGAAGGGCCAGTTCAATATAGCTCTCTAATGTCCCGGTAGGCTCATGCAAGGGCATGAATGAACTGAGCGGTTCTGATAGCCCTCCTCGGAAGAAGATCATCAGGCATTCCTCGCTCATAGAGGTGAAAGGTGCCAGCTTGACAAAATCTTCTACGTACTCCTCAATCAAACGATTCCCCTGACGGAGACACAGGATTTGGACTGCTGTGTCCATGGCTGATATCGCTGCTGGATCTGGGTGTGGCGAAGTTTTCTGTCATGAAAACTGCTCTGAGACAGGCAAGTTAAGATCCAAACGCAGCTTTTATTATAATATAAAGGGGTAATCCAGAATCGTGGTCGAACAGATAAGTAAAAGGTCAAAGTCCCGGTAGGCAGTCCAAACAAACAAAACATACAAGGCAGGGAACAAGGCAAACGGGAAATCCAAAGACAGGCAGGGAAAAAGGCAAAATACAGAAACCAGGTAAACGCTCAGAGATGCAGTTTGACACAAACAAAACTTCGCAATGAGTGAGTGAATGAACATGGAATAAATAGACAGGGACTAACAGGGTGATGAGAAACAGGTGAATGCAATCAGAGACAAACCAGGTGATGAGACACAGGTGATAATGAGTCCGGGCAGTGCGTGATGGGAAATTAAGTCTGAGAGGGAGTGAAAGTCTGGTGTGGAGTGCCCTCTGGTGGCTCACAAGGGCCCTCCAGCTGGTGACCGTTACACCAATAGCCTCGGACCTTGAGCTGTGAGGCCAAAATCAAGCTGAGTTTCCACTGTTGGCGAAGTAGCCCTGCAGCGCTACCCTAAAAACCGCCCTTAACACGCCTCCATAGAACAACGTTACACATCCCCACCATTTCACCAGCATGGGGATAGCTGACTAAAAACTTGCAATTGCGCAAAATGAGCAAGACAGACGTGAACATTTGATCTTTACTTAAAGACTTAAGACTGTTACAGTGATGGCAAATTATTCATTTGTGATGGGAGTCAATCCTTCTGAATCATTGGTATTGATCATTATCTCACATATTTTTTTTTTTTTTTTTTTAAACAACAACAACATACACACTTATTCAGTCGCGCCTGCTTGCATTTATTTGCGATCACAGGAATGCACAACAACTCCATTAAGCTTTTAAAGGCGATCTATTATGCAAAATTCACTTTTACATGGTGTTTGAACATAAATGTCTGCTGGCAGTGTGTGTACACAACCACCATATAATGGTAAAAATCTAACCACTCCTCTTTTTTTTAATCCCCATAAATCATAAGCAGTGTCTCAGAACAAGCCGTTTGCAGATTCTAGCATTTGTGATGTCACATTGCTTATGCCCGGCCCATGACTGCTGACGCTATAGCATAGACCCTGTACTCAGTCCACCATCTGCATCTCCTCCCCAGAGCATTTAACAGCAGCATTCAAGTAAGAAATTGAATTCCAAACTTAGGTTCAGGAGGAGCCTAAACATTCAGTCCTGTCAATCATCATTACGAGCGTACTTATAAGCAGCAGACACCACGTCATCCCATTGACAAATCCTTCCGGCAGCCCTCCTCCTCCCCTACTCCTCCAGTAAATTCTCTATCCTCTTATGCACAACTCCATCATGGGGCTCAAGGCTCCTCCAAGGACAGCAAGCCAAGTTAGTTTACTATTAACCTTTAAGGCTGAATGGGCAGGGAACTAGTGAACTTATAGTTATTATAGTTTAATAACTTATAGTTATTAAAGCTATTCGTTATTCAATCAAGATCAGGGAGTGATTTTCTGTTTTTCTTTTGTTGATAGATTAATATTGATATAGCAGTAGGTACTGTATATTATGCTGCTTTCACTTTAATACACATATCTAATATACACATGCAATTTCTTTACTTGGAAATTGTAAACAGTTTACTGTTTACGTTCACAGACATAACTAACTGTGTTTATGTGAACTTTGTGTTTTTGACCTAACCTTGTGTGTATTTGACAGTCTGAGCACAATAACACGTGAAAGATAAATTAGTTTAATACTCATGTGCCGTCTGACAGCCAGCTGTCTGTGCGAGTGCTTCGGGTGTGTGCGCTCAGGAATCCATTTCAGAAGTTTAGACTGATATGGCTTTAAAACGCATGCAGACAATAAACGTTCATGATGATGAAGAACTGCAATGTCACATGAGCATGGGCCGCGATAGAGATGATAATCAAAACCAAACAGATGTTTTGTTAGATTTTGGCAGAGTATCGGAGGCACGAGCAGTACATGATCCCCCCTCTTCTGGAAAGTGGGGTGGGGAGCAGCAGCTCATTTGCATTTAAAGATACATTCACGAAAACAGCATGTTTTTCCTTCCACTCAAAAATGACTTATATTACCTGAGACTTATATCTTGTAAAAAAGGGCATAAAGCCTCTATGTCCAAAAAAAATATGGACAAAAATATAACAGATGGAGTTCACACAGAGAAAATGTCTCAGGTTACGACTGTAACCTTTGTTCCCTGAGAACAGGGAACGAGACAATACGTCATCGACGCTATGGGGGAAACGCCTCAGGCGTGACAGGTGTCTGAAATCACTATCAAATCACGTCAATCACATTGACCGGCGACAGGCCGTGAATCATTAACGTGAATGATTAACGTGCGACCTGGAAGTATATAAGGGCGCCTTGCAAACATGACAAATCACCTTATCGTCTGAAGGGACTGTACGGCAGGCAAGCCCCGAGGCATGGCAGGGAGACGTATTGTCTCGTTCCCTGTTCTCAGGGAACAAAGGTTACAGTCGTAACCTGAGACGTTCCCTTTCGAAGGGAACTCAACAATACGTCATCGACGCTATGGGGAACGATATACCCACGCCGCCATGCTAAGGGGAGTGCATGCCCTCAGGCAGTGACAACTGTCCGAACCAGCAAATTCAAATGAAATGCTAGATCCACTCACCCTCAGGTCACACTGGGCTGTCAGTGACATCATTCCCTACGGTCATAGCCCAAGCTATAAGCCTCACAGGAAAACCTCCATAAACATAGTTAAATGAAAGGCCTACCTGGGCCTGCTCAAAGGCCTAGGACCACAACTTCAATCAGAAGGGGTCCCTTCTAAGGAATGTGGCTAGGAAAACCGAAGGAACCCCAGCCAGTCATTATTCAGGGGAACGTACTCACCCCGAAGTGCCACCAGGACGGCCTGACCTGGCGTCAGAGCATAGACACTTAGTCTGGCCACTTCCTGTCTGTCCGAAGACAGAGCCTCTGGACACTTGCCTTAAGTAAGGCATCCAACCCGAGGGACTGCGAAGCTGGCAGTGAACCACTCGGCCCGGATCTCAGAGACGGGATATCCCGGAGAGTATGACTCAGCATAGGCTTTCCAACCCTTGCTAGCGAGGGGAGTTTCTCTACTCGATCCACGGATCAACCCAGTGTCTGTGTTTCAAAACACTGAGGAGGCCTGTGAAGGCCTAAGGACTGATCTAACTGGGAGGCCTCACGAGAGGCCTACGACCGTCTGACCAGACTCAGGAGTCTGCGTGCTCACAGCGACCTTCAATGAGGGGAGCATATTGTCCCCCTGGTAGGCAAAACCAGGCTGTAGGCAGGAAAGAGGTTCCGAGAGGGAACCAGTAGCAGAGAATGAACACTTTAGTCGAGCCAGGGCGCAAGCTCGCCTTCAGCAGCTGCCTAATAAGGCCAGCTGAAATGATAGCAAGAGGCCACTAGCTTCCTAAACCCAGCACCGCTAGGGAACCACTCATAAGGAGGCCTGGTGAGGCCTACTACCTGATAGCAACAGAATGTGGTCACCTACAGGGAGGCCTAGAGAGGCCTACTACCCGATAACGATAGTACGTGGGGAACTCACCCTCAGGGAGGCCTGGTGAGGCCTACTACCTGATAATCACAGCATGTGGGAACTCGTCTTCAGGGAGGCCTGGTGAGGCCTACTACCTGACAGCCATAATATCTGGGAGCTTTTTCTGCTACCCGATAGAAATACAGGCTAGCTGTCCAGTTGTCTGTCCTTGGGCTTGTCTCCAGGGAGGCCTGGTGAGGCCTACTACCTGATAACCATCTTAAATGGGAATTCACCTTCAGGGAGGCCTGAGTGGCCTACTACCTGATAGCAACTGGTAGCTGAGTTCGGGTGACAGTTCCAAGGCGGCCTGCTAAGGCCAACCAGCTGGGGACTCGCCTATCAGGGAGGCCTGGTTGGGCCTACTAGCTGATAGCAAGTCAAATCTGCTACAAAGGAACACTGTTGGGAACCATACCACACGAACGTAACTATTGGGCCCACCCACAGGCGGCCTAGTACGGCTAGCTACCTGTAGCGGCTATAAAGTATGTACCACAATGTTGGGACTCACCTCCGAGGAGGCCTGTTTAAGGCCTACTACCCACCGGTGAGCCAACTGCCCGAACCACCAAGGCCAACCATTTCTCTCGAGAAGTGGCCTACAGCGCCCTATTGGGAGCTGCCCATACAAGGAGGCCTGCTGAGGCCTACTACCTGATGGCGCAGCCTTTGTTGGCAGATAAGCTGTTTACACAGCGCCTACAGCATCCTGGTGCCTAATCACATTGCCCATGGCAGTGTACTCAGCAAGAGAGCTTAGCACCCTAAAAAACAAGGGGAGTACAACATACGCCACTCTGCCTCAACGGAGGCCCCAGTTAGTCAGGGGCCTACCATCTATGCATGGGCGTCAGCTCAGGACAATGCTCTGGCTACAGGGGAGCGTACTTCGACCAAAGAAGAAGAAGTGAAGGCTTACTTCATACTCGACCCGAGCCATAGTGGTGCGAGGTAGGATAAACAGAACTGGGAGTGAAGTACTCAGACCTACCCTGAATCACAGGGGAATACTCACACCTCACCCTGAGGTTACCAGGGGGTGGGCCTGCCAGCGGCTCTAGGGGTGACAGAAATGTATCTGTGCCAACCTAGGGGAGTGGGGCTTGAATGAAAGCCAACCACCTACAACCCAGCGCTCGAGCAGTAGCTCAGCGAGTTAAGTGAAGCCCATACTGGCGGCCTAAATCCGTAGGCCAGTTCTGCACGGCAGGGTCGGGCAGGAAACTCAGTCTTCTTCGTGAAGCAAAAGACGGCCTAACCCTGCTCAAAAGGACTTATATACCACGGAGGCCTAACTGAGGCCTGCCATGTCCTTATAAACCATCCTCTGCACCACGCTGCATTACTCTAGTCACCCCAGAATGCAGAGAAGGGGGCGGGCCTTGGCCTAACGACTCCCATGGGAGGAGGCTGATTATACAGGGATGCCAAAAACCTACATTCACAAAGTGGAGGGTCAGAGGAAGAAATGCTAATTTTAGCAGAACGCCTCTAATATCCCTGGCACAGCCTAGGCCAGCTACAAAGGCGGCCCTGGTGAGGGCCAACCTGTAAGCATAGATCTATCTGAGGGCTCAGAGGAGCCACAACCTACTAAAGAATATAGTCTGTATTATTCCATACAAAAGGGCTGCAGAACGCTCAACCTAATGAAAACTCAACAGAGCTCAAGGGGCGAAATACTCAGAAAAGTCAAAACGGTCCCATAAGCCGGACATAAGATCTATCTGAAGCTCTAGCGTCAGTCAACACTCTAAGTAAAACATTCTATCAGAGAGAGACCAACTACTCTACCCTGAGGTGGCTAATAGCCCGAAGGCTAACATAGTTATCATTCTGGCCACCTAACGGGGAACTTCAGGGCCCTGATAATCCAAAAAAGTTCTCTTACCTTATTACCTTGACATGGCCCCATAACTCTATACAGGGAACAAGGTCTGTAAAGAGAAACATATTATTTTTTAATCACAAAAAATACTCTTTGAAAGACTAGCAGCTCACCTGCGGCGTGCAAAGTGAAGACTCACCAGACAGTTCTTTATGAACATGGGGTCTACCACCTTTACATACCTGAAAGAGGCACTCTCACTAACCAAGCCGAGGCGGGCCATCAGAACATTGTTCTAACCATGAGCCCAGCCTCAGGCCTGATGTCAGAAGCGCCTGGGGAGTCGGGAAGAGAGGAAAGGGCAAAGATATAATCACGCTCTCAGGGAAGATGATCCAAGACCAACGCAACGTGCGTTTGTGCCGGATCACCTCCCTCAGATCCCTCTTCTTGCGGGAGTCGCGCCTCCTCTGCGACCTACTACTCCACGGAGGAGGCGCACGAGAGGTGACACTGGCTCTCTGGCCTCATCTAAGGTCCTCGGACCATGATAGGCCAGGCCCTCCCATCTGTCTGCCACGCTCTCCTATCCTCTCAACATCAGTGAGACTAGCCCGCTGATGTTGGTGGATACAGGCAGAGTATGGGTTCTTCCATGTCCTCTCGATCTCAGTATGAGATCGGGAAGAAATGAAAGGCTCACCTGAGCTGGTGGTTCTATGACCGGGGAAAAACCGCTCTCATCGCGAGCGATTTCTCCCCCAACGAGCAGCCACTGCAGCTGCAGCCTGCCCGCGGCGCGTTCTATAATACCAACCAGCTCAGCATACACGGGGCAGGGTGGCTGAGAAGATACAGGAAAATATTTTATTATTTCCACCCTCATCAGCCATCTCCTGTTTGTCCGGGAGAGCGCCGTCAGCCGCCGCATCGTCTGAGAGGATTACACCCCTCTCAAGGCGATCGGCGAGCTTCATCTGTGACATCCAGACGCTGAACCCTCTTCTCTCGAGAAGAGGCACAGGCGCGATCACAATTTGTACAGGCAGTTCCCTCGAGAACCGCCTGTGCGCGTCTTCCTTCCCAGACAAAAAATGCACAGTTCACGTGTGTCACCCGGCTTCAAATATCTTGGGCACGGGTCTGCACACTTCTGAAAGCATTTCATAATTACCTGATTTTCAAAGCAGTTACAGACAAAACAGTCCCTGAAGACGAAAAGATGATTTGTCATGTTTGCAAGGTGCCCTTATATACTTCCAGGTCGCACGTTAATCATTCACGTTAATGATTCACGGGCTGTCGCCGGTCAATGTGATTGACGTGATTTGATAGTGATTTCAGACACCTGTCACGCCTGAGGCGTTTCCCCCATAGCGTCAATGACGTATTGTTGAGTTCCCTTCGAAAGGGAACAGGAGTTAGCCTATATGAGTTGACCGGAGTAAAATGTCATTTATAACATATGCAGTTGCAGATGTCCAGTGTAAACAAAGACACAGGGAAAAGACAGATGAAACAAAATAAATACACAAATATAATCATACATCATTTATCTTCTTCAAGCAGTCTCTCGTATTTTCCATAATCATGTGTACCGCAATAGTCAGCATAACTAGCCTTAAACATCACATATAAATATATTTCTTCTCATACTATGATCAGAATCCCATTTGGATAGCAATCGTAAGTTATTTTAAACATTTGTGCATGTCTGAAATTGAGTTTTTAGCTGAAAATTGTTTTTAATGTCTTACATGCAGGGTGTCTGTAATTTGTAACGAATTAGAAATACTCACGTTACTGTAATTAAGTAGTGTTTATTAGAAATTGTACATTTTTGAATAGTTAAAAAAATTGTGAACTTTTGCTTTTGCTTGAGTACATTTTAAGTAATGTATCTGCACATTTACTCTACTATTTTCCCTCCCTGTACGTTTTACTCTACTCACACTAAATGTCTGCTTGGAACACTAACCTTCTACAAATGCAGCACACACCGAATCTACACTCAGATACCATATTATGGATTTTTCACCTCCCGCCAAATGAATGGCACAATGCAACATCGCTGTCATAGCCTATGTAACAATGTTGCAATGCACATACAGTGTTTACAGATCCATTGAATACAATGAGAGCGTTCTATTGATCTAGTATACTAGTGTTGCGCACTATTCGTTTGATGGGCTGAAATTCAGG
Source organism: Rhinichthys klamathensis goyatoka (assembly GCF_029890125.1). Taxonomy (NCBI): domain Eukaryota; kingdom Metazoa; phylum Chordata; class Actinopteri; order Cypriniformes; family Leuciscidae; genus Rhinichthys; species Rhinichthys klamathensis. Next base: position 478,156 of record NW_026606592.1, on the reverse strand, counting down.
GTTAGGGTTAGTCTGACGGACAAGTTGACAAAAGGTAATTATGCTGTTTTTTGATGTAACTTTGCAGACATGAACATTAACATAAGATTGTCATTTAATGAACTGGAAGAGACATATACCCTACCGATTGCAGTTTTTTTTTTCTTTCCATAAATTCCCTGAGGCTGTTATTGCTCCTGCCACTTTCTAAAACGTTTTCTAACTGTTTTTGACTATTAGGATTTTCAAAGACTGACTTATTGTCAAAGACTGTCTGAATATTTGCACTATTATTATTCTTCAAAATGAATAACCTTCAATGTCAGGTTGTTTGACCCAGCACAAGAACAACCCTGCAAATGGGATGTATAAAACCAAGATAACCCAGCATGTGTTCTGGACTATGTTTACCTAGAACTGGGTTGCCAAATAACCCAGTAACTGTCATTTTTAGTCCAGCATTTTTTTAGTGTGATCGTCAAAATTCTCAATCAGCTGTTATGCTGTAAACAACTCATTTACATTTAACTTTTACCATTGAGAAAAAAAAGAAGCAAACCTGGAGCAACCAGAATAACACAAGCAACCATTGATGAGCTTTATCTCAGTATGTACTAGAAGACAAGCAAACAGGAACAATGTATTGTGAGCTAGAGACAAAATACTGCAGACTACTTTTCCTTGAGGACATCCTCAGCAGCTGAGATATTTTTCAAGATGAACATTGTTGCTATGTTTCATGAGCAAGCAATTGAGTAAGCTAACACTCTGTCTAGAGCAAACGTGAGTGTCTCATTTATAATAATAAACCTGTATCTGCAACAGACGGTTTTTTTTCGTTTTTTTTTTTTTTAATAACACACCAAGCTACAACTATTTGAGGCTGGAAACAAAATGGGTCAATGGGGCCATGTGCCTGTTTGGTTACCCATATTCTCCAAAATATCGATTGTGTTCATACAGGTTTGGAACAACTTGAGGGTGAGTAAATATTGGCAGAATTTTCATTTTTGGGTAAACTGTCCCTTTAATGTTTGAAGGTTTAAATGAAGCCCTTTTTTTTTTCTTCTTGCATTTCTGTAACCAAAGCTGAATGTCTTTTCCCATGTGATGCATCAGCCATGATCCTACACTGGCTAAACACCCTCTAGCTCAAACTACAACATATCGTCCCAAACTCTCACAATAGATTGAGCAGAAAAGAGATTAACGGATCTGAGCAGACCACTTGAAATATGTTGATGGTGCCTGAGAAGCAGAGAAAAAATAAATAATAATAACTTTTACTTTTGAGGAAGATAAACCCATGAATGGCATACTAATAGTAGTATACTGGTTTTAGATCATGTATTTTAACATTAAACAAATCTTACTTTAAGGACAGTGTTGCTTTGGAGGCCATGTCAGTTTAAATGGTGAAGATAATCAGGAAAGAATAATTTGTCATGAATGGTTTTGTCTTAATGCTGCCATCAATGCTTTTTCTTTTTTTAGTAAAGTCATAGTAAAATTGTTTGATCTATCATGATAGAAATAATGAAATAATCAATTACTGAATTTACTTGATTATAACAATAATGACATTCAAATTGTTATCCTGTTTTCAGTGCTAGAACTGTTATGAATTGTTCCAAGATAATCAATTTAAATGTAGTAAAATTAAACCACACTCTGATCAAATTTCATTAATAAAGATTCATTGTCAGAGTGATTATTTACACCACTAATGGGCAAATATGATCAAAATGAACATCTTTGAGTTATCAAACAAAAACACACACTTTGCCAACAAATATAGTGCTGGTGAATTTATTTGCAGTTGCATACTCTGCAATATATTCAGTATCGGATGATTCAGCTTAAACAGCAACTTGAATGCAGTGGAGAAACGGCTCATCAGCCTGCAGTGAAATCAGATCTCCTCAGAAGGAGCACATGATGAATTCACCGATCCATCAGCTGTGGTCATGGAGGTGCACCCGTGTACCAGACTGCACGTGGTCACACACCAGCTCCAGTGCGATCATCCAAACAGCGCACATGTTGATGAGATGAACTGCAGAGTCAACAGGTCCTGTGATTTCCCTGTGAGTTCTCAGACTACAGGAGCAATACTGTTTTATTCAAAGTCATTTACAGCGTTGGATTAAATAAATATAATTTATTACTCATTACTCCTTACTTTTTTCAAAAGTAATATAATTACTTTACTTATTACTCCCTGGGAACAGTAATTCGTTGCACAATAAATCACACTACTCGTTATATATTACTTTTCCATTACACCCCACAAAATTGGTAATTGCGTATTGGTTCCCCAAATTGTGCGGATCTTTGTGAATGTTAGGGTATATTTACACGTTTAATTCAAACTTCTTTCAGAATCATGATTTCTATTCATTTTCCCACTGCTGTCTCCCTGTGTTCCACAATAGCTGTTATGACTAGGGGAAGATCATTCACTGCACATGTCACTCATATCATGTGTTCATATCCATAACCTGCCCTCTATCTTCAAAGGATGAAGATTTATTACACTTCTGCGTTCTTCCATGACCAGTTGCATAAACTTAGCCACTATGTTAAGACTGTGTCTTAACTATAACTAACATAACTATTTTGACCAACAAGCAATAAGTCAAGTGATAATCAGTATTACTTTTGTAATTCAAATTAGACCAATCTTCCTTTTTATGTAACTGACTGAAAAGTTAGGACCAGTCAAAAAAAAAAAGTAGATGACTCGTCTAAGCAGTTTGTTCCATACTACATACTAACCCTTCTAAGTGTTTCTACAAATGAAAGTTGAAACTAATAAACATATTTAATATTATATTAAACAATAGCATATTATTTGTATGTGATTTTCGCTATTTCTTTTATAAGAATTAAGGATGTTTACAAATGAAATGCTAAGCAGGTGAAACGATTAGCTTTTTCTAAAATGCTACAAATAACATATTTCTGCCTCATCATATGATCAAAATCCACATTAGATCACAACCTGAAGTAATTACAAACACCCGATGGTGGTTTACAGTGAGTTTTGAGTAAAAGCGTAGTAATAATCTCATAAATTGTCATGTGTAGCTTGATGCTAATTGTAGCAAGAATTCACCTGTTACCCAGATATGATTATATTTCATGATTATGTTTTCAAAAGCATTAATGTAAGGTTGTAAGAAAATGTTTTGTTTTCTAGACTTTTGAATGAGAATTGAACAACGACATCACTGCTTTTCTGCAGACCTGCTTTATAGATGAAATGAACTAATTTAAAGGATTAGTTCACTTTTAAAAAAACTTTTGCTGATAATTTACTCACCCCCATGTCATCCAAGATGTCCATGTCTTTCTTTCTTCAGTCGAAAAGAAATTAATGTTTTTGATGAAAACATTCCAGGATTTTTCTCCATATAATGCACTTTGCTGGGCACCAAACGGTTCAAGGTCTAAATTACCGTTTCAGTGCAGCTTCAAAGGGCTTTAAACGATACCAGACGATGAATAAGGGTCTTATCTAGCGAAACGATCGGTCATTTCAAAAATAAATAAAAAAGTTAAAGTTTTCTAGGCACAAATGCTCCCCTTGCGAACTCTCCTGTTCGAACTCGTTCATCAAAATAAACAAATCTTTTTTCGAGTCAATGACTCGAAAAAAAGATTCGTTCATTTTGATGAACGAGTCAATAACTCGAAAAAAGATTCGTTCATTTTGATGAACGAGTTTGAACAGGAGAGTTCGCAAGGCGAGCATTTGTGCCTATAAAACTTAAACTTTTTTATTTATTTTTGAAATGACAGATCGTTTCTCTAGATAAGACCCTTATTCATCGTCTGGTCTCGTTTAAAGCCCTTTGAAGCTGAACTGAAATGGTCATTTAGACCTTGAACCGTTTGGCTACCATTGAAGTCCATTATATGGAGAAAAATCCTGGAATGTTTTCATCAAAAACATTAATTTCTTTTCGACTGAAGAAAGAAAGACATGGACATCTTGGATGACATGGGGGTGAGTAAATTATCAGCAAAAGTTTTTTAAAAAGTGAACTACTCCTTTAATAATTGAGGATCTTTACAACGGAACTGAATCACCACTGAACTGACAGTAAAGCTGCTATGAAACTATCTGTATTGTAAGTTGTGACATTAGTCTTTACTCTTTCTATTAGCGCATTATACATTTGACAACAGTGTTCTTGTCATCTTTTCTCTTGACAAAATAAAGGTAATGTCAATATTTCCATTCGCTGAATCTAAGCTTTTCCTTTTTCCAACCTAGGTTGCTGCAATGCTGATGTAACACGAACACGCAAGTTGTGAAGATTCCCAAAATGAATCTAGAAAAGATTGGTTTGTTGGATTTCAAATCAGTAGGAGTTGGAAATTGCAATGAGCTATTTTATTAATGGTTTTACCTGTAATATTAGTATTACTGAAATCGTATTAGTGATTAAAGTAGTTACACTACTAGTTATGGCAAGTAATGTTAATGTCCAACATTGGTTATATTTATACAGGTATGTGTGTATGCTTGGGCAGGTAGTTCATATTTGCACTTGCGCTGCCAATATTTTTGTCATGATGTGGGTTTTGTGTCTTGTCTTTTCATGTTCAGTGGTTCCCTGACCTGTCTATTAGTTTCCCAGGTGTTTCTTATTATCCACGCCCCCTTGTTATCTTGTTTAGCTCGTTTGTCCCTGATTATTTAAGCCCTGTGTTTCTGCCCTGTCTTGGTGAGTTGTTGAATGTTTGATGTCGACGTTGGTCGCTTCTGATTCTGAGTCTTTGTCTAAGTTTGTAGTTCGTCTAAATAAAGCCTGTACATTGCGTTTGGATCCAGCCTCCTTCCCGTGCTTCTACCGCACCACATTACAGATCATCACAGAACAACTCACCACGAAATGGATCCAGCAGTTGTCAGCAACCGGGCTCTGGGAGAATACCTGTCGACGTTATTGCAAGAGGGCCAGTCCGTCCAAAGGTACGCGAAGGATTTTCTGTCCATTTGCCATCTGGGAGCGCTAGATGATATCCAGCTCATGGGCCTGTTTTGGAACGGGCTGGATTATGACATCGCTCGATGGATGCCGCGGGACCTTACCAACTGGACTCTTGACCGGTATATCGCTCAGGCTTGTTCCTTGGAAGACCTCTTCTCCATTACAGGCTTGTTCTACTCGACACCTCCCGAGTTCACATTACCCGCGAAGCCCTCGTCGTCGTCTTCGCCGCTGGTCCAGTCCAGCCCCGTCGAGCCCGAGCTTCACGTGAGCCCCGCCGAGCCCGCACTTCTCGTCTGCCCAGCCGAGCCCGAGCTTCACGTGAGCCCAGACGAGCCCGCACTTCTCGTCTGCCCCGCCGAGCCTGCGCCTCATGCGAGCCCTGCCGAATCCAGTGAGTCAAATGCCGAGTCAAATGAATCTAGTGAGTCAAATGCCGAGTCAAGTGAATCCAATGAGTCAAGTGCATCGTCAAGTGCATCGTCCAGTGAGTCAAGTGCATCGTCGAGTGAGTCTTCTGAGTCTTCTGAGTCCAGTGAGTCAAGTGCATCGTCCAGTGAGTCATCTGAGTCTTCTGAGTCAAGTGCATCTAGCAAAGTGAGTGATTCAGACCAAGTGATTGAATCAAGGCTAGTGACTCGCCGTCTCAGGAGGAGGAGGAGGAGGAGGAGGAGGAGGAGGAGGAGGAGGAGGAGGAGGAGGAGGAGGAGGAGGAGGAGGAGGAGGAGGAGGAGGAGGAGGAGGAGGAGGACTTGTTCGGCTCGCCAGGCTCCGGTGAGTGTATCCAGACGCCTCGCCCTGCCGGCCCCGCCTCTGCGCCTCGCCCTGCCTGCATCCTTCAAGCTCCGGGAGGCCTTTCCTGAACCCGTGGATTTCCCCAAGTATTTTTTTTGGGGGGGCCAAGGGTCCAGTGAGGAGACCATGAAGGCTGCGCTGCCATGGTCGTCTGCAGGGGCTTCACCACCCTGGCCTTCGTCTCGTCATGCTCCGCCCTGGCCTTCGTCTCGTCCTGCTCCGCCCTGGCCTTCGCCTCGTCCTGCTCCGCCCTGGCCTGCTCCGCCCTGGCCTTCGCCTCATCCTGCTCCGCCCTGGCCTCCGCTTCGTCTTGCTCCGCCCTGGCCTCCGCCTCGTCTTGCTCCGCCCTGGCCACCTGTTCAGTCAGGCCCGCCCACACTCCACGGCCCAGGCCCGCCTTGTCTATGTCCAGGGTCCGTTCCCCTGCATGGGCCTGGCCCTCCATCCCTCCCCCAAGACCGCCTGTGCTTCACCACCCTCCTGAACTTTTTTTTTTTTTTTTTTTTTTTTTGGGCGTCAGGAGCCGCCCTTAAGGGGGGTGGTTATGTCATGATGTGGGTTTTGTGTCTTGTCTTTTCATGTTCAGTGGTTCCCTGACCTGTCTATTCGTTTTCCCAGGTGTTTCTTATTATCCACGCCCCCTTGTTATCTTGTTTAGCTCGTTTGTCCCTGATTATTTAAGCCCTGTGTTTCTGCCCTGTCTTGGTGAGTTGTTGAATGTATGTTCTGTTCCAGGATTAACGTGAGTGTTGGTCGTTCCTGTGTAAATATTCCTGTTCTGAGTCTCTGTTTAAGTTTATAGTTTGTTTAAATAAAGCGTGTACACTGCGTTTGGATCCAGCCTCCTCTCTGCCTTCACCGCATCACGTTACAGATCGTCACAATTTTCACTAGAATTTGTTTTTTTTTAGTAGTGAATCTGAAAAAAGGGTTGTTTTGTTTGATCACAGTGCAAACCATGAACATTCAATAAATCAATAGAAAAATCATCGTTTTCGGCACTGCGCTGAAAGCATTAAATATGATTGAAAAACTGAAAATGTTTCCTGTTTCTTGCAGCCTGAGACATCAATACACTCTCAGAATTTACGCCCTGAGAGGAGCAGTGATGTCAAGAGGAATAAAAAAAGGATAAAATAGGGAAAGCAAGGGAAGAGCTAGGATTTTGCAAATCGCAAGGATCTGTCTGTCTCTTAGTTACAGCCTTTGGAACACAGTGAATCGCCTCGCTCGCTCCTCTTGGTGGCACTGCATGCCACCGCAGAGATGATGGGTTTGAAGGACACATCTATTCTTAGACTGGGGCAGCGTGCCAAGGCATTCACTACTTCAGCATAAAGAAGAGACACTTTATTTTACAGCGTCCTTGTTACGTGTTACATGCACTTACTATGGTAATAACAGTAAATTTTGCATAAAACCCTTATAATAAATACATGTTGTTCATCAACCCTGTAAACCTTTTTTTAAATATATAGAACGGTTTATTGAACCTTTGGTAACACTTTATTTTACAATGTCCTCGTTACACGTACATGTAGTTACTGTAATTATATCTATACATTATGCTGTATTACATGCAACTAACCCTAAATCAAACCCCAATCCTAACCCTAACCCTATAGGAAGTACATGTAGTTAATTATTAATCCTCAGTACCTAAATGTACTGTATACTTGCACTGTAACACGGATTTCTTAAAATAAAGTGTAACCAAACCTTTAGCCAAAATATTTAAAAAGTGTGTTTTTGCTCATTTTCTTTTACGGCTGCTCGTCCTTCACTGTCCAGTCCAAATCATGGGAATCAAATTTAGTATCTATATAGGTAAACGAAAAAATAAACAAATGAAACCATGTGACAGATATGTACATCTTACGCTGCAAATTCTTACTTAGTATTGTTTTTTTCCAGAACAAAAGTCAAAAGATTTTGAAATTAATTGAGTTTATTCTTAAAGTCATACTGAGTCTCAAGATAATGTATCTTGATTTAAAAAAGTTTTGATTTTTGTACTAGAAAACAAGACTAAAGCATTGAGTAAAAACATATTTTGCTGCCATGTACTTGTGAAAATTGTACCAAAAGTAATAGAAAAAACTGTAATAGCTAATGTCACGCCTGCCAGCCGGAGTGCCTATAGCCACCATGGGACACTCCTTCTGTCTTTATATCTCATAATGGACTGCATTTGCCATAACCCATTGCCCAGACTCATTATTCCTGATTACTTTCAGCTGTTTCTCATTACCCTTGTTAACTCTGCCCATATAAGCCTTGTGTATTCACCATAGACTTAAAACAAAATATGGATGTAGTGTCCGTGATGTCACCCGTAGGTTTCTGAAGAGCATTTTTGAAGCCCAAAGAGGGCAGAGCCGACCGTCGCCATCTTGGTAGCACGTCACTCCCGGATAAACGAAAATTGGCAAAAAAGCGGGATTAGCTGAGGTGACGTGACGGCTAACAGACAGCAGACATACGGCTAGTAGTGACAGGAGCGGCAATCCACCTGTCACTCACGTTAAGGCTTAATATAATTTAACCCTCTGGGGTCTGAGGTGTTTTCGGGGTCCTTGAGATGTTTTGGCATGCTCTGACATTTGTGCATTTTTCAGTTGCTTATAAACATATTAATGGCACAGGTGAAATTACACTCTATATAGCACACACAGGGCTACCATTATATGTGAGCAACATGTATGTACATGTTTGTATTTTTGAGAGAATATTGTTTATGCGTGGTTATTGAAAAAACTAAAAAATAAATTTTCTAATATATGGCCACAAATAACATACTAAATATCTGTCCACAAGACTTTTGACTAGTGGATGTTGTCGCCTAGAGTATTTGCTTCAAATTGATCTGAAAATCATTCTGGCTAATCATTCACATAAAACAATAGATTGTTTTAAATTGTGAAAAACATTTTTTTGTTTGCAAAGGCAATATGCGGATGGGCGGATCGGCCCAACCCCCTCATGAATAATTAGGCAGTTCTCACCTGAGCAGACTGCATACTAATGAGCCTTTCATTCAGGGGTGTCACACAAGAAAGAATGCAAGGACAATATATATATATAAATAAATAAATATTTATATACACACACACACACACACACACACACACACACACACATATATATATATATATATATATATATGTGTGTGTGTGTGTGTGTGTGTGTGTGTGTGTGTGTGTATATAAATATTTATTTATTTATATATATATATATATTGTCCTTGCATTCTTTCTTGTGTGACACCCCTGAATGAAAGGCTCATTATATATATATATATATATACATATATATATATATATATATATATATATATATATATATATATATATATACATATACATATATATATATATATATATATACAAACAATCAAAATATAAATGAAAGCCAAAAGCACATTTTTAGTCACACATTTTAGCCATCCACATACCATTTTTAGCCATCCACCGCGGTAAAAATAAACCAGTCGCATTTCAAAGTCGTACGCGAAATGACCGCCAGGTGGCGCAAAGGGACATTTAGCAAAACGTAAGTGGGGCTAATGTCTATTAACAGTAGCCTAAGGATGAAATACTACAAGTTATGGTAATTTCCAAATAAGCCTACAACAAATTGTTGGTCATACAGATAAGATATAATCTTTTAAAACTGTAAAAGGTTAAAGTAGGCCTACACTCACAGGCTAAAGACAAAACGTTTTCTCGCTCATGTGAGAATCAAACGTTTGGTTATTTCTCAGTAACAAAATTCATAGCCGAGCGGTAGAACTGATGGTTCATCATCAAGATGACACAGGTTCAAATCCCGCACAAACATGGTCTGCTGTATATTTTATATTTATTATTGCAGAGAGATTTGTCTAGCTCTAAAACTCTGTTACACCATACAGTTTTGTTTTATATAGGCTATATATATTTTTTTATTTATTTATTCCAGGCTCTCACGCCACCCCCCCGATTTCTCACGCTGAAGTGTCAACCCGGTCGGTCAAATTCCTGAAAGATATAGTTTATCTATAGATCTACCTGTTGAGCCACTCGTGATCGACTAGTTATACCGTAAATTAGTTAAAATATCCCGTAATCTATTTAGAGCGAGCGTGCATGCGAGACAGATATTGTGCTCCAAACCGTGCGCGCGCATGGCAGAGAGGTCTGTTCCCTACAACCTAGAGTTTTTAAAAACATGGTTTTAAGTAAAGTGTGATTTGCCAGGGGGGACTGGGATTTCCTTCTGGTCTAAACATCCCTACTTCTGCTGAATTATTTTAATCCCCACACCCCTCCCTCCACAGCTAATCAATGCTATAGGCTACTTCACCAATATCAAATATATAAAATAGAGATATGCAACAGGCACGTTTAAACGAAAAACAATAAAATCAAAACCAGCGTTTCAGTTGTTCATTAGTTCCAGTGGCCTTAATGCATGCACGGCTTTTCAAAATTTCACAAAGCGTGTTGAGATTATTTTGAATGAAATATTGAAGTTTATAATTAAGTGTTTTGGCACACCACGCCGAGTGACCCTATGCATTTTTCTAAAGTCGGGTTTTATTCTGGCATGGTGAGTTAGTGTTCGACAAACGCGGCGGCGCGTTCATTTAGATTAATTTATTTATCTCATTATTACAGCTAAAATAACTTAATAGGCGACTCCGTAATTTTTTGGTCATACAGATAAGAGTAGAGTAGCTTACATCGTTCAAAACTGTAAACTTGTATTCATATTAGGCTAACGACAAAAACAGTATATCTGTCCTCTCTGTCTCCGGGAACTGCGCGTCACAAAAATGAACCGAAAGCCACTTCAGCTCAGTCACGATAAGAAATCGGCTATGTCTAAAGCCTTTAAATGTCTAAATATTTAGGCTAATAAATGTTATCTGATTATGTAGGCTAATCCATATGAAAACGAGAGGTACAGAGGATCTACTCAAACATGCGCTTCCCAATGAGAAAATGACAAGACATGGGTGAAAATCTCGCTCTAATTAAATGTAGGCTAAATCGCCCTGAATTAAAATGTAAAAACATAATAATGTATTTGTCGAAATGTTGCGATATTGTTTCATTTAAGTTCATAATTATTCTATAAATGTTATTTAATTTAGCAGCATTACCACGAAGCACCGTGTTTCGATATTTATTTGAATAATACAAAATAAAATAAAAACTTAATTCACAAATTGCATGCCTGGTTGTAAGGATCCAAAGATCCCTGTAGACTTTAATATTAAGTGACAACAAATTCACAAGCGTTTTTTCAGATTATATTTAGTTTTGCTTGGAAAAAGCTGCCCCAAACCAGTTTTATTTCATCAATTATTGAAATAATGAAATATTTAGTAATAAACTTTTATGACAGAAATATCACTAGGCTACATGTAACTTAAATCATTTAATTCCTTCATTATCAACACTGTCTAGAATGGCGATTTAAGTGTGAATTGCGACTTCTCTTTGTGTTAAGTCAGCCTCAGACTCCGATAGCCTGTGGGGGGTTGGAGGGACAGTTGCTGGACAAAGGTGTTAATGTTCCTCTTTCATATGGAGAGTGTCGGATAGCCAGCCTGATGAGCAGGCAAAATTATTGTAAGGATAAATCTGTGTCCAAATGTAGGCCCCATATCTTATTAAATTATAAATATTGTAGTTTATTTATTGTAGCCTATTTAAAGTTTTTTTTTCACACAAAATTTCAATTGAAGTTATTGTAAGGTGAATTCAACAAGGCATGCTGTGTCTTTGAAGCAACAATTAAAGGTTAAATAATTTTTTCGTGATTTGTATGGCTGACACGCAGCGACATATACAGTATTATCAGCTGTATGATGTGTTTTTACCCTGAAATGATTAATTTCGAGAGAGAGACCCGCGCGCGCAGCGAGGGAGACTAAATAAACTTGTTAAAAAGAGATCCAGCGCGAGAGAGGCAAAGAGAAACGCATGTTTTTAATTTAATTATGTTTCTTTGGACAATTTTCGTTTTGTAGGCCTACTGTTTTAATTGTTTAATTTAGCTGTAATTTCTTTGGCAATACAAATTTAAAATGTCGCAAGAATAAGATTAGCCTAGTGTTTCTTATTTTGCATCGCAAAAGAAATAAACTCTAAACAAGATGCAACCCTGTTTTAAATTAAACAATTTAAACCTTGAAATGTTCGAACTTGGTTTCAAACTTAAGTAATTTTAGTGTTCTTTTACATTACACAATAATTTAGCAGACTAAAGACGAGCTTCTTCATTTTCATTTTCTGATCGGCTGACAATCTTCATCAGTTTTTGTCGTTTGTGCAGCGGCTGCGGTTCTACAGGAATGTAGCAAATTTATGTTGTAATGATAATCAAACAAAACTCTTGACTTTAAATAAGTAAACAGATATAAACAGTTACCTATTTAAGCATCAAGGTGGGAAAATATAAACGTAGGACAACATCGGTTAACAACATCTATGCTACATTGAGATTCGATCTCGGGTCTGTTGAAGCTCCTCGAAGCTCGTGTCGTTGCGTTGATCACTGAGCTATCGTCTGTACGCTGTTAAAGTTGTAAAGCCTCGTTCATGTAGCCTAAATGTTTTTATTGCAATGTTTTATGTTGAAATGTTTTCATTATTTATTCAATTACATTTCAGTAGCCTAATTTCAGTATTGTGATTATGAATTATTTTAACTACGTTTCACTTGTTGAATTCTTCTGCTACCAGCTTTCAATCGCTCTGAATCAGCGCGGTGCGGCAGCAGATTACGCATTAGAGAGAATAAACCGGAATAAACGAACACTTTTCAGAGTCTATGATTGTAGCGCCTCTTAGCGGTAAAAGGCAGCAAATACACCACACATTTTACCGCCGCGGTGGAACAGCTGATGTGGGCGTTGTCATGGCTTGCCTCGACATTTGCGTTTGAATAGCGCGCGTCCTCCGTGGGCGTGTCAGATTAACGCGTAATGAAGTGTAATGAGCTGGGGGAAAAAATACTGACAGCACTCTCTTTTCATACAGATTGCATAAACTGAGAATATTTGTTTTTTATATAAATTACTTCATTTAAAAGAAGAGAATTCAAGCTTCATAAAGAAAAACCTCTCGTGCCTGTGTGACAAGTAATCGCGGAGTTACAGTTAATCTTAGGACGCGTTTCAGAATGGACTTCACTGACAGAGAGAACGCAAAACTCGCATCATGTTTGTTTTTCTTTATTTGGTGAAAAGCACAACACTTTGTTTTTATTGTGAGTATCCACAAAAAAAATAGAAACTTAACAGGATCTAATGATGTACAACACTTATATGTAAGATCAAAATTAACAGAGTAATTTGAGTCTCTTTTGCACTGATAAGGAAAAAAGTGAGCTGGTATCGCCGGCGAGACCGCCGACCCCAGAGAGTTAAACTAATGAGTTATAAAAAAAATGCTTGTCATGAAGGGCAAAATTAGCTATATAGACCAAAACCACTTTTTGCACCAGGCTGAAAACATTTTTTTTTCTGCTGTAAAGTTATAACATTTTAACATGGGGGGGTATTTGGGATTGACTCGCTTTTGCAGTCTGTCTCTAGCAGCCACTCGATGAATTGCAGTTTAAGTCCCTTCTGTGTTGGTTTCAAGAGAGAGACATGAAGGTTGACGCTTGATATTCAGTCATTCATTGCGAAGTCTTGTAAGTGTCACCCTGCATTTCTGAGCGCTCTCTCTGTTTTTGATCTACCCCCTGTTTTATGTATTATGATTCTGTATTGCCCCAATAAACAGCTGTATTTGGATCATCAACCTGTGTGTCTTGGGGCAGTTGATGAAAGCTAAAAAATATTAGTAATATTTTCTTTAGTAATAGTAACTTTTATTTTACAAATACATTTATTTTTCTTTACTTTGATTTTGAGCTAAAATGTTTTGATCCACGTTCTTCACAGGTTTTTATTTGCGTATATGTTTGTCATTTGATTGGGTTTGTCTCACACTCATCCAGGTTTCACATTGCACCTCTAGAGCCAATGAAGGCTTTTTTTTTTAGAGTGAAGACATCGATGATATACATTTGATTTTATGCTTCTACTGAAAAAGGCTCAGTCCGTATAACAGCGATCACAGGAAACTGTCAATGGTTGTTTCTGTGAAGCACAGCCATGCGGTCAAACAGCGATTTATATAATGCATTATTATCTGGTGAGACAGTTGTCTTCCAATGAATGGTAAATGGACTGCATTTATATAGCACTTTCAACAGACCCATGGCCACCAAAGCGCTTTACATATTGCCTCACATTCACCCATTCATTCATTCATTCATACACCGATGGCGGTGTCAGCCATGCAAGGCGACATCCAGCTCGTCGGGAGCAGCTGGGGTTAGGTGTCTTGCTCATGGACACCTCGACACTTGGTCAGATGGAACCACCAACCTTCCGGTTTGTAGACAACCTACATGAATCACTGAGCCACTGCCGCCAACAGATGAAGACATAAAAAGCCAAGAGACAACCCTGCAAGATCACTGCTTGTTTTAGTGACAGGGATAGACACTATGAGGTTTGGACAACTAGCTTATCCAAGACATTTAGCAACACGGGAGTACTTCCTGTTCCCTGTGGTTAATGATATGAGATTGAAGCAAGGATAAGATATCACAAGATATAAGGACACATGAAATGGACCACGAGTGCAAGTATTAAAATGCTGCATGGGCAGAGCATGTTTAGAGATTCCACATGGTTTTATGTGTCAGGCATCAAAAACAGAAAGGCCAGTGAAGCTGAATAAGCAAAAAAAAAAAAATCAGCTTTCTATTCCCTAAAGTCCTCTAATAATCAACTGAAAAAACATTGGGAGTTTATGATTATGCATATTGTATTGCTTTATTTCATTTTTTTTTTTTCATTTTCTCTTTATTTGAAAGGGAATAGTGTACATTAATCAACATTGAAACAATGTAAATGTACCCGAGTTAGTTCAAAAGTGCTAATTTTCATCGGTAATCCCCCAGCCAGGGGGTTTTACGTAACCTTACAGCTAGTAAAATAGGCAGAATGGGGCCAAGAAATACTTAGCACCAAAGTACCATAGTATTTAACCTATTTCTTTTTTCTCCTTTACATTTGCATTGATACATTTCAATGAGAAATTATTCTGCATTCAGAAAGTTTTGTAAAAGTTGAGTCTGTAACATGAGGGAAATCAAAACTACTGGGCAAACTTCAAAAACCAAAACAAGTTTATAACAGATCTTTGGAGCACAAGCTTAAATTACAGCTCATATGTCCTTCAGGATTTAAGAGTCGGCGGTCAACAGATGAATTGAAATGTACTGATTGATAAAAAAAAGAAAGTAAGGAAAGAAATACTGGGTGTAAAAGATAACTGGATAAAAAATATATCCAACACAGAACCTGTTACAACATTGGTAACGCTGGATTTGTTGTTTGTCTAGAGGAGGCTTTGAAAATGAGACAGGATCTTTCAGGAGAATGACGGAAAATCCGCATAGACCTCTACCTGTAGGCTTTTGTTGGCAGGAACAGGGCAAAAAGTGAAACTTGCATGCAGGAGTACAAACACACACACACACACACACGCGCACACACACACATACACACACACACACACACACACACATATATATACACTCACCGGCCACTTTATTAGGTACACCTGTCCAACTGCTCGTTAACACTTAATTTCTAAGCAGCCAATCACATGGCGGCAACTCAGTGCATTTAGGCATGTAGACATGGTCAAGACAATCTCCTGCAGTTCAAACCGAGCATCAGTATGGGGAAGAAAGGTGATTTGAGTGACTTTGAACGTGGCATGATTGTTGGTGCCAGAAGGGCTGGTCTGAGTATTTCAGAAACTGCTAATCTACTGGGATTTTCACGCACAACCATCTCTAGGGTTTACAGAGAATGGTCCGAAAAAGAAAAAACATCCAGTGAGCGGCAGTTCTGTGGGCGAAAATGCCTTGTTGATGCCAGAGGTCAGAGGAGAATGGCCAGACTGGTTCGAGCTGATAGAAGGGCAACAGTGACTGAAATAACCACTCGTTACAACCGAGGTATGCAGCAAAGCATTTGTGAAGCCACAACACGCACAACCTTGAGGCGGATGGGCTACAACAGCAGAAGACTCCACCGGGTACCACTCATCTCCACTACAAATAGGAAAAAGAGGCTACAATTTGCAAGAGCTCACCAAAATTGAACAGTTGAAGACTGGAAAAATGTTGCCTGGTCTGATGAGTCTCGATTTCTGTTGAGACATTCAGATGTTAGAGTCAGAATTTGGCGTAAACAGAATGAACATGGAACCATCATGCCTTATTACCACTGTGCAGGCTGGTGGTGGTGGTGTAATGGTGTGGGGGATGTTTTCCTGGCACACTTTAGGCCCCTTAGTGCCAATTGGGCATCGTTTAAATGCCACGGCCTACCTGAGCATTGTTTCTGACCATGTCCATCCCTTTATGGCCACCATGTACCCATCCTCTGATGGCTACTTCCACCATGTCACAAAGCTCTAATCATTTCAAATTGGTTTCTTGAACATGACAATGAGTTCACTGTACTAAAATGGCCTCCACAGTCACCAGATCTCAACCCAATAGAGCATCTTTGGGATGTGGTGGAACGGGAGATTCGCATCATGGATGTGCAGCCGACAAATCTGCGGCAACTGTGTGATGCCATCATGTCAATATGGACCAAACTCCCTGAGGAATGCTTCCAGCACCTTGTTGAATCTATGCCATGAAGAATTGAGGCAGTTCTGAAGGCAAAAGGGGGTCCAACCCGTTACTAGCATGGGGTACCTAATAAAGTGGCCGGTGAGTGTATATATATATATATATATATATATACACACATGTATATATACTGTATATATATATATATATTTTCTTTTTTTTTGCGATACAATCTTGCGGGAGTGGGACAAAAAAAAAAAAATCCATCTGTGCAGACCCCTAGTTCAAATGTCCAGGAAAATACATCAGCCATTTCATGCTCCAGTGGGATATATGAGGATATTTGCACTGTGCATCTCACAAAACCTCTGACAGAAGTGATATAACTTTCAACCTGAATTCATTTGGTGTCTGACTAAAAGGGACAACCTAGCTGCAATATGTGCCACATAAATGTGTTAGTCCCCAAGAATGATGTGGAGTTAGCAACTGAAGATACCTTATTCATGTGCAGCATCTGAAGCTGCTGAGATGGACATTTGCTTCCATGCTGAAGTGAAGTATATAAGTCCTGCTGTGGTCCCTCTTTGAATAATGTAACCTTTCTTCTTAGTTTACTCTCTACCTCCCCTTTCTCATTTCCTTTTCATTTCAGATCTTAAGCCCAAATGGAATGTACACACTGTGTCCTTTCCATACTTATGGAAACTTATAACTTACCCTTTCCTGAATGCCAAGGGAATGCCAAGGTAAGGTATCTCACTTGCCATTCATTTGGTCTGATTCGAAAGACAGCAGAGGATAGAGTAGATGATAAACGATATAGCTGAGATAGTGGAGGAAATTGGCCTTTCACAACTTTCCGATCTGTAGTGGTTTTGTTATTTCTTGTCTAAAAGTGCGGTCCCATTACCGTTACTCTATGATGTTGAGTATCAGATCCAGTCATTCCAATAGCAATCTGCATGATTGGGAGTTTTGTGTGTTTACCACACAGATTTCCCTTTGGTCATGCAAATACACCACGCTGAACAACAGAAAGCTGCTTGGTTTGAAAGTGAATTTTCTGTGAGCAGTGCTTTATACATCCCTGCGCTATTGACAATGGACCTTTTTTATGCAAAATTTTGCTAGTGTGACTGCACCTTAATGGTGAAGACCAAACTTTGAAAATGAAGTTCTCAAAGTGGGGCACAGATTAATTCAAGGATACCATCATGAAAAATCCAACTTCCCTCATAATGATTGTAATAAATAATACATTTTACATAAATATGTTATAATCTACATGGTTATTAGACAGATGTCTGTTAAACTGCATCTTGAGAATGCATCCTTGTGTCCCCCAGATCTCTACATAAAGTGTTTATACTGGTGTTTCTGCCCCATACTGAAAGTCACTGTCAATGAATCGGAAAAGCTATCTGATGAATCGGTGACAATGCCACTGCATGCCTCTGGATAATGTGGACACTTTCAGCCATGTTTATCAGCACAAGCCACAAGTCTGAGCCACCATCTGCTGAATGACAGTATTATTGAAGTGGAGTCCAGATGATGCAAACACACACTGTGTTGTATAGAGCAAGAGGGATGTGAGATTAAATATTGTTAGTATGCAATACAGAGGTTATTCAGAGCCCTGTATTCACACCATTGAAATATTTTGCAAGCTCATATTCAGTAGCATTACATTCAGATTTGCATGTAATGAGAGTAATATTACTGATGTGTAGAACATGAGATGTCATATATTTGTAGCTACAGGTGGCATCATACAGATGTTCATGTGAAGCTTGTAGCAACTAAGTAACAAATAAACTAGACATTAATGAGCAAAACTATACTGTGCATTGTTCTCTGAGTTATGTCTTTGATAGAACGTCTCGGGTTACGACTGTAACCCTTGTTCCCTGAGAAAGGGAACGAGAACTGCGTCGAATGACACTTTGGGGGAACGCTCCTCAGTGTAGCGCCTCTGAAGCAATGAATGAAACTAGACCAATCCTGATTGGTGTTGCGTCATGACATAATGTGTGACGGCATAAGTGGAAGCTACAAAGAGATGCCGGCACACAACAGTGTTAGCTTATGTGATGAAGCAAGCGCTCCCAGGCAGGGGAAGGCGTGGCGAAGGGACGCAGTTCTCGTTCCCTTTCTCAGGGAACAAGGGTTACAGTTGTAACCCGAGACGTTCCCTTTCGAGGGAACTCGAACTGCGTCGAATGACACTTTGGGGGAACGAGTACCCACTATTCCACAACGCACCCTGCCTGTCCTAGTGTGAAGCTGCTCACAGGCACACTTAGGAGGAGAGCACAAGAGTGCCAGGCGTAGACGGAATGTCCAGACTGTAAAACCTAATAAAGGTATGGGGGGTGGCCCATCCTGCTGCATCGCAGACCTCCTGGATCAGGGCCCCCGATAGGAGGGCTCTAGAGGATGCCATGCCTCTGGCTAAATGAGCCCTCACGGCCAAAGGTGAAGGCAAATTGTGCACCTGGTAGGCCAAAGAAATAGCATGGACAATCCAGTTGCTGATGGTCTGCTTGGAGGCGGGAAGCCCCTTCTTGGGCGACCCAAAACACACCAGCAACTGGTCTGACTTCCGCCATGAAGAGGACCTTTGAATATAAATTTTTAGCTCTCTGACAGGGCAGAGCAGATGAAGTCTCTCCTCATCCGCCATCACGTGAGGCGGAGGATGAAAAGCCTGCAGAACCATAGGCCGTGCCGCATTGGACGGCACCTTAGGCAAATAGCCCGTCATGCGATGAAGGATGGCTTTAATGTCGCCTGGAGCAAACTCCAGGCACCCGTTAGATATAGAGAGCGCCTGGAGATCTCCTACCCTCCTCAGAGAAGTAATGGCCAACAAAAAAAATCACCTTCAGGGAAAGGTTCTTGGCCTTAGCCGACTCCAATGGTTCGAAGGGGGCCTCAGCCAGCCCTTCGAGAACCACTGCCAGGTCCCATGTGGGAACCCTGGTACGAGCCGCAGGTCTCATCCTCCAAGCCCCACGGAGGAAACGTACGACCAACTGCTGTCTCCCAAGAGGTCCATCACCCAGAGGAGCGTGGAAAGCCGCAATGGCAGCCACGTATTGAGTGTGGACGGGGTAAGACCAGCTGAAAAGTGATCTTGGAGGAACTCCAGAACTGAAGCCACTGGGCAGTTAACTGGATCCACCTCACGCTCTCTACACCAAATGGTAAAGACATTACACTTTAAGCCGTGCAATTTCCTCGTGGAGGGAGCTCTAGAGCTGAGTTTGGTCTCCACTACTCCAGCTGATTGGCCGGCCTCTAGGTACTGTGCCCCCTCAGGGGCCAGACCCACAGTTTCCATAACTCGGGCCGAGGGTGAAATATTGAGCCCTCTGCCTGTGTCAGCAGGTCCCTCCTGAGGGGAATCTCCCACGGAGGGCCGTCTAGGAGCAATATAATGTCTGAGAACCATACTCGGGCCGGCCACAACGGGGCTACCAGCAGTAGACTGATCCAGTCGCGACGGACCCTCTCCAGAACTCCCGGGAGCAGAGTGATCGGGGGAAATGCATACAGACGCAGCCTCGGCCACGTCTGCACCATGGCATCCAACCCCAATGGGGCTGGATGCGTGAGGGAGAACCACAGTGGACAGTGGGTCGTCTCTCGAGACACGAATAGGTCCACTTCCACTGGGCCGAACCTCTGAGATATTGACTCCACCACCTCGGGGTGGAGTCTCCATTCCCCGGGGCTCAGCCCCTGTCTCGACAGGATGTCTGCTCCCTGATTTTGACTCACCGGGATGTATGTTGCTCTTAGAGACAACAGTTTCCCCTGGGACCACAGGAGGATCTGATGCGCCAGTCTGCATAGAGGGCGAGACCTCAGACCCCCCTGATGGTTTATATATGCCACTACCGACATGTTGTCTGACCTCACAAGGACATGATGACTTTTGAGGTCCGGCAGGAAGCTCCTCAGAGCTCGGAACACCACCAACATCTCCAGGCAGTTTATGTGCCAGGAGGAATGATGGTCCTGCCATAGGCCTGTCATAAAGCGGCCGTCCATGACCACGCCCCAGCCCGTGAGGGAGGCGTCTGTCGAAACGGTTTTCCGGAGACATGACGCTCCCAACACTGGACCTTGGAACAGAAACCAAGCTTTTTTCCACATAGATAGGGAATGAAGACATCTGCGCGTAACCCTGATCATGCAGAACAGGTTCCCCCTCGGGGAGAATCCCTTGGTTTTCAACCACCACAGGAAGGCCCTCATGTGCAGCAGGCCGAATGGAATAATGTTGGACGCTGCTGCCATGAGCCCTAACACTCTCTGAAAATGTTTCACAGTGATGGCTTGGCCTAGCTTTATCCTGGACACTGTGGCCAGAATGGACTCGATTCGTGCATGAGACAATCGTGCCCGCATCGTGACCGAGTCCCACACCACTCCCAGGAATGTGGTTCTCTGGGCTGGTGTCAACATGCTCTTTTTTGTGTTGAGTCTCAACCCCAGGCTTTGGATGTGGGCGAGGACGACATCTCGATGCCAAACCGCCAGCTCCTGCGACTGGGCCAGAATCAGCCAGCCGTCGATATAGTTGAGCACCCTGATGCCCTGGAGCCTCAGCGGTGCTAGAGCTGCATCCATACATTTGGTAAATGTGCGAGAGGAGAGAACTAGGCCGAACGGAAGAACCCGATATTGGTACGCTTCGCCCCCGAAAGCGAAGCTCAGGAACTTCCTGTGAGAAGGATGGATATGTGGAAGTATGCGTCCTTTAGATCTATCGTGACAAACCAACTCTCGAGCCTGGCTTCGGGTACCAATCGGGATTCGTTCTCGACCCCCTGAAGCGGATCTCCGGCAGGTTTCGACCGAAAACGATTCTCGAAGGGCGGACGCGATTGCTGCCTGGCCGCAAGCCTGTGGGGCGGACAGTGCAGCTCGCGTTCGCTGGAAACTGATGCGTCCCGAAGCGCACTTGGCGGCGGGAAGTCGACATAGATTTTCTGTGGGCTCCGCGGAGGAGGCGACCTCGATCGCTCCGCCACGGGTGGGGCCACCCGCAGAGGACCTAGGCTGGCTAGGACCTCTTAGACGAAGCCTATTTAGCCTGCAAGACGGCCCTCAGGTCGCCCTGCTGCTGTTGAGGCTTCGCCTGAGAGCGCCGTCTATGCCCCCAGGCTCCTTGAGGGGGGACTCTAGAAGCGACGCTCTCTCTCTGCACCTGTCTGTAGGTGGAGGAGCTGGCGGCTGGTTGCGGCTGCCCACTAGGGGCAGACTTCTTGGGTTTCGATCGGCGAGGGAGGTACTGTTTGAAGGCTGCAGACTGCTTTTTCGCCTCCTGAAACCTGTCGACGACTGAATTTACGGCGTCGCCGAACAGGCCAGAAGGCGAAATCGGGGCATCAAGGAGAAAAGCCCTGTCCTTATCCTTGATCCCCGACAGATTTAACCATAAGTGTCTCTCCGAGACCACCATAGCTGCCATGGAGCGGCCAATGGCACGGGCCGTCTCCTTGGTGACTCGGAGAGACAAGTCTGCAGCCTTCCTCAACTCGGCTACATCATCTGGAGTTGGTCCCTTGCCCTCATCGATATCCTTAAGAAGGTCGGCCTGGTAAGCTTGTAAAACTGCCATAGTATGCAGACAAGCACCAGCCCGACCCGCAGCCATATAAGCCCTGCCCACTAAGGAAGATGTATCGCGGCATGGCTTAGTGGGCAGCACCGGGGCTTTTAGGGACGATGCTGACTCAGGAGATAAATAGGTGGCTAATGGCTGTTTCACCCGCGGCATTGTCACATAACCTTTCTCTCGCTTCCCCATAATATTACTATAATTCAAAATAGGGGGGTTGGACACACTCGAGGAATGTGGTTTGTTCCACGATTTACACAACTCGTTGTGTAAATCGGGAAAGAAAGGCAAGCTCCGATGCTGAGGTTGCTCTCTGTGCTGCAGGAAGCGCTCGTCTAATTTGCTTTTCACGAGCGCTTCCTGCCTCTCATGTGGCCAACT
The DNA here is from genome assembly GCF_029890125.1 of Rhinichthys klamathensis goyatoka. Lineage (NCBI taxonomy): Eukaryota > Metazoa > Chordata > Actinopteri > Cypriniformes > Leuciscidae > Rhinichthys > Rhinichthys klamathensis. The sequence goes on along the minus strand of NW_026606592.1, from coordinate 455,653 downwards.
GATATTAAGATGGGCCACAGCACGAGAGACAACCTCTACCAGCTCCTCATATGCGGGGATATAGGATGGCGAGTCATCCCCAAAATCTCCGCCCTCGATGCTGAGTACGTCTACTTCCTGGGAAGCAGACAGCTCAAGCATCGGGTCCTCCACTCGTGCGGAAGAAGCCGCGGGGCGGGCTTCCATCAGAACTGCCAGAGGAATCCCGAGAATGTGCCTCAGCAGTCTCGGGATCCCCTGTCAGATCTATCTGCGAGCCCCATGAAGACCGTTGCCGCGCCGCCTCAGCGGACGCGGGTCCCGAACCACGGGGCTCGCGAGCCTGACCATCTTCATTGAAAATGGCCAGGCGGGAGCAAGCAGGCCCCCTCGAGAGCTGCCCGCGCATGCTGCACTCCCAAACAGTGTGTACACAAACGATGTGTGTCCCCACCCGTGATGTAACAAGGGCAGGGATGCACACATCGAGGGAAACTTGAACTCGCTATATATATAATGCTTGTGACAAACAACACCAAATAAGACAGACAATGTCAAACAGAGAGCGCTTGATGAAGAACAGAAAGCTAACACTGTTGTGTGCCGGCGTCTCTTTGTAGCTTCCACTTATGCTGTCACACATTACGTCATGACGCAACACCAATCAGGATTGGTCTAGTTTCATTCATGCTTCAGAGGCGCTACGCTGAGGGGCGTTCCCCCAAAGTGTTATTCGACGCAGTTCGAGTTCCCTCGAAAGGGAACAGACAGACAGACAGCAAGTTTAATTCCAACGTCATTTTCTGTGAATTTCTTCGGTGAAAATTCTTTGCAGAAGTTGTGTAGTGTATTCCGGATTTAAGTAAGCAGTTCTTTAGAATAAGCTTCAAAATAGAACATTTACAGATATGAAAAACTATTCCTATAAAAGAATGATATTCTGGAGTATGGAAATAAAAAGAGAATAGTGTTTTTTTTTATATAATTTGTACAACCTACCCAGAGCTTTTCTGAAATCAGAACATGATGATGGTCCTGTCAGATTAGGACAAAAAACAAATCCAACACCACTTATTTCATGCTCACAGGCCTGAGAATGGAGTTGCATCAACAACATGTGCATTTTTCATTTTCACATTCCAGAAATGAATCAAGAATGGGACAGCTGTGAAGGCCGAGAAGTGAAGAGAATTCTAAAGACAGGTGAGTTGAGAAACTCAGTATTCCAAGTGTGAGATATACAGGACAAGTGAGAAAAGATCTGTGTTGGTTAGAAACTTCCTTCCAGGAAGAGGAAAGAAACAATGGGTATGTGTTGAGATCATTGGACTTTCCTTTGTACTCGTTTTTGAGCGTTCTTAATTTGGTGCAGGTGTCCACTTGTCTAAATGGTTGGCGAATTGCCGTTGGTGATGTTGAACAGATGGTACATCATTACAACACTTAGAAATATTCAATAATTTTCTACCCTTTTTCAACTGTATTTTTGACCTTGTGACTCTTTATTAGACAGACCTAATGGACAAGAGGGGGAAACCTAGAGGGACATTTTTGATTGTTTGTTGTATACCAGAATGTTATCTAGACATATCAGCTAAGTTTTCAGCTATATTATTTTAGTATAAACTTTGTCATAGATTTTTCTCTTAAAATTCCTTAGGAAAAATTGAAATAGATACAAAAGTGACAATGCAGTAAGAGTATAGAATTATGAAGTAATCTGAGCTGCTATCCACATTAATTTAGTCTTGGGAGAAGTTGATGAGAAATGTTAATTTTAAGTTAGTTGACTTTCCTGGCATTCTGAACACTTTGAGACACTGAACACATGTGCATACACAGAGAGAAATAACTGAGATCTCATTTGATTTTCAGGGTTCATGTCAGGAGCATATGTGCCAACCACTACTCTGGTGGCTAAGGAAAGGAATCTACCTCTAAGCGATTGCTTAAAATGTTGGTGCAGGCTACTCAAGACACATACATGTGGCTTAATTTGCTTCAAATTATTGTACTGCGAAGTATGTCACATTATGGAACTGAAATCTTCACAAACACTGTCTTGATTTCATTAAGCTGGATTCACCCTCACAAAGTGAATGCTTGTTCCTCATGGTTATTTATTCCTAGCATGCAGCACAGCCACAAGTAGTCATGACTAAAGCATTTATTACATACAGTATTTCCAACCCACAAATGCTGTTTCAATTGCCTTTGAAATGGGCAATTTCTTCTGGAATTTGTTGTTATGCAAGGTGTAGAGTTTGCCAAACCAAAGTTGCATAAAGTGTATTCTGTTCTTCTAGGGTGAGAACAATCCATACATCTGGATTTTCAAGATTATCTTTGAGGTAACACACAAGGTTATATCTATTATAAAGCACTGAAAAAGCACCAAAGCAAGGGCAATTCAAAGAAACTCAACAACAGAGGGGCAAGGCTGCAATTACAACATTTGACACAATAGCACTGGTTATTGCTGAGGATTATTTAAACTATATGCTTGAACAGTCACAATGTAATGTTGGCTTTGTAAAGAGGCTGTTTTGAAGGACAGAGTAGCACAAACTACAACAGCAACAGTAAATGGCTTAACCAATCAAAGCATTAAATATACCAGTCATAAAAACACAAAACAAAAATGACATGTTTAACTACAACAGCAAGAGAGAGGGTGAGAAAATGGTAAATAAATAAATAAAATAATGTATGTTTATGGAAGAAGAAACATTAAACCTAACATTAAAAGTGGGTAGCCATCTAAGGTCTATTGAAATATCTATGAACTATGTTCTAGCATATATTAAATGAATGCTTCTAAAGCATATTATAATCCGTTGCAGCCTATTTTTTGAAGTAATAATACTTGGGTATTATAATACATTTAATAGCTAGAAACTACAACAGGAATATATTACTATTATACAGGACTATGATTTTGCACCATTTTGCATGATTGCAGTGAAGTGGCATGTACTTGCTGTAATATTGATAATCCATTTAACCATATCCTACCCACAACCGGTAAAAATGAGACTAGTGGAACTGTTTGGTCCCTGTGAGTGAGCCAAAAAGCAATCATGCACCTAATACTAGTCTAATGTCGCTGTTCCAATTAAATGAGCCAAAGAGACAAGATACCAGGCCTTTCTCCACTCTCATTACCACCATGTCTAGCGGAGGCTGAGAAGAAACCTTAACACTGTTTTTTTTTTCCCAAAAGGAATGGCATTAAAGAGCCTCCGTGGAAGACACCTGACAGTCAGTAATGGAGATTCAAGGCCTTTGCCATTAATCAATGATGCTTAGGTTGGGAGGATGAGCTTGACATTGGTTATTAAGTTAAGAAGTAAATTAAGAAGTGAGCAAGGAAGCATGGGATGAAAAACATCAGTCATATTGGTGCAGTATATCAATGTACAATTTAAAATGAGTGGTAATTTGAAAAAAACGTTCCATGTTGATATGCTTAAAGGGTTAATTCACCCAAAACATCTCTATGTCATTACGTATCTTATTACACTTTTCAAAGTAGTATTTGCGTGGACGGTCAATGGAGGGACATAAATCCCTCAGATTTCATAAAAAAAAACAAAAAACATTTGTGTTCCGAAGATGAACGAAAGTCTTATGGGTTTGGAACGACATGAAGGTGAGTAAATGACAGAATTTTCAAGTGGTTTCTTCAAATTATTTAATCAAAGTTAATATTATTATTTTAACAGTGATGCTTGCCTCAGGAAACACCAGTTATTACAAGAAATCTCAGTAGTTTGGCCTTCAGTCCTGGCTGTTGAATGCTTATCTGTTCCCTATTTGGGGTCAGACCAAGGGTGCAAAAGCAATGAGTACATAAGATCGACATAAGGTAAAATCCTATTCTCAAATCCTTTCTGATATAATAACTTTCATGGTATGTCCTTTCTAGAAGACACCTGGACTAGAATGAAGTTTGGATGAAGAAGTCATTTACATCACTGTCTGTCAAGTAAACAATTGGCTTGTATTTATCTTGGGCAAATAAAGATGTGTCTAGACTGTCAGAACACACCTCAACTCAAGATGACGAAGGTGAAGGTAAAAGTTTTCAAAGTAAAGAAGTGTGCAGAATTCTTGGACAAAAGTTGAGACAGAGAGAAACAACACAGATATTTCTGAGTCACTTTCCTTTGTGAATAAATACAATAATTTTAAATATGTTTTAGGTAGCAAAGTCTAGATTTTTCTAGTATTCAGTATCTACAATACTGGGTAGATTACATGCAAATTGTAGTTAACAACGTAATCCATTACATTACACATTTGAGGTAATGTAATCCGACTACTTTTAGGTTACTTTTATAACCGACAATTAACAATCGACAGAGAGGAACTTAAAGACACAGATGAATTAGGGAAGACAAGGTGACAACAGCTGAACACGGTGAGTGATGACGATGATGATCGCTGGCAGGTGCGGGTAATGGTGGAGTGAGTGCAGGTGTGAGCCGGAGAGGATGATGGGACATGTAGTGCAGACGGTGACTAACAGATGACAGTGACAGTCAGGGGCGGAGGGGGACCAAAAAATCTACCGGGAAATTTTGTAGACCACCGGCCCTCGTCGCTGGCAGCGCCGGATTAAGAGTTCAGAGGCCCCTGGGCACAATGTCTTGTAGGCCCCCTCTTAGGCAGGCCAAATGTATATTTTGTCCAAGGACATTTTAATATGGCATTTACAGTGTTAATGACTTAAATTAACTTTGTTGTACTCTGCTGGATTAAAGTTCATAAATGGTTGTTCTTTCACATAGGATTTTGTAAAACTATGTTGGGTGGACCTCTGTGCCTCTAGGGGGGTTCGGGGGCATGCTCCCCCGCAAGAAAATTTTGTACATTTTAAGGTTAAATGCATCAATCTGGTGCTCTTTGAGAGATCAAAATTAAGAGCTTCAACCCATGAACTGCTCATTGAACAAAGAAAAAGCGTTGATTTGTACCTGGACAAAAGAGGGCTCAAACATCTTTTTAGTTATGAGAGTCTCAGTCTACATTACATTATCAATGGTGTTTTAGGATGCCAAACAATTATTATAATACTGTAATAATGATTTATATAATTATTCCTATGACGTAAAATCCATATAGCCTATAAATGTACTGTAAAAATGAAAATGAATATTTCCAAAGTATATTTTAGCCTACATTACAGTATAGTAGCCTATAGGAAAATTAAAATACTCTTTTCCTAATTTCTTCACTGGCAAGAAATAAACCCTTGAGCTTTTATAGGAGAAAACACCAGATCACCATGCTGATCGCGTGAGCAAAGAGCGCACTTTTCTTTCAATCACGCAGCACAAACAGGATGCCTATACTTAATTAAAGTCTTGTGCTGTTTTATAAAGGCACAAAGCCATATCATGGTTTCGATTTTAGTTCGTTGTCAAAATATAACGCTAGAGACCTTTATGGTATAGGCGGTAGAGTTTACATCTCATATGTGTTGGGAAAAGGGAGAAGAGAGAGTTCGGCAAAAGGCGGATTCGAACTCGGGTCGAACGCGGCAAAAGCTGCTTTCAAGCACTACACACCCTACGACCAAAGCCACTGTAGCTACTTCGTGACGGGTGTCTTTTTCCGGAAAACACAGGCACTTAGTGCAAATATACGCTCCGTTATCAATATCAGTTTTTTTTTCCCTCGCTTCCTCAATTGCGCATGGCTATAACACTTAACATGGTATAACTATTATCAGACCGGCCCTCGCAACACTACTGGCCCACCGGGGAAACTCCCGACTCTCCCGATTGCCACTCCGCCCCTGGTGACAGACTGGATATGAAATGTTGCAATGTTGAGAAAACACATCTACTTAAAAGTGAAATGATTTCTGTAAATCCAGTAAATAAATGCTGTGTGGCTCTCAGTTTTTAGTGATATGCACGACTAATGGCTGGATTGTGTGTGCATTTCCACAAACATGGAAGACCTCGGAACTATACAAGCAGTTTTTTTTTAAAGGAAAATGTAAAAGATAAAAAAGTAGTGGGGAAAATCAATGATTTATGAATAATTTACTGCCATTGTGACTACATGTAATCAATAAAAAAGGAACTCTAGTCTGATTATGAGTATTTTAAAATGCAATATAATCTAATTACAAGTATACTTACTGTAATTTTTATATAACTGATTATGCGATCCAGATTACATGTAATCAGTTACTACCCAGCACTTATGTGTATTTTGGCTATTTTGATTGCTTAAGTTCAAATTGGAACAGAATGCCAATGGAGCAATTTCTGTTCTATTATTAATTTTTTTGGTATATGTGTGAAAGATTAACATCTGTGGCCATTTCATCATGTCTCGCTGTTGTGTGTTCAGCACAATGAATATCACATTTTTTTTAATACAGAATTCCACATTAAAAATAGTTCCTTTCTGTATCTTTGAGTACTCATACTTATCCCAAATCTAGTATTGCATTGAAAAAGCACTGTCTATGATATTTGTCATCGTCAAATTTTCTGTTCTTATCTAATCTAAGGCAAATGTCCATGTTGATACTGCTCCACCCTTTGACAAGCGTATGACTTCCACAATAATTCAGGGTCATTAACACGCAGCCCTTCATCTCACTATTGTCTTCTAGACACAGGATTCCCTGGCCAATTAGGTCTGAAAAATAATAAAAAAAGACTTCAAAGGGTGAAACAGAACACTAAGGTACAATGAACAGGCCAGATACTGGAGCTGCAGGTGTCAACACAATGTTACTTGCGGGCTCATTGAATGCTTAATTAGAGACAACAAATTACCTCCTGAATTATGATAGCATACAGGAGCCTTTCTTTAATGCTCTTCCGTTACACCCATCTCATTTAGTGTCATGTGTTTTGGATGTACCATTGTATTTGCAAGAGTCTTGAACAAAAAAAAACATATTTCCTTTTTTTCTAAGTGAAAGTACAAAGACCTTGACCTAAGACCTCGATTAGCTTGTTCAGTTGTGCTTGATTATGGTTGGAGCTAAACTCTGCAGAAAAGTTGAGGGCCAGAGTTGAGAACCCCTGTTCTAAGGTAATCCAATTCAACAAGTAAAACATGTAAGATATTCTCTGTCCTGGTAATGATTAGGAGTTAATTCCAACATTAAGAGACTAGGATTTTAAGGAGGACCCTTTATGTGAATAGAGTGGGGAAGTAATGCTGCAACTCAAATACATTTATAGCATGCATAAAGACAAGATTTGTCCAATCCTGTCCCTGGAGGGTCACGTTCTAAAACAATATATCTCCAGGCCTAATTAAATACACCTGAACTAGCTAATCAACGTCTTCTGTATCACTAAGAACTTCACCAGGCAGGTACATTGGAGCAGAAGTTTGCAGGACCACCAAGAAAATAAATGGGCACCCCTGATATACGTAGACCGGTGCCGTTTCTCAATACCAAGTACGCAAACTTCGGACTTGCGTCCTTGGTAGTTCAGACTTGCCAAGTTCGACTCAGGAGAACGAACTCCCGAGGACGAGAGGACGCGAGTCCAGTTATTCTGCAAATGGAACAGTGCGTTCTTGATCGCGTCACTCAGCACGCTCTGGCTACTCCGGTTATCTCTTTATGTATATTTTAGGCAACAATAAAACGAAATATGCTACAACTCTACCTCTTTTCGTCAACAATAAAACGAAATATGTTATAAAAACACCATTCTGCCTCTTCTCATTTAAAAATCTTAAACATAGTAGCCTAATGGCCATGTGGTTCAGGCAACGCGTACATTATCTTCACTGCATATATTTATAACAACATGAACATGATCTTTTTGTTTTCATTTTAAAAATATGAAACATTATTGATTTTTATTGACATTTAACAAACAGAGACAGGGTTGTTTATCCACTACTAGACTAGAGACATCAGAGCCAGCAGCAAACGTCAGAAGCACTAGCCGAGGAAAAGCTGTTCCAGTCGGGGTTGATGAGCGTTGAACACCCGCGGTGAACGCCTGGATGTCACAACTCCGAAAACGTCAGATACATTTTTCAAATAGGCGCTATCTTTATAAATAAACCACAGATTTGAGCTTTAAACAACCACATTCTCGCCTGAAACACTCTTAAAATTACATTTCATGACACAATAACAGTAGTATTTTGATATTGCGCGGGTTTTCTCCTCCGCTATTTGAACTGGACTTGGCTAGATGTGAACTTTGAATTGGAACAGTACTTGGGCAGTGACTGATGATGTTTCACAAGTCCACAAGAACACAAGTACAGACAAGAACGCATATTGAGAAACAGCGTAGACCATCAAAGAACATCAACATGGTCTGTTGACTGTGACTTTGTCTAGTAAGATATTCCTGGATCAAGTATTTTAGTGACCCATTGACTAGCCCTAAAATCAGAGGGGAATTATAGGTTGATTAGAATTTTATAGAATTTCCAAAAAAAAAAAAACTAAACTTAACCATAGCTCTAAACCTGATTAGTTGAAAGAAAAGTTCAGGACAAACAAGGTTGATTAAGGATTAAATTAAAATCCTGGTAAACTTGAGGGTCTGTGGGTCTGAGTGAAAAGAATGTGGATAGGTATAAGTAAGAAGACCTGCTGAAATGAGACAATGAAGAGTTCTGACATTTGAAGAAGTGTATCAGTGATCATAGATAGCACAAGGTTGCAGTTATATAATAATATCAAGTTGGATCACTGTTTGTTGAGTGACAGGGGACTGGGATAATCAATCTGAACATGACATCACCCGGAGGGACAGGTGGAAACGGAACTTATACCTGTCCCAACTTATTTTTTTCCAAAAAGAGTTCCCAGTTCATGTTTGACCAGGGGCAATATTTTAAACAAGACAAGATTTAAAGCCAGGAACGGCAGTGACAGCATGGCATTTAAATATGGCTTGGAAAGATCCAGAAGTGAGAAGCTAAATTTGACATGATTACCAGACATGTTTACCTCTTTCATACAAACCCATGAGGATGAAGGGGAAAATGAAAGATGAAAAAAAAAATTGTGGCAGTGGTTTTTCAGTGTAACTACTAAGATCCGAGAAGTGATGCGACATATCAACATAGGTACAGAGGTTGACAACTCCAACCATTATAGTGATAAAAATGAATAAAAAATGTAGCGTACAACCAAAGACTCCCTTACTTAATCACTCAGACGTCATTTAAAGCTGAATATTGTCATGTAGTCTTAGTGGAGGTTGCTAAGGCAAGCATCAATGTCACTATTGCTCATTCAAACCCCCAACCCCAAGTATTATATTTCAGTGTAAGCTTGTGAACCGTTTACTGACATGAATGATATATATCAAATCATACAGCTTTTGAGGACTCCTTTGTGCTAATATTCTTCTATGGGATCAGTGATTTTCAGCAAGTGGTCAATAAAATGGGTGAGAGTAAAGGTGTAAAGACTTAGGGGTGTTTAAAAAAAAAAAAAAACATGGATCAGTAAGCAACCACCCAGCAACACCTCAGCAACAACCCAAAACAAAAGTGTATTTTAGTATAGAAAAATTAAAGCACACATAAAATCATGTCAATGTCAGTGCACTGAGCTGTGGCTCATCCCATATAAATTCAGTCATTTTAGTATGTACTGATTTTTTTGTATGGTAATTTGTGGATATAAATATAATTTTTTGCCTAAATATGCATGAGCTGTCAAACAATATGTGGATTCTGAAATACAGTAGCTCCTAATTAAGAATGATTTTTTTTGTATAATTATCTGAACATGCTATAAATAAAAAGAAAGAAGAGATAGATAGAGAGAGAGAGAGAGAGAGAGAGAGAGAGAGAGAGAGAGAGAGAGAGAGAGAGAGAGAGAGAGAGAGAGAGAGAGAGAGAGAGAGAGAGAGAGAGAGAGAGAGAGAGAAACTGTTTTATTCTGGCTTAATGCATTATTTTCTTGCTCAACACTTGAATATGGGTACGTTTTTAAAAAAAAAAAGCAACATTTTGAGCAAAAAGCTGAGGAAATCGCGTTTTTGTCAAAGACTACATCCAGATTGGATTCAGAACGATGATCAAAACATAGATGGAGTAGATCGAGTCCATTAACACCCCTAATGCTTGCACAGTCCTATATCCCGTCTTGGGTCGACATTTCATTCAGAAACATTAAGCAGTTTTGATTTATATGCTGTTTAATGTTGATGATTGCGTTATTTTACATTATATATCTCCTATGCTATCCCTTGTTTCTGCTTCTTCTTCACATGTCTTTTGATCAAGAGATTCGGTACTCGGAAGCGTTGTATCATAAATCTCCATCAATGGCGGGAAAGATTTAAAGATGATTAAAAGTGAGGGGTGTCAATGAGCAATTCATTCATTTACGTGATGAGCAATGCATTCATTTACGAGTAATCAGAGCAATTTTACTAGCAAAGAAAGCCCTGCTAGTGGAATTGCCATCAGCCTACTGAAATTGCTGAAACATCACCCCATTCACAGTGATAAACTGTTGAGACAAATCATATCATGAACTGCATTATGCAAACTTAAACAAAGCCTAAACAAACCTACCAAGCAGGGGAAACACAGGAAACTGTTGAAGCAGATTAGGACAAATCTAATGACAAGCTCTTTCTTCACATCCCCATTTCATGGATGGTGCCAACATCTTTGAGATGCATTTACATAATCTGCAAAATTCACTTCACTTTTTAGGTGACACGTCTATACAAGAGGCACTATACGCTATATAATTTTCTTCTTTCTATTACAGATGCAGGTTTATTTAAAAACCCTGTGTCGTGAAAAGAAATATGTCTGTGGGTACATTTTTACAAAATTGTATTGTGTTGCTTGTATCACATTTTATCACAAATAGTTACAAATTGTCATGAGAGTGACATTGTGTGGTGTTTGTGCCACACACAATTCATAACTGTTGCTCATTGCATGTCTTGCCATTCAAGAAGGTGTTGTTGTTTAGATTCATTTTAAGTGCTTCAAAAGAAGAAAAATCCTTAAATCTCACCCTCCAGTGTCAGATTTAATGAACCCTACTGTAACCCTTCAGCATTTTTGGGCCTGGCATGCACTACTGCATAATATTTAGTGTATGAAGAAGAACAGCCGTGTGAATTGAAATTCCAGATTCTGGCGGCCCTTGCTTTTCTGGTTGCATAAAGACCATGGTGCACCTCGGAAAAAGGCTGCAGGCTACAAAACAATGGGGTATCTCAATGTTGGCTGCACAAAGAACACAAGAGGAGCATTTCAGCTGGAAATGGGACTTTGTTCAGGAGGTGTCTATGAGGACGGTATTCATCCACTCCAAAGGGAGCACAGAAGCCAACTAGTGAATGACAGCCATTGAAAAAAAGGACCCTACTGTGAAGAAAGAGCAATGAAGTCATGTGTGAGAGAAAGTGTTGGAATACATCAACAACAAACTGTGAGGGATATGGCACTGTGTGGACGGCTGAGCGACTTTCGTTAGACCTTCATGCTGATAGTATTTCTCTTGTCTTTTCTTATTTATTCGTAGGTGATGAAGCAAATACAGAAAACATTGCATTATTCCCAAATGGACAAAGGTTTGACTTGATCCAGCCTGCGGTGCAGTAGTTTGGGAGGGACATTGTGTGCACTCACACAACAGAGCGGATCGCAGCATCACAGGGAGTGAGCGGGACATGTTTCAGAGGCCTGGCTCTGTGCGTTTGTTCTTGAGTTTGTTTGATGTCTCAGAGTAAAGGACAGTGTGTGTGTGTGTGTAAAAGAGAGAAAAAGCGAAAGAGAGTGAGGGGAGGGGGGTGTGACAGTGATTGGAGAGCTTGAGAAGGGAAAGAGCAAAAAGGGAGACACGGGAGAGATGGGAAACAGCACGGAAACCCAAGGTCTCTCTTTAATCATTATCATTCAGCTGTCAGTTGGAGTCCGGTCTGAGCTCGGCCCTGGACCACTATACCCCAGCCCCATCTGCTCCCAATAAAGCTCAACAAAAGATTTAATTTGAATAAATGTCCCATTTCTTCCCCTCATTTTATATGATTTTGCTGATCAGAGACAGTGATATTGAGATGGCTTTGGAGGACAATGGTAAAAAAACTTGAGTAAGCGTAACAGCAGAATCGCTCACTGCGCCACTTCTGAATCTACAGTGCCACAGGAATATTAATTATATTTTACTCAATTTGATTATAAACTATTACAAAAATAGTATGTAGCTATGGAAAAAGTGTATGATCTAAAATTCAATTTTTAGTACCTGTCAGTGGTGGGTGACTTGATGAACACTATATTTCTTGCAAATTTTTCATGGAAATCAATCAATTACACACATCAGCTCTATTGCTATTCGCTAGGAATTTGAGATCCAATACGATTTCAGTATATTGTAGGGTACAGATGTGCCACAAATAAGTTTGAGAGTTCTTTTGAGGTCATTGTGTTCTTTTTTCTGTACATCATAACTAAACTTTGTGTTTAATATCTTTGTTTAAAATCAGACTTGCAAAGATCAAAAGTGACGCATACATAACCATGCATGATTCAAATGTTATCTAGAAATTGTTGGAGCCTATAAGGTTACAGTAAGGTTGAATGTAGTTGCAAGGTTACTTATAGTTAGTGGAATGTCTAAAGTGGACATAGTGTAACCAGCTGCTGATATGCAAACAAGGGGAGTACGAGCAACTTTTTTTTCCACTTCAAGCACAGGTTAAGCACTATATAATATAATTTTGTAATATGATTTTTTAACTCTCTGGGGTCGGCGGTCTCGCCGGCGATACCAGCTCACTTTTTTCCTTATCAGTGCAAAAGAGACTCAAATTACTCTGTTAATTTTGATCTTACATATAAGTGTTGTACATCATTCGATCCTGTTAAGTTTTTTTTTTTTTTGTGGAACCTCATAATAAAAACAAAGTGTTGTGCTTTTCGCCTAATAAAGAAAAATAAACATGATGCGCGTTCTGCGTTCTCTCTGTCTGTGAAGTCCATTCTGAAACGCGTCCGAAAAATCATCTGTAACTCTGCAAATACTCAGTCAAACAGGTATACAGGCACACAGGCATGAAGCCTGAATTATCTTCTTTTAAATGAAGTAATTTATATAAAAAATTTTTTTTCTCATTTTATGTAATCTGTACGAAAAGAGAGAGATGATAGTCGTTCTCGTCTCAGCTCATTAAAGTTAATTTGACCACGCCCACAGAGCGCGCGCTCTATTCAAACACAAATGCGATCCACGCCCACATCAGCTGGATAACCCACGAAAGAGACTCAGATTTACGACGCTGTGAGGAATAATAGTTCTATCTTAATAATAATCCTGGAAAAAATTACCTCAGAAGTAGGCTACAGGTAGTTTCATTTGGAGGAGCAACGGATCCAGCCGAGGAAATAGGTACATTCTTTATTTTCAAGTGCTTTGTTCTAATCGCGATATGGAATAGTGTCTGTAAACAAAAAGACTGTTTGAATCGCGTTTTTGTGTGTGAATGAATGAACAGCTTTTACCTAACTATATTCCAATACTGTGATGAGTAAAAATCGACTGAAATATGTTGAAATAAAATATTTTTGTATAAGCAACGTATTAAACTGCAAATTAACATTTATATGTCCTAATCATAAAAACGATGTTACATATGAAAGACAAGATGTCGTTTTTACTGTAAAATACTGCCACATCAAATAAGCTTGTTTGCTAAGATGTTATTATAGTGTTTGTTCGATTGTAAGCTATATTCAAACTAATTAATCCGCAACTGTGAAATATGTATGATAAAATGTATACTTTAGTATATAATACAAAGAAAGATTACATTTGAAATATAGTTAAAATTTTAATTGTTGTTGTAATTGTAACCTTTTTATTAAAATAGCAAAAATATATGTAGGCTACATATAAATAAATCTTAGGTAAATCTTAAAAGCTCAATATAAGCCTCCTCTTTAAATTATTTGTATTGTGTTTTATTAGTGACACATTTGGGATATATTCCCAAACTTTCTGTAAAAACAGTATGATAATTAACTGCACAATTACTAGAAATTTTTACATTTGATATTATACAATTTGAAAGCACAATTTGAAAAATAAATAAATAATTGGAAGTTACGGTGCTGGCGTTCTATCAAATAATGCTACCTATCAGTTTATACGGTGTTCTGCCTTTGTTTTACTCTCCATTAAAATTGAAATTACGATGTAGCCTGTGTACTTTGTACAGCTACCATCCGTCCCTGTAACTTCTGATGTCCTCAGCGGTCAGAACATTTAGTGGGCTCTTAACCTGCTCCATCGACAAACGTGCGATATCGATCGCGAAGGATATATGCAGAGTTGACAGAAAAATGTTACACATGCCGAAGCAGGTCAATACAACAAAGAACTAAAGCCCCGCCTCACCCAGTTCAGGTACCGGACCTAGTTGAAACAATCATGCATCTAGGCAGAGTGCCAAAACCTCGCCGGCGCCTTCAGCTCCGCCCTGAACACGGTCGAGCCGACGCGAGACTAATATATCACAGAGTGATAATAATGAAGCAACAAGGGTATATTGGCGCATACAACATAATGAAGCAAGAAGTGCTGGTGCATACAACATCAGAACAGCTGTTAAAAGCATGCATACAAAACACAGCGTCCGGAATAAATCCGCGGGACGAGCGAAGTGCACGCACAATAATAGGGCAGACAGCTGAAACCAACGCATACTGAAAAGACGCAGAACACAGAAGGTTGTGCTATAAATGCATTAGTCGTCTAAGTAGTCCAGAACGCGCTCCCTACTGAGTCCTAAGGGGTAAAGCACTGCATAGGCTACTTTTCGTGAACGGATCGTGACACCTTCGAACACGAATCTCGGTAAACGCCTCTGAAAGTATGCGTCTTTCAGATCCACCGCTATAAGTCTCCGGGTTGAATGTGCGCGAGGGTCTGTTTTATCGTGATCATTACATTACATTATAACGCGTGTTTAGCAAGTCTTATGCCACTCGGTACCACTTGAAGATACTCTTTAGTCTTTACCGCTATTTATTTTGTCATGTCTAATGTATTAATAGGGCCACCAGAATGCAACCAAAGCACAATAACTAGAAGGCTGGCTAGGTAATTGTAAATCATACAAAATAAATGCCATGATCACCAGATTTTATACAGGTGTTACTATTAGTGATTTTGTTAATGGTGATCAGCAACCAAATATTGAAAATGTGGAAGTTACTGCCTTTAGCCTTGGCATGACTTCTCACTGTTTGCTGACAATACAAAGGCAGAGTACAGTAACTTTAAAATAGTGGTGAAAAGTCAAGTTTGAGCTCAAAATTTTGTTATGTAGATAATTTGCATTACTTAAAGGTGCCCTAGAATGTTTTTTTTATTATTTTATTATGTTTCCTGGGTTACCCTTATAATGTTAGTATGTTTTTTAGATAAAAAATAATCTTTAATAATTTAGAAATAAATGGCATTTTTCCTAGCCTGCTTTTAGTCTCTGATTTGAACACTCTGTTTGAAGGGGCATGTCTGCTGTGGGATTCAGTGTAACCGCGGCCACTGTTGTGATTGGCTGACATGCTTGCATATGAAATAGCAACGCATTACATGTGAAACTCTCTCCCGAATACTTTTACTACTGCTATTATACGTTTTTACTATAACAGCTATCGAGATTAACGAATCGTGAGATGTTTTTAAAGTATTTAGATCTATTCCCATCACATAAAATGTTGCCGTGATGAGCATTGAGCAGATGACTGTGTGTTGATCGCGAGAATGAAGATCTAATCATTGCAAAGCAGTTTCTGCACTCTCTCTGCTTTCACCAATGCAAACACGATGACGTAAATACAGTAAGAGCTTCATTGTGCAGTAACGTGCGTCATTGATTTCATAACGAATTTGGCAAGTGTCCAGATAAACTCGCGCTGTGTGGAAAGATTGTTCTTTGATCACTTTCTGTATATAATTTGTTCACAAATTAAATACGATTATTTTTATCCTACTAAAAGAAACGATGTGAAGCTGATATTTTAGTCACTGGCTTGACTTACTGATGCATAGTATTGCACGATTTTGAGAGAAAGATTACCTGTCTGAACTTGAACAATTACTCATCAGAAAGTGTTGCTTGGTAGCTCGATCCGAGGCCAGCTCTGTATTGGCCCAAGTTGAGGAAACACTCGGTGAAATGTTTGGAAATTTCCAGAGAAAATAAAATTAACCCATTGTTTCTTCAGAGGCCCAGATGAAGGAACTAAAAAATACTTTTGTGTTCATGTGTACATCCACACTGAGCAACTGCCATGCTTCGGCTGCGCAGTTCCACCTGGCATTGAGGGCTGGCATTTTGCAAATATTTGGAGGCGTACATATTAATGATCCCGACTATTGCGTCACAGTCGGTATTGTGTGGAGAACCGACCGTTTTTCAGGGGTGTTTTTCATAAACGTGAATTAAATGAGAACGCGAAAACAGTCCAGTTTGAGATTCACTCTATGTCATGTCCATGCACTGAACTCTTGTTATTTGACTATACCAAGGTAAATTCAATTTTGAACTATAGGTCACCTTTAAACATCTGATTGCCAGATTTTCAGTGTCCTACCTATAATTAATTTGGCGGGACAACTAAAAATCTTTAAAGTCATTTTTCTCAGTTCCACACTCTAGCGAGTTAAGGTCTTTTGCCTTTGTAGGGCAGAGCCGCTAGCATTCTGTGCCTGTGTGTAAGGAGATAACTGTCTATTTAAGCAGATATATTCGTCTATATTCATCGTTCAAAAAGGAAAAGCGAAACTAAGACTGCAGGTATACAAAGCATAAACAAAGCAGCGCTTGCTTACCATTTCGAATATCAATCGTGCTGATCACATTCTTTTTTTCCACTACACCATGTTAATATGAAAAAATTTGAGAACTGAAATGCTTAGGTAAGATGCCTGTGCCATCATGACTCATTTGCTTGCTTTCATCACTTTTGCTCTTATTCTCGTGCACTGACTCGTTTGCTAAACTGAACAGCCAATCAGAGATCTCTCTCTCACCGATGGCCCGGCGCTGACATGTTGAATCGGCCTAAAATAAAAACCCACGGGCGTCTGACTACAGCCAAAGGTGTGGAACACACCGAATAAACTAAGTCGGCCGAGACTCAAAAACGGCCCGACATTGCCCGACGGTGACCGACGGCTGACCGTTGGTTTGGTATGTCCCTGGCTTTAGGTTTGTAACCCCGGTTCCCTGAGAAGGGAACAAGACACTGAGTCAGATGCTGAATCTATAGTGACGCATCTGCGGAAGCCAGTGTCTAAAGCATGTGTGAAATCACACTCTAATTATATAACGTCACATGGAGTGCCCTTGCTTTTATAAAAGAGCGCCTGCATTACACATCTTCGACTTTGGATTGTCTGAAAATGCGTTGGCACACCCGATGCATGGCAATGCGATGCAGCTTCTCGTTCCCTTGTCAGGGAACCAGGGTTACATACAGAACCCCAACGCTGCCTTCACACTGGCAGTTGAAATCAGCTCCGATACGGCTTCGAAACGACCGGAAGTCATTAATTTCCTATGGAGATTCGCAGACCATGTTGCGAATGGATCCGAACCGGGTCCGAACGAGTGCGGTGCGAAAAACAATCCTGTCAGTTGGTCATCCGGATGCGTTCAAAAAATTTAACTCTTGCGAAAGGCTACGGGCGCTTCCTATCTGACAATTCCAGCGGAAGTTAGCGTTGCTATGGTACTGATAAACAAACCTGAATTCTTAACTTTTAATAAAATAAATAATGATTTTATAATGATAAGTTGTAATGTCATTTTTTTTTTTTATGATTTTCTAACGTTATTAGGGCAGTTAATACAATTAAAATGTATAATTAAATATTGTGGCCATTTTCCCTCACCCCGCTCATTCACATACAGCCAGAAAATTCCATGATGGCAAATCGTCGGCTGGTCAATGCTCTTGCTGTTGCTCTCCTATACCAAAGAGTATAGAAGGCAAGAGGCGAAACTCTGATGCATTTTTGGTAACAGCCACTAGGTGGGGCTTCGGTAGCGCGGCTGACATTTTGGAGTGAAAATGCCAACTGGACAACAGCACAGATACACAGAAACAGACAGAATGACAACGAAAGAGAAGTCAAAGTGGAATAAAAGAAATACTTTGAGTACACTCACCGGCCACTTTATTAGGTACCCCATGCTAGTAACGGGTTGGACCCCCTTTTGCCTTCAGAACTGCCTCAATTCTTCGTGGCATAGATTCAACAAGGTGCTGGAAGCATTCCTCAGGGAGTTTGGTCCATATTGACATGATGGCATCACACAGTTGCCGCAGATTTGTCGGCTGCACATCCATGATGCGAATCTCCCGTTCCACCACATCCCAAAGATGCTCTATTGGGTTGAGATCTGGTGACTGTGGGGCCATTTTAGTACAGTGAACTCATTGTCATGTTCAAGAAACCAATTTGAAATGATTAGAGCTTTGTGACATGGTGGAAGTAGCCATCAGAGGATGGGTACATGGTGGCCATAAAGGGATGGACATGGTCAGAAACAATGCTCAGGTAGGCCGTGGCATTTAAACGATGCCCAATTGGCACTAAGGGGCCTAAAGTGTGCCAGGAAAACATCCCCCACACCATTACACCACCACCACCAGCATGCACAGTGGTAACAAGGCATGATGGTTCCATGTTCTCATTCTGTTTACGCCAAATTCTGACTCTAACATCTGAATGTCTCAACAGAAATCGAGACTCATCAGACCAGGCAACATTTTTCCAGTCTTCAACTGTTCAATTTTGGTGAGCTCTTGCAAATTGTAGCCTCTTTTTCCTATTTGTAGTGGAGATGAGTGGTACCCGGTGGAGTCTTCTGCTGTTGTAGCCCATCCGCCTCAAGGTTGTGCGTGTTGTGGCTTCACAAATGCTTTGCTGCATACCTCGGTTGTAACGAGTGGTTATTTCAGTCACTGTTGCCCTTCTATCAGCTCGAACCAGTCTGGCCATTCTCCTCTGACCTCTGGCATCAACAAGGCATTTCCGCCCACAGAACTGCCGCTCACTGGATGTTTTTTCTTTTTCGGACCATTCTCTGTAAACCCTAGAGATGGTTGTGCGTGAAAATCCCAGTAGATTAGCAGTTTCTGAAATACTCAGACCAGCCCTTCTGGCACCAACAATCATGCCACGTTCAAAGTCACTCAAATCACCTTTCTTCCCCATACTGATGCTCGGTTTGAACTGCAGGAGATTGTCTTGACCATGTCTACATGCCTAAATGCACTGAGTTGCCGCCATGTGATTGGCTGCTTAGAAATTAAGTGTTAACGAGCAGTTGGACAGGTGTACCTAATAAAGTGGCCGGTGAGTGTATTTCCATGTTGTGCAACTTTACACATTTACTATTACTATTATTAGTTACTATTACTCCACTAGGTCTGAAATATATTGTACGCTTAAATGTGATGCTACAAACATGATGATCTAAATAGAACATGATGCATCACTGTGTCTGTTATCCCATAATTGGCTTTTTTTCCCTTTTTTTTTTTTACATAGTCTTCCTTTAACGGACATTATTATAAGACATAGCCTACCGCAAAAAGAGTTTACTGTCAAGCTGTTAATTCCTGTTATTTATTGTCCAACATTCCTAATTTTTCTGATGCGTGTCTTTAATTTCATATGTTTATAATGCTAATACTTGAACTTCAAAGAATTTTAACCCAAACTGACATGGTTTATAGAGAGCAAAGGTTTTGTGAAAAAAAAGTGGTACTTAACCCCCTGGGGTCGGCTATCGCGCCGGCGCGATTGTCTCGTTTTTTTTCTTATCAGTGCAAAAGAGACTCAAAATACTCGGTTGATTTTGATCTTACATATAAGTGTGATACATCATTAGATCCTGTTAAGTTTCTATTTTTTTTGTGGATACTCACAATAAAAACAAAGTGTTGTGCTTTTCACCAAATAAAGAAAAACAAACATGATGCGAGTTCTGCGTTCTCTCTGTCAGTGAAGTCCATTCTGAAACGCGTCCTAAGATTAACTGTAACTCTGCGATTACTTGTCACACAGGCACGAGAGATTTTTCTTTATTAAGCTTGAATTCTCTTCTTTTAAATGAAGTAATTTATATAAAAAACAAATATTCTCAGTTTATGCAATCTGTATGAAAAGAGAGTGCTGTCAGTATTTTTTTTCCCAGCTCATTACACTTCATTACGCGTTAATCTGACACGCCCACGGAGGACGCGCACTATTCAAACGCAAATGTCGAGGCAAGCCATGACAATGCCCACATCAGCCGTTCCACTGCGGCGGTAAAATGTGTGGTGTATTTGCTGCCTTTTACCGCTAAGAGGCGCTACAATCATAGACTCTGAAAAGTGTTCGTTTATTCCGGTTTATTCTCTCTAATGCGTAATCTGCGGCCGCACCGCGCCTGATTCAGAGCGATTGAAAGCTGGTAGCAGATGTATTCAACAAGTGAAACGTAGTTAAAATAATTCATAATCACAATACTGAAATTAGGCTACTGAAATGTAATTGAATAAATAATGAAAACATTTCAACATAAAACATTGCAATAAAAACATTTAGGCTACATCAATGAGACTTTACAACTTTAACAGCGTACAGACGGTATAGCTCAGTGATCAACGCAACGACACGAGCTTCGAGGAGCTTCAATAGACCCGAGATCGAATCTCAATGTAGCATAGGCCTACATGTTGTTAACCGATGTTGTCCTACAGCGTTTGTATTTTCCCACCTTGATGCTTAAATAGGTAACTGTTTATATCTGTTTACTTATTTAAAGTCAAGAGTTTTGTTTAATTATCATTACAACATAAATTTGCTACATTCCTGTATAACCGCAGCCGCTGCACAAACGACAAAAACTGATGAAGGAAGATTGTCAGCCGATTGCATCAGAAAATGAAAATGAAGAAGCTCGTCTTTAGTCTGCTAAATTATTGTGTAATGTAAAAGAACACTAAAATGACTTAAGTTTGAAACCAAGTTCGAACATTTCAAGGTTTAAATAAAGTGTCGGGACAGTTTTTTTTAAATTTAAAACAGGGTTGCATCGGGTTTAGAGTTTATTTCTTTTGCGATGCAAAATAAGAAACACTAGGCTAATCTTATTCTTGCGACATTTTAAATTTGTATTGCCAAAGAAATTACAGCTAAATTAAACAATTAAAACAGTACAAAACGAAAATTGTCCAAAGAAACATAATTAAATTAAAAACATGCGTTTTTCTTTGCCTCTCTCGCACTGGATCTCTTTTATCCTTACAATAATTTTGCCTGCTCATCGGGCTGGCTATCCGACACTCTCCATATGAAAGAGGAACATTAACACCTTTGTCCAGCAACTGTCGCAGAATGTACGCAGTTTTTCTTTTGGAAAAGCCATGTGTTGTTCACTCTGTTTGAGCCAATATGGAGTTTTTAACTATTTTCTCTCTGTCTGACTGCCCTATTGTGGATGGTCCACAATATCACCTCACTGACAGATGAGATGAAATGCCTATTTTTTCAACCCCCCCACAGGCTATCGGAGTCTGAGGCTGACTTAACACAAAGAGAAGTCGCAATTCACACTTAAATAGCTATTTAGTGTTGATAATGAAGGAATTAAATGATTTAAGTTACATGTAGCCTAGTGATATTTCTGTCATAAAAGTTTATTACTAAATATTTCATTATTTCAATAATTGATGAAATAAAACTGGTTTGGGGCAGCTTTTTCCAAGCAAAACTAAATATAATCTGAAAAAAACGCTTGTTAATTTGTTGTCATGAACAAAATGTTCAACTCAATAAAGTCTACAGGGATCTTTGGATCCTTACAACCAGGCATGCAATTTGAGAATTAAGTTTTAATTTTATTTTGTATTATTCAAATAAATATCGAAACACGGTGCTTCGTGGTATGCTGCTAAATTAAATAACATTTATAGAATAATTATGAACTTAAATGAAACAATATCGCAACATTTCGACACATACATTATTTGATCTGTTTTTACATTTTAATTCAGGGCGATTTAGCCTACATTTAATAAGAGCGAGATTTTCACCCTTGTCTTGTCATTTTCTCATTGGGAAGCGCTTACGTTTGAGTAGATCCTCTGTACCTCTCGTTTTCATATGGATTAGCCTACATAATCAGATAATATTTATTAGCCTAAATATTTAGACATTTAAAGGCTTTAGACATAGCCGATTTCTTATTGTGACTGAGCTGAAGTGGCTTTCGGTTCATTTTTGTGACGCGCAGTTCCCGGAGACAGAGAGGACAGATATACTGTTTTTGTCGTTAGCCTAATATGAATACAAGTTTACAGTTTTGAACGATGTAAGCTACTCTACTCTTATCTGTATGACCAAAAAATTACGGAGTTGCCTATTAAGTTATTTTAGCTGTAATAATAAGAAAAATAAATTAATCTAAATGAACGCGCCGCCGCGTTTGTCGAACACTAACTCACCATGCCAGAATAAAACCCGACTTTAGAAAAATGCATAGGGCCACTCGGCGTACGTGGTGTGCCAGAACACTTAATTATAAACTTCAATATTTCATTCAAAATAATCTCAACACGCTTTGTGAAATTTTGAAAAGCCGTGCATGCATTAAGGCCACTGGAACTAATGAACAACTGAAACGCTGGTTTTGATTTTATTGTTTGTCGTTTAAACGTGCCTGTTGAATATCTCTATTTTATATATTTGATATTGATGAAGTAGCCTATAGCATTGATTAGCTGTGGAGGGAGGGGTGTGGGGATTCAAATAATTCAGCAGAAGCAGGGATGTTTAGACCAGAAGGAAATCCCAGTCCCCCCTGGCAAATCACACTTTACTTAAAACCATGTTTTTGAAAACTCTAGGTTGTAGGGAACAGACCTCTCTGCCATGCGCGCGCACGGTTTGGAGCACAATATCTGTCTCGCATGCACGCTCGCTCTAGATAGATTACGGGATATTTTAACTAATTTGCGGTATAATAACTAGTCGATCACGAGTGGCTCAACAGATCTATAGATAAACTATATCTTTCAGGAATTTGACCGACCGGGTTGACACTTCAGCGTGAGAAATCGGGTTTTTTTTTATATATATATATAAAAAAAAATATATAGCCATATATATATAGGCTATATATAATTTATTTTTTTTACAGAACTGCTTTTGAAATTACTATTGGTAGCCTATTATTATACAGATGCAAAGTCGTAACAGAGTTTTAGAGCTAGACAAATCTCTCTGCAATAATAAATATAAAATTTACAGCAGACCATGTTTGTGCGGGATTTGAACCCATGTTACCTTGATGTAAGTTCTACCGCTCGGCTATGCATTTTCTCACTGAAAAATGCCCAAACGTTTGTTTCTCACATGAGCGAGAAAACGTTTTGTCTTAAGCCTGTGAGTGTAGGCCTACTTTAGCCTTTTACAGTTTTAAAAGATTATATCTTATCTGTATGACCAACAATTTGTTGTAGGCTTATTTGGAAATTACCCTAACTTGTAGTATTTCATCCTTAGGCTACTGTTAATAGACATTAGCCCCACTTACGTTTTGCTAAATGTCCCTTTGCGCCACCTGGCGGTCATTTCGCGTACGACTTTGAAATGCGACTGGTTTATTTTTATGTGTGGATGGCTAAAAGGTGTGACTAAAAATGTGCTTTTGGCTTTCATTTATATTTTGATTGTTTGTATATATATACATATATATATATATATATATATATATATGTGTGTGTGTGTGTGTGTGTGTGTGTGTGCGTGTATATAAATATTTATTTATTTATATATATATTGTCCTTGCATTCTTTCTTGTGTGACACCCCTGAATGAAAGGCTCATTAGTATGCAGTCTGCTCAGGTGAGAACTGCCTAATTATTCATGAGGGGGTTGGGCCGTTCCGCCCATCCGCATATTGCCTTTGCAAACAAAAAAATGTTTTTCACAATTTAAAACAATCTATTGTTTTATGAGAATGATTAGGCAGAATGATTTTCAGATCAATTTGAAGGAAAAACTCTAGGCGACAACATCCACTAGTCAAAAGTCTTGTGGACAGATATTTAGCATGTTATTTGTGGCCTTATATTAGAAACTTTATTTTTTAGTTTTTTCAATAACCACGCATAAACAATATTCTCTCAAAAATACAAACATGTACATACATGTTGCTCACACATTATGGTAGCCCTGTGTGTGCTATATAGAGTGTAATTTCACCTGTGCCATTAATATGTTTATAAGCAACTGAAAAAAGCACAAATGTCAGAGCATGCCAAAACATCTCAAGGACCCCGAAAACACCTCAGACCCCAGAGGGTTAAACATAAAGTCTGTCAAATAAACTGTTAAAAGGATTTGATGATCACTAGTCTAGTGATTGCACATTATTCTGTGTTGTCATCATTCTGGTTGGATTTCAGCCTACTTTTTTTTTTTTTAACAAAGCCATAGCGAGAAGCTAGTGGACTGCCGATACGCTTTCACTCCAGAATGGCGGAAGCGTAGCGCTGCTGCTGGGCACTCTTGTTGCAATGGAACGTTCTATTGGCTTTCACTTCTTGTCAATATACGTTATTTTCCTATACTGGAGACGCAAGCAGAAAAAGAAGAGATATAATCTCTCCGCCATTTTTGTTCTACTCGCTTCCGACGCTTTTAAACGGTGTAGTACGGCGTCCGCTGGGGGTGTATTGCGTATTACGGAGCTGATTTCAACTGCCAGTGTGAAGGCGGCGTAAGACGTTCCCATTCGAGGAAACTTGATGCTGCGTCAGATTTTAGGGGACATTAATACTCACTACGCCTGACCAATGCCTACCCCTAAGCTGTGAAGTTAACAAGCACAATCTTGTCGGGCCAGAGCACTGTAGAACTTGATGAGCCTAGATCCAGAGTCAGATATAAGCATCAACACAATTAAGGACACATCCAGTGACATTGTTCCATGTCCTTGCTCCCTAGAAAACCTTAGTGTGTAGAGCTGCTAGGCCAAGCCGCTCTCATTGCCACTATTTAATGGATGTGTTGTAAAATCAAGGTCTGTAAAACAGTCGTCTGAGCTAGTTCTTCATGTGTTGCACCTGTGTGGAGCCCTTAGAGGTCATTCTACAAATCCACTTACAACAATCTCTGCAAACAATTCTCTACAGAATTAACATATTGTCCTAAACACACTGCTTTGCTCAGTGTATTAAGGTGAATTTTATGAAACTTGTCTTTTGCCCCATTAATGCAATCATAATAATAATGCTAAAAACATTATTCTCCTCTACTTTGATTGTAAACTGTCTTTACATCATGTTAGTACTATTTTAATAGCCTTTAATTTGCTCTGAATAAATATATAAAAAATCCCTCTACCCAGGAGTGTAAATTAGTGAATAACAAATACTCACGTACTGTAATTCGGTAGTTCTTTTTTTTTTTATTGTTTAAGTAGATTTTTTTTTTTTTATACTTTTAGTTGAGAAAATTTAAATGATGTAACTGTACTTTTAGTCCACATTTACCACCCCTTTGTGGTCATTACATGTTTTTTTACATGCTGTTTTATTTGTATACATCAACGTGATCAACGGATAGAGAAAGAGTAAGTGCTCTTGTGACTCAAATAAAATCGCAAATAGAATACATTAAGCACAGCAGTAGATGGCGCCAACTGTTGTTAATCGTGGATGGTGTGGAAGCACATCCTCAAGCATCAATTAAATCAAGATATCAGCATTTAATTCTTTCATTAATTTGAAGAAACACGTTAAGAGAAATTTTAGGTTTCTGATTACAAAATGATCTGTGTATCTACAGGGCCAGAAATTTGGCACAAATTCCAAGTCCCATTTATTAACTTCAGCGTTAGAGATACACACTATATTCACAGTCGTGTCTCTCCCTCGTGCGCGTCTTGCAGCAGTCAGCAGGCTGTTGCATCTGGATGGGTTTAGTATGAGGGCATGATGCACGCTGTGAAAAGTGTTTTGGGGACATTCTAAAACGCTTAATGTGGGGGGAAAAAAGTCACCATGGCACTGATGACCCATGGCGTTATACTGCATCTGTCAATGCAAGAGAATGTGAATTACAGTATGTACAGTATTTTCTACAATTTTAAATTGCAGTGTACAGTGTATATTATTAGGGGATAGAAGTTCAGTTCTCACTACATACTACTAATGAGTACTTTTAAATACTTAAGACCGGTATCCCTTCTTCTATTCAAAGCTAAGACATTTGAACGAGTCATGTTCAACCAAGTCTCTACCTTATACACAGAACAACCTCCTGAACAACCACCAGTCTGGTTTCAGAAGCGGCCACTAAACTAAGACTGCCCTGCTCTTGGTTATTGAAGCTCTGAGACTGACAAGAACAGCTTCCATATCATCAGTTCTCATCTTGCTGGATATGTCTTCTGCTTTTGACACAGATCCTCTTGTCAACCCTCACGATAAAGCACATCTCAGGAACCCACCCTCCAGTGGTTCAATTCTTGCCCCTCAGGTAGGGCCTTTAGGGTGTCGTAGAGGAGTGAGGTGTCTAAGTTACAGCATCTAGCTACTGGGATGCCTCAGGGCTCAGGGCTTGGACAACTTCTCTTCTCCATCTACATGTCACCATAAGGATCTGTCATTAAGAAACATGGTTTTTCCTATCACTGCTATACTGATAACACACACCTCTACCTCTCATTCCAGACAGATTTTCCAACGGTAGCAGCTCGCATCTCAGTCTGTCTGACAGACATTTCTTGCTGGATGAAGGACCAACTCAACCCTGCAAAGATAGAACGGCTTGTGGTCTCAGCCAATCAACACTTCATCACAACTTCTCCAATAAGCTAGGTTAATCAACCATAACCCCATCCAGGAACCTTGGAATTGTGATCAGTTAAACTTCACAGACCACATTGCCCATTGCATAGAACTTCTCTGTCATGCAGATTTGCCTTATATAACATTAGGGAGATCAGGCTCTTCCTATAGGAGCATGCTTCTTAACTCCTTGTCCAAGCTCTAATTCTATCCAGACTGGACTATTGTAATGCTCTCTTGGAAGGCCTTTCAGCATGCACTGTCAAACCTCTGCGACTGATTCAGAATGCAGCAGCATGAGTGGTCTTTAACAAGCCGAAGAATGTGCATCCCACACCTCTCTTCATAAACTTGCAATTGTTGCCAATTGCCGCTTGCATCAAATTCAAGGCACTGGTTTGCCTACAGAACAACCACTGGCTCTGCACCCCTATACCTAAACTCACTACTTCAGACCTATGTGCCCTCCAGAAGCTAAGTGAACGGCATCTTGTGGTGCCATCCCAAAGAGGCAAAAAATCACTTACACAGACCTTTACCTTGACTGTTCCATGCTAGTGGAATGAAAGAAATGGCTGAAGACTCATCTTTTTCATCAACCCTTTACCCATTAATACTGACATATAAAATTATTTATATCTATTTAAAAAAAAAAAAAAAAAAACTGCTATGTGTACTGTGCTAGACTAACTGGGACCAGTCACAGCACTTTTGCATACAGCATATTTTGCATATTGTTGCACTATTGTTGGTGTGATTGCTTCTAATGTTCTCCTTGCTTTGGATAAAAGTGTCTGCTAAATGATTAAATGGAAATTTAAATGGAAACAAACTACTCTTTTACTCTTCCTCAAGTAGTGCTTTTATTCTACTCACACTATATATTTTGAAAACTAATGGTACTTTTACTTTAGAATATTTTGTCAGTACTCTTTCCTCCCCTGACTGTGCCACAGTTATTAGTCAATGATTAACACTTCACAGTGAGGTTCAATTCATTAACAAATGGTATCATGAACTAGCAATAAACAATACCATAAATTAATTTTAGTTAATGTTAATATTTTATAATATACAATAATGTATTGGCAATGTATAAATTAACATTTGTTAATTATGAATGAACAGGAATTAACAATTATTGATGGAATGTTTATAAATGAACACACTTAAACTAGTAAAAAGAATGTGTACATTAATTGTTAACATACTGGAAACTTTTTACCAATTAATGCAAGGTGAATATTAATAATTAACAGCAAGAGTAAATACATTATGGTAAAGGTTTTGTTAACTAAATTAACGATAAATAATACTTCTACAGCATTTATTAATCTAAGTTAATATTGATTTCTACATTTACTAATACATACTTTAAATCAGAAGGTGCATCTGTTAACATTGGTTAATGCACTGTGAAGTAAAATTAATCAATAAACTGTATTTTTGGTAACTAATATTAACAAAGTTTAAAGCTGTAAATATATTGTTCATAGTTAGTTCATGTTAACTAATGCATGAACTAATATAAAAAAATAAACCTTATTGCAAGATTTTACCAATATTAATGTTAATAAATAAACAAAACATACACAAACAAACAAAATCCTTAATGTCATCATAACCAACTAGTCAATATTCATACACTGCTCATTAACATTGTGTCACACCAGTTGTTCACATTGTATAATCTTGTTACTGTTGTTGAGCTGAAAATATGATTCGCCTCCACAAAGTCACCAGGCAGCAATCATTCTGTATGCTGACAGTTTACCAGAGATCCACTCATCCACAAACCAACTCTCCAGCGATTTAATCACTGTTAGTGTGAACTCAACCTTAAAGGAACACTCCGACTTTTTGGGACTTTAGCCTATTCACCTTATCCCCCAGAGTTAGAAAAGTCCATACATACCTTTTTCATCTCCGTGCGTGCTATAAGTCTGTTTGACGCACCCACCACTAGCCTAGCTTAGCACAAAGACTGGATGTAAATGGTTGCAGCTAGCATACTAATCCAAATAAGTGACAAAATAACGCAAACATTTTTCTATTTACATGTTGTGATTTGTATAGTCACAGAGTGTACAAAAAACAAAGTCAAATGAGACACAGACATATTTTAACCGTATAAATACTGGGAACTATATTCTCTAAAGGCGACTATATTCTCTGAAGGCGAAGCACTGCTACTTGGGCGGAGTGATAACCGCAGCACCTGAGACGAGCCGTGGTGAGGAGCAGAGAGCGCGTCTCAGGTGCTGCGGTTATCACTCCGCCCAAGTAGCAGTGCTTCGCCTTCAGAGAATATAGTTCCCAGTATTTATACGGTTAAAATATGTCTGTGTCTCATGTGACTTTGTTTTTTGTACACTCTGTGACTATACAAATCACAACATGTAAATAGGAAAATGTTTGCGCTATTTTGTCACTTATTTGGATTAGTATGCTAGCTGCAACCATTTACATCCAGTCTTTGTGCTAAGCTAGGCTAGCGGTGGGTGCGTCAGATAGAGTTATAGCACGCACGGAGATGAAAAAGGTATGTATGGACTTATCTAACTCTGGGGGATAAGGTGAATAGGCTAAAGTTTCAAAAAGTCGGAGTGTTCCTTTAATCAATCACTAGTTATCACATGGAATCATACCACAACAAATGATCAGCATTAATTGTTCAAGAAAACATAACCTGTAAGTTGTAGGTAAGATTTATTTTTTTGTAGGCAGGATTTCCTCTATGTTGCAATCAGTGACTTACCATAGTCACTATCATAGAAGACGATGAACTTCTGCCAGCGCAGCTCACCAACTAGCGTCAACATGACATCACTTAGACGGACAGGCGGTCGTGCTGCGAGGGTGTATCGCTCTCCATCAGGACTTGGATTGAGTTGGCATGCGGTCCGGGGGGATCCTTCAGTGTTTCGCTGGACATAAAGGTGTGGTATGTGCATGGCATCTGTCAGGGACTGTAGAGCACTGGCCGAGGCACAGCCTGTAGATGTGACCAAAGCCAGGATCCCTTGCGTCATAAGTTCACATGCTGCAAAATGACAGAAAAAAAAGAAATGATAAGCTTGGGTACTTAGCAAGAACCAGAGTATGAGCAGGAAAAAATGGACATCAAAACACTCACATGGCCCTGCTATTAACAGTGTTGAAATACAGCCTAGCTGTTAGAATAGAGTGTATAAGAAACAAATGTGCAATTCCTCTATAGTGGATACCTTTCCCTTTTTTGTCTTTCATTCAATGACAAAAACCTCAATATGCAAGTTAGCAGAATTTAGCATAAAATATTCCCCATCATTTTTTTTTTTTTTTACATAAAAGAGGATAAGGATGGGCCGACTGCAATATTTTTGAAGAGGTTATTAATTTTTGATGACTCTTTGAGTTGTGTGAAGTGAGTAAGTGGTCTATTCTGTGGGTGAGATAAAATTTGGCTCTAAATCTATGAGCTTTAGAAATAATTTGGTTATGTTTTTGGCAGCTTCAGCAAACTCAGATAACGTTTTGCGCCTGGCTAAAACATGTTAAGTGGAGAATTCTCATTTACAAGACACTTTAGATCGAATTTTTTTTTGGTGGACAACAAAGAGGGCAAACAAAAAGAAAGAAAGAAAAACAGGCTTGAATTGAAGAAAGAGAAACCCAAACCATAATTAGAGACCAGGATATTAACCACCAACAGCACCCTAGCACTTTAACAGATAATGCATTTATTTAAACACGGGCAACAAAAGAAAGTTTCATAGTTTCAGTTTTACACATTTAGATTTTATAAGCCATTGCTGTGGTGACAATTATCGAATGTACAATTTTGAAGATCAGAACATTTTTGAAAACATGACACCTCAGTTTTGTCTTTTTTCAGTTATGTTCATTCAATAGCCACTGTGACTGGTGTCCAGAAGTTACAGCACAGACCATTCTCTGCAGACAAGGCAAATCTGGAGTTTCAATTAGATGTGTACAAAGGATGCATGAGTTAATCGAGCATTTAAGATAATAAAATAACAATGAAGTAACAGGTACAAGTACAACTGGGTGGTATGATGATCAGAAGAAGAGTGGAGTTTTGTCTCACATTTTGCTGCATTATTATAAAACACATTTCCATTCGTTTCCATCAAGTTCCAAAGAGAAAATAATCAAATGAAATAAAGTACCTTTCATGTGTAAACTATTTAACTGAATTATTGAAACCTGGACATTGCCACATGATTATTTAGTATACAGTCATTCCTTTTTATCAATTTACAGCAAAGATAACAATGTCATGATCTAAACTGTGTGTAACAGAAAATCCTCATACCATCACAATTTTGGCCATAACAACCAGGCCCTAGGCATAATTCTCTTTGTGCGGATTATGAAAAGCCCATTTCTAATTTTGAAATAATCTTAAACCCATTAATTAATTTTAGATTAAAATCTAGAACAGTACATCATAAAAGAATGAAGTTTTTTTTTTTTCTGAGCATAAAAGGACCTTTGCTTCAGCAAGGTTTCAATGCTTAATCGCTGACAAAATATAAAGGGACAGACTCATTGTCTGCTTTTGTATTAATCAAGGCCAGTTGAGTTTTAATTTGACTTCGTCTTAATTGAATTTCTTGGTTTTGTGTGAAGTGAACTCTGTGCATCCTCAGGGTCACGAAAAGTGACCTGTTTATCGACCCTACATACAAAAAAAAAAAAAAAAAAAAACTACAACCAAACAGCTGACTGAATTCACTTGTTTTGGGCTCTTAAATAAGAGGTGTGCATTGTATACAGCTGCCGGAGCAATGCCAATGCCAAGAATCAAGCACCATGGGGACAAAATAGTATCTACCCTCTAGCCTCTTTCGCATTGCTCCTATTTAATCAAATGTTTTAATGTGGTGATACCCAAGTCTGTTTATAATAGTATAATGCTTAATAAGAAAAATAACAAGTCTCATATAATTATGCATGTAGCACGTGCACAATCTCTCGAAAGAGTTGAGAAGTCATTATGTCTGACACGTTAATCTTAGATTGTTGGTCCTAAAGGCAATGTGATCCTTGAGGCTAAAACCCAGCTATCGGCTCAAACTCTAATTAGAGTCTAATCAGTTGTCTAGACTGCCCTTTAATGTATTACTGCTCTAGGTCCAATGGCACTGGTGGTGTATTTTCCCCTTCTCTTTAAAAACTGGTATCCCGAAAAATAGATTCTGAAAGCTGTGGCTTTGTTATCACTGGTTGTGATTTTCATAATTATTAAAAACTGTTTGCAGGACATGAGGGGTCACGAACAATTCTCCCAACCTGTTTCTTGACACAGGAAAAGTGCAGATCCTGTAGGGAGGGCAAGTCAGACCCAATAATGTGTTCTGCCATCATAACAAGTCTCTGACGTCTGTGCCTGTCCCATTGGGTGGCAGAGAAGTAGGCTACCAAACAATAAATGATGAACACAGGACAGATTCAATCATAGCCCTGTAGAATTTGCACAGAATTTCCCTTGACATGTTATAATTTCTTAATTGACGGAGGAAGAGCATCCCCTGCTGTGCTTTTTTTAACGATACGGACAATGTTCCTCTCCCACTTCAGATCCCTGCGGATGGTAGTGCCAAGAAACTTTTAGGATTCCGTGCTGGTCACTGTACAACCGTTAAATATGAGTGGGTTTTTCTTAAAATCAACAATCTTCTCTGCGGTCTTGCTGATGTTAAATTGCAGGTTATTGCGTCTACACCACAAATTAGAGCTGGTCCACCTTCTGCATATATATGGACTCATCTCCATCCCAAATAAGTCCAATGACTGTAGTGTCGTCAGCAAATTTTAAGAACTTGACAAGAATCTGAGGAAGTGGAGTTGTTCGTGTATATAATAATAAAGGGGAGAGCACCAATGCTGAGGTAAAGCATTGGATGTGCTGGATGTATATATGCCCAGTTTAACCTTCTGCACTCTATCAGTACTCTCAGTTTAACCTTCTGCACTCTATCAGTGAGAAAGTTTGTAATCCAGTTACAGATGGAATTTGGCACAGTAAGCTGACTGAGTTTATGAATTATGAATATCAGGGATGATTGTATTGAAAGCTGTTCTAAAATCCACACAGAGAATGCATGCACAAGACCCCGGAGAGTTTGCAGTCCCATGTTCTGAGCATCTTCCGCAGACCTATTTGACCTGTATGCAAACTGGAACTGGATCCATCAGTGAGCCTGTAACAACCTTCAGGTATGCCAATAGCAGTCTCTCAAAACATTTCATAACTACTGAGGTTAACTGCTCTATAGTCATTCAGGCTTGAGTTGCAAGCTTTTTTAGAAACAAGGACAATAATAGATCGCTTGAAGCACGATGGGACCTTACTCAATTTTAATGATTTTTTAAATATCTGAGTAAAAATGGCAGCCAACTATGCACAACATTTCAGGCAAGAGGGGGACACTTGATCATGGCCAGAGGCCTTCCTGATGTTTTGTCCTTTGAAAAGCCTTCTAACATCTTCCTCACAGATTGTAAAAGCTGAAATGGAGGTAGAAGAGGATGGAGGCGAGACATGGATGATTGGGATTCAAAAAATTAGGAGCACATGAAGGCAGTTTGAGAGATGTTAATGGCAGGCTGACAGACTTCTAAAACCTGCAGTAAAAGATGTTCAGATCTTCTGCCAGATGTTGAGTACTATACCGTCCAACAAAGGCAAAGTGCAGTAACTATGCAAACACTGAAACTGAGAAAAATGCCTTTAAAGTTTTTACATAGCCTGTCAAACATGTTGTGGTTAGATTAGTGGTAATGCTTTCATGTAATGCCTTCCTAGGAAGACATTTTTTATAGACAAAAACCATGACCACTGATGTGACCTTTGAGCCCCAAAATGGAGATACTGCACTCTGCCTTTGTATGACCTTAAACACTACTGCAAAAGCAAAGTGCAGTATCTACAAACTAAATGTGTTTATCCAACTTTCTTACTACATTTTGATAGTTTTTATTAATGTCAATTTAAGGCTATTTGAAAAACAGGGTATTTGTTGGGTGTGTACCCTCACGGAACAAAACTACAATGCGATATATTACATAATACATTTCCATATATGGGAAACTAGTGCTTATTTTCAATATATTGCAATATATGCATTGACCATGTATGGCTACATATTAATACATATCAAATATTTATAAATGAAGACAAAAATAGCATTACATGTAATTTTCACAAAATTTGTATCCTTTATTGTGTACATACTGTATATTGCACATGTTCCCATATAAATGTGAATGTATGTTCACACATACACACACATTCACGTAATGAGTTACAACATATTTCTAGTTCCCAGCATGCTTTGCTTTTGACTGTTAGAAGAGAGCAAATGTTAAAATTAAGTGTTATTTGATGTGTTTGGCTCAATGATTTATATAGGAGGGGGGGGGGGGGGGGTGGTGTTTAATGTTCTATTATTTTGGAATTTAAAAGGTTTTCTGTTATGTCTGAGTTTTTGGGGTTACCATTGTGCTGAAGAGTAGAGCCTGTGGTTCGGTTGACGATTGGACAGACACCATTATGTCTGTTATTACTACATATTTAAAGTAATGACTATGTACTCCTCTGCACAGTGATAGTCTCTTGACTAAAATCTAGTACATGCAGGTATACTTGTGCTTTTGTTAATTAACTTGAAAATATGAAATATTTATAATGTAAATAATTAAAGAAATATACAAGATAATATATTTCTCTATATATGTGTATTTATGTTGCATGAGTAAATATATCTGCAATATATTACACATGCAGAACCATATCTGATACATATATATATATATATATATATATATACTGTATATGTATATATACTCTGTATTAGAGCCCGACCGATATATCGGCGGGCCGATATTATCGGCCGATTTTAGGCATTTTCCTAACTATCGGTATCGGCATTTATAATTGTTCTGTTTAAAAGTAGACATTTCAATATAGATATATTTCAATTCTCAGGTCTATACTCTGAGTTTCGGTTCATGAGACGAGCTCCAGTTCACCCGCAGGCGCCTCTGTGTCGAGATTATCTATCGTCTGCTAAATTTACTTCTTATAAATTAAATCCAGGCAAATGGTTGATAAAACATTGATTAAAATTAAGATACAATTAATACAAAACGAAATTCACTTTGAAACAAAAGGTTTTGTGCTTTCTGTTTGATGTCTATGTGAAAGTTTCAAAGCATATTTTAGTGCCGCTTTCAGAGCGCTCACGTCCGTAGTGCTGAACTGTCGCGTCTGTAACATTGTTTTTCCCTCATAAATGCGAACACGAAAAATAAAATAAAATAAATATTTTATGTAGCCTGTGGAGACTGAGAGCCAACCCTTCTTCATCCGGTGGGTAGTAGCCTACTTGTGATTTGCGCAGTGTAATTCACAGAATTGATTTATCTGCTCTAGCCTATGTCACGTATGATGAGCTTGTGACTATTGCAAGCGCGCAGCTGAGAAGTCCTGATTATATTGTCTGCTATATTTAGGCCTACTTCTTATTTATTAAGGCAATTGGTTGATGAAACATTGATTAAAATGCGTGGCGCGAGCGATCTCCGACAGTAAACTGATTCTGCTTCGTCTAGGGTAGCCTAAACAGCTGTTGCGACGCGAGCAATAACGGCCGCGTCCGGTGTAGACACCGTGTTAAAGCTCATTCTGCCTGATAACGCTACGTTACAACGTCAAGCAATATTCCAAAAATGTATATAATTATAACACTTTATATAGGGCCATTTTGCATTAAGAGTAGCCTAGTTTCACGTTTAATACATTTTGCTTACTAATTATTTAAAATAGTATAAAAGTACTGTACATATGCAATTAAAAACGTTTTCATTATGATATTATTAATTTTACTTTAGTAAAAAGATCTGAGTTCTTCCTCCACTGGTAGAGATTAAAGGAATTAAGAGTAAAAATAGAAGATAATAAGGTTTTGTCAGTGACACTTTTTATATATTTATTGATACAAGTTATGACTAAATTAAAAGACAAAGTCGTTAGTGAAGATTATGCAACAGTATTTAGAATATAATATAATATAATATAACATGCAATGCAAACTAGTTTGGTTACAGCTCAGCTGTATAATTCTCATTCTATCATTCCCCCTGCCTCCATTACATATCTGTGTCACACAAGTGTTTGATTACCACATTTGAGTGATCATTGCAAAACGTGTTTATAAAATATATTTATTCTGTTTATAGCTACTGTGTAAAGTACCCATCAAAAGTTTGTACACACCAATAGGAAAGTGTCCAAACTTTTGACTGGTATACTGTACTATAATACACATAAATAATATTGCTACTGTATTATAATATACACATAAATAATATCGGCCGATATATCGGTATCAGGCTTTTTTTACCACCTAATATCGGTATCGGCCCCCAAAAATCCATATCGGTCGGGCTCTACTCTATATATCTATATATTATGAAGTGTATTACTGAATATATAATTACATACATTATGATATATTACTAAATATATTGACACAAATCTTTCAATATATGAAAAGCGGCAATTCAATCATATATTAACACAATATATTATGCTGTATATTTTCAAATATACTATTAAACCATTTAATATATTGATCATTCATATTTGGTAAATATATTTTCTTTTCATAAGGGTATGCATTCAAGTTATTGTTGTTGTTTTTTTTCCTGCTAACATCAGGCAGAACTCCTGTCTGACTCACTCACATCAAATGCATGGTTGGCAACCCTTACATTTCATTGCTGATCAATAAAGCTAACAATATTCTATCTCAATCATGTGATCTAACGTGGTTTGCAAATTATGGATCGCAAACACAGGCGGATTTGACAGCTATTTCAAAACTGCTTATGTTGCTGCCGGGTGCGCTGCTAACTTTTACCTGTTACTACAATTGGATTAGCTGCCTGAAGCATGGAGAGATGTCCGAATCAACAAACATCAACGTGATTATAATTCGGATTATCATTACGTTGTCGAGTGGATATTTCCTTCAATGGAGCAGCGCAGGTACCTAAAATGTCTCTCTAATTTGCTAGCGGCTCGCTGGTTAATGTTAACTGATTATAAAGCTGTCATTTGCCTTTCTAGGAGTTAATATATTGCCATCTTCCTTACCCATCTTTGAATATGTTCAACCATCATTTTGCCGCCCGATTGTGGTTGGCTTGTTGGTTCTGTGTGAGCGTTACAATCGGGGCAAACAGTATCACAATCCCATTCGGGATAAGGCTACTAAGGCAGTCCGCAGTATCTGCGGTGTCAAAGTCGGGAAAACAAAGCTAGAAGGCATTTGCCTTGGTATTTGCATGCACTCTGGTTTCTCTGAAACGGGACAAAATTGAACCATGAAACTTTGTCACAAGACAGAACAGATTTAACAAAGCCCATTTCAGGCCTTAACTCAATTTTGACCAAATGTGTAGTTACCGCACTTTGCCTTTGGACGGCAGTATACATGTTTAATAATTGGTAAGCTTGGTCATTATTATATTTATTGTGAGTAATAGTGGGAATATATCTTTGGAGAAACTTATATGTGCTGTAACAGTCTCAGTAAACTGATTGGCAGCATCTGTAGCATCACAATAAAACAACAAAAAGAAACAAAAAATAAACAGAGCCTAGGAGAACACTACTGATGTCGCCCATCCGCGACACTATTAACAAACCCAGGAAATTGTTAACACATTGATATTCTTTGTTCTTTAAAAAAGGATGAAAAAGGATATTCAATGAGCAAAAAGGTAGGGCAGGACTTTATATTATCCATTTAGAATTCATTGGACCACGAGAAATGGGCATTCTAAAGCAGAAAGGAGCCAGTCGGTTGGAAAAAAAAGGGGCTGACAACTAAGAGGGATTTGTGGCATAAAAAGGAAAGTAGTTTTAGAATCAAAGTTATTACAATTTGATGAAAGATTACAGAGACAAACTTGTTTTTTCTTTAGAATAACATGCACTGATGTATTGAATAAGATCCGAGAAGGTGTATTAAGAAAGTAAATGGGGTAAATTTGGATTTCATGTTGTTCAGTAATTTTTGAAAAGTGTCTAGAAGAGACAAAGTTTTATTCTCGTAAAACTCAAACCTCTCTAACAGCATGGAAAAGAAAGAAAAATGTAATACAATGCCGATCAATAGATGGATGCTTCTCAGAGTAACTCGGTTCTTAGTGGAGAGATATTGAAATGTCATTTTGAGGCACTGGCTAGAGAAGAAATCATGGCAGATAATCAACTTGCAGAGACTATTGACGTGAAAAACACAAAACAACACTGAAAGCTCATTAAGTGCAAGACGGCAATGCCACTAAAAATCAAACTTTAAAAAATGAACTCAACTTCGATGTAATACTTGAATGTTTAAAAAAAGTATGATTACAGAAAAGGTGTTACAATGCATACTAATCTTACTGTACATTTCTCGGATTCATTGAATTTTTTCAGCAGTATTAAGTTCATTAGACTGATTGAAATCCAGTAGCTGTTGAGGTAAACTGTTGATTACAAGCAACCCTTTAGTGTGTGGGGTATTTTAAAATGAAGCACTTAGGCCTTAAACATAGACTGCTCTATGCAAGTACAAACACAAACACTTCTAGCTCAATTTCACATTTCACTGTTATTTCGCAATTATAATGCAAATCAAATATGTGTTGCAGTATGCTAAGGTCATATTTCCCTACTGCCAACTAGTCATGGCGGCATAACAGTCTGAATCTTGCTGAACAAATTAAAATGTAGCCTCAGATGCCCATCAACCACTTACATATGAACTGCAGTCCATTCACTGGCTGTAAGATTGCACCAAAACTGGAAAGCAGCAGACAGACAAGCTCTAATATAGGTTTATGCATTTCCAGACGGTAGGGCACAGGATTGTTTAGCAGTTTGCCAAGGAAACAAGTCGTGTTTGCAAGAACCAATTAATGGATTTGTCAAAGTTCATAGAGTTAGTTGCCAGGGACCTCATGGATTTAAGCAGGATGGAAAGGTCTCAGTTGTCATGGATGAAACGAATAACAAGTGAAAACCTCCCCAAAGAAACATCAACTGGAGCATGTTCAGTAGCAATTGGAACCACATACACCTTAAATTTAGCTGGGGCAGCACCAGCAGAAAACCAATGAATGAATACCAGCTCTGAACCACCCCAAAAGACCCAAATTACTCTCTAAGATAAATAAGCACCACTTAGTAGTATACAGCCTTCTTGTAAAACCAGCTCTTGCATTCATAGCATTCATTGCATTGCATTCATAGTCTCTGACGAAAGACCAGAATTAATCATTAAGCCCCATTCAAAGGCCAAACCCAAAGTTTCCATATTTCCAACAAGGGATTTGCATTTATTCATTTAGCAGTCGCTTCTATCCAAAGCGACTTACAAATGAGGAATAACACAAACGATTAATGTTAAGGAGGCCACAAATACGAAAACAGCTAGTGATACAAAGTTTCAGACATCGTTCATGATAGTACAAGCTAGAATACAGAGGGATTAAGGAATAGTGAAAGCACAGAAGAAGATTTTTTTTTTTTTTTTTGCAGGATGAAGTTAAGTGCTCACAGAAAATAATCATTTTCAGCTGTTTCTTGAATAGTGTCAGGGATTTGGCTGCCTAGATAAGGTTTGGAAGATCATTCCACCAGCAAGGAACAAAAACATTCTGGAAAGTGATTCTGTGCCTCTCTGTGATGGTACTCATTTACCAACCGTAGGCTTCTTGTAAGAGAGAGTGAAGTTAGGAGGGTGTAGAGAGATAAATAGAGGCGTGACGTGGGCTTTCTTTGGCTTGTTAAAGACCAGTCGTGCTACTGTGTTCTGGATCATTTGATTGCACATGTTGGAAGTCCAGCCAAAAGAGCACTGCAATAATCAAGTCTAACATAAAACGTACAAAATTTCATCCATATATATATATATATATATAGGCCTATATATATATATATATATATATATATATATATATATATATATATATATATATATATATATATATATAGAGAGAGAGAGAGAGAGAGAGAGAGAGAGAGAGAGAGAGAGAGAGAGAGAGAGAGAGAGAGAGAGAGAGAGAGAGAGAGAGAGAGAGAGAGAGAGAGAGAGAGAGAGAGAGAGAGAGAGTAGTGATGATTGGTCATGTTCTTTCGAGGCATTGGAAATGCAGTGCCTCAAAGGGACATGATTTTATATGAGCTTCAGACAATTGTTACACCTGGAACACAGTGTTCCCATAGCGCATTGAGTGAACCTATCAAAGGGACATACTTTGCTAAATGGAATTTTGTAAGGTTTATGTTAAAGAAAACCTTTGTACATACGCCAAATCTATCTTTTGTGAAAATCTTTCTCATACAAACACATTGAGGAAGAAATCTCCCCAGAGTTGAGGCCCCAGGTAACAGTTTTGTTTAAGGTACTTAGGTATGTTTCACAATAAACACCTCTCATTTTTAAAAGGATGGATAAAACAATTCAAATTATTTTGTGAAGTTTATAGTTTGGTTCTTTGAAATGATGCATTGAGAATCCATATCAGTCTGTGTGCTTAAGCTCTGCAAACTCATTAAAGACATCTGTTCAGTGGACTAGGAAAATGCTCCATCAATACGGCAGCAGTCATTTGAAAAATGAAGAACAATTTGTAGAGCTAAACGTTCCAAGGAAAATGACATATGCTTGCCGTT
The DNA here is from genome assembly GCF_029890125.1 of Rhinichthys klamathensis goyatoka. Classification (NCBI taxonomy): domain Eukaryota; kingdom Metazoa; phylum Chordata; class Actinopteri; order Cypriniformes; family Leuciscidae; genus Rhinichthys; species Rhinichthys klamathensis. Next base: position 415,070 of record NW_026606592.1, on the reverse strand, counting down.
TGGGCTTGAAGAGGCAAAAAGAGAGTGTGAAGAATTTTATAGTTTAGTCACATCGTGTATATATACTGAGCACAGGACAAATTATGTATTGTAAGTATTGAAAAGATGATTCTTTATGCCTTCACATTTGAGATGGATGAGTTCCTCTAAAGCTGTAGACAATTTCTTTTATATATAGAAGGGTTTACAAAGGCTGTCACTTAACTAAAGGGACCTCTAGAAAAAGACCTACACAGTGTAGGTTTAAAAGACTGTTAGGTTTGAAAGGCAGTACGAAATAAACTCAATATAATATGTTATAAAGAATTGTTCCCTCTGTAGATTTTAGAAAAGTTGTATCAGAACATTAAGCACATTTACAAAGTTGTATTATTTTTTACAGTTTGACTAAATGTCCAGTATAGGTGACAGGGGTCCTGAGCCATCCAAAGCCCCCAAACCCCAGTATATTTATATATAACCCCAGTGAGTATATTTTTTCTCTTTCCAGTCTCACAGTCTCATCAGTTAGCAGAAAGTCGACAATGAAACACGACCACATTAAGGGAAATGCAAGTGAACTTTTTGTATTGGAGTAAATCCTTTGAAATAGTCCTGCTTCATTTCACTAAAGCAACTCATCCATTTCCATAGAGGTAAGTACTGATACTGATACACAGACACAGCAAATCAAAAGACTATTCTTTAAGTTTCTATTCTCTGTTTCCTTGCTTTTTTCCCCCCTCGCACTATTTTCTGTCGGTTGTATTCAAATCCCCTTCACGGAACAGTTGCCATGGAGCGCAAGCAATACTCTGATTACGGCGAGAGTGAATGGTCATTTGAATAGCAAGCTCTCACTGCTAATATATTATTGAGATGAAACATCATGCTGGTCTCTGTGAGAATATGCCATCTACCCTGTTGAGTTTCTCCTGTTGGTGTGGGCAGTGAAAGAGGGGGCGGCAACACCTGCAAATCCAAATCAAAGGCACACACGGCCACAATGTGGCGAGATGATGAGTTTTACCGCACAAAGGCCCAGATTATCTGGATCAAACAGGCAGAAACAGCCATGAGAAGCAGCACTGTGATCACAAAGCGTTGAGTTAGTTGGCCCTCAACCTCCATGTCGATATAGAGCCCTAATTAAGTGTATTAATTACATCACTGACACAGTGGGGCTACAAAGGAAAGTTCAAAACCTTCTTTTTGTGTTTCTCATTGTAGCCAATGTGTCATTTTCATGTCTCTGTAGTGCAGTTACAAAGGACATAATGGAGACAGTCATTGCTCCACAGAGTAACCCTTTAGAAGTGAAAATATAATGTTATCTGATGCGAAAAGTTGTTTGACTGCATTAGTGCAACTGACACCCGATCAAAAAAAAAAAAATATATATATATAATAAAATTGGGTAACACTTTATAAGACGTATACAGTAATAAAGTACAAATCATTAACAAACTATTAGTTTATGGTTAGTTCATGGTTAATATAAGTAGTCTCTACATTGTTAATATATTAATCAGCTATATACAAAAATACAAAAAGTGAGTTCTTCATTCATTGTCATTGTAATTACCACAATTATTATTGTTTAATTATCTTGTAGTAAAGGCATTGTTAAATGGTAATTAGGAGTAAATAGTTCTCACTTTAGAGTAGGTCACAGAAAACAGGAAAATGTCATTAATCAGCCCGTTCTCATCCCAAGGCGTCATCTAACTGACGCTTTTGACCATGCGCCAACATGCCGACGCACATGGTACCCCTTAAGCGTCAATATGAGACGCGCCTCCTAGTGGTCTAACCCTAACCCTACCCCAGACCTAAACCTACCCATAACGGAAGCGTCATCTAACTGACGCTAAAGGGTGCCATGTGCGTCGGATTTAGACGCATGGTCAAAAGCGTCAGTTAGATGACGCCCGAGGATGAGCGTCTCATATTGACGCTTAAAGGGTACCATGTGCGTCGGCATGTTGACACATGGTCAAAAGTGTCAGTTAGATGACGCCTTGGGATGAGAATGTGTTGCATTAATCACTGTATGTGTTTTAACCAACTTTATTAGACTTTAATTGCATTCATATTACGGCTGGGCAAGTTAACGCGTTATTATCGCGTTAACGCATTTATTAATTAATGCCGACAATTTTTTTATCGCACGTTAACGCAGTTTTTTTTATTTATTTTTTTAAAAGTCCGTTGCACACTGGCTCTGAATAGGACATAGGCCTACAGTCAAACCATGATCACAGGAGGGGTGGGATGTTGGTCAGCCAGCAAATAACCCACCCAAACCAGCAGTGGAGGGGCTTTGGCAGGTTCTCTCAGGTGAACAAAAAGGGAGACAGCGCTCCGCGAGTGAATGACAGGGGCTCTATGGATAGTAACCACGGCAACGGCTTCTGTGCGCTACGCAGCTGTAGTCTTTTTAACTTAAATAAAAATTATACATAACTTTACCTGATGTGCCTGCGTGTAGTTTAGCGGGGATGCTCTGCAATGTGAATTCCCTTCTGTTGATGTCCTGATAACTTTTAAATATTGGAAACTCACAAACAGCGAGCCGAGGATCAGTCTCTCTTCCAATGATTTGTACTGCGCGTCGTGTACAAAAAGTTATAGACAATCAAAGTCCTTTTAGACAATTCAACTTCGGCAACGGGCGGGCGCGGGCACGTGCGTGAGGCGAGCGCGTGAGGCGAGCATGACCGCAACAGTTTCACAGAACGCACCCGCTTGTCGCTGCACCTTGTGCTCGACCAATTCACCTCACTCTAAAAGGCTGATTTATACTTCTGTGTCGTTCGTAGTGTATTGTATTGTTCGTAGTGTCGCTATACACTACGTTGGTTGATTTTACTTCTGCGTCGTTGTCCGCGTTGACGCGCAATTACACATGCAGAGGTAGCATGTGAAAGCCGTGGAGCGGTTCTAGCAATCACAGCGCTTGCGGTACGCGTAGAATTGACGCGTTGTTACATTTTTGGAGAGGTGCAAGTCAGGGTACGACGTAAGTTTGACGCAGAAGTATAAATTGGGCTTTATCTCTGTTTAATGCAATCTTAGTGTACGTGGGAAACCATGGCATGACCAAACCTAAGCAACTATCAGAGAAGTAACGTTGGTCGACTTATATCTCATGACATCTGACTACATAGACTGTTTCTGCTGCTAAAAGACACCTATTGATACCTGTTAAGAAAAAAAAAACAAGAAAACTGGACTCGTTTTAACAAGCTAGATAAAAGGTAATGCCCTGGCAGTGGCAAATAGCTTTGTTTTAATATTTGATTTGATTACATTAATGTTTAGGTTGAGATTTACAATAAAAATTGTATTGCTTCTTGTAGCGATCCCATTACTGCTCTGTTTTGATATTAATTTGCATATGATATCTGCAAGAGTATTTACACATTTAAAAAACATTTTAATGAGAGACAAATTTATAAAATTTTCAAAACCAAGCAAACTATATTTCATCAGACCTGGCACCGTTTTTCCAATCTTTTATTGTCCAATGTTGGTGAGCCCTTGTGAATTGTAGCCTCAGTTTCCTGTTCTTAGCTGACACGAGTGGCAATGGAGTGCTCTTCTTCTACTGTAGCCCATCTGTTTCAAGGTTCGATGTGTTGTGCATTCAGAAATGCACTTCTGCATATACCTTAGGTGTAACGAGTGGTTATTTGAGTTACTATTGCCATTCTATCAGCTTGAACCAGTCTGGTCAATGTCTACATGCCTAAATGCATTGAGTAGCTGCCATTTGATTGGCTGATTAGAGTGGTTGGAGAGTGTGAGAGTGTGAATAAACACGAAAGACTGATCATATCATTTGCCGATCTGTAGTGTTTGCTAATAACTCAATTTGGGGACAATGTTACCAATATATCTTTGTTTTCCAGACATTCATAATCAAATCAAACAGAGTCCTGCTGTTGTTCGGTACCACCTTTCAAATTATTTATTTTGAAAAACCGAAAGCGTAGGGCCCTGCCCGAAATATAGCTCGAGAACAATCCACTGCCCATTTTTCATGGAAAACAATTACGGTTGTAAGTCTACGGTACCAGACAGAAAATAGCACTCAGGTTGATTCCATGGTATGCAGCACACGAAGAAACGTTAAAAATATTGATAAGTTAATGCCTATGTCTTTTTTTACATATTTAATGTTATGCTCTGCACATAAAAGCCTGGTTGTCTGCTTCTTATATAAGCGAGTTGGCAATTTATGATGAAACAAGCCAAAATATATTTTTTTCTTTTCCTAACTGCAGAAACCTGATGAGGTTTCATCATGCAGTAAACAAGAATAATAACATATTCATTGACATAAAATTAAAACAAATAGTAAATACATAAATCACTTTGAAATAACAAATGTGGGTGCAGCGTAAAAACAAAACAAAAAAAACCTTATACTTTTTTTGAGGAAGCCTTGCTGTCTTCGGTCTCCACTGACAGCTACTATTTAAGGCAGTGTAACCATCATGGAAACTTAAGAAACTGATTTTGATTCACTAAACAGCTGTACAACCTTTGTGCATTGTACAATGTCAGCGGAAATACCAGCAACCACTTGCAATCCAGTTTAGTGGGCGCAGAGCTGTAATTTTCAGTACTGAATTTGCACTGCATTTTCAATATGAAGTGTCTTTTCCATGCAAACACGCTTGCTTTCAATGTAAGTTAGGCTTATTATAGATTGTGCTTCAAGCACAAAAATTGCCTAGTACACTTTGCATCCCGTGATTACTGCTAAATTTTATCTAGAAGGTAGATGAACGTAGCCAAGACTAGATATAAAAGAGATGTTTGAGTGAACTATGTAGCCTTGGCTATTTTGTCTGATTTCATTTAGCAGTAATAGCCAGGTGAAGAGATCACAAACACATGTTTTTTGAGAGAAAGGATATTCTAAACAAGAATATTATTCTTTCAGGTAAATTAAACCAAAACTACTCACAGTTACAGACCGCAAAATCAAACGTGCATACTGGGGCAAAAAGGGATCTGTGCTAAATTTATGAGCATGTTTTGGCCATTGCCTGATCTACATACACTAAATCCTTTAGTTAAGTGGGTGCTAAAGCAGTTAGTGTGTTCAAAAATAGTTGTACTTCAGTCTCAGTACATATGCCCTTCTAAATTAGGCACCAGTTTTGTACAGCACTAACACGTTTTTGACATTAGCAGGTTGCTAAGCTAACAACGTGGTTCTTGTAAGCATGAAATATTAAATCAATATTAATATTAACACATATATTAATCCATTCTCTAATCATCTCTTCATTTTTTCAAATTAAACTAGTTTTACTTGTATTCTATTGTGTAGTGCATGAATTTTATAAGCAGTGACAGCTCGTCAGTGGAGACAAGGGAAGCCTACCCTAAATTTTGGAAGAACATATTCATTATTCAATAATGAAATTATTCATTTAATTTCATGTATTATAATGTGAATTTCTTGTTTGTAATTTCACCATTGTAACATTTTAACACTATTAAATATTACTGAAGTCGGAAATACCGCTGCTCTTTCCCGAACGTGCCAAATCTGCCATCTGGAAAACTGTGCTTAGGTGAGTCTGAGGGGCGAGAGAATTGGAGGGGAATGCAAATCCATAACCAGAGACTTTTGACTCCATTGGTAAATCGGAGTGTTGAGAAAAAAAAATCACATTGCAGAGGAGCCTACCGTGACATATTAACGCAGAGATGTAAATTACGTGATATTAGTTTGAACTGCTCTCGTTGATAATTTTAACGTTCTATTTGTGTTAATTTTCATGAACTATTAGTTTGTGTATCTTCAGTTACCTGTTTCCTTTGTTCTAGTTTCCCTCCAGTCGTTAGCTACCATGGTCATTCATCATTTGACTAATTAGCACACCTGTTTGTATTTTAGTTCATTAGCCTTGTATATTTAAATCCCTCATTTTGTTGTGTTGGTTGTCTGGTATTGTTTGTGCCTAGCACTGTAGTCTCCCATCTCGTTGCGTTGCTCATTTTGGATTACCTGTTTTTGTGTCATTTAATAAAACTTTGTTGTAATTTGATCTTCTTCATCATCCTTGTGGAAAAACGTTAGAATAATCTAGCAACTACCTTGATTGTGGAGAGTACACATATTTAATATTTAATCACCAAAACAATTACCAAGATACCATTCAAGAAGGACAGAAGGATTTTTTTTTTTCAAGTGATAGATAGGTGAGTGAAATTATATTAATATTTTCTTGCTGTATATGTCCTTTATTTACATTTTATGTCTTAAAGTGACAAAGCAGTTATTAAAAACAAAATCCCACATAAGGAAAATAACTGCAAGCCAAGGGGTCCTGACCAAGCATCAATATTTGACGAGTTGGGAGTGAGAATGTGTCGGTGTGGGAAATGTGCAACGTTTTTCTTTTTGGAATCTGAAACCTACTACTCGCACTATGTATAATTTTTTTTTTTTTTTTAATGGCACAGAATAATGCATAAGTAGCCTACACACCTTTGAACTTTACACTGAGCTTGTTGCAGTGTAGTCTGCAATTGCCTTCTCCACATGTGATGTTACCTTAGATTTAGGCCAAAACAAGTTATATTAGAAGACTGTGGAAAAAATGTCACTCAACAGCCTCAGAAGTGCAGATTTGATTTGGCATATCTTAAAAGGTAGCAAGGAACAGTAAGGAGTTATTGTGGTGGAACGACATGAACAAATGTAAAGTCCTGCCACTGTTGCATATGCTGAGGCAGATACATGTTTTGGCTCTTTATAGAAGCCACATTAGTGAGGACAGAGGCCACTAGGGCAGACTTTAAAAGGCCACAGTCAGTATGGCCAGTCTGATAAGAGTGGATAGAGGTCAGAGAGTATCAGAAAACAAACTCAACATAAAGATAGTGCTCTTCAGCAGGGCTAAAAGACACTTCATCTGCCTGACTGTGACTCCAGAGAGATGTAAGCATACACACTCTTGGTTTATTTATGTTTCCTATGCTTGTGGCTAGTGTTTTGACTAGGCAGAAGCAGACTGAACCAATGTGTGAGGACTTTTCTCATGAGACAGTATCTCATTAGACGTTGATGCCAAGGGCATACACTTCATTAATATTTGCGTTAGAGCACTGGCTCCTGTCACCGCAACAACTCCATAGTGGCTTCCATACTGTTATCTCACATACTGTTTACACACTTGAACACATTCTAATACTTATTCTAAAGTTGCGTCCTAAATGATGACGCACTATAGACTATACACTATGTACTCTACTGTGTAGTGTATGAATTGTATAAGGTTATTTTGTCATCTAACATCGGAGTCTGATGAATTTTGATGAGCTAATGGAAAATCATATGTTGTCATGACTTATTGATCATTTCATTTTTACTGTGATGAGGCCTATTGTGTGTACATTTATGCTATTGTATAGTAGCCTGCAAAGTCACCTTTTACAACACTGTTTATCCACTGAAATAGTGTATGAAACAAAGTGTTCTATTTTACTTTTTGCAGAAGTCTAGCATAAATATGGTCTAAGATAAGATTATTAGGTAACACTTTTATTTTGATGGTCCCTTTTAAACATTCTGTTGACTATAAGTAACTTTGCAACTACATGTCAACTTATTCTATCCCTAACCCTACCAGTCTACTAATACTCTACTAACACTCTACTGAGAGTTAGTAAAGGTGTAGGTCCAACGTTACTTAAGTCAACTGAATGTGTTAAACGGACCATCCAAATAAAGTGAAACCGATTATGAGTACACTGGTAGGGTTAGAATAAGTTGACATGTAGTTGCAAAGTTACTTAGAGTCAGTAGAATGTCTGTTAGAGAACCATAACAATAAAGAGTACAGATATTAAGCAGACAGTCTACTAATACTTTAATGAGAGTTAGTTGACATGTAGTTGCAAAGTTACTTATAGTCAACAGAAAGTTCAAAAGGGAACATCAAAATAAAGTGTTACCAATGCTTCCAGTGCAGAAAAGATACCCAGTGCAACATGACACTACACTTACTGCAAATTGTTTAAAACTGTGACAAAGCTCATTGGTTTCCAGGGCTTCTGAGGAGTTGCTTTACATGTGTGTAACAACCTGGTCAAACCCATATTCATGTAAGTATGCCTATACTGATGTCCTCTGAGGCACTGAGCCTTAGTCAATTCAGGTTTGATCTATTCGGGAAATACATTTAATCACAACAGACCCAAGAGGCTTTCGGTTACTTGTTTTATGTATATATCCAGGTCGGAGAAAAGAGGTAATGCAAAATTCACTAAATGAGTTTAGTAAAATTTAATTTTTAATAACAATGTTCAGGATTCAGTGCCTCAGCACATTTGATAAGAGGGGTAATGGCAGTTTCATTTTAGCAACCAGACTAGACATAAATGAATTATTCTGTAAAAGTGCCCTAACATGTTCAAAAACATATTTCAAGTCAATTCAGTGTTGCTAATTCTAATGCTTTTACAATTCTTTTAAAAAGCTTTAAAAGCTGAATAGGCGAAAGACAAGTAACTGACAGTAAAAGCAACAGTAATTTAGAACAAAACAAACTCAATTCATTACACCTATTGTTTGTCCTTGCGCACATACAACAAACAACTTAAATTAGTTTATCCACAAATGCAAATTATGTCGTTTACTCACCCTCACATTGTTCCAAACCCTTAGGCTTTGGTTGATCTTCGAAACACAAATTTAGTTTAATTAAACTTAATTTAGTTCTGCAATTTAATTCTCCAAATGGCAAATACAAACCATTTAGTGTTATGTTTGGAGCTTTACAGTCTTGGTAACTATAAACTGTGAAAATACATAGTTCATTCTTTTAAAATTTCTCATTTTGTGTTCTAAAGAAATTATAGTCAAGTCAACACATTTATCTTTATATTGCTTTTTACAATAAAAAAAAAAGTTTAAAAGTAGATTCACAATAATAAACAGGAAAATAACAGAATATTCGTTTGGAACAATAAGGAGGTGAGTCAATGATTTTTGGAAGGACTATCACTTTAAACCAGAGATAATTTTTCTGTGGTTTTTGCAGGTCCCGATGTTCCCTTGAACAGTCCTGCATGGAGATTCATACATTGCTCCATGGAGTCAGTTTGGGTCATTCAATTGCTGTGATTATTCTGTGTTCAGTTGCTGAGTTTAAACGTAGGCCATGCGATGCAATTGACCCCAGTGGCCACATCTCGGTAATGATTTGGTATATCATCACGAATGAAACTATAAAAACTCGTCCTTGCCTTTCCGTTCCGCTATCTATTGGTCAGGGTCTCAGAGGAGAGTGATTACACCTAGGCTCAATGTGCCCATTTGCTTGGATAAACAACGCTGTCACCATTGCTACATCAAACCCATAGAAGCCATCAGAGCAGAGTAATAGGGTCATTAACAGTGGCCCACATATTGGATCTGGTGTCGGCCAGTGGAAACAGCAGGGTTGCTCTTCTCAAAGATCAGCAGAGCATAATCGCCACATTCATTATTAAATAATACCAAGACAGTAAAATGTCACCTCTTCTATCTAGGCTTCTATTATATTTCAAATTTGACTGATTTTTCTGATCTGGTTGAATTGGAAAGTAGGTCTGCATTAGTGTTTTTAGATGTGTGAAACTATAGAAACAATGCACTATTATTCATATAAACAATATAAGGGGTTATAAATGAGTTTATAGTTCGGAAAATTCTGTTACATTATGCAAAATTCATTTAATACTGCTAGAAATTAAGCTTATACGCCACACGTATCACAAATGGTAGAATCCGTCAAAAACATGGGGCTAAAGCATTGTTAGTTTTATAAATGTAGAGATAACACATAAAGATCTGTCTTAGGCAGACTTATTATTCAACAAGGAAAAAATATATAAGGCAGGACTTCAGTAGATCCAGTAGACTTCCAACATATCTACAACAGGCACATTTTTTGACCTGACGTGGCACAACTGAAGCTGTCTACACTGGACACATCGAAATAAACAATACAAACTGGAATAGTTGTCATTCTTAACGAGTGCATGATAATGCTTTTGAGTCTTGAAGCGTCCATCATAAAGAGTAGCATTGCATTGCCATGTTCACTTTGAAGTGACCCTTTTAATATTTGAAGGTCTAAATGCTGTGAATTTTGTCTTGCACTTCTGTAAGCAAAGCTGAATTTATTACACGTCAGTCATGGTTCTACACTGGCTAAACACCATCTGGCTCAGCCTGCTACAGTAGCAACACACCAAACTCTCACAATAGGTTGAAAGGTCACTAGAAAGAGATTGATGGTTCTGAGTGTACTTCTTTTAATGTTTTGATGGTGTCTGGGAGACGTAATGTTTATATTTTGGGGAGATGACAATGATTAGAGATTAGACAATGAACATTACACTGGATTAAGATAATGTATTTTTAGCATATTTTAACCAAACAGTTGATGTACCTCATTGACTTCCATGGTATTATTTTTTCCTACTATGGAAGTCAATGGGGTACATCAACTGTCTGGTTACAGACATTCTTCAAAATATCTTCCTTTGTATTCAGCAGAAGAAAAAAATTCATACAGGTTTGAAACAACTTGAGGGTGAGTAACATCCCAGGTAGCAAAGAATTCTGGCCCAGATTTGGCATGTGTCTGGCACAGCTGGCATTCATCCGGCACTGGCATACAGCATGTGGGCCAAACATGGCCCGGGTTTGGTAGAGATGGCACTGGATTTAAGACGGCACCCAAGACATGGGCCAGATATCAAATGGAGTATTTGGCCCAGATGTCAAATATAGATATGTGGGCCATATATGTATGGCCGATCTATAGCCACATTTAAAATCATTTAAAAATATTTTTGAGTAAAATCCCAATGTTTTCCCATACAGAAAAGTAATATATTCACAAATATGTGAAACACTGTAAAATATATTTTACAGTGAAAATGTTAACATGTTATTTAACAATAACATGTTATGCATTTTAAAAATATATTTTCAAAATGTATTTCAATAGATTGTACAGTGTTTCACATATTTGTGAATATATTACTTTTCTGTATGGGAAAACATTGGGATTTTACTCAAAAATATTTTTAAATGATTTTAAATGTGGCTCAAGATCGGCCATACATATATGGCCCACATATCTATATTTGACATCTGGGCCAAATACTCCATTTGATATCTGGCCCATGTCTTGGGTGCCGTCTTAAATCCAGTGCCATCTCTGCCAAACCCGGGCCATGTTTGGCCCACATGCTGTATGCCAGTGCCGGATGAATGCCAGCTTTGCCAGACACATGCCAAATCTTGGCCAAATTTGTTTGCTGACTGTAGCTTAAGCTGCTCCCAGGTAGCAAAGAATTCTGGCCCAGATTTGACATGAAGCCGGCACGGCATTCAGTCGGCACTGGCATGAGGCACATGTGAACCGAACATAGCCCGGTTATGGGCAGATTGAACCGTTTTTAAGGCGGCAAACAGGATATGGGCCAGTGGTTAAAACGTGTATTATTTGTCTCACACGTAAAATATAGAAATGTGGCCCACATATGTCTGGCCAGACTTATCCCACAGTTAAAATGTAATTTCAGATATTTTATAATTGATAATATTTTCATAAACACAGCTGTTTCTCCTATTCCTGTTTGCACCATGGGCTTATTGCTCTCTATTAACAAGGTTTAATTAGCCTAATAATAATTTAAAATATGAAACACCATAAATTTTAAATTTACAATAGAACTTTAATTGTTTGATTGTCTCATTTCATGCACAAGAAGGCCGATCGTTTCTTTCTTACAACGTCCTAATATGGCAAAAAAAAAAAAAAAAAAATTTTTTTTAAAATGTACCAATCAGGTTGCATCTAGAAAAACACGCCCAGAAAGCGCGCCTAAACCGCAATGCTTCATGGGTTTGCAGTTTTACCTCATTGTAGTCTTTACACTCAATCTTGTATTTTTGTCTTCTTTATATATATATATATATATATATATATATTTTTTTTTTTTTTTTTTTTGATTGAAACTGCAATCTTGCGATTTAGCCGGTTTAGTTAATGGTTTAGAACGCTTCAACCCAAATTAAAAAAAAAAAAAAAATTATTTATACTTCCGGATCCAGCGCTGCCGAAGAAGAAGTGGGCGCGCACTGATGCACTCGACTGCATTTCACTAACGGTTGCGGACTTCTCACCTCAAAGCGAGCGAAGTTTGGTAAGTGATAATTTTTAATTTTAGAGTTAGTATGAGTTAGTATAGACGGAAAGTGAAATGTTAAAGATGTGCCACAATGTATAATTGTAGCTGTTAGTTAAAATGTAGAAGTTGACTAAATGTTCGTCGATTACATTTAACGTTAAATGACATCAGACATCTTTATTTTTATATCACAGCCATTTCAATTTAAGTGACATACACTGATGGATTAACATACTAAAATGTATAGCAGCAATTGGCACCTGAAACATCACACAAAAATATAAATATCATAAGGATATTGATTACTTTTGTTTATATTCTATTGATTGAGGATTTTAACAATTTTGTGCCCTTATGATATTTATATCTTCTATAGAGATTATCAAATTTTAAGTTCGATAATTTTTAATGCTAATTTGTGTTATATAAACAACATATCACGACAAAGCCCTCTTAAAATTTCAAAGATGCAGAGACAGAGAGATAAAATCAGTATTGTAACACATACAAAAAAGTTTAACATTTAAGAAATAGCCTATACATTTTTTGCAATTATGCTAACTTACATCATTACAGCGATTACATGTTATTATCATGTATATTACACACTGGCAGTTTAAAGTTTTGAAAAACAGCTTGACTGTATTTTTTAGCAAGTAGCCTAAATGTAAGTTAGCCATGGTGAGTAAAAGAGAGATTAGATTTGGACCTCCTAAACATTTGACATCAAATTTAGCCTATGTTTGTGTGTGTGTGTGTGTGTGTGTGTGTGTGTGTGTGTGTTTGCATTTCTAATCCATTGTGGATTTTGTTGTGGTATCACTCATTATTTATGCAATTTGTTGAAATTTTTGTTTGATAAATTATGTAACAAGTGAGCAAGTGGGTTTATGGGTTTTGATAGTTTGTCTTTCATTTTGAAATTAAATAAGAAGAAATGAAAAAAACAAGATTTCAGCTGTGAACCTAAAAATGAAAATATAGTCAAAATCTTATATTTTTGTTTATAAAAAAAAAAAAACATTTTCTTGTTTCTGCTTATTTCATTTTAAACTGAAAAACAAACTTATCAAAACGTACACGGACCTTGTAGTCTTATTCATTTATGATTGTTTTTGTTTGGTGTGTGTGTGCTTTCTATATTATTAATAATTTATATAAATATTTTTTCAATTTATAATGTTCTCTTTTGTGTTTGTTTCAGGTTCAAGAACAAAAGACCTGAGTAAAGCCACGGTATGGAAAAGACTCGTTCAAGAGCTGACATTCAAGAGCTTGACATTCAAGAAGTTTTTTGTTTGTTTGTTTTTTTGTCAATTTTTTTGTTTAAATGTGAAAAAATAAACATTTGTTAAGAATACTGTTGTGTTTCAGACATTTTTTTGCTGAGCAGGGTGTATATAAAGTGGCTAGATCATGGTTTAGTTGAGGCTGACATGAATGTTTGGTCCTACAAAGGACCAGAATAGGGCCAGCTATAGTCATACATTTGGCTGAGATATGGCTATGCCATGGGTCATATGTGGCCCGAGTTCTGACATTTGGCTGAGATATGGCTATGCCATGGGTCATATGTGGCCCGAGTTCTGGCAACCAGACCTGGTCCAGAATAGGGCCAGCTATAGTCGTACATTTGGCTGAGGTATGGCTATGCCATGGGCCATATGTGGCCCGAGTTCTGGCAACCAGACCTGGTCCAGTCATGTACCGTAATTCATTGCTGTATTTGGGCCAAGTGAAAGTGGATTGTGTGGCCCGTCACTGGGCCAAACCAATTTTGCTATGTGGGATAATTTTCATTTTTAAGTGAACTATTCCTTTAAATTGTCAGCATCATATCAACTGCCAAAAGCAAGTAAATGTGCCCCCCCAGCAACCCAAAACGCCGTTGTCATGAATGAAAGGCCAAAACGCATAAAAAGTTTTTAGTTGAAAACGGTGCCGTGTAAACAGCCCCTTAGCCTGTACTCATTTGCACAGTTAGGACAGTGGTCTGGTCGTGGTTAAATGAAATGAAGAGACTTTTGAAATAAAGCAACAGCATGATGATGGAGTATAGATACACTTGCTGGATTCTCTATGGAGACTTGCACTCTTTTCAAACGTATTGGTATTGTGCCTGCTCTCGTGGCCCTCTCTGGTGGGAACAGACCATGGGGAACTAAATGAGGTCATGAGACGTGTTGTTGCATCTGGATTGAATATCAAGGAATAAACTTCAGGCCGTGTTTCTATTGACAGGGGGTATGAAGGTTCAGGCAGCAGCCTTCCATGCGTTATTATGTGTCCTTGGTGTGAATGCAATCTCCATTTTCTGTCTTTTTTTAAATTATCAATCCAATGGTCTGCCAAAGGTCTAATGTCCACTGAATGCTGATGACAGATTGAGCGGTGATAAGGAAAGTCGTAGCAGAAATAGATGCACCAGCAAGTAGAAATGTATTGCATATTCATAGAAATTCTCTGTGCAAGTGAATGTATAACCTTGTAAAGTCTGACATGTTAAATAATAGTCTGAGAAATCTATTTTTTTGTTTATTGAACCTTTAGTCAAAATCTGATTTTTTTTTTTAGTATCATAATTTGATACATCAGGCTCTATGGCTTATATAGTGATATAGAAGAATATGAGGTGCATACTCAATGACAAGACAAAAAAAAAAAACACCCCGATTTTATTCAGAGGCCCAAACCGAGCAAACATTTTCTATTTGGTGCAGCTTTGGATATTTAAATGGCTAAAAGTTAAGATGAAATCATTCTAACTTATAATGCAAAACAATGCAATCGTTATAACTGTATAACAGACTAGCCAAAGCATACTGTATATTGCAATGCAATACAATGGTGATTGTGAGACGTACAAATAAACATTCCTCAAAAGCCTGATGCATCACACTTGATACTCGTATTTTAACATGATTTTTCTTCTTCTAAAAAAGCTGTTGGATAATCGTAATTTGCTTCAGTGTTCATCTTGAAATATTACTAATATATAAAATCTTTTTTTTTTACTTTTTAAAAATCAGTAAAGATTTCCCTGCAAAAAGGTACCTGAAGATAAATAATATAAAAAAAGGCATTTTGGCAGGAAGGCATGCATATTGTGTACAACAGCTGTTGTTGTTTTTTATCCCAAAACTAACGTTTTGATCATGTTGATAATTTAGAGGCCTTAGACATTTGTATATCAAATATGATACAGTTGCACAGCAAGCAATAGCCGTCATTTCACCGTCTCAATTAACTATAGACCCGATATAGTCCGGCTATGAGTAACCCACTTCTAGACAATACCTTGGATTTGGTTACATGTCGTTTTTGCCAAAATAACTTGCGATATGTATATTCCATCATGTAAGCAAAGTCAACATTGATTACAAGATGTTTGGTTTCATTTCTTTGATATGTTCATGTTCTAGATGGCTAGTCTATGTTCGATGTCTTTTACATTTTCACTGACACCCCAAATTTTGCCTTATTTTAGCCAAGAAGTCAGGGCTGTGTTTGGATGGTTATTAGACATATTTTAAATGCAAAATTGCTTGCTGGGAGGCAATAATCTTGTCGATATTCAATATACAATATTATTTTCAACCTACAGTACCAGTTTCCTCTGATTTTAGGGGAATATAGGGTTCCAAAGCAAATGAGAACCTGCAAATATGTGGATCTGCTCTGTCACACACCTCTCATCACTGGAATTTGAAAGCATGGGCAAGATTCGGTTTATAGAGCTGCAAAGTATCTTTCTCCAGCAGCACACGACGGTCACTGTCACTTCAATTCATTACATTTGCCCACGGCTATGGAAGAAGTAGGAGAGCAGAAAGTGCTTGCCAGGCTGCTGCCATGCCACTGACAACACGGCGCTCCAAATAGTGCACAAGATAGATCTCATACACACCCCCACACATGCAGTGCCCATTCAGTGCTGTAGGAGACGTCACCTCACTTTCAAAAGAGTCCTCAAGGTTCACAGCAGGCTGATACTTGAGCTGTAGAAGTCTCTATAAATCGTACTTCACCACAACCATCATGTAAACACTTGAACTTGTAGCAGTGACTAAAGATTAACGGCAAAATACTTGTACTTCAGCTTAAGAAGTTACACTAGGGAATTCATGCTAAAAAATATGTCTATGCACATGCATGCACAAGAGCTAACTTTAAAAATCCCAATTAGTGGAAGTGTGTATAAGCTTAAGCCTATTACCATGGTATATTAAGTATATTTAACTACTATGTTTTAGCATTTAAATTAATAATTTGAGACAATGCACTTATTGGGCCCTAACTTGCACCCAGCGCAATTAACTTTGTACACCGACGCATGTCTCATTCATATTTTGCACCCGTGCAAAGGGGACTTTTCCCTCCACAGATGCACGCCGGCAAACTAGGAAATGAACTTGCGCTCCCTGGGCGGTTCAGCGCAAAAAAAGGAGGCGTGTTCCGGCGCAAACATTCCCTGGTGCTATTTTGCAGTTCCAGAAAACGATTGTGCCACTGACCAGAAAAAAAAACTAGTCTAAAGTCAGTGGCGCGTTGCGCATACATTCAGATGCTATTTTAAGCGTGCATGCTTGGCCATACAGAGTGTGAACAACGCGCATACACTGTATGATTCTCTCATCTACACAGATGCATTTTACTTTTTGCAAATGATACATTATTATAAGGAAAAATATTAAAACACGAAGGAAATCATTGTTGTGTCCATGACGATGTTAAAAATAGGCATAAAGCCTACACATTTACCCAAATTGTTATATGCATGTTTAACCGAAGCTAATTTGGGTGGGTTTGTCCCATCCCCAATGTCACTTCTCTTTCTTTTACGGCCCTGACGAGAACATCGATCTCCTCGGCTGTGAACCGATTCTGAAGTGCGCCTAGTTAATGCGCCGTTATAATAGTATTGTGCCATGGAACAAGCGCACCTCGTTCATCATGCTCTTAAATGGAATGTGATATGACACTCTTATTGGTTTGTTTCCCGTTACGCCCAAACCACACCTATGAATAATGAAGCTACTTCAGACCAACCCCTTTTAGATTTGCGTCGAGCGCAAGAGTCATTTATCCCGCTGGTTAAATAGCAACAGCGCCGAGATCCGCCCACAAAGTTACTTGCGCTTTGCGCTTGACACTTGCGTTTTAGATCGTTAAAATAGTGCCCATTGTGTACATACATCTTTTTACACTGCACTTATATTAAAAAATTGCCTGCATATAATTACATCTGTAATTCGTTTCTGTAATTACATCTATAATTATGCTGTTACCCCTTAACCGACCTTTAAACCTACTCGTACAACAAAACCTGTTCCCTAACTTACCCATATCCTACCTCAATTGCAGCAAGTGTTTTGCAATGCAATATGAACACAATAAGTACATTGTACCTAACTTATTTTTTGTATTATGTAAGACCGTAAAGACACCTAATATAAAGTGTGACCATCCTATTTTCATCTCCTCCCTAAAATAAGAATAAATGGAGAGCAAATCTTTATTTTCATTTTTATTATTCATATTTTCTTGCACGTCCAATTTCTATGTAATGCTATGTACACACATAGGAAGCAATACATGTAAATATTGTGCCAACATGAGAGATATCAACATGAATCCTTTATATCATTAAAAAAGCACTAAACACATAGTATATTGTGAGATAGGGCTTTCAAAAAGAGCATTATCATTTTCAGTCTTTTCTTTTTACAGCATACATTTTAATGCATATTCAGTTAGTTATACATAATTTATTGTTATGGTGCCTGGATGAGAATTAATTATTATTTGAGTGCTAACTCTATACATGAGGGTACCAATTTAATTCTAAATGAATTTGAAATAGTTTTAAATAGTTTCTCTTTGTATCTAGCACAATCAAACAGCATATGGATTGGATTATTAAATGTATTATTATATTACAGAACAATATGAAGATCATAACACACACTGTCAGCTGTATGACCTCTTTTCTGGAGATATAATTGCTATTTTATTTCAATTATTTCTAACAACCACTTAGATGGAACACTGAATGTAATATTTACAGAAATGGCCTTGGTTCGAGAAGCAGCATGTTTGAGCCGAAGCAGCAGCCTTTGTTGCGCTTACATTGACGCGTTCCACACTGTCTGCATGCAAAACCGCTTGTACACGAGAGGCGGCCTATCACAATCTGTGTAAAACATCCTTTACTTGACTGCTGGAGTCACCAGATCCCACACACCAGAAAGGGAGTTCATGGTCAAAGAGTATTGTGTGTGCATTTTTTAATTCTTATTATTCTGCCTGTGAGCCACCTACAATCCACATTTCCAAAAATGGCAGCAGAACATTTTTATTGACCACCCAATGACACCGTACAATGGCAGATGATGACCGTTTATGCTGTAGAGCAGGGGTCGGAAACAGGCAGCCCGCGGGCCAAAACTGTCCCGCTAGCAATAATATCTGGTCCACGCCAGATTATTTTGATAGCGGCTGGTTCTGAAAAAGATCTGTCATGACAGCAACAGTAACTCACAAAAACTTCATCTGAAGTGATTTTGCCTTCAAAATAAACGAGAACGTTTTTGTAGGAATGTTTTATTTTGAGATGAATTGAGAGCTTAAGACATTCAAAAGAGTCTGTGGATCGCTTCGTTGCAGATAAGACACTTTGCATTCACAAGAAGCATAGTTGTCTTTCCATTATTTGTATGCCCTTTTCGCTGTCAACTTTCCTCTTTAGATTCTTTGATAGTGCCATTTTCTCTCACCAGCTAGCTTAAATGTTAACATCACTCTGCACACGACATAATAGCGTTCCTCCAGCACCCCAAAAAGAACAAAAAAATGTAGTTTAGTACGTGAGGATGCCAAGGATTGTGTAAAAGTAGGCTATGTCAAATACTTAAGTACAATAAGTTAGGCTCCATTGTGTAACAAGCAAATTAAAATGATACTCATTTCAAGTTCAAGTGTTTTTTTATTGTCGTTCAATCATATACAGTTATACGGTATACTACGAAACGAAACATTTATTATTCACAATATGGAAATAAAAACATAGTTCTTTAAGAGCATGACTCAAAATGCCATTAATGGGCTCATTCAAGTCCGAGTTATTTTTATCCATTCCGCATCTCCCACATATGTGTGTTTTAGCAAGGCGCTCGACTAAATCCAACGCACATGGCATCGTTTAGCGTAAATATGAGACGCAGATCCCAAGGCGTCATAACCGTACCCTACCCCAGACCTAAACCTACCCATAACAGTGCGTGTTATATTGACGCTAAAGGATGCCATGTGCGTAAGATTTTCGACGAAATGTCATATGGCGTCACCTATATGACGCCAAAGGATGAGAATGCGTTGGATTTATCACATAGTAACAGCTCACTACCAGTTACAAAAGACACTGTAACAGTCTGTCACAGGCAATTCTAGTTGCATTTTTCATCAATTAATTTCTTAAATTATCCTTTGACTAGGTTCTGGGCCACCATGCAGTGGGGCACATTTTTTTTTTGGCCCGATGCCAAACTTACTTGCCGAACCCTGCTGTAGAGTATGGAAAATCATATGAAACTTACCACAGTTATTGTTATTTGATCCACTGGAGAAAAGCGTTTGTATTCATGAGCGAGAGGGTATGAAAGCTACAGTATAATAACTGAAAAAGCAAAGTAGCATGACAGCATGAAATCAAAGTTAAGAATCTGTTGTTCAGATCGTCTTTGAACCTCCCTAGTCCATGAAATAGCAAACGCATCTGTGGGCTTGAATATTTAGACAGTTTATTGCTGTGCCTTTGAGCGACGCTGATATTACCTGCTGTAAAGCTGAGTGCTGCACCACGATGCAGCCTTTTGTTCCATTGCAGAAATGGCCTGCAGAGAATTGACAACATACCCCAAAACAAAAATAAAAGCACCTCTCAACTGATAACTAGGGGATCCAGATGCTAAAAGTGTGCGTGGGAGAAACACTCTCCTGCCTCCAGGTTTCAAAAAGTGCTGCTGTTTGACAACAAAAGAGTGTCTGTACTTGAACTCCTTACAATAATGTTTTAACATTTTATGAGGATATAATACTCAAATAAATAATCAACAGAGAATTGAAACAAATACATTTGTCAAAATCTTTTCAAGTAAACACGTGACAAGACATTTTTATCTGTCAAATGCAGAACAAACTCATTTCAAGAAAAGCAGCAGAACTTGCAGTATTTTCAAACCGTCTTGACTTTTTCCATCTGCATAATGGAATGTATTTCTACAAAGGTATTTTCCAAAAAAGTCAGTGAAATAGAGAGGACTGACCATTTTGCTACATAAAAAGCACACAAAAAAATATATATATATATAAAACTTTATTTTGATTGTCCACAGTAATTTTGCCACTACGGCCACATTCACACAGCAACACAATACGGTTGTCAATCCTGTATACGAGTCCTTAACACGGTAGTGTTCATACACAGTTCAGTTATTTACAGGAGTGACAACCGCATTCTACTGTATAACCGAACTCACATGACTCAAATGCTCCGGTATCCGCCCAGATATAAAATCTGTAAGTAAATAATGTAAGTCACACCTGTATTAGTTGACTGTCTGCATAATATCTACAAACACTTTATTTTGATGCTCCCCCAACAGACATTCTACTGACTATAAGTAACTTTGCAGCTATATGTCAACTTATTCTACTAACCCGAACCCTAACACCTAAGGGGAGTTAGTAGAATGCCTAAACATATAGAATGTCAAAAGTGGACCATCTAAATAAAGTGTAACCAATAAATAAATACTGTTCCACTGGTTTGAGTCCAAAGGACCATAAATGTCCAAATGTCCCCATGTCCGTAAAATAAGTGCAGCCTTGAGTACTAAAACACTGTTACTGACATTTTCATATGCTAGTAGATTATATAACATAGTATATTATATAACTAATTGTATACCATCCTTTTAAATCTTCTCCACCTGAAATCAAGTGACGTCAATCAAGTATACAACATGGACCAAAAATTCTAATCCAGTGGTTCTAAATCTTTTTGACTCCAAGGACCCACATTGTTCAGGATAATATTAGAAATGATAAACACTGATCTAACCTGTTCATAACGGCTTCCTCTGTTTACAAAAGTATCAGCGTTCTTCTGATCATGAGCACTGATTTACATCCACCAAAACAGGCTGCCAGTGTCTGATTGCAATTGAAATTGCATCAAAATGTTGCTCACGGGACGCATTCTCACCCCAAGGCGTCACTAAAATGACAATTTTGACCATGCTTCAATATTCGACGCTTTAGGCACCCTTTAGCGTCAGTTACATGACGCGATCCTAGGGCGTCATCTTACTGACGCTTTACCTAAGCGTCAGTTAGATGACGCGGGTAGGTTTAGGTTTGGGGTAGGGTTAGGTTTAGATAGCGTCATCTCACTGACGTTAAAGGTAAAGCGTCAGTAAGATGACGCCCTAGGATCGCGTCATGTAACTGACGCTAAAGGGTGCCTAAAGCGTCGAATATTGAAGCATGGTCAAAATGATTCCCAAGGCGTCAGTTTCATGACGCCTAGGGATGAGAATGGGCTGCGGGATTGGATAAGCCGGGGGATGGGACGATTCATTGCTTCCAGAAAGGGAGACATCTATTATTTACATGATATTAAAATGCAAACATGATGATGATTTTAAATGATTACAAAAGATTACGCTGAGCAGTCATTAAAAAACAAAAAACAAAAAACATCAGTTTTAGCTCTGTTTCAAATCTTAATGATATGTCTAACTAGACAGTCTTATTAAAGCATCATATGCATTCTACTAACTTTGCAACTAACTATCATTACAGTATTAGTAGACTGCCTGCTTAATATCTGCATTTTGATGCTCCCCCAACAGACATTCGACTGACTATAAGGAACTTTGCAACTTCATGTCAACATATTCTAACTAACCCGAACAGCTAACACCTCGTTGACATGTAGTTGCAAAGTTACTTTTAGTTAATAGAATGTCTAAAGTGGACCATCAAAATAAAGTATAACCTAACTATTTTACCCAATATTTGTAGCCTATATGCAGTGTTGGCCCAGATATGCAGATTTTGGCCCAGAACGCTGAGCCGTCATCATTTTACTGGTCACGACTTTTAACCATTTGTTAGCCTACTCTAGGAGTGCCGAACCTGACTGTAAGGCACTTAGGATAAAAGTGTCTGCAAAATGACTGCTTACTATTATTGGTACAATGAGTGCTAAAAGTCCAATCTCATTACTACATGTCCTGAAAATCATCAAATGTGAATTGAATGTACTAACAGCCATTAAAACAAGCTCTAGCCATACTGTCTAAGAGCTTATTGCTTGTCTTAATGGGCCCTTTTCCATACTGCTGGTTCGTTCCTCATGGGATAATCATTGAAATGGTTCGACTTTGAAAAAGAGCTGATTGAAGAAGGAAGTCAGCTGTGCCTCATCAACCAACAGCTTTAGACTGGAGGTATGGAAAGGCTGATGGAGGCTTTCCTCACTGCTGGAGGCTTTTGATCATCAGTTGTAGGTAGGTAGATCTTTTAGCCAAGCTTCATGTTACTCGTCATGTGATTTAACCTCCTTTACATTGGGCTAATGTTGAGTTCTAAGTGTTTCACAACACATTTATGGCTTTGTTCACGCTGCACACAAATTTAGTTTAGTTTTCAAAATCTTCAGTACTGACCGTCCATACAGGTTTGTGAAGACTGTGTAGCAAATGATGACAGAATGTTCATTTTGGGGTGAAATTTTCCTTTAATATCCAGTGTATGTACATCAGTTGCTATAGTAATGCTGAAAGCATCAGCACAATGCCAAGACCATCTCATGCAACAGTGGGAAAAAAAAACATGTCCGAAAAATGTGCCTCGGCTTATGACTATCAAGACATCTTGTCATGGTTTTGAGCTCAAATCCACATTAGAACGTAAATGTCAGATGTTTTACACATTCATACATATGGTATGTCTGAAACCGCTGACTCATTTACTACACAGTGATCTACATAAATCTAATCAGACTGAGACATGACTCTCTTGTTTCATGTGTTTGCTGTTCAGACTACAAACAGCTAAACAGATTTAAGTCCAAATGCCTTTCTAAACAAAGCCAAAATTCCAAAATTCAGGTGTTATGATGTTCAAAAGGCCAGAGTTATATAACTCATTCAGTAGCATTTAATTAAAACGATGTGACAGTTCAAGTAATCAGACTGAATGTAGCTTTAACAGCCTGAGGCAATTTCTGCTAAAAAAGCATGATGGAAAGTTCAAATCAATCCATCATTACAGACCACCGACTGGTTCACCCTGGATGAGCGTTCTTGAAAATGATTGATATAACTTCTCTGAAAATGTACTTACAAATTATTTACTGTTGTTAATGTGTTATATTCATTTCAATGGTTTTCGTTTTAAAAAAAATCATCTGGAAGCAGTTTAGGGGAATTACTGTGATAAATTTGAACTTCGTGACTGCAGCAGAAAATCCATGAGGAGATTGACAGTTGACATTAGCAAAGAGATGTTGACTTGCTGTTTCTGATAATGCTTAAGCTTTAAACGAAGAGGCACTGAAGCCCTTTGTAGCTTTGGCTTTCTTATGGGTTCAGGTAAAAAAAAAGTTATCTTAATTACTTTACATAAATTAAGTATGGTATTTCAAGTAGTATTTTTTAGTTGACTAATACCAGATATATTCTGATACCAGAGGAGGTGGCGAAGAATTGGAAGGAAGAAGCTGAAATGCTCATGATCCCAAAATTATGAGCACATGATTTATTATTATTTTTTGATCAATATAAATTATGTAAGGAATAATTGACGACGGGCTGTTGAATTATTAGAAAAATAATGCTACCCGAGATGGTAACTCGGTCACGACGCAAGGCGGAGTTGGGTTTGCATTATTTTTCTAATAATTCAATGGCCAGGAGTCAATTATTCCGCTTATACTACGGTTACCACACCTCGAAACATTGTTCAGATAATGTATTTCAAGACTTTAGTCAAGTTTTTCGTCATTAAAACGCTCTTGTAGGACTAATTTCTTACCCATCTAATCCCAAGCCTCCATTGCTAATTCCATGGGGCTGCGTGTTAGCAGAGTTTTTTTTTTTTTTGTGATCCTTGACTTGGATCAAGCTTCATTTCTTTCTTTCTTTTGCCGAAGTTGCCCAGTAGCTTCTCAGGCTTGTTTCAATTTTTTTTTTTTCATGTTATGAATTGTTTCCTATTTTCCGTTATTACAGTTAATTACGCAAAGTGATATGAAACTGTAATGCGGTTAAGACCTGCCTGGAACTAAAAATAACTGAAAAATAATTGCACACCTTAGAACGTTCATCAACCAATCAGAATCAAGCGTTCAACAGCCCCTTAGTATAATCCAACTTGACTTGAACGGAACATTTGTTAACACCATGTTGAGTAACGCTAAGAAACACACTGCATATTGTCCATATTGACATAATGTGACATTGTGCATATTGACCTGTTGTTTTATATAGAAAAAACAAACAAACACTAAACAGTCCGATAAAATGAATCCATTCAGAGAAGATTGGGTTAGTAAATGGGTCTACATTTCCCCAGTCCTTCACATTTCTCTAGCTCCCTCATAGCCTCAGATGAAGGGTGAGATGGCCGGTGCCACAAGACAGCCTCATCTAATTAGCTACTATTTGAGCGCTGACATTTTCCCCCGCTGCTGGGATAATATGGATGAGTCAGATATCTGCGCAGCTTGGGGGCAGGCAGAGAGAGAAAGGAAATGGCGTTTACCTAACAGGCAAAGACTTCAGAAGCAGCCTTTTTAATATCAGCAGTGGAGCTTTCGTCTGCTTGTCGGGGATATGATATTTACGCCCGTGCGGGTGGATGACATTAGCACCTCAGTACCTGACTAGAAGTGAGTGTTACAACAGTAGGACCAGGGAGGATACAGCACACTTAATCATTTTAATTGGATCACCAGGCACTATAAAAGGATTATATTAACGCATGCTACTGTTGTTGAGGCCATTTCAACACCAGGCAGCAGTGTTTGGGTCTGTCTGGAATACATGCATGGATAGTCATTAGGATGTTGAACAAACCTCACGTATTAAATTTCGGCACGGTGCACAACAGACATACATTAAACTTTAGATCATGCAGGTTGTGGAAAGGAGGTAAGCAACTACTTTTATGAATATTCAAATCCCATGAACTCTTTAGCATACTTTAGCAATATTACAAAAAATATATTATTTAAAAGAAAATACTTTATTTTGAACTGAATATAATGTTTTTGGACACTTAATTGCGTTTATTTGCAGTTAAATGAGAATGTATGATAGTTTAAATGTGTATTAAATGCAATTATAAATTCTAAGAATCGTCATTGATCACTTACCATTATGTAGTTCTAAACCCGTAAGACTTTTGTTCATCTTCGAAACACAAATGACGATATTCTTAAGGGGATAGTTCGGCCAAAAATGATATTTAAACCATGCATTACTCACCCTCAAGCCGTTCGAGATGCATATGTAAATCTTGTTTCAGACGAACACATTTTCAGTTATTTTAGAAAATGTCTTAGACCCTTCAGTGGATATAATGTGAAGCAATGGGGTCCACCTCCTTCAAGTCCCAAAATGGGCATATATCCTTCACAGAAGTAATCCATCCGGCTCCAGGGGGATAAACGAAGGCCTTATGAGGGTAATCCGTGCGGTTTTGTCGTAAAAATATACATATTTAAAACTTTATAAATGAAAATATCTGACTTCCGGCAACGATCGACGCGCGTTCACGGGTGATGTTTTGCTCTGCTCTCTGGCTGCGCGGGCGTGTTCGTTCTACGTCACGACGCTACATCCTACCTCGTACGCCGACTTCCATTACCCGTGGACGCGCGTCGATCGTTGCCGGAAGTCAGATATTTTCATTTATAAAGTTTTGAGGCTTGAGGGTGAGTAATGCATGGTTTAAATATCATTTTTGGCCGAACTATCCCTTTAAAGGGACAATGTGTACTTTTTTTATCTATTTTATTATTTAAAATCAATATTTTTATTCATAAATATGTCCTCAATGGTATACAAATACCTCTGCCAGTTATCTGACTGATCCTCGTAAACGAAGAGTTTATTATCTTTATATACATGGGACGGGTAGGTCCACGGAGGCTTCCATGTAGTTCCGCCATCTTGAAAAACTATAATAGCAGAGAGGGACAAAAAGTACTAGGCCAACGCGTTTCCACAGCGCGTTTTCATTCAGAGCTAGCGTGACGTAACTGAAAGCAGCAGAAACGGAGGAGCAGAGCAGTGAGAGGCGCTTGTCACTGCCCCGGCAAGTTTAAAAGGCTGCATTGCAAATCCTCGTCACCAGAAAAGTCCAAAATAGATCGTCAAACGAAACGTGACCCGAGATTACAAAAAACACGAGTTAATGTCGGGATAGCTTTTTCCAGGTGGATAGAGCTAATGCAGGAGAAAGATTTTAAAAGAGACGCTGAAGTTGACTGCTTTCTTCTCGACAGGTAAGTCAATGTTACAGTCTTAATTACAAGCTTTTTTTCAATGTTTGGTTGTGTACTTTATTTACAGATGAACATTTATAGTTAAACGTTGATGATGATATCTAACAATGCACGTACTTCAGAAAATATAACGAATAAAGAAGGCATAACTACTTATTACAATAGTCAGTAATTCATACTGTAACATTCGTTTTGTTCGTTGTGTCAAGTTGCTGTTTGTTTGAAATAACAAACCTGTTCACCCGAAGGAACACTCGACGAAGTGCTATTAGAAGACATCCTGTCATATCTTTTTGGTACATAATGGCTACCGTAGATGCAACCCGCATTTGAAAAAGCGAGGCGCTGGAGAGCACAATTCGTTTGAATGCAAAATACATTTTCACCGCTAGATGGAGAAGGGTATTCCTGTACAACCGGAGGCTGCAGGTTCAGGACCGCAGTTTCAGGACCCTAGTTTTCTGTTACAGTGCCACCTACCGAACTGGGTCACCAAAAACACTCATTTAACCTCTTTCGCGGCAAAGATCACAGACGGCCCCAGATTATTGTTGTTCAACATTCATTATTCGTTAAAACATCACACTCTTACTTAGACAAACTGAGCATCATTAGACATATTTAAAACTCCTGCTTCGATAGTTGACCACTGTTTATGATAAAACTGGTTTGCAGTGAGATTCATTTCTTAGTTTATGACAGGAGTGCAAAATTATTAATCTGTAACGTTCGTTATTTTGAATAGAAATCATCACTCATAAAGCAGTCATTCACGTCTTCCCCGGTTTATTTGTGTTCACATACATACAGCATCCGCCAGGGCTCTTAGTCCAATGGTGCACATATTTGGAGAAATAATGATTTTCATGTTCCACTAGATTATGCGATCTGAAGCTCAAACAGCGAACACAGCGAGATTTGTCTATGGATCCTCTTCCTGATTTGCGATCTCTGCGCTCTCTTGTTCGCTATAGAGCTGTCAATCATCTCACGTGGTTTAACGTGACAATAATCCTGCCCTTCTGCATGACACCCTACTGTGTATGCTGTGTACACTTCCTCATTCTGACCTCCGTGATAACAAAGCTAAGACACATCTCTTCACCTGAAACAAGAAGCTAATAAATGCACGATTTCGAGTATGGTTTGTGTGTGATTTTGGATATTTTCATATGAATAAAGAATGTTTACAGTATTGCTAAGCAAGGTGTAGCCATTAGCTGCATATAAAATGCTAAATATAACATATTTCAACATCTTTTTTTGACTTAAAAACCATTTTAAACCGCGACCAGAATAGGATACAAATACTCCATGGTGGTTTAAAGTGAGCTTTAAGTAAAAGTGTAATATTATTATTTTAAAATGTCATGTAGCTTGATGCTACTTGCTCTAATTCACCTGTTGCAGGAGCTTTTCTAGTTCATAATCTTCTTTGTAAAAAAAAAAATATATATATATATATATATTAAAAAAATTTTTTAACAAGACTTAAGATAATAAGTGGATCTTGATACTATGTACAAACTAAACCACCTGGATCCTACAACTGCGGTCCTGAAACCGCAGCCGCCGCTATATCCTCCAGTTCGGTAGGTGGCGCTGTCACAAAAAAACTAGGGTCCTGGAACTGCGGTTCTAAAACTGGGGTCCTGAAACTGCAGCCTCCGGTTGTGCAGGAACATACTACTGGCTAGATGGGAGAAGTTCCTACACATTGTCCCTTTGATCAGCGAACATGAACATAAACTCAACCGTACTCTCTTGACGCGCCAGAAAGAGCCTCATTGGTTCTCGCATGTCAAGCAAGCATTCTTGAGCTTCTGTTTGTGCATTGATGAATGTTTATATGTAAATAAAAGCCTAAATTCAATCTGTTCATCATAGTGAATCATGTCTCTTAAGAAAATGTGGACTAAACTGCTCAATTCATAGATTGGTTTTACTATCTATTTATGAACTTTTTAAAGCGTCAAATTTTGTAGTTGCGTGGACTGTCAAGGGAGGGACAGAAATCTTTCAGATTTCATTAAAATATCTTCATTTGTGTACAAAAGTCTTACGGGTTTGGAACAACATGAGGGTGAGCAAAGGATGACAGAATTTTTGGGTGAACTAACCCTTTAAGTACATCTTTATATGTAAATTCATAATTACTTAAAGTGTACAGACAAATTATCATTAAAGAATGAATGCATTTTTTTTTTTACTTTAATTTAAAACGTTAAATTCAACATTATTACAAAGGGTTAAGAAAGCAATAAAAGTGTATTATCATGAGGTAATCAGTGGCTTTTTATTTCATGAATTTTCTTTTTTTTTTCTCATCTGCATTTTTACTTAAATATACTTTTAAGATTTGAAGTACAATACATTCAGTACACATTCAGTGCAATTAAACACTTCTTTTTCACAAGGGCTTACATTGACCTAAGGTCAAATCCAGCGTAGTGTGCCACATAACACCCATCTAAATGATTCAGATAACCTCAGCAAGTGCATTACAATGTTCTGGCAACAAGCATCACAGGGCTAGACAAGACATACTTAAATTGTCTTGAGAACATGTAAAATTAGATGTATTCATTGTTCTACTGGGTTTGACAAAATGACACGTTTCATGCAGTTTCATGCAGATATTTCGTATCCAAAGCATTATTTTCAGTGATTAACGAAACCTGCCACACACTGAAACATTTACTATTAAAAATTGCCTTTTAATGTAATAATTTTTAATTTGTATCATCGGATTTGCATGCTTCATCACAGCTATTGATATAATGAAACACAATCCTATCACAAAAAAATTAAAAATTAAATAATCGACGAGGCTCCGTTTACTGAATACTCTGCAATGTTGAAATAAGGTGAAATCTAACATTAATGGATAGACACCTTCCTCTGTGAGTGTTTGAGTATAATCTGTACAACAACTCTGTCCAAATCAATCTTTCTGACAACCAAACGGGCAAAACAAATGGCACCTTTCTCCCAAGCTCTGCCAGACTTGAATTAGCCCATTACGTGCTTAATATTCGTTAACCACCTTGTCATATTAGCATCCACGTACACTTGTAGATTGGTGCACTAATGGTTTTGGGAAAAGTGCCCTTGAACGTCCATGTGATTTCCATCCCTAAACCTCCCAGCTCATGATAATAGGCAGTTCAAAAAATTATTCAGAAAGAGAAGATTGGTTATGGGTGCAAAACAAGGCTAAGTGAATGTGACAATATGACCGTTAATCTCATGATTGTGATTATGGGAGCTGGCGCTCAGCTGTAGATCGGAGAAGTGGATGGGATGAGGGCAACAGTGATGTCAACATCAGGGGGAACACTGAGCATGGTCTGAATGCTATATTTTAAGGAGCAATAAAGGCAAGCACAGGGTGCACACTCTGGCACTGAACAATAGAGGTTGGATTTGCATTCATTCCGTGATTTATGTTTATCAAGTGTGCTATTCAAGCCTGGAAGCGGTTTAGTAAAACAATGAAGCTTCAGTACTCTAGCTGACTGCAGTACACTATAGGTGCTGGTACAAATCAGTTTGATGCAAGACAGTGTAATGATGATACACTGACGCAAATGTGAAAAGCTAATATTTTAATGGGGGAGTTTAAATGGGACCTATTATGCAAAATGAACTTTTATTTTGTTCTTAAAGGTTCTCTAAGCGATCCTGGGTGAAGTCACTTCTTGTTGACGTTCGAACTATTGTCAAACAAAACGGAGGCTAGCTAGACCCTCCCTCCTCCTCATCCGCACACTAACCCCCCAAACCACACCCTCAAACCCTTCTTGTCGGTCATTGGCTGGAACAGTTTGTTATGTTTCGGGGAGCGGGTCGCCGCAGTTTGTTTTTGTTGCTGTTTGTGGAGCCTGGGCTGTCTACAGAGACCGCGTTTCTTTACAGTGTGTTCAGGGGACAGGCAGCTAGCGGATAGTGAGGAGATGTTTGCTGTATGTGACAAAAAATGTTTTGGCCTAAAAAACGTGTGACATCGCTTAGAGCACCTTTAAAGATAAATATGTGTCTCCATCCTATTGTGGTAAAAATCCATATACTCTGTTTATTTTCCCCATAAATCTGAAACAGTGTCTCAAAATGAGTTGTTCACAAATGTGCTTTAATGTGACGTCACATTGGAACAGTCCCCGCCCAAGACTGGCACGGAATAGCTATGTCCTATTATCTTCGCTCCTCTCCTGAGTGAGCTGTACACAGTCCGCCATGTTTATCTCCTCCCCAGAGCATTTAACATCAGCATTCAAGAAATGTATTCTTATTAAAGCTTCTAAAGTTATTCAATCAAGATCTGAGTGAGTGATTTTCTTTGACTCACAAAGAACCAGTTCATAAGAGTAATTTGTTAATAAAGCTGACTACACAGCGCAACCCACTAGGACAATTTATAGAAATGTTTTTTCATGCCGTTATTTTGAGGTACACTTGAATTGAAGCGGCGCAGTTGAAAAGTGGTACAGAAAACACTGCTTACATTTGTATTTATTTTATATTGGAATAATTATAGGGTGGCAGATGGAATGGCAAATCATTTTCTTAAAGTGGCGGTTGCCACCCTGGTAGCTCTGCCCCTGGTACACCTCTCACCTAATGATTCAAGGTATCATTCTTGTCTGTATAGTGGGGTGAGTTACAAATCAAGTTTTGCTGATTGACATGAGCAACAGTGGTCATTGATAATGCAATGTGGGCTTGTTCAGCAATGCGGGAAAGATGAGAAAATGTTAATTTCATACAAATAAGCAGTCATACCGCTACTACCATTGAAGGTGAAAACATGTTCAAGCTGTTGTTAGATTCTATGTAGGCAAGAGGAAGATCATTGTGATAAAAAGGAGCAATTTCGCTGTTCTATATGATAAAGTTAGATTATGAAGAAATTCTAGGAGAGTCATGTAAAATGATAATCTTGTTCATGATATGAATTAATCTTGTTCATGATATGATCATCTTGTTCATGATATGTATTATGCACTGCTGCAATTATTTTCAAGTTCTTTCCTTCCAAGAATGTAATTTTTTTAGTGCCTAGAAAACTGAATCCATGTCAAATTAGAATGGCATCACAGAAACAATACATTCCATTAGTGATCAGATTTTTTTGTTCAGTTGTCCTGCCAGTCACCGTGATTCAAGACATGTTCCTGGATCAGCATATTTTGTTGATCCTGGAACAACATTCTTGTCTGAAGATTTCGTCCTAACCCAATCTCTAATCCTAAACCTGACCACATAGCTTATCCCTGAAATAAGGATAGGGGAATAACACTGATTTAGAAGCACCTAACCATGGTTATAAGCTTAAACTTGACATACTGTAAACTGTAAACTTGTCCCTCAAATCTGATTGGTTGATTGAAATGTTGTTCCAGGACCAACAAAGACGTTGATCCAGGAATATGGTGCACTTGGTGAAATCACATTCACCTTCTGGGGCCAACCAATAATGTCAGGGCATCTACCGGTGGGAAAACCAACTACGACCAACAATACTGCTATGTAAATGGCCATGTAGCAAGCAGCCTTAATAATATAAGAGATTCAAAATAAATAATGATTAATTAACGTTAATAAGATGCATTACCTTTTCAAACATATTTCCATAAAATTTACAGAAACAAAAGTGAAAAGCTGCCATAATTTTGCTTCAGTTCGATTGTTGTGTGTGTGTGTGTTACAGTAATTAAGTTACAGAAAACGTACACATTAGTTCTAATTGATTTCTATGAAAAAATTTGGCATCACTCACATACTATGGATCATTGTGACCATAGATAAATGGATTGCTACAAACAGTAAAACGTCGCTGGGCCAATCAAATTTGAGAACAAAAACTATTACGTAATGGTTACTATACATACGGAGCAGATAGATGACCTCTTCAAAGACAGCTGAAAATAAAGTCTCAAGTGAAAAACACCCCTGAAAAGCAATTAATTTTTCAATGATAAATTTAAACTGAGATAATGGATTGATTAATTTAACTAAATAAAGAGAAGAAAAAAAATCAAAGCACTTTCTCGACACCATTATTGAGATATCTTTATTAGAGATATCCCTTGAATAGAGCTCCTCCAGAAGATGCTTGAAGCCATTGTTCATGCCTTCATATCTCAGTTCTGTCAGCCTTAAGAGTAAAAGACAGACACTGGTTCTTTATTACAAGGCCAAAAAACTGAGCTTTTGTTTATTTTCCTGTCTAAAAGACAGACAGATGCAGGTGTGAAGCCCATTAGCTGTCTACTCCACCATACAGAGATTTTTCACTGGCTCTTAGGAGCGAGATGTGATCGGTAGAGGGTCACCGCATCATTACCTCTCATCCCTGCCTCCAAAATCTCACCATCCCCGAGGGCATCAGCGGCAGCTAGCGAGTGCGTCAAAGAAAAGAAAATGACACTGTTCAAGATGACAGAGCCTTTAATTTTCCCTATTACAGTTGTGTCACCTGAGTGCTCTTTTCCCGGGGAACTTCTCACTTCAGGAAACATGATAACATTTTAATGAAATTGGGGAATGTTCCTCTAATTCACTGAGAATATTATCCTCCCTGGTATAACTTGTAATTCCTGGTGAATTATTTTTGGAACCTGACTGCTAAATTAATAGAATTACGGGAGAAAGTCGAGGAGAAAGTGTGATATGATTCAGAAAGGCAAAGCAGGTAAAAAAAATCACTATGTAAGCACTGGCTAATTAAAAAAGTCTCAGCTGGTTTTGTTCGCTGTGCTCTGCCTGCGAGCCATCATCTCCATTAAACAAATTACGCTTGGACTGCCAACTTGACATGATATAGCTTTTGATCATGCTGTCTGTCAAATCTAATGTTCCTCTGGTGAGAGAAACCCAAAGCAAGAAAAGGTCACAGCTATTTCTACTGCTAAAAAAAAAAAAAAAAAAAATATATATATATGGAACTGGCCTGAAATTAGTCACTTTTTTCATGCATATTCTCTCTTCCTCTATATGTATCTTTTGGGGTGGGTGGTATGACTGAAATCTTACACTGTAAAAAAAATCTGTAGAAATTACAGTATTACTGGCAGCTGCTTGCCAGTAACTTACTGTAGTTTTAAATTGATGTTATTTACTGGGAACAGTTTGTTCAAAGTTAAATGAACATTAAACATTAACAAGTCTTTATCTTTACAGAATAAAACTAAAATAACAGCCTCATGCAAAGCATTCTGGGAACCAAAATCTGAAGGAAAAAAAAACAGAAAAAGGTTGATGAAGATTTCTGGTTCCCAGAATGCTTTGCATTAGATTGTTATTTTATCATTTTATTCTGTAAAGACAAAGACTTGTTAATGTTTAATGTTCATTTAACTTTGAACAAACTGTTGCCAGTAAATATACATCAATTTAAATCTACAGTAAGTTACTGGCAAGCAGCTGCATAACTACAGCAATTTTTTTACAGTGTATATCACAGTATGAGTAATAGAGTCTGTAACTGTATATATTTACTCAACATAGGGTAATTGAGATGAGTACTAGTGGCAGTAAAATATAAACAGCTTATTTCTTTTTACACAAACTATGAGGGACAGGGGCAGATTATGGATTAATAAAGACTTATTTCCGCACGGTTCCTTGCACAATACAATGTTATGACCTCAAAACACTTTTACCATAGTGTCACGGAACAGAGGAATACAAACAAAGGTAAATTCCAAGTGACATAAGCAGGGGAGGAACTGGATTGCAGATCAATATGGTGATACTGGAAGGAAAGTGACAGTTCTTATGTTACAGGTGGTGGTGATGATGAATGAGAGGAAAACCAGAAGACTTGAAGACAAGTTGATCACAGAAGATGGATGAAGACTGAATAATTGACAGTTTGAAACAAGATCGCACAGGTAAGTGTTCAGTGTTGAACGACAAGACCAGACAAATGGTGAACTGACTGGTGAGCTTAAATAGAAAGGTGCTGATGAGGGTAATCACAGACAGGTGTGGTGATTGTGGAGTGGGTTAGAGCCAGGAGGGATTCTGGGAAACGTAGTGTGCTGAGGTGACTGGACTGGTGAATGGAGATCGTGCTGAGGTGACTGGACTGGTGACTGAGGATTGTGACACATAGTGCATGATTTGTAAACTAATACATTTTGACATGTACATCAACCAGCTCCATTGCTTTTATTGCATAGTAAACTTGCTCGGTACAGCATTGCACTTACAATTGCTGCATTTTTATATCTCACAATAAAAATGTCACCAAAAAAGCAGCGTTATATCACTTTGCAGATAAATTGCCACAGGCATTTTGATTATTCTTCAATAAATAAGTATCATTCACCATGTAGGCTAACACTATAACATCAACATACTCTGCAAACTGCATACAAAACATTTTATATATATATATATTGTACTGTTCTATAAAAAAAATAGTAGGCAGTTCACAGTCTATACTGTGCAGTGTGCTAGTATTCCATTCCAGTACCGGCTCCTCAATGTGAATATATGTGGGGGTTTAATGCTTTAAATGCTCAAGCTCTTAAAAATCGGATGGATTCTGATTGGCTTCATCAGCTGAAAAAAAATCGCTCCGAAAGTGTTTCCAACGGTATCGTTCTGTGTCATTATTGTTATAGCTGTGGTGTGGACTTCCCTATTTTCATTGAATTACAAAGAGTGATTATTAAAACGTTTTAGTTATCGCTACATAGTTATTGTCCTTAGTCTAAAGACATGTTCACAATCTGACTAACTAGTTACTGAACTGATGCAGGATGATACACGTTGCTGATGCAGATTTTGGTTTGATTTAAGTGGGTGAATATATGGAACATAGATCAGGAAAAAAAAAAATATATAGATATATTCATTCTAGAACACAAATAGTATGCCATGATTAGGATGGCTTCTATGTTAATGGTAAACAGGGTCCCGGGGGTTGTTATGACTAAGCTCATGTCATCATAAAAAGCCATGCAGGGAGAAAAGATAATTTAGTGTACAGCAAGTGAAACACATGACCAGAAAATGCATCTTCGTTCTGGTATCAATTTGAAAGCTAAGTGACTCAGTGGTAGAGCTACTACTGTACTAGATGGGAAATTTAAAGTATAAACTATTGTGTTCTGCAATGTTATTACAGAACATAAACTATAAAAGGCTTGGTTTCATCCCAGACTATTTTTCACTAGCAATGGGGAATTTTATTATTATTAAGCTGTTACTAAGACATGATAACATACTTACTAGAATAGTCATGATTCCACATCTACTGTGCATTTATGAATGTTTTAGGATATAGCGATTTACTATATAAGGGAGTTGGGGGAAGATTCATCCTGTGTGTATATACTACTGATTAGTTGTAAATTATTAAGAGATGTCTTTAGCATGAAGTTTAAAATATTTTAAAGGGAAAATAATGGCAACATTCAGTAATGTTGTTGTCACTGCACAAAACTGAAAATAATCTTGTATCTCTTAAAACATTCCTGATACAATTTGTAATGATTAATCACTTTTTTTTTTTTTATGTCATTAATTTAACAAAAAACAATGTTCTATATAAATTATATATTTTGACTATATTTAGTTTAGAATAGTTGAAAAGTGACAGACACATAAAATAACACAATCCCAATCAAAGAGATTATAAATTATTATTATGTTAAAATATTAGATGAATTATACTGTATAAGGGATACATTATTGTATTGATTGTGTTGTAACAGACTAGAATAGCAATAGATTGTGTTTTAATGTATGTATTAATTCAATTCAATTATGAATAATGAGCATGTTTGTAGTTTTTTTTTGCAGGATGAAAATCAACTAAACATTTAAAATACAGATTGCAGCGTGATGTTTTCTGATGAGACTTTGAATCCCTAATAAACATCATCGCATAGCATTATCACGATTAATAGCTCATTTTAAATCCTGTCAAAACAAAACATTGCACAAGTGTTGCAGAATATTAAAACTGCATAAGTAAACATGTAGGTACACGTCCGATATCTTAGCAGCAGATGTCTGAACATACTGGCCACAATTATTGACTCTATCCTAGAGGCATGTTTCACACAGGGAACACACACACACACACACACACACACGCATAAACAACCAAATAGCCACTGCAACCTTGGACTTGTGGACCCCTTCTTCCTGCTCCTGTTCCTGACATGAGCCAGACATCAATCAATCTGTAGAGGCGGTAACAGAGGGCTTCATTATCTCAACCCCACTCATCTTTATTTCATCGTTGGCAGGCATAAGAGGGCCGTGTGCTGGCATATGAAAGGGTGAATTTCCACATGAATTATTTTCCGCCTAAACCGCTCGAGGCACTGTATGTGCAACGTGATGCTGATGCCGGCTTACCCGCTCTGCCGAGGGTCCCTTGGAGAGAAAGATACGGCACGTCTAAATGAGTTAAGTGGTCATGATACGGAACCAAAGGTGAAAAGTGGGAAAATCTGTGTCTTGGGAAGAATGATTAATTACGTGAGATATCTGAATATGGAACGTTTGGTTTTGGTTTCAATATGCAGCTATGGCATAAAGCCAGAGGACGAACAAATGAGAAGCCTGACAGTGCCAATGTACTGGGTATCACCATTCACCCCCTCACTGTTATTTGATTATACCCCTTTCTTATCTCTTTTTTATTGTATCGCTTTATTTCATGCATCAGAAATATTCCGTGGGCATAATTTCTTCCAAAACCACATGGGGTCTTCATCCATTAGTATATTTGTGCTATTCCCAAGACCTTCTATGATTCTAAAACTAATTATTTCCAAAGCTTCAGTAGCCATAACTATCATACCCTATCTACATAAAATATTTATTGGTCTCTATGGATTTCTGGAAAACTAATTGCAAACCTAACATTCTTTCAGCCACTGGTGAAAATATCGGTCACACTTTAGTTTGGGGAACACATATTCACTTTTTAAGGAGCATTATGTAATATTGACTAGCGGTTGAAATGGATACTGCTGTCCAAATTATAAATATTGGAGAGGGTTGTTTCTCCCGCCCCCTCCTCCTCAGATTTGACGCTCATGAGGGTTGCCAGATCGAGTACATGCAACAGGAGCGAGCACAATTGGCAATGAAAGATAAGGAGACTTACGTAAGCTGGTGAGTTGATTTATCCACAAAATTTAATATGCTCCAGTTCATAGTGCTTTTAAGATGGATGCCGATGCTTTTTAGACCGGGTTGAATCTGCGATCTCTGACCCAGTTTGTTTGCTGGATTCCATGGCTGCAATATGCTGTGTTTTCCACCAACAGGCAACCCAGGGTGTCGAAATACTATTTGGTAAATTGGCAGTGGGCGGGACCACACAGACCAAAACAAAAACAGACATTCCGACACGGAACGCACATTTCAAAGTAAAATAACTGGCAGTAGCATTGTTTTTCAGAAAAACAAGTATGTGAACAAAACTAAACTACACTA
This sequence comes from Rhinichthys klamathensis goyatoka, assembly GCF_029890125.1. NCBI lineage: Eukaryota > Metazoa > Chordata > Actinopteri > Cypriniformes > Leuciscidae > Rhinichthys > Rhinichthys klamathensis. Next base: position 376,825 of record NW_026606592.1, on the reverse strand, counting down.
AACTGTCAAAAATGTACATTGCATTTAACCATGACTTTTGGCTTAATAAACGCCTAATTTACTGCTTAATAGTTAGTAATGTAGTTGTTGTAACGGTCAAATTTAGGAATGGGGTAGGATTAATGGATGGTCATGCAAAATAAGGCATTAATATGTGCTTTATAAATACTAATAAACAGCCAATATGCAAGTAATATGCAAGTGTTACCAAAACATCTTGTCTACCACATTGAGAGCTCAGGGGCCAATAACCAATTCATGGCTTATTGCCTTCAGTAAAAGACTGGAGGATCAATAGATCTTGTCCACTGATCTCGCCCTAGACACCCGTTTCTGTCTAAAACAACGGCCTCTGGACTCCATCAATACTCAGGGCAACACCATTTCTCAAAAGTAAGCATCTAATAGACATTCATAAGACCTGTGTGTGTTCTTCGCAGCACAGGCTGTGCTTCTTATCTTCCCTTCAGTGAACATTTGAGTTCATTTTGCAGCAGTAGTATTGGATAAAGGCAGAATGGATTTATCAAGAATCTCTTAATTGATCGCATGGAACCGCTTAGGGAAAAACCTCAGAAATGGCTCTCAAAACAAAGCAGCTCTGAGCAGCGAGAGGCCACCAGCCCATATTGAGCTTTCATTTCTGAATCCAGAGCATCGGGCATCTCTTCTCAATGAGCAGCATTCCCAGCACCATTTGTGTGCCCCCCTGCTCCTCCAGTCATCTCTGGGATTATTATCTATTAGACGACAGACATCTGATGAAGACTGCCCAGTTCTGAAGCTGATCTTTATCGACGTGGCTACATTTTCTAGCATCCAGATCTGATAGCAAATTCCCTTAGTGGCTTTAAATGGATCCACAGACCCTCTATATCAAAATAATTCATAGTGTAACTTAATTTAACAGGAAAGATTATGTATGACAACCAGCATTTGGTTCAATTATAAATACAATGTCTTAGCATTTAAATGTTTGCAATGAAAGCAAATTAGTATTTCATCTGAATGTGTTTATTAAACATTCTTTACACAATTAGAAATAATCTGTTCATAAAGTTTAATATACAGTCATTTTTACAAAATGGAAATGCAATGTAGATTTTCGTAAAACCAATTAGTTTCAAAGAGTAAGCTTAACACTATTCATAATTGTTTAGTGTAAATATCCCCAATGGAAAATGCGAGTAGTGCAGCAATAAATTGTCTTATAAAAGTGCATTTCAGCTTCTAGCTCATACAGAGTCTGTATTATCGATATTACTGAGGATATATCTCATAGCCATAGTTAGGTGACCTTAAGGTTGGGTTTTTAGCACACACTGAGGACACAGCAAGTGTCTCATAACTATTTTCGTATTTTAGAGTTGAGAACACCAAAACCAGGTGTGCCTCCATCGCACTATGGTTGGCTGTTCACACGATACATTTTGCCTCTTTTTTTCCATGCACGTTCGTGAATCAGTCAGAATGAACAAAAAATATGTTAATGGGAAGACTAATTAAAAAGTAAAAAATAAACTCACCCACTTGTAACAAGTTCTTCTGTTCTTATGTTTGTTTGGGGTGGGTTTAGAACTTGTTTTGTTTCAGTGTCATGTGGTTCAGTTTGTTGTCCATGTTTTTTCATTGATTACTTTGAATTGTATCACCTAGGTGTATCAAATAACTTTGCTTGTGTATTTAAACCCTGTGCTTCTTTCAGGCCCTGTCCACACGGAGACGCGTTTAGCTGTTCAAGTACAAATTTTGTATCGTATTGGCGTTTCGTCCAGACGGATCCGGCGTTTTGGGACACTGAAACCGCTATTTTTTTAAACCGGGTCCCTGAGTGGATAAATCTGAAAACGACAAACCTTGCGTTTTCGTGTTTACGGCCAATCCGTACATTTTGTGAAACGATGATGTCATCACACCACATGTCAGCATTAGTCACACACCGCTGTCGTGTTGGGTTTTTATAGAGTTTAAGGTTATGCACAAGTTCCAAGTCTTCTTCTCCTGGTTTAGTGTATCTCTGGGGCAGAATTACAGCACCACATACTGGTCTGGCATGTATACCATATTGTTTCCAGTTGGTTTCAGTAGTTTCGTGTGTACACATATGTTTCTTGAGACTACGCCGTGATTACGAAAAGAATTTAGAACGAGAAAAAAAAAAAGATCGGATAGGGAAAGCTCTGGCTTCATGTGGATGTGGCTTCAGTTCATGTTATGTTCCCGCAAGTTGTACTGGTTGTTCTGTTCATGTGTTAAAAGTCTGAGTTTCCAGAGTATTTTGTTTTGAGTTTGAGTTTAATAAAAAAACATCTACTGCCTGCAATTAGATCCAAAGCATCCCATTCCTCATTGCAACCGTGTGACACCACTTAGGGGCCATTTACACGACACTGCTTTCAAAGTTTTTTTCAAAACGATACCATTATCGTCTCCGCGTAAACAAACAAACAAACAAAAAAAGCATGAATTTGTAAAAACAGTGACGTCATGCACTTGCATATTACATGTTCAGTCTATTGGCATGTAGTGTTTTTTTTACGAAGGGACATCGCCAACTACTGGCCTGGCATGCATAATACAGCGTTTTAGTTCTCTTTTTTATGGATCCGTGTGAACGGGATTGTTTTGACTAAGTTGTCGCCTGTACACGAAAAATGCAAATGAAAAGGGTATATTTTATTTTGCTTCGTAGTCATGTAAATGTATTCTAAATTATCACTGCTTTATGTCATGTCAAAATCACTTAAAATTTCTTAAAAATTTGATCTGCGAGAGTTTTTAGTGATAAATCTACTTGGTAAAATTGTAAAATGATAGGTTTTGTCGGTAACACTTAAATTTAGGGTCCAATTCTCACTATTAACTAGTTATTTGTTAGTATGCATATTACTAGGATATTGGCTGTTTATTAGTACTTCTAAAGCACACATTAATGCCTTATACTGCATGATCATTAGCCTGGGTTTCCCCATACTATCTTTGCGCAGCGCAATTTTATTCACGCTGCTAGGCAGTCTGGATTCCATGATCCAGATTTTCGCCTCATCTAGGGAACCAATCACAGAACGGGGAGGGAGCAGCAAGACGATGACGACGTCTATGAAACACACTGAAGCAGTTTGTTTATACCTTTGGATCCAACATGGCAGCAGACGCGAAGTTACCTTTCGATGCAGCCTTACGGCCGTTTCACACCGCAAGCGTGAGCGGCGTAACTACATCGTCACTGCAGCTGCAGAAGCGAGAGAGTATTCACACTGGAAGCGTTTGTACATAAGCGAGCAATTCTTTACAAAGACAACTATACATTTGTTTTTAGAAGTTGGTCATTTATAACATTGATAGTCTTGAAAGTTTGTTAAGGGGAGGTGTACAACATTTGCATAAATGTTAAACAACAAAACAACCCAGAAAATAGCTCCAATCTATTAGTTTCAGTCATACTTTCGATATGTTTACAAGACTGCAAACTCTGCGGATAAAAAACAAAACACACAAATAAACCACACACTCGGGTTTGATTTGGGTTGTGCTAGCCTATGTAGCTGTCTGTGTGTTACATAAACTAAAACGTTTATATATAATATTTTCTGGCTAGTTTACTTTAGTTTTTTTATATATAATACACAACTTTCACCCAAACTGAATAATTAAAAAACAAGTTTTTACCGGGTAGCCTAAATCTTCTATTTTATTCTGTGCATTTTGGGCACTTTTTGTGTGAAATCATATTTTTTTTTGTCCATCAAAAGTGTGTTTTTACTTTAATTTAGCGTGAGCAGTGCAGCAAAAACAGATTCGACGCCGAAACCCCCGCTTCACTGCTGCTCACGCGCTGCTCCTGCTCCCGGTGTGAATGCACTCATTGATTAACATGCACAGCGAAAAAAATACGCGCCGCTCACACATGCGGTGTGAAACAGCTGTTAGATACACGCCATCGTGTACACATAAATCTCGGACCCATCGTCTTCTTCCTCGTCTAATTTCTGTCGCTCTACATACGTCATCTGGTATAATTGAAACGATTGGCTATGAGCTACGTACAGGCGCATTTGATAGACATTCTTAGCACCCAATAAACGGCTCTGGGCATTCGTAAACCACGCCTCAAATACGAGAAAATAAACATGTGGTTCCCAGACCCAAGTCTCAATGAGACTTGGGTCTGACATTAGCCAGGCTACATGATCATATTCTACATCCCTTAATCCAACCCAATACCTAAACTTAACAACTACCTTACTAACTATTAATAAGCAGTAATTAGGAGTTTATTGAGGCAAAGGTCATAGTTAATAGTAAGTTAATAGCGAGAATTTGACCCCTAAACTAAGCTGTGACCATTGTGCCTTCTACAATAAAAACTCTATTGAAATATTTAAAATTCTTTATTTTAAAATATTTCTTTGTCTTTTACTGTTCATCAATAATTACATGGACATCTTGAAGCAATGTTTGCTTAATACTTGAAGATGGCATGCTATTGTTTTATTTCAATTTGTCCATATTTAAATTCATATTTAACTTTAATAATTAAACATAAGGAGTCCAATGAAATTTCACTTGTATTCATATTGCCAACTGACATTTTGGTAACGTGACAACTCTATTATTGAGCTATTGGGTGGGATAGCCAGCACTGATGCTCTAAGAGACCCTTGCACCACAAGCAGGTTTACAAAACGCAAAGAAGAATCAGCCAATTGTGACACCAACAGATTGTATGACAAAACAAGCCATCTATTTTCCTCGGAGCATACTGATGGAACACGACGTTTTAATTCACTGGGGGTCAGAATGTACACTCTACAATTGTACACTGGAAACAAATTTTAAAGTCTTAACGTCTCCTTCTGTTAAATCTTGTTCCCACAAATGATTCACTAGAATAGGTCAGAAAAAATCCCACAAAGCATAAAATCCAGCCTAACGGTTCCCTGCTTGGGTGATCTGATTCACAGTGTAACTGATTCAAACCAATTTTTCATCAATCACTTCCGGATAAAATTCTTTTTTATTGAATTGACTGCTCTTGTGTGCAAATAGGGTGTATCTTTGGATTACGTGGAATAAGAAATTGTCTGTGATTTTATACCACACATGCACTGAAAGTCAGTCAGTGAATTTGTAAATGAGTTTGCTTGCTGCATATTACTTTCTGAGAGGAGTTCATTCATCTAAATGAAATATATGCGCATGTAAGCCAGTAACAAAACCTCTACGCCGTGTTTCAGCTTTCATTCCAAGTTTTAGCCGTGAGAGACATGACAGCCACCAAACTACCTTTCCTTTCAAAGCCACAGACTTAATGTACAAACCAAACTTTCCATCCAGTGAAGAAAGCCTGTTTACCATAGTTGAAGCTTAAAGAGAGAAATTACCCCACAATTCTTTACTCATCAACGCGATCCTTATGTCTTTACAAATCCTGATAACTTACTTTCTTTGTGAAAAATAAGTGCACTCAATTCTTATTACACAATTAATTTTATTTGAAAGAATGATAACTGTGAACTTAATGTAATGTTTTCAGACACTTAATTGCATGCTATTTATGTCATATATTTAAATATATGTTTAATATGTGTAATTACAAGTTTGTTAAAGTTCCACTTGCCTGACATTTCACTTTGAAATGTGCAAAAGGCAATGTAATATCATTTTGCAGAAATGTTGCCACAGAGCAATATTTCCAATGAGTCTGGTTGCAAGTTAAACAGCATTTCAAGGATGCTGATCCAGGAATGTGTCCTACTTCTAAAGCCATGTTGTGCTTTAGCTGAAGTTGAACAGGAGATGAAGGCAGCATTTAAAGCAGGTTGTGTGATAGTATTGTTTTCATCTACCAACACTCAGTAATGAAGACATCTCTCCTCACCTGCCTGTTTGTTTAGGCCTCTGTGGAAAATCTCAAACATACATTGGCAAGTGCTCATTAGGTATTGTTTAGTGAGTCTCTGCTTTGGGTTCTTGTGAGAGTGTTGGTACAAAAGTGTGATGCAAGCAAATGCGACTGCATTAAGTGTGTGCTTAAGAAGAGAAGCTGAGCATTGATCCAGCACACATCAAAGCCGGCTATCAAAAACACCCCAGCACGACTGTCATGTAATTACATGTGATGAGGGGCTTGGCGGTGTGTGTGTGTGTGTCTGATAGTAGAGAAACCCAGAATAAAGGTAATTACTGTTTTCTGCACAGGGTGAGGATAAATGCATCAAACGTGCTGATTTAAACACAGTAAGACAAAAATCTACAGTCAAACCCTTCTGATGACTTAATGCAGTGCTTGAAATTATAATTAAGCACACGTGTAAGAGACAATGGTGAATAGTGTTTCACAACATAGAAGTAAATGTAAAAAAAAAAAAATAATCAATGTTCATTCCTGCTTGTCTGCAAAGTGACAACTCTACGCTGTGTCAGTTTCTGATGCTATTGGGACGCGTCCTCACATAACCCGGTGTCTGAGGAACATGTAACTTCACGACAATATCACTGGCCAATGCCAATGAATGATTATGTCATGTGAACATGGCACATGCAAACACGTCATCAGCTTCTTTGTCTTCAAGAAGCTGATTGTGTGCGTGCTGTGTAACAAGCAGTGTGATTGTGTCTGAAAAGTCACCACTGAAAAGTCTTTTTTGACAGGAGTTAGAAAAGTATAAGGAAAGTTTGCCTTTGTTTCGTATGAGTGAAGAAAATATGGCGAGCAAACAATTCAAGAGATGTGTTCCAACGTGTCTACGTTTTATTACTCCTGCCGATGGAGCTTAGGAGCGGACTGTGTTATTTGTTTAGGAGAGGAGAACACTCATTCAGCCATTGATGGGTCATTTCTCTGTGAGAAAGCTCCGCTCCTGCTTGTCTTGCTTCACTGGTTATGGGCTAATGATTTTGGCGTGTAGTTTTACATGCCTCTGACACTGGGTTTCTGCGAGGACCCGTCCCTATAGCATCAACAACTGACGCAGCGTCTCGTTCCCTACTCAGGGAACCGGAGTTACATACGTAACCCTAGAAGTTATTATGACTGTTCACACAGCTGACAGTGTTATCATGGTTGACTCTCAATGAACCTTAAAATGTATTTGTAAAACATAAAACGGCTCAACAAAGCAAAACGAAGAAAAAAAAAGTCAAACTATCTTGAATAGATATTTTTCTTTAATATCTATTCTGCTCGAAATAAACGCCATTCTCCACAAATATATGGATAAAAATAAATGCCGGTAATTAGGGCGGAAAGTCTTAACTACTATCGACTGGGGATTTAAATATCGCTCGGTTGCAAAATAACCCAGGGAACTGCAGAGCTGAGAAACTCCCTCTGGTACTCAATGTTGCATGAATCACTGATATTACTGGAACTACAGAGGGCGCCGTGGCTGAGGCCACTTACAATAGAAAGCTGCTCATTAACCTCCACTGAGAGGGAAAATCACAGGTGATAAAGGACAAAATGTGCTGTTCATTGGTTCATTTTAAACAACTGTCTAGAAATAGAAAGCGTAGATAATTAGATAGCATTAACCAACAGACACATTTGCAAACACACACTAGATCTGGATCCATTCTAGTATGGCATGCCCGTTTTTATTTGGTTTAATGAGGTTTTAGGTTAAAAAAAGTCAAATTCTTTCACATACTGTACATTATTGTCTATGCCCCGCCTTTTCTGAAACGCTTTGATTTTTACAAAGTTCATTGTTCTGAAAAGCGCGGTGTGCTTTGATTAAGCATGTCACGGAAATGTCACGCCTCTTACCATATTTGGAACATCAGCTCCCAAAGCAATAATGACAGGTGATAATGTTGGTTCTACCTTATCAATTCAAGCCCGAATCTGAACCCGGAAAATGTAGATGACCAAGCTGATCGACCAACTTTGCCAGCGCGACTGAACCAGATTGTATCAGATTGTTAAGGTTTTATTTCATTTTGGACATAATTACTGATTATAATGATTTGTACTGTCTTTTTACGTGTCGCACCCCGCTAAGGGTGTGAGAACACTATGTAAACATAAAACCATGTCTGCATTTTTGATCATAGACATAACACCATGTCTGCATTTTTGATCATAGAAACGACAAGCAAACTCTATACAACTCAAAACTCGCGTTTGAATAGTCAGTAGCAAATTCTTAAAATATGAAAACATACTTACAGGCTTAGAGTCAGAAGCGCAAGACTGTACAAGCAAAGATGGAATTGCCCCACTATTTAGAATCAGCCTTTGTGCACATTTGTACTCTCGCAGGTTCTGGAAACAGTCCTCCGAAAAATGCGCCGCACACAGTCAAATATTTTGGTTGTACTGTTCTGGAACAGTGTTGTAAATAAAGCTTAAGCTCTGTTTTCTAATTTTGTCCTCTTTTGGAAGGCCAAACAAAGAAGTTTGGCTTTCGCAACGAAAAACACAGCGTCTCCACGACATGGTGGCGACGGCAGCAACAATAATACAGCGAGAATAAAAGTCACGTCTTCTTTCTTTGCGTACACATTTGGTCGGTGTTATGAAACTCTGCCCCCACACACTGACGTAGATTTGTGGGGGTGTGTGTGAATGAAGCGTTAAAGATTATCTCTTTAGGTTTGCCACTTTGAGCTCTGCAGATCTTATACTTGCACTAACAGCTACATAACGCACTAACAGCTACATAACACACTAAATAAAAAGGAAAACAAGAAATTGCATCATTTGACCCCTTTAAATATAGAGTTCTGCCATAAATCAACTTTAATTCACTCCAACTTAAGAACTGTTGGAGACCCATACAGTAGGAATATCATAAAACACCAACATAATTGTCCAATGGTTGCAGTGAAGTTAAGTGGATAGGACTACTTCACTAAACTCAATTACATAAGGCAGAGAGGCCAGGCAGGTACAGTATATTCCCAAATTAAAAGTGCAAGAGAGACATATCAGTAAATCATTCTGATAGATGGCCGCTAAGAATGATTGTACAAGAGCAATGCCAAATTGACCTCAAATACTTGATGCGAGTTTAATAAAGAAAAATTAATAAAGAATCCATGATGGGATAATTCATTGTTGAAACAGAGAAGGGTGTCATCTGAGAGGTATGGACCACAACAATCTTTTTCAACAATCAACAATCTGCCTGAAAAAAAAAACTCACTCCGTCCAATTATTTCAGACTGAAAGCAATATACTGGTGATGTCTTCTGGCAGTTGTTCTCTCACTGTTAATGGGGTGTAGATTTGTGAAACTTTCCACCATGTCATCTTCTTCAGCATACATAATTTCTCTCATTTCTCATAAGTCTCAGATACGTTTACCGCATTTATCCATGGCTTCAGACCAACAGAGGCCACTGTTGTTTGCCGGTTTCCTTCAACTGACAGTTTTGCACTCTCTCCTCTCGTTCATACATTTAAACAGACATAATGCCAATAGATGTGTCACACGTTGGTTGCAGCAGAGATGAAACAGGATCTAAGTGCAGCCGTCTTTATTCAGAAATAAACTCAAATCTACACATAACACTCAAGAACAAGAACAACACAATCAACTTAGCACGACATAGAACTGGCAATGAACTGCAGGAAATAAAGGGCTTAAATAGACAAAAGAAACCAATCAAAGAAATGTGAAACACCTGTGACAACTTAATCAAACCATTTGTAACCTAGGAGACTAACAGGCAGGGAAACGGAGGATGACAGGACTAATTAACAGAACAAGAAAACCAACCTAGAAACAGACATTAACAGAACAGAAAAGAAGATCAAAAACAAACCCTAAATATAAACAAACTCAAAACGTGACAGTACCCCGCACTCACAAGGCAACCCTGACGAGGGTGTGGCTTAGTAGAACAGGAAGCCTCCAGGGAGGCACCGGAAGTTCAGGGGACCAGGGAGGATCAGCCTCTGTGGCCTTGACCCAGACGCCTGGCATGGCCACTATGGCCAGGGATGTATAGCACCCCTCCCAAAAATGTTCTTGGGTTGAACTATGGGGTTGTGAACTGGATCAGGCTCATGGGGTGGAGCAGACTCTGGAGCGGGTTCATGGGGTGGAGCCGTCACTGGACTCTGGTCAGGGGCTGAGGTGAATGTGTGTGTGTGGCCCAGACACACATCAATACTAGAGCCATTATGGATAGTGCATTTCCCTCTGGGTTGAGCTCTGTAATTTCCCTCACTAGAACGGATTCGGGAATTTGTTTCACTGGACTGGACTCAGGAATCTCACACACTGGACAAGCTCGGGAATTTATCTCACTGGAACAGAATCAGGAACTTTTCTCATTGGAACGGTCTTGGAGATTCCACCCCCTGGAATGGACTCAGGTATTTCTCTCACTGGAACAGACTCAGGGATTTCTTTCTCTGGAACGTTTCTTTTTAAAATGAAATTTACCTACATTCAAGTGTTAACAAAAAAAGAATGCATGAAGCTAGAATTTTTTTTAGAACTTTTTTTTTTTAAGCAGAGGCTCTGTTCTTTCTTTTGATGTATTGCATGTTCAGATATTCATACAACAAAATATTATCTGGGCCATTAAATTTAGAGAGTTAAAGAGTTATATAAAGAAAATGTCCTGGCTCTTCCAAGCTTTATAATGAGAGTGAATGGCTGTTTGTCTTTGGAAGTCCATCAAAGCGCATCTATTCACCATTGTCTTCATCTGAAAGAAGAATGTCATATACACCTAGGATGGCTCCAGGGTGAGTAAATCATGGGCTAATTTTCATTTTTGGGTGAACTGTCCGTTTAAGTAGCCCTGCCAATTTCCACCATCCACCCATCGGACTCTCACAAACTCAATCAGCGCTGTTCTATCTGTCAGAGTGAAGAAAATTCATGGGATGAACATTTAATGACAATAGCAGCAGACTTCCCCCCCCCTTTTCTACAAGAAAAATGGCATACTGCATTCAGAGCACTCTCTTTCAGAGGAAGACTGAAGCTTTTAAGGTAGAAAATTGCCATTGAAGGGAGGAAAGAGGGAATGTACTGTATGTATAGAATTGAAAATATTGTCTGGGTCCACACAAGATGGAGTGCTTGGTCTTTGCATGTATGCAAATGCATACTAATACACTGCAAAATGGCATGGTTGCTAGAGCCTGGCAGGAGATGAATAGGTGGACATCTACATTCATGTTGAAATGAAAGGCCACCACCATCACTCACCAAACAGCTTGATGCTGGAGACAGATGCTGTCAGATGTAAGATTTTAATAGAGAGAAAATGAATGCATGTTACATGCTTTTAAGTACGACCCCCTTATGGCTTTAAGGCTTCAGAAATCAATGATAAAGTGTCTTCTACTTGCACAGAAGTCTGTCCCAGTCCCCATTCAGGGCAATATTTTTTTCTTTTCATTGCACATTCTAGAGACATTTGGCTGGTTGTAATGTCTGAACAAAGAACGCCCCAGATATTTTCAAATGGGGTATGCAACAAACATTTGTATCTTTCAAAAATGCTTTGTGGAAAATTTACACTGCAGATGAATGTGGAACACACATTTTCAAATCCAATATGGCCCAAATAAGGGGCTTTCACTCTGGGTAGTTATGATAAAACATGATAAAAAAAAATGGGTACTTCGGCCAATAGTCATAGGAACTATGAAAACGTTCCTCCAGTGCAAAAGCCCCTATAGATGCATATGGCAATATGGGTTCAGAGTGAACACTCAGGTTGGAATTCATGCTATTTAAAATAACTATAATAATAATAATTTTAATTCATATTTGTAGACTTAATTTACCTTTGGAATGAATCAAATATTTTATAATTTTCCCTATATGAATTCCATAGAAAAGTAAAAAATTACATGTGACCTTTCTATGTAGGTCTCAATAACATGATGGTATACTGGGAGTCCAATTCTTTTTTTAATTTCATAGAAATTCTGTTATGATATTACATGAATATTTGTTTGTGATTAATATGCCAGGGTTGGCTGTTTCTTATACGTCGATCAGTTTAGACTGTTTGTTTAGACCAGCGGGCCACATTTAAAAGGTCATTGTGGATAACCATACTAAGAATCGGATTTGAATAGAAAATTGAAATGGGCTCTCTGGCTTGCAGCATGAATGTAGACAAATAAATCCAAATAGCAAATACCATGCACACTATTTTACAAATCTATGTTAATACTAATGTTGCCACCACAATATGGCCTTTCATCAAAGTCAGATCACACTTTCCAAGCTTTTTTATAATAACCTGCATGCAGGAAAAGAAAAGGAAGAAATGTAATTATGTTTCTCGCAGGTGCCTCGTGGGTATAAGAGTGGCACGGATGATGTGAGAGAACAAGTGAAGGATTGACAAGGAAAAAGTAAAGGATATAGAGGGGTAGAGGAAAACAATTTCAAGCTGAGTATAATTGGAGATTTGAAAGACAGCCGTCGAGCTATGATAGGTAGATATAATGTGATTACGGGCATGCTCCCTGTGGCCTGCTCAGGTTTAATCATATTGCAGGTCTGTACTGAGCGCATTCAAGCTCCACAGCTCTCTGATGGCTATTCACCCGCAAGCCGGATTCATCCTGTCACAAACGATAGGTAAAGATATAGCCTATAACCCAATGTCACCCAGAGCATGCTAAAACGCACACTGTTTCCACAGATGAGGAATATATGTTGCAGAATTTGTTTCATTAATATGTATAAGTAACAAACAAAAACAGGTTAAAATTAGTCACTTTTCTGTTAAGGTAAAGGGGAAGATTAACTACTCGGTTACTATCGTAATCTCGTTTCCTTGAGAGAGGGAACGAGTATTGCGTAGCTATACGCAGTGGGGAAACTCCCTTTCCTCGATTTACTGAAGCTTATAAAAACATTTGCAGCTGCACAGCTAGCACATTGAGTGTCCGACTCGCTCATAGGCTGTGCTGCGGCAACACGGGAGCCCGTCAAGGGGCGTGGCCTTAGCCTATATTATTCCCCCGAATTCGCCATTATAGCAGGTTTCAACGACTGAAGCGACAACTTGCCAGGTTACTATAGTGCGGCCGGCTACGCAATACTCGTTCCCTCTCTCAGGGAACCGAGGTTACGATAGTAACCGAGTAGTTCCCTTTCGAGCGGTCACTTCGCATTGCGTAGCTATACGCAGTGGGGACGCCATGCAAAATGCCGCACCCAAAGTAACTGGCTGCCACTGAAAAACTCAGGACCCCTGAGCTCATAAAACAAGCCAGAAACCCAAGTATATAACAGACCGGACACCGTCGGGTCTAGAACAATATACACATGTGTTAGTAGCAAAACCAACATAATATACTAATCAAACCAGACACAGTCGGGATTATTAGTATAGGAATTATAACCAGCCAAAGCGGGTTTTATATAATATATATGTGTGTGATTGTGCACAGTAACATATTTAGACATGACCAGACACCGTCAGGCCTTGTCATACAGAAAGTACCTTCGCCTGCAGAGAAGGCACCTCCATATTATAAAACTTCATAAATGTGGAAGGCGAGGACCAACCGTCCGCATCACAAATATCCTGGATGGGAAAACCAGGTGACCACGCCCATGACAAAGCCATGCCCCTGGTCGAATGGGCCTTGATACCTATGGGACAAACCTGACCCATCGAAATGGCATCCACTATCCATCTAGACAGTCTTTGCTTAGTGACTGGATCACCCTTAGATCGGCCACCGAAACAGACAAAAAGCTGTTCTGATTGTCTAAAAGACGCAGAACGCTCCAGATAGATCCTCAGTGCTCTGACAGGGCAGAGAAGATTAACCTCCCCATCCTCTGCAGAAGGGGGAAGGGCTAATAACGTAATAACCTGTGCTCTGAACGGCGTTGAGAGCACTTTGGGTATATAACCATGTCTGGATTTGAGTATGACCCTGGAATCACCTGGCCCAAACTTCAAACATGCAGGGCTCACAGAGAGAGCCTGCAGATCTCCCACTCGATTGATAGATGCCAGTGCCAACAGGAGAGCAGTCTTTGAAATTTGGGGTTAAAAGTTACATTGATTTTGAGACCCAGGCATTCCAAATGGCCGAGAATCAAAACCCTGTGTGACAGTAGTTCGGCTTTCGACTGTGCCAGCACCAGCCAGTCGTCGAGATAATTTAGCACGCGCACTCCCTGATGTCTCAGGGGCGCTGCATCCATACACTTCGTGAATGTACGGGGTGCTAACGATAGACCGAACGGCAGAATCGTGTATTGATAAGCCTGGTCCTCGAAGGCGAATCTCACGAATGGCCTGTGATGAGGGTTTATCTGTATGTGAAAATATGCATCTTTCAGATCCATTGTAACAAACCAGTCTCCTGGGCGCACTTCCGCGAGGATGTGTTTGATAGTTAACATTTTGAAAGGCCGTCTCATGAGCGCCTTGTTCAAACGTCTCAAATCTAGAATGGGTCTGAGGCCGCCGTCCTTTTTCGGGAACAGAAAATAGCGGCTGTAAAAACCTGAGTGTTTCAGCGCGGGGGGGACAGGCTCTATCGCCCCTTTTGCTAACAGATTTTGCATTTTGTTGAGAAGCACATGACCCACGTTGCTTCTCACTGAAGTCTCGACATCCACCTGAAATTGCGGGGGCCTGCGAGCGAATTGGAGCGAGTAGTCTCGCTTTATGGTGTTTATGACCCAACTCAGTTGTGAAGCGCATGCGCGTGCGGTCTGTGTTTGTGTTTGGAGCTCCGTCGAATTGATTCATTAATCCTTGATTTTCTTCTTTACCACTCATTTATAAACAAGCACTTTCTATTTTTATATCGTGTGAACTTATCCTCGATACTATTCCCTATAAAAAACAAACAGATTGCTTTGATATCGCTACTTAGATTCAACTTTGCGAATCTCGGCTACTAGCCTTTTAGCCCGCTAGCATTTCACGCGTGGCCTATCGACCGTCTGATTTTACACCCGTTTCACTGAAAGGATACAGGTTATATCCAGCATTCCAGTCCTAAATTAGTAGTGATATTGGTAGTATCACTACTAATTTACTGTTAATCTGTTATAATGGCAAACATATCGGATGTGTGTCTAACGTTACCTCTGAGTGCAGGTGAGGACACATTCGAGCTGATTTCGGTACGATTGGAGCTGGAATCGGTGGAGAAACAGATCCGTGGTCTGCTGGAGAAACAAGCCGAGCTGCGGGATCGGCGATCAGCGCTTGAAACATCACGCGCCGATGCCCACAAGTCAGTGGTTAGTAAGTTTTTGACTCCGACTTCGTCTACTCCGTGCGTTTCTTTGCCCAGGAGGACGCGATCATCTCTGGCTTCATTCACTCCGGCACCGACACAACACCATGGACCCTGGGTGATCCCACAGCGGAAGACACGAGCCAGGACCAGA
Organism: Rhinichthys klamathensis goyatoka; assembly: GCF_029890125.1. Classification (NCBI taxonomy): domain Eukaryota; kingdom Metazoa; phylum Chordata; class Actinopteri; order Cypriniformes; family Leuciscidae; genus Rhinichthys; species Rhinichthys klamathensis. Next base: position 361,466 of record NW_026606592.1, on the reverse strand, counting down.
GCAAGAACCTCTCCGCCCCTCCCGGTCTTCGAGATCTCCACCCGGAACCGCTTCTCCCCTCTTCGCGAGTCGGAACGTGACGACGCCGTGATCATCGGCACTTCCATGGTCCGCCATGTCCGCGCTACCTCAGGTAAGGGTAAGGTGCGCACTCACTGCTTTCCTGGTGCTCGTGTTCTTGATGTCGCCGCACAGGTTCCCGAGATCCTGAACGGTGAAGAGCGCGTCGGAGCTGTTGTGCTGTACGCGGGAACGAACGACATCAGGCTGCGGCAGACGGAGGTTCTGAAGAAGAACTACATGAGCCTGATCGAGATGGTACGCAGCACAGCGCCTGAGGCAACGATCATCGTGTCTGGACCGCTTCCCACGTACCGACAAGGACAGGAAAGGTTCAGTAGATTATTTGCACTAAATGAATGGTTAATGTCATTGTGTAATGAACAGAAACTGCTCTTTGTAAATAATTGGAATCTGTTCTGGGAGCGACCTAGGCTCTACCGTGCTGATGGCCTACCGTGCTGATGTTCTGTCGGACAACATCTCCAAGACGTTACACTCCATCTGACTAGTAAGTCAAAGTCCAAATCACAGTCTTTGCTGTCCCAACTTAATTGATACCATAAGTAGTGTAGAACATTATATAGAAACTGTGTATATTCCTCGTCTAGTGAGGCCAAACAATAAATCTAGTGTAGGATCTAGGAAAAATCTTATTGTAATTAAACCAGAAAATCTAAATATCAGTGAACAAAAACAATTTCTAAAACTAGGTCTTCTAAACATTAGATCGCTCACACCTAAGGTGGTTATTGTAAATGAAATGGTCACAGATAATAGCTTCGATGTACTCTGCCTTACTGAAACCTGGCTTAAACCAAATGAGTATTTCGGGCTAAATGAGTCTACTCCACCAGGATACTGTTATAAGCATGAGCCCCGTCTGATCGGTCGTGGCGGCAGTGTTGCAACAATCTATAGAGATATTCTAAATCTTACTCAGAAAACAGGTCACAGGTTTAATTCGTTTGAAGTACTTGTGCTAAATGTTACGCTCTTAGATGTAAGAAAGAAATCCCTATTATCTCTAGCCTTGGCGACCGTATATAGACCTCCAGGGCCATATGCTGATTTCCTAAAAGAGTTTGCAGACTTTCTCTCAGATCTATTGGTCAATGCCGATAAAGCAATAATTGTTGGAGATTTTAACATACATATAGATAACACAAATGATGCGTTAGGGACTGCGTTTACAGATTTATCAAACTCCTTTGGGGTCAAGCAAAACGTCAGTGGTCCCACTCATCGTCTAAATCATACACTAGATTTAATTATACCATACGGAACCAATCCAACCGATATGGATATTATACCGCAAAGTGACGATCTCACTGATCATTACATGGTAACGTGCATATTACGTACCGCTGAAATTTGTCATGTTGCGCCACGTTATCGACCAGGCAGAACAATCCTTCCAATCACTATAGATAGATTCTCAAATAGCTTACCTGATCTATCTCAGCTGCTCAGTGAACCCAAACAAACAGATGAACTAGAGGAAATGACCAGCAGTTTGAGCACCATTTTCTCTAGTACATTAGATATTGTTGCACCAATTAGATTAAACAAGGTTAGAGAGAAAACTAAAGCACCATGGTACAATAGTGCTACACATGTTATCAAGAGAGAAACTCGTAACTTGGAGCGTAAATGGAAACAAACTAATTTAGAGGTCTTTAGAATCGAGTGGAAAGACAGTATGTCACGTTATAAAAAGGCTCTAAAAACAGCCAGGGCTGAGCATCTCCGCAAACTAATAGAAAATAACCAAAATAATCCAAGGTTTTTATTTAACACCGTGGCTAGACAAACAAATAAACAGATATCACCAGAGCAAAATATTCCGTTACAGTATAGTTGTAATGATTTTATGAATTACTTCAATGAGAAAATAGAAAGCATCCGAAACACAATTGTAAATGTACAATCCTCTATGGTGTCTTATGATTCAGCCTCAATTATGGCCCGTCAAGAACAACTACACCGCTTTACAACTATAGGACAGGAGGAGCTAAATAAACTTATCATTGCATCTAAACCAACAACATGTTTATTAGATCCAATACACACTAAACTACTGAAAGAAGTGTTACCTGTAGTGGAAGAGCCTCTTCTCAATATTATTAACTCGTCTTTATTTTTAGGTCATGTTCCAAAAATATTCAAGCTGGCAGTAATAAAACCTCTTATTAAGAAACCGCAATTAGATCCAAATAACTTAGCAAATTACAGACCCATTTCAAATCTTCCATTTATGTCTAAAATACTAGAAAAAACTGTGTCCGCTCAATTGTGCTCTTTCTTGCAAGAAAATGATATCTATGAAAATTTCAGTCAGGATTCAGACCCCATCATAGCACAGAAACTGCGCTAGTTAAAATTACAAATGATTTACTTTTAGCTTCTGACCAAGGCTGTATCTCAATACTAGTTCTACTCGATCTTAGCGCTGCGTTCGACACTATAGATCATAAAATACTCTTGGATCGACTACAAAACTACACTGGTGTTCACAGGGACAGGCATTAAGCTGGTTCAGATCGTACTTATCAGACCGTTACCATTTTGTCTGTTTAAATGGGGAAAAATCGAAGATAACGTCAGTAGACTATGGAGTGCCGCAAGGATCAGTGTTAGGCCCTCTGCTATTCTCAATATATATGCTGCCACTTGGTAATATTATAAGAAAACATGGAATTAATTTCCACTGCTATGCTGATGACACTCAATTATATATTTCATCACGACCAGATGAAAACACTAACTTATCTAAATTGACAGAGTGTCTTAAAGATATAAAATGCTGGATGACGTGTAATTTCCTGCTATTAAATCCAGATAAAACGGAGGTATTACTTATTGGTCCAAAAAACTACACACACAATCTCTTACAATACAACTTTAATTTAGAAGGATGTCATGTGACCTTATCCACTACAGTAAAAGACCTGGGTGTTATACTAGACCGCAACTTGTCTTTCGAAAATCATATTTCATTTGTTACAAGAACTGCCTTTTTCCACCTTTTTCCGCTAAATTACGTAACATGCTATCTATTTCTGATGCAGAAAAGTTAGTTCATACATTCATGACCTCGAGACTAGATTACTGTAATGCTTTATTAGCTGGTTGTCCTGCATCCTCAATAAACAAGCAACAGTTAGTGCAAAATGCAGCTGCTAGAGTTCTTACTAGGTCAAGAAAATATGATCATATAACACCGATGTTATCATCTCTACACTGGTTACCTATTAAGTTCCGTATCAATTACAAAGTACTACTACTGACCTATAAAGCCCTAAATGGTTTAGCTCCTGTGTATTTAATGGACCTTCTATCGCCCTTCAATCCATCGCGTTCTTTAAGATCTCTAAATTCAAGGCTTCTGGTCATTCCTAGGATATCTAAGTCCACTAAAGGAGGGAGGGCGTTCTCGCATTTAGCTCCAAAACTCTGGAATAGCCTTCCTGATATTGTTCGAGACTCAGACTCGCTGTCCCAGTTCAAAACTAGATTAAAGACGCATCTCTTCAGCCAAACATTCACATAATGCTTACCTTTTATACTACTGTTGAATCAGATCGAATGCATTAATATTATGAACAGCAGCTACGCTAATTATTTCCCATCTGCTTTTCTGCTGTTATCTCGGGAAGCTAGTCCCGAGGTAAATAGCGTTCGTCAGCTCCAGTTTGTATCCAGCCTCTCACGGAGACTTCAGATGCCCCAACACCTGCGATGAGACGACTCGACGCCTGTGAAGAGACGACTCAACGCTGGCAATATGTTATGCCCTAAATTAATACATGATGATTAACTAACTGCATTTTCTATGTACATTTCTGAAATGCACTTTCTGTAAAGTTGCTTTGAAACAATATGTATTGTGAAAAGCGCTATACAAATAAATTTGAATTGAATTGAATTGAACTCGACATATGGGGTATGGCTTTACAGGCCAGCGCCCGTGTGGCTAGGGATTGACACACAGATTGGGATGGGCCGCCTAACATATGGGGACCTGATACCCTTATATTGTGATTTCTGCACACATTGAGTGTTGGACTTACTATACAGGCTTTTGCCTGGGGGGAAGTCAGTGTAACAACAGGGAAGGGGCCGCCTAGTGGAGGGGCACCGTAAACCCGTGTGTTGTGATTTTGAAACATACTCTTTTTGTGCTTTATGTGGGTCACCGTGAAAACGGCGTTTGTTTGTAGAGGTGCGCTCAGGACAGCGGGCCTGTTTACAATGATAAAATCCCCAGCCGCCTGAACTGAACAGAGAGCTGTGGGAAGTTTTGTGGGTCTTTTTGAGGGCGGTCCGGCTAGCGCGAGACACAAGCCCTCTCTTTTTCCCCTTGGTGCCAGGACGACTTCGGTGGACTAGTGTCTAGCACGATGCTGGTTCGCGGGCCCTGGCGCCGGGGCTGCGAGAAGCGCTTCGCTGGTCGCTGCTGGCGGCTGGTATCAGCCGCAGGGCGGGGCTGAGAGACCTGCTTTGCCGGCTTGGCTGGACGAGGCGAAGGCGGGGCGGATTTGGGCCTGCTGGAAGCGGAGCTCGAGCATTTCGGCAGGAAGTGTCGCATGGCCTGGGACGACTTCTGCGCTTCGGTGAATCTCTCCGAAAAACCCTTCACCGCCAGGCCAAAGAGGCAGGAGCTGGATACAGGTGCATCAAGGAACCTGGGTCTATCCACGTCCTTGATCTCGGTGAGGTTTAGCCACAGGTGGCGCTCCAGCACAACTAAACTCGCCATATTCCTCCCGATAGCCTGCGCGGTCGCCTTGGTAGCTCGTAAGGCTAGGTCTGTGGCGCTTCGCAGATCGCTGAAGGTCTCGGGGTCTGGGCCAGACTCATCCATGGACTGGAGAAGTTTTGCCTGGTAAACCTGCAGCACGGCCATCGTGTGCAGGGCCGAAGCAGCCTGACCGGAGGTGGAATAAGCGTGTCCAGCGAGGGCTGAAGTGTTCTCCCCCGAACATGAACGGAGAGGGCGTTTGAGCGGGGGAAAACGAGGCACGCGGGGACGTGGCCGGCGTGTGCTCGCTAACCTCCATACTCTCAGGATGTTGTTGGCTGCGGCGCTTCTTTTTCCTCGGTTGGAGCAGAAAAGGTTAGACGTGTGTTGACGTAGAGCTAGCTCATTGGTCGCACGTCAGAGGCGCCCGTGCAGCAGCACAGCCTATGAGCGAGTCGGACCCTCAATGTGCTAGCTGTGCAGCTGCAAATGCGTTTTACATATAAGCTTCAGTAAATCGAGGAAAGGAAGTTTCCCCACTGCGTATAGCTATGCAATACGAAGTAACCGTTCGAAAGGGAACTATAGGTCAATACAAATGCATTTTTCAGCTGTTTAATCTATTGTGCTGGAGGCTTTAAACATAGCTATGGCTAGCTTTAGCATTTAGCATTAGGTTACAGGCGAATTCTAGCAATAACAATCCATATTAAGGAGCACCAATAGCAGCATTTGTCAAATTTGTCCAGGCCATAAATAAAACATTGTCCTCTAAAACGAAGCATAAATGTTGTCCTCACAAACAGTGGTCTGTGCTCATACAGGTCAGTAACCTGTATTAAAAAAAAAGTTGTGGCTAAAACGATGTGGATAATGAGTGCATTCTAGCAAGCCTTTTCTCTCCCATGTACATTTCAAGAACATGGTTCTAATCTCCGAAAGATTTTACTATGTCTATAAATCCCAAATAAAAACAAAGCACAAGCTTTATAAGGTCATCTTAACAGTACAGGGCTTTAACTATTTACACCAGTATACATGTCATTAAATATTTACAACCAACCCTGGACTGTCGTTCGGTATGTGCCTCAGAAATAAACGCATGGCAATTTTAACAACAAAGCAATTTTAAGCTTAAGACTTACAGTAACTCAAGTTAACATGGTGGTAAAGAAGGCTAAGAAAATATCTTAAATTTTAAAATTAGAAGGCAAGAAAATTCCAAGTCAGTCTCAATGGAAAAATGTGCCTGTTGTGACATTTTGCCTGTTGTCAACGCTTTCAATCAGAGATACATTCAACAAAAATAAGTGTCTATTAATTTTCCAGATTGATTCAAAAACAGGCAGTGACCAGCAATAAAACATACATTTCAATTAATCCCACATATCTCAATAACACAATGCTTAACTGGAGGCAGCATGTGATAATTTTGTTTTGAGGGTCAAAGGAGATACACTGTAAAAGACTTTCATTGGATTTACATCAGATACAACCGCCAAAACCGAGTTTCATCTCCTGCTGTTGCATGTCTAATCCTAATTTGAGCCATGTTTGATTCCTCCACACAAGGTTTCCTTTCTTACAATTGCACAACAGGAAGGGCACAGACGGCAGACCATGGACACGAGACAATTCATCTCCTTCCCTTCATCCTCATCACACGCATGCGGTGGATTCGTATATATATATATCCCCATTACTGAAACAGTAATTAGAAAAGAAACCATGGCGCTTTCTGCATATTGTGATATGACCAGCAAGCCTTTTCTTTAATTAGATCTGCAACAGTGGGAAAAAGGGTCTCTCCTCAGTATTTCTCAGAAAACATAATTCAATTAATAGATAAAGGTAAAAAAAAATCTACATTGTAAAATGTTTTTTTTTTTTTTTAATCTTTACTCCAGCTATTATGTAGGTATGTGATATTGGCCTCTGACTCTGTGGTATTGTATGTTTTTTTTTTTTTTTTTTTTTTTGTCTGTGGTGTTTAACCCTTAAATGCATGAATGTTTCACCAATCATTATTACATATTCGAGTCTTTAGCGACCCGGATCTATATCTAACACGGAGGGATCTCTACCCGTCGCGATAACATAAAACTCTCCTAATATTAGAGTAACCATTACAGAAGAATAAAATAAAGGCTAAATTGTTACCTTTTAGAGCTTGGAAGGGATTAGTTTGATGTTCATTCAAAGCTCATTTCCCAGTACATTCAGCTTCTGCCTCATATGCACGATCTCAAACATATTCTCAAAATGCCTCATATGCACAATCTCAAACATATTCTCAAAATTAGCATTTTCAACATCTTCAAAATCAATATTTTGATCGCTGACAGCTTCTTCTCCAGATCCACCATCAAGTGACAGTCACACTAATATTTGATTGAGTTCAGTACTTGCTCTGCAGTAAATCACTGAGCCAATTTCAGGTTTTGATGATGATACTTTCTATTCTTTTATTTTCTGCCTGCAGTAACTATGAGCGAAACGTCACTTCATCATTGTGTATCAGACATTCCCAAATTGTGGTTAAATGTGAATTGCACTTATTCAGTCATCAAAGATTGAATTATTCTTGTGCAGAAAACTACTTACACTGTTACACACCTCCGGTCGTTAGCGACCCTATACAATTTTTACAAAATATGTGTGGGAAATCAGGCATTTATTTGCAATTGTATTATTTACTTTCTTGTTAAATTGTTTATAATGAATTAATTGTGGAATACCAAGGAGGTTTATGTCTAACTTAAAAAATAATTATAATTAGGAGGAGGGTGGCTGACGTCCCGGGTCACTAAAGGCCCGAGGTATGTGTTTAAGGGTGAATTTATTTAATTAACACAAGATGGTTGGTATGTAAAGGTTTTTTTTAATACATTTTACAAAATCATAGTAGTTGTAAAGAAAGTATTGCAGCATATTAATTATAAATATGCCGTGAAGAGGGTCATATATACATTGTTACATATACAAATTTAGCTGCGCATGTTTTTGTGTGGATAGTGCCTCATCCTGGTTAACCAAACATTTTGGTGCCAATCAGCGAAGAGGAGATGTTCTCTTTTGTGAAACGAGTCCATTGTGGATACTACATAATTCTATGGCACACAAGCCCAATTAAAAATCCCCCCTCAGTTAAAAGCATTATTATGGAGCTTTCTTCATAATACAAACATACTGAACTTGGGCAGGGATTTAAATGGCATGGATTCAAATTATAATTTTGATTTATCAGAGTACTCATGAATGGCTTGGAATATGAGAGAGAAAAAAAGAACGAATACTTCCAGAACAGCTGACATCAGCACCATGAATCTCAATAATAAGGCACTTACAGCTCCACTAGTAGCATCTACAGTATATCACTATCAAAAGAGTAGACAACGACCTTACAGTTTTGCGAAGCATGGCAATTAAATGTATCATTGTCATATTTATCGGATTATTAATACAGCATGGGCAAAATGAAACAAACTGCTACATTTACTGTCTTTACATTCACTACCAACAACACTGTTTGGTTGAGAGTTAAAGGTGCAGTGCAGACTAAGAGTTAAAGGTGCAGTAAGCAATTTCACTTGAAAGTGGAATATCACTGGAAAAAGAAGGGTTATGATCAGGCATGAGCTTTATGACCTGTGTTAATATTAGAAAAGCTTTCCAGCGCTGAGAGACCTAATCGGCTAGGCCTGAAAATACAGATTGCGGTGTTTCTGGACCATACGTGCATAACATCGGTTTTGAGTGTCTGCTGCTGGTGATTAATAACCAACTCTTGCTTGTAAATACTCGTATATTGTGTGTTAATTTTTTCTTTGTCGTTCATTTGCCATCTTCGTTTTATTTTTCGCAAAGCTTTCTTTTGTTTTGCTTCTGCTATGATAAAGAGACATCCACTATTGCATTGTGTGTTTGTGCATTTTGGGGGTGGAGTAATGAAGGGAGTTGTGTGTTTGTTTGGGTTGATTTCAAATATCAACAGTGTTCAACAATGACTCTCAGAAATCACTTACTGCGCCTTTAACTGCAGCAATGCTTATAGATCTAATTTAAATCACCATTGAACATTTTTGTTCTTTAATCATTATCTCTTCCCCATTTGATTTCCAGTAACAATTAGACAAAACAATTGAATTCAGAAAAGGAAGAAAAAAGCTAGTGTTATGTTAATGTGAAGCTGCAGCACATTTACTTACATATATACGAAATGTAGAGAGGCAGGTTTGGAGGTATGGAACGTGATATCGAGATTCAACTGCCATGCAAATGATCCATGGCCATGAAGAATTGATGAGCACCCTAGCAAGCCAGCGGTGATTAACAGAGCTAAGAGCTATGGTAATGTACACAGACGTGTCTTTATTGATGACTTAGCTTGCAGCAATGCATTATGTAAAGTGTCAAAGTCACAAGAGGCATTGCTCTGTACTGTAAGGACAAGCACAAATACACTCACGCTTGAATGCATAAATACGAAACTAACTGAGCAAGTGTCCCAGATAATGAATTCTCACTGATACTGTCCAACTAGCACACATCTTGCCCTGTGGGAGCACTTAGCACCGCGCAAAACAGCCCTAAAGTCCAACCCTACAACACAGCAATGTGTAGCACCAGCACATATGCAACATTCGTTATGGGCTCCAAAAACTCATTTAGAGGAGACATCACAGAGTAAACATATGTTCATCAGCACCAGCACTTCACTCCTAAGTCTGATACAATCATATTAAAGTATTGGTATTTACAACTGGCATTTTGTTATATAACAGAGAAGGTATTTATAGAGTAATATAAATTGTAGGGATGGGTTCTGATGTTTGAGAATAAAACTGAAATGTCTGTAAAAATAGAACGAAATATACTCTGTTAATATGAAGGAATTTTCTGTATTGATTTTTTTCACAGATGTTTTAAAGGGGTCATCGGATGCAAAATTCACTTTTATATGTTGTTTTCATATAAATGTGTATTTGCAGTATGTGGAAACAACCATGACAAAAATCCATTCACTTTTTTTTTATCCTCAAAAAGTCTAAACACTCTCAATAATCAAGCCGTTTGGATTTTCTGAGCAATATGATGTCATATTGCTCATGCTCCACCCACGACCACTGACGGACTGTCCCGTATTAGCATATTTCCACCCTCAGCCATTTGTATACTGTCCACCAAGACAGGTTGCCAAGGCAGCACATTATGTGTCTTGTGTCGACAACCCCCATGGAAGAGAGGGGTGGGGTGAGCAGTCGCTCATTATCATTTAAAGAGACATGCACCGAAACGGGTCACTGTGAACAGAGCTGTTTTTGAGGAGGTAAAAAGGGTGTTGTTTTACACAACCATTGAGGAATTTTAACCAAAGTATGTTACAAACATTACACGAAGACCCTAAAGAATCATACCAACTTTTGAAAAATGGGCATCCGATGACCCATTTAAATTGCTGTTTACGAATTAGGCATTGCATTGTGTTGTGTTTTAGGGTTAAATGAAATGTCTGTAAATTTAACAGGTTTAAGGATGCATTAAAGTGTAAGGGAAGGGTCAAGAGTGTAATTAATTAATTAATTACAGCTGTTATTACATTCAGGTATTTTAAAACATAAGTACAATGTTTAAAAGTGACTGTGTGCATTATTACTGCATTGTAACAAATTATTAATTTAAATGTTAGTACATAGTAGTTAAATACATTATATTAGTCCTACTATTTTAAATTGGGACCAGGTATAATTTGCATCCTAAATTCAGGAATTTAGAAATGCTCATTGCAATTCTGACCGGCACATGGCTTGATTCCTGAGCTCTTCTCTTACAAATAATGTTAAGAAAGAAGAAGTGCTTGAAAAATAGAGGAATGCATACAGAGCTGAAGACCATGGTACAATTTCTTTCGAGAATCACTGGATTGCGAAATCGCCCATTAGATGGAGGCTAACCTCACTCCGTATCCCCTGGTAGGCCATTAGGCCTGCATGAAGTCTTTAGCACAGTTTGGCTTTTTTGGTCCGTCTAGCAACTGCTTTAGGAGACAGAAAAGGTAATTATTTATTTTTTTTTTTTTGCAAAGTTATCTGCAACCAAATATTATACTCTATTTAATTGGTGCCTTACACATCAAGACACACTTGATATATTTAAGCTCTTAGATGATCCTCCACATTATTTTATCATCAATGAACACTTGATCATGGAGATAAGTGAAGGCCTACTCCTTCTCTAATTAGTTGAGAAGCACTCTCATGACCTTGATTTGATTGGCTGGGATTAATAGGCCATGCCTGGAGAGGACATCTCTGGTTCGTTTGTCGACATGGGGGAGGACCCCGAAGACTAGAACCTTGTTAAAGCTAAGAAAGCACAATGTAATGTAATTAACTAAGCCATCCATCTATTAATTTGCAATCTGAAGCAGAAACAAATGAGTAATAATAACTAAATGAGATCAGATGACTTGTGAAATGTACTGTACAGAAAAGTCAAGCTGCTGTCCTATACCAGAACTATACTCTACCAAGAACATTAATTTCTAATCGTGTCTGTGTCCAATGCATGAGGCTTTGATTACAAACCATTTGGCTCTACATTTCTTGTTCCTCCTCTTTTCTTCTATACCTGAGAACATGTTGAAGGTGACACCTGCTTCGGATCACTTCCATTGGCACATTAGTGCTTTAATTAACTTGTTCCTTTTATTTTGTGATTGATAGCACTTCTCAAGAATCTGCGGAGCTTTTGTTGAACACACAAGCCACTTCAAAGACCTTTATATATGAGCAGCAGTCCTAATTCTATGACAGTCAAGTAATATGTTTTAAAAATCACTATTCCCATAGAAGAGCCCTCAAGTCATATGCTGATGTCATTTCATTACCTTTGGAAAATGAATGGCACATAAAGTAGAAGAGAGTAATAAAGGCATGTCAGAAGAAGAGATTCTCTTTTTGCCAAGTAGGTTAGGCCTATCAGTTTTACCCACTGCGGATCTGTAAATGTGCCCTTCACGCGCTGACATGCTTTACTTCCTTTCCTATATTGAGCACATGATGTTGATCAAGTCTTATCAAAGAGCAGACGGGACCTTGGTCTTAAAGTTAGAAGGGCGGAAAATCCTGGTAATATTAAATGGAAGAGAGGTGACCTGGTGTCCAGAACCGACAATCTGATAGCTTATTGGGTAGTTCTCATGTACTGAGCTACATCAGACAGAGTACGGGAAGAAGAGATGGACCAGTCATATAAAAATGAATGAAAGACCAAACTGAAACTGAATAGTTTGTCTATTAAATGCAGTGCCATGCTGTAGAGTATTGTTTGTGAATCTGGTATTAAGTGTCTTTAACTATGTAGGCTAACCTTACATTAATACATCAAAATGCATGTTTATACATTGTACGTATATTTTAAAAATGATTGCATGTAATTATTGCTTGTAAATAATTTCTGTAATTACATCCATGATTACTGACCACACCACCTTCCCTCTTACCCGTATCCCACCTTGATAGCAGCAATGTGTTTTGCAATACAACACGAACACAATAAGTACATTGTGCCTAATATTTTTGTTAATATGTTAGTAGTAGTTAAAGACATAAAATGCGACCATGAATGTTGTATAAAATGACAAAAATTGATAAATAATACTTATTCCCAAAGGATACAGGAGAAAGAAGGCATATGTTAGAAAAGCGTGAAATGGAGCATGTTAAAGATGGCAAAAATGCAGAAAACCTTTCAAAACAAAATAAAGTGTATTCCTTTCATGTAAACACTTTTAAGAGACTTTGAAGAAGTACTTCACTTTAGAGATGACGCTCTTACTTGCTTGCTTGCTGCAAAAGCTTTCCGATAGATGCCTCCGGTGAAATCCAGTCATCATTCTAGCATGCTATTGTGCGGCTTTTAAAATATCCTCCAGAGTTCAATTCAGCGTGTCTACCTCTGTGCCGTACCTCACAAAACCTTTTCTTAATCTAATCTTACCAAAAATATATATATTTCTTATTGACTATGAAAGTATTAGTTTGTTGCTGCATTGCAGGTAACTGAAGAAGAAAAAAAAAAAGAATTGGTGGTGGTTGCTTCTTTTCAACAGGAAAAATAAGGCACACCCAATACATCCTTCAGGGATTTAGTGTTTAGGACAAAAAAAGAGCAATGGACAAATATCATTTATAAAAATTACCTACATTTTCCCTGGAAATACTAGTTCTGAGATAAAAGGGACTTTTTCAAAAGCTTCTGCAATGATGCCAGGTTTAAGTCAAGTCAAGAGATAAAAAAAAAGTTTTGCAACTTGCCTTCCAGATCTGCTGCTTTGACGTTCATAAAGGCCACATGCATTGGAAAGTTTTAAGAATGACAACTGCACTTAAATCCAGGCGTGAATCCCCTAAATTATGTGTGTGTGTGTGTGTGTGTCTATAGAAAATAGAGATAGTCAGTGTCCAAAAAAGAATAGTGTCTCTATTAGAAGATGATTGACAATTAGCATACAGTTTGGCTTGGCAGTATGGTTCTGTTCTGGACAGCCTAGCATGGATAAGAGCAAGGAGGGCAGCGATACCCCCCCTTGGGGTCAACAGAACAGAACCACCAAAAAAATTATACAGATATCATTGATGTTCAATATTTTAATATTGAAATTTGTGAAATTTTCTCATGAATCTCTCATGTTTAATTGTCAGTTTATTCATTAACATTTAGTGAATGAAAATGAGTGAGTGAATTTGGACATTGAGTGTGTCTGCTTTTTGCATAGTTTGTGCTTCCTGTTTAATAATTATTTTAAACTAAGTTTATAAATTAATTTAAACTTAGCAAACTGGCAGCTTCAGTAATAAGATGGAAATATTTATCTTGAACTTTGTTTTTAAACTGTGTAAACCTTAATTAAACAATGTAATAATCAATCAAAAAGGAATGTATACCTGTATAATAGCCACCTTGAACCAGCGGTTTGGTAAATAAGGAATAAATGATTCAGCTGCGGGCTCTATCTGGTCAGACGCGGAAATTCATTCAGCGGGCGACTCTCACAGTGCATTATGGGTATTATCTAGCTGTTAAGCATACATCAGCTGTACATTCATTATTGCCGTGCATTGTGGGATTGAATGACTGCACTCGATAACGTCTAGTATGGTTTCGGACAACACTACAAATGGCTGTGCCCTCAAATAGTGCCCTATTAGGTACAGGCTGCGATTTCGGACGCAGCCCAGGTTGTTGCGGAGTTTGAGTAGAGATGAGAGGCCAGTGCCAGGAAGAGCACACACAGAAGGAGCATGGTGAGTAAACAGGTGAGTATTTATCCACACAGGTGTTGTTGGAGTCTTAAAGGGAATATAGCTGAAGGGAACTAGGATGTCACTGGAGACTTAAGTGCCGAACCACAGAGATAAGTAGAACAGGTAAGGAGTCTGTATCCATATGCGAAGCCAGACAAGGAGAGACTGAAGGTGTGTGCAGGTAATTAGTAATCAGGTGAGAGGGAGTGCTGAGTGGTGGTGACTGGAGAGCCTGGCGTATATATGAAAGTTATGAAATATTATAACAATTTAAAATAACAGCATTTATTTGAAATAGAAAACTTTTGTAACATTTTAAACTGTTTTTTTTTTTTTTTTTGTGGTCAATTTCATTCATCATTGCTGAAATAATAATATGAATAATTTAAAAAATAAAACTTATTGGCCCCACACTTCTGAATAGTAATTCAGAAGAGTTTGTCTTTATTCTACTGCTTCAATAAATAAACCAATGTTTATTTTTCATTCAGAATCTGTGGTGCAAAAAAAATGTAAAGCACCACTGAATCTGCATATATGCAACATCCTAACAATGTCTGGTTCATTCATTTGTGAGCTGCATTTTCAACTGTTGAACATTGAGTTAATTCTCCATTCATTCTTTGATTAAATAACTGATAACTTTAAAACAAAGAGAGGCTTTTGTTCAGCATGTTTTTTAGACTTTAATTGAATACCCCTGACTAGTTTAATGTAAACAAAGTTTGTTTGTTCTGCTTGTCTTCATCAGTTCTCTTGACACAGAAGTTGATGCAAGCTGGCAAACTGTGCAATAAAGTCTTAATGTTCTCATTTATATTACAAATGGTCCCTCAAAAGTCTTGTGATTGCAATCTGATGCTATCGTTAATGTGTTTCCTGTTCTAATTATCCAGAATGTTTGCATAAGTGTGAACGACCTCAACAAATGAGACTCCAGCAAGGTCTATCAACAAAGTGTCACTTAATCTATGTGGGGTTTTTTTGTTTTGTTTGACCATCTTATCTTCTTTTTTCTTTCTTTCTTTTTTTTATGAATGTACTAAGGACAAAAAAAAAATGTCATTTGATTCATTGAGGGTGGTTGGTGCAGAACACTTTGATTTGCACTTAACAATGTAAAAATACCTTTCTTCTGCCAAATCTCTCACAGTCGTTTGTACATTGATCTGAATTTGAGCAGTTGCCAGCGTCTTTGAAAAGTCCTGGGAAATGTCCCAGTATTGCGGTGTTTATTTATGGTTTACTGTCAACAATCTGAGCCATGGCCAGTGAGAGCGAGGGAGTTTAACCTTTGAGAGTGGGCTTTTTAACATCCACTTGCACTTTCAGCATGGCTTCATAAGCCGGTTAAATCCTCTTGATTCAATCACCTCTCTCATATCAATCAGGAAGTGTGTTCTCACTAGTCATAAGGTGCAAACTGAAGACTAATATTAAAATGTCCTTGTGATATATCCTCCGATTGACACCAAGTTGTTTGCAGAAGAAAGAGAGGCAAATGTCAGGGAGAACACGAACATTGCCGTGCGGTCGATATAAGAGCCGCCATCTTGGCTCCCTGGCGCTTCCACTCAGATGAGAAGAACAGACGGTGTGCTGAATGCATCAATAGCAATCACAGGAGCCAAACTTACCGGTAACCATTTGAGAACACCCTGCACAGTGCTTGATAACGTCCATCTAAAGCTTCGTGAACACAGACTATCCATTAGGGTAACTTGAAAATAAGCCATTGACTTGAAAATTGAAAAAAGATCACAAAAAGGATTGTTGACAAAGCCCCTTTAAAGGGGACCTATTATGCTTTTTATTTGACCTTTTCTTTAGTGTGTTATAGCTGTTTGTGCATGTAAACAATCTGCAAAGTTACAAAGCACAAAGTTCATGTTAACTCTTTCCCAGTCATACACTGTAATAGTTTTTCCGTCATTTATGACATTACGCTTCCCGCCAATAAGTTTGTCCGGCAAGCCATGTTTACACTGTTATACAGCAGGGGGTGCTGTTACATATCTTCTGAAATAGTACAGCATCCCTGTACCAAGAAACAAGTGACAAACAATATCAGAGTAAACCAGAAGGAGCAGATAGAAGATTGCTTACGCACAAGCTAACATGATCATCAAACATTCAAAAGCATATAAATCAAAATCGCTTAATGTTACAGAATGAAATGTTGAGCTCACAAAGAGGTGGTAATTGACTCGATGTTATAATCATCATTCTGAATCCAATCTGGAGGAAGGCCAAAAATTTAAATTATGCCATAATTTACTCAGACACCTTTTTATAAATCCAAAAAAAAAAACATCCATCCATCATAAAAGTAATCCATGTGGCTCCAGGGGGTTAATAAACGCCATCTGAAGAGAAGCAATGCATTTTTGTAAGAAAAATATCCATATTTATAACTTTAAAAACTATAATCTCTGGCTTCCAGTAATTGCCGTACGCGAGTCTAGTTCGGGCGGAAGAGTGACCTTTGAACTCATTCTGTATGTGGTTGTCTTGTGAACTTTTGCAGCGCGTGTCTGTATTTGGTTGTGTTGTGAGTATTTGGAGCACCCATGTGTTGTAAAACTGATGAAGATGTTTTCTTAATTTGCGGGTGTTTTTCTATTTGCATGTGTTTTCTTCAGTTGCAGCGCGTTGAGATCTCTCGGCCACCGTATATATGGCATGGTAACCGCATTACATTTCTGACACACGTGGTTAACCAGACTGAGCACACCGTAGTCGGCTGATTAGGTCAGATTTTGGAAGTTGGGTTTTAAAAAAAGACAGAGAGTGAAGACAGGTGCTGCAAAATTTTACATTAAAATATGAAATTATGTAAACATTTTCTAGTAGACCCCCTAAACATATTAGGAGCATGTGAATGAGCAAAATAGGGGCCATTTAAGGCAAGTTGGTTCATTTGGAAGCCATCTTGGCAACAACCTCAGGGAGGGGAAACTTCTATTCAGCCGCCACTATTCCACCTTCTATTCTGACACTATTACAGCCAACATATTTAATGTTGTGGTGTCTCCCTTTTTTTTTGTAATAGTAGTCTGTCTCCTTATCCTTATATTGTCTCTGTCATGGCTCACTTGAAAACAAAGCTTCTGTATAGCTAGCTTTATCGCTCCCTGAGGTATGAGTCTCACTGAGAAGACATTTGCTCGAAGCTCTTGTCCAAGCTGCCTTCAGCATAGTATGAGTCAGTCCATCCTTAACTAACCCTTCAACCATGTCAGAACACATGAGTTAGAACCCAGCATTAGGTTTTCATAGTTTCTGGGTGTGAAGCTTTTCCCTCTGGCCATTACGCGTACATTTTCATCACAAGAGAGACATGAAACATTGTAATTTAGCCTCAGAATGGTTTTTGTCTTGGCTTCAATGGGTTTAATTTGTAGTGATGACAAATACTGTAATCTAGAGGGCTTTTGTGCGAGCATATAGATGCTTCTTTTAAGTTCTCTGTGTTAAGAAAGTAGAAGAAAAGGTAAAATGAGCAAAAGGCATTTGAATAGCATTGCCTCCGATAGTCATTATAACATGAGAAATGATTACATTGATATGTGTGGGCTCAAATTTGCTTTCATTATTTTGCTTTATTGTCCTTGGCTGATGAGTCCTGTGGAGTGCCGTCAACAATATGAATGTCACTGAAGGGTGTTGAGGAAAATGCAGCTGCGAAACAAGAAAATCGGTTGCACTCAACACAGCAAACTGTCATCAACAAGCCTTGTTTGCTTATTTTCTAAAAGCTGATTTCATGCCAACCAAATATGGTTTTTAAGTAGCACAGCAAATAAATTGACATGTTTGAGATATTTACATATGTTTGTCCAACCCAGGCTCATTGTAAAAACCTGCCTCTGGCAACATTTCTGCAAAATATGATGTTCCTTCTTGCACATTTCACAGCACTCTCAAAGAGAAATGTTCAGTGAGTGGCTCTAAAAGTGTGTTCATTTGTCCCTGAAGTGTATTTAACAATATTTTATTACGTTGGTTGTTGTATGTATCACAGCAGTTCAGAAATAAAATCTCTGGTAAACAGTAAAATATATTAAAGAGGTTATATGATGCGTTTTCATGGTGTCCTTTTCTTTAGTGTGTTATATAGCTGTTCGTGCATGTAAAAGATCTGCAAAGCTCAAAGTCTCCTACAAAAAGATTTATTCTATCTAAAAGAGAAGGCAGATTCAGACCTAGCTAAATAACCTCGCTCGAAATCTCCCTCACCGACCTACGTCACTCAGTGGAAATATTTGCATAATGCCGCCCAAATGCATAGGCAAAGAAAGAAGGCGTGGCTTCAGTTGTCAGTAGTGTTGTCACCGCCATGTTGTGAAGACGCTGTGTGTTTCTATGCGAAAGCAAAAGCAGCTCTTTATTTGGCCTTCCGAAAGTGGACGCAATTAGGAATCAGTGGTTAAGATTTATTTACAACACTGTTCAAGAAAAGTACAACCCAAATGTTTGTGTGAAGCGCATTTTACGGATGACAGTTTCCTGAGCCTCGTAAAGTACAAGACTGGCTGTGCAAAAAGGCTATTTCTAAAAAATGGGGCAATTCCATCTTTGCTAGGGCAATCTGGAGCTTCTGAATCAGAGACTGAAGGCCTAAGCATGTATTTTTATTTGTTAAAGTACATGCTGTTGACTGTTCAAATGTGGAGTTGTTTGCAGTGTAGTGTAACACATATTGTTTGTCATTCTTACAATCAAAAGTGCAGAGATGGATTTATGTTTTACAAACATAGTATCCACTGTTCTCCGCTTATAACTTGAGGTAAAATAGATGCAGTGTTCTAGTTCAAACTGGCCCCTCAAGCAGAGCTTTCACACTTTTAATGTAAATACACAAGAGTATCAGGTTCCGATCGATCGGCTTGGTCATCTGCATTTTCAGAATAGGGCTCGAACTAATATGGTAAAACTGACGACATTATAAACTATCTTTAAAATTGCTCTGGAAGCTGAAGCTTGCAAATAAGGGGCGTTACATTTCCGGCATATGCATGAGATGTTCGGCCAGTCACAACGCACTGGGTCAGCTGGCCAATCAGAGCACACTATGCTTTTCAGAAGGAGGGGCTTTGTAGAAATTGACATAGAGGAGCTACAATAACGTACAGTATGTGAAAAATTGTGTCTTTTTTTTACATTAAAGCATGTTGACATATTCTATTACACCCAATATATAAAATAATGATCTTTGAAAATAACATCATATGACTTCTTTAATGTTAAACGGTATTAACATTTTTAAAAATAGTGACCACCTACACTGAACTCTACTCTAAACTTGCGGTCATAACATTGAATTCTGCAATGAACACATGAAAATAAGGGAATTTGCCCCAGTAATAAAAATGTGTGTGAAAAGGAATAAAAGTTGTTGATGTTGTACTGTCACCAGTGTTAATTTCAGCTGGAGCCTATCTTGGTTTTGTCAGGTAACTAAAAAAAAAAGTGCTTCATGTGGTAACATTTAAATTAAATGGTTTTAATCAAGTCAACATTGTTTTAATGTCACAAAATCAAATTAAAAAACACTAGGTTTCACCAGCAATAGTAATAACTCCTGAATGTAATAATAATTGCTTTTTACATTGTAGTCAGTTTTCACTTTTAAGCCAGCTCCTGTCAAACAGTTTGAAGAGAACCTCTTTCCCCCATTAGAAATATCAGAACGCCGATCCAAGCCTGCTGTTCGCGCTCACCTTATCATTCTCACCAGCGCACTTGGATCGGCGTTCGTAGATCGACTGGTAAAGGCTGTATTTCAAAGATGGCTTCTGCCTGTATACGCGAAGTTGACTGTATGTTTAAAATATCTTCTTATTAAACTGTCTGTACACTTACAAAGTTCTCAATGCTTCGGTTTGAAGGTAGGGACCCTCATTATGCTACCGTGTTAGTGTGGGGCTATTTTCAGCCTTGTTAGTGGTATTAACAAGCGATTTTTATTTGTCATTACACTATGCCCAATATACTAGCGTTATACTAGCTTTATAGACTAAACTGTTTTTAGAGATAAAACTATTTACATTCGATAATCATGAAAACAAATCTCAGATAACGGTTGACTAGGTAACAATGTGTAATTAGACCAAAGGTTCATTTTGCGCCGGAGTTCTCCTTTAACACAAAGAGAAGTCGCAATTCACACTTAAATCGCTATTCTAGACAGTGTTGATAATGAAGGAATTAAATGATTTAAGTTACATGTAGCCTAGTGATATTTCTGTCATAAAAGTTTATTACTAAATATTGCATTATTTCAATAATTGATGAAATAAAACTGGCTTGGGGCAGCTTTTTCCAAGCAAAACTAAATATAATCTGAAAAAACGCATGTTAATTTGTTGTCATGAACAAAATGTTCAACTCAATATTAAATTCTACAGGGATCTTTGGATCCTTACAACCAGGCATGCAATTTGTGAATTAAGTTTTTATTTTTATTTTTTATTATTCAAATAAATATCGAACCACGGTGCTTCGTGGTAATGCTGCTAAATTAAATAACATGTATAGAATAATTATGATCTTAAATGAAACAATATCGCAACATTTCGACAAATACATTATTTGATCTGTTTTTACATTTTAATTCAGGGCGATTTAGCCTGCTACATTTAATTAGAGCGAGATTTTCACCCTTGTCATTTTCTCATTGGGAAGCGCTTACATAGGCTACATGTTTGAGTACATCCTCTGTACCTCTCGTTTTCATATGGATTACATAATCAGATAACATTTATTAGCCTGAATATTTAGACATTTAAAGGCTTTAGACATAGCCGATTTCTTATAGTGACTGAGCTGAAGTGGCTTTCGGTTCATTTTTGTGACGCGCAGTTCCCGGAGACAGAGACGACAGATATAGCCTACTTTTTGTTTTTGTCGTTAGCCTAATATGAATACAAGTTTACAGTTTTGAACGATGTAAGCTACTCTACTCTTATCTGTATGACCAAAAAATTACGGAGTCGCCTATTAAGTTATTTTAGCTGTAATAATGAGAAAAATAAATTAATCTAAATGAACGCGCCGCCGCGTTTGTCGAACACTAACTCACCATGCCAGAATAAAACCCGACTTTAGAAAAATGCATATGGGCCACTCGGCGTGGTGTGCCAGAACACTTAATTATAAACTTCAATATTTCATTCAAAATAATCTCAAAACGCTTTGGGAAATTTTAAAAGCCGTGCATGCATTAAGGCCACTGGAACTAATGAACAACTGAAACGCTGGTTTTGATTTTATTGTTTGTCGTTTAACCCTCTGGGGACCAGAGTGTTTTTGGGGCCCTTTGGATGTTTTGACTTGCTCTGACATTTGTGCTTTTTTCAGTTGCTTATAAACATATTAATGGCACAGGTGAAATTAAACTCTATTTAGCACAAACAGGTCTACCATAATGTGTGAGCAACATGTATGTACATGTTTGTATTTTTGAGAGAATATTGTTTATGCGTGGTTATTGAAAAAACTAAAAAATAAAGTTTTTGAAATAAGGACACAAAAAACATACTAAATATGAGTCCACAAGACTTTTGACTAATGTACGTTGTTGCCTAGAGTTTTTGCTTCAAAATGATCTGAAAATCATTCTTCCTAATCATTCACATAAAACAATAGATTGTTTTAAATTGTGAAAAACCTTTTTTTGTTTGCCAAGGCAATATGCGGATGGGCGGAACGGCCCAACCCCTATCATGAATAATTAAGTGGTTCTCAGACAGTGACCCTGCATAATAATGAGCCTTTCATTCAGGGGTGTCACACAAGAAAGAATGTAAGGACAATATATATATATATTGTCATTGCATTCTTTCTTGTATATATATATATAGCCTACATGTGTATATATATATATATATATATATATATATATATATATATATATATATATATATATTGTCATTGCATTCTTTCTTGTATATATATATAGCCTACATGTATATATATATATATATATATATATATATATATATATATATATATATATATATATACACACACACACACACACACATATATATATATATATATATATATATATATATATACAAACAATCAAAATATAAATGAAAGCCAGAAGCACATTTTTAGTCATACCTGGAAACAAATCCTGGTCAAATGCTATATGGGCCATTCTACAGAATTGGTTCAAAGTTACAGTTGGAAACATCTTGAAAAGAAAATAGTATTTTCCCATAAATGTCTTATAAAGTATTATTTTTTAAAGTAGACCAATACAATAAAAATAAACCAGTCGCATTTCAAAGTCGCTCGCGAAATGACCGCCAGGTGGCGCAAAGGGACATTTATCAAAACGTAAGTGGGGCTAATGTCAATTAACAGTAAGGATGAAATTCTACAAGTTATGGTAATTTACAAATAAGCCTACAACAAACATTTATTTTTAAACAAATATTTTTAAATATGCAACATGCACGTTTAAACAACAAACAATACAATCTGAACCAGCGCTTCCTGTATTGAGACATGCAGCGCGTTTCAGTTACGATCCTGGTTCCAGTGGCCTTAATACATTCACGGCTTTTTAAAATGTCACAAAGCGTTTTGAGATGGTTTTGAATGAAATATTGAAGTTTATAATTAGGGTATTTTGGCACACCACGCCGAGTGGCTATGCATTATTCTAAAATCTGGCTTTATTCTGGCATGTTCAATTAGAGTTTGACAAACGCGGCGGCGCGTTCATTTGGATTTATTTTTCTCATAACAGCTAAAAGAACTTACTGCGTAATTGTTGGTCATACAGATAAGATATCATCTTTTAAAACTGTAAAAGGTCTACTTTTATTCATGTAGGTAGGCTAAAGTAGGCCTACACTCACACAGGCTAACGACAAAACGTTTTCTCGCTCATGTGAGAAACAAACGTTTGGGCATTTCTCAGTGAGAAAATTCATAGCCGAGCGGTAGAACTGACGGTTCGATCATCAAGATGACACGGGTTCAAATCCCGATCAAACATGGTCTACTGCAAATTTTATATTTATTAATGCAGAGAGATTTGTCTAGCTCTAAAACTCTGTTACACCATACAGTTTTTTGGTTATATTTATAAAATAAAATTACCATGCATTTCCATTTTACACTAGGAACAATAGTATCGAACAGAACGACGTTGCATCTGTACCAATCGTACGAGGCTACCAATCGTAATTTTAAAAGCAGTTCTGTAAAAAAAGTAATTTTACATATATAGCCTATATACAGTATATATATATATATTTTTTATTAGGCCTATTATTATTATTATTTTGATTCCCTACAACCTAGAGTTTTTAAAAACATGGTTTTAAGTAAAGTGTGATTTGCCAGGAGGGACGGGGATTTCCTTCTGGTCTAAACATCCCTGCTTCTGCTGAATTATTTGAATCCCCACACTCCTCCCTCCACAGTAATCAATGCTATAGGCTACTTCACCAATAGACCATATCAAATATAAAATAGAGATATGCAACAAGCACGTTTAAACAACGACAAACAATAAAATCAAAACCAGCGTTTCAGTTGTTCATTAGTTCAAGTGGCCTTAATGCATGCACGGCTTTTCAAAATTTCACAAAGCGTTTTGAGATTATTTTGAATGAAATATTGAAGTTTATAATTAAGTGTTTTGGCAGACCACGCCGAGTGGCCCTATGCATTTTTCTAAAGTCGGGTTTTATTCGAACTTTTGCTAACGACAAAAACAGTTTATCTGTCGTCTCTGTCTCCGGGAACTGCGCGTCACAAAAATGAACCGAAAGCCACTTCAGCTCAGTCACTATAAGAAATCGGCTCTGTCTAAAGCCTTTAAATGTCTAAATATTCTGGCTAATAAATGTTATCTGATTATGTAATCCATATGAAAACGAGAGGTACAGAGGATGTACTCAAACATGTAGCCAGCGCTTCCCAATGAGAAAATGACAAGGGTGAAAATCTCGCTCTAATTAAATGTAGCAGGCTAAATCGCCCTGAATTAAAATGTAAAAACAGATCAAATAATGTATTTGTTGAAATGTTGCGATATTGTTTCATTTAAGTTCATAATTATTCAATACATGTTATTTAATTTAGCAGCATTACCACGAAGCACCGTGGTTTGATATTTATTTGAATAAAAAAAAAAATAAAAAAAAACTTAATTCACAAATTGCATGCCTGGTTGAAAGGATCCAAAGATCCATGTAGACTTTAATATTGAGTTGAACATTTTGTTCATGAAAACAAATTAACATGCGTTTTTTCAGATTATATTTAGTTTTGCTTGGAAAAAGCTGGCCCAAACCAGTTTTATTTCATCAATTACTGAAATAATGAAATATTTAGTAATAAACTTTTATGACAGAAATATCACTAGGCTACATGTAACTTAAATCATTTAATTCCTTCATTATCAACACTGTCTAGAATAGCGATTTAAGTGTGAATTGCGACTTCTCTTTGTGTTAAATCAGCCTCAGACTCCGATAGCCGGTGGGGGGTTGGAGGGACAGTTCAGTGCTGTATCAAGCGCGCAGGACAATAGGCCTAGGTGTTAATGTTCCTCTTTCATATGGAGAGCGAGGGAGACTAAATAAACTTGTTAAAAAGAGATTCAGCGCGAGAGAGGCAAAGAAAAACGCATGTTTTAATTTAATTATGTTGCTTTGGACAATTTTCGTTTTGTAGGCCTACTGTTTTAATTGTTTAATATAGCTGTCATTTCTTTGGCAATACAAATTTAAAATGTCGCAAGAATAAGATTAGCCTAGTGTTTCTTATTTTGCATCGCAAAAGAAATAAACTCTAAACCCGATGCAACCCTGTTTTAAATTAAAAAAACTGTCCCGACACTTTATTTAAACCTTGAAATGTTCGAACTTGGTTTCAAACTTAAGTAATTTTAGTGTTCTTTTACATTACACAATAATTTAGCAGACTAAAGACGTGCTTCTTCATTTTCAGATGCAATCGGCTGACAATCTTCCTTCATCAGTTTATGTCCTTTGTGCAGCGGCTGCGGTTCCAGGAATGTAGCAAATTTATGTTGTAATAATAATTAAACAAAACTCTTGACTTTAAATAAGTAAACAGTTATAAACAGTTAGCTATTTAAGCATCAATAAGGTTAAATATAAACGCTGTTGGCCAACATCGGTTAACAACATGTATGCTATATTGAGATTCGATCTCGAGTCGATTGAAGCTCCTCGAAGCTCGTGTTGTTGCGTTAACCACTGAGCTATCGTCTGTACGTCTGTAAATGTTTTTATTGCAATGTTTTACTTTTTCATTATTTATTCAATTTCATTTCAGTAGCCTAATTTCAGTATTGTGATTATGAATTATTTTAACTACGTTTCACTTGTTGAATTCATCTGCTACCAGCTTTCAATCGCTCTGAATCAGTGCGGTGCGGCAGCAGATTACGCATTAGAGAGAATAAACAAACACTTTTCAGAGTCTATGATTGTAGCGCCTCTTGGCGGTAAAAGGCAGAAAATACACCCCACATTTTACCGCCGCGGTGGAACGGCTGATGTGGGCATTGTCATGGCTTGCCTCAACATTTGCGTTTGAATAGCGCGCGTCCTCCATGGGCGTGTCAGATTAACGCGTAATGAAGTGTAATGAGCTGGGGAAAAAAAATCTGACAGCACTCTCTTTTCATACAGATTACATAAACTGAGAATATTTGTTTTTTATATAAATTACATCATTGAAAAGAAGAGAATTCAAGCTTCATAAAGAAAAATCTCTCGTGCCTGTATGACAAGTATTTGCAGAGTTAGAGTTAATTTTTCGGACGTGTTTCAGAATGGACTGCACTGACAGAGAGAAGGCAAAACTCGCATCATGTTTATTTTTCTTTATTTGACAAAAAGCACAAAACTTTGTTTTTATTGTGAGTATACAGAAAAATAATAGACAATTAACAGGATCGATTGATGTATAACACTTATATGTACGATCAAAATCAACAGAGTATTTTAAGTCTATTTTTCTGCTATGTGAAAAAAAAACGGCAAAACGCGCGGGCGCGTTTCTGGTCCCCAGAGGGTTAAACGTGCCTGTTGCATATCTCTATTTTATATATTTGATATTGGTGAAGTAGCCTATAGGCTAGCATTGATTAGCTGTGGGGGGAGGGGTGTGGGGATTCAAATAATTCAGCAGAAGCAGGGATGTTTAGACCAGAAGGAAATCCCCGTCCCCCCTGGCAAATCACACTTTACTTAAAACCATGTTTTTAAAAACTCTAGGTTGTAGGGAATCAAAAAATAATAATAATAGGCCTAATAAAAAAAAATATATATATATATATATATATAGGCTAGCTATATATATAAAATTACTTTTTTACAGAACTGGTTTTGAAATTACGATTGGTAGCCTATTATTATACAGATGCAAAGTCGTTCTGTTGGATACTATTGTTCCTTAGTGTAAAATGGAAATGCATGGTAATTTTATTTTATAAATATAAGCAAAAACTGTATGGTGTAACAGAGTTTTAGAGCTAGACAAATCTCTCTGCATCAATCAATATAAAATTTACAGTAGACCATGTTTGACCGGGATTTGAACCCGTCTCACTTGATGATCGAACCGTAAGTTCTACCGCTCGGCTATGCATTTCCTCACTGAGAAATACCCAAACGTTTGTTTCTCACATGAGCGAGAAAACGTTTTCTCGTTAGCCAGAGAGTGTAGGCCTACTTTAGCCTACATGAATACAAGTAGACCGTTTACAGTTTTAAAAGACGATATCTTATTTGTATGACCAACAATTACGCAGTAAGTTCTTTTAGCTGTTATGAGGAAAATAAATTCAAATGAACGCGCCGCCGCGTTTGTCAAACTCTAATTCAACATGACAGAATAAAGCCAGATTTTAGAATAATGCAAAGCCACTCGGCGTGGTGTGCCAAAATACCCTAATTATAAACTTCAATATTTCATTCAAAACCATCTCAAAACGCTTTTTGACATTTTAAAAAGCCGTGAATGTATTAAGGCCACTGGAACCAGGATCGTAACTGAAACGCGCTGCATGTCTCAATACAGGAAGCGCTGGTTCAGATTGTATTGTTTGTTGTTTAAACGTGCATGTTGCATATTTAAAAATATTTGTTTAAAAATAAATGTTTGTTGTAGGCTTATTTGCAAATTACCATAACTTGTAGAATTTCATCCTTACTGTTAATTGAAATTAGCCCCACTTACGTTTTGATAAATGTCCCTTTGCGCCACCTGGCGGTCATTTCGTGAACGACTTCGAAATGTGACTGGTTTATTTTTATTGTATTGGTCTACTTTAAAAAATAAAACTTTATAAGACATTTATGGAAAAAGACTATTTTCTTTTCAAGATGTTTCCAACTGTAACTTTGAACCAATTCTGTAGAATGGCCCATATAGCATTTGACCAGGATTTGTTTCCAGGTATGACAAAAATGTGCTTTTGGCTTTCATTTATATTTTGATTGTTTGTATATATATATATATATATATATACAGTATATGTATGTGTGTGTGTGTGTGTGTGTATATATATATATATATATATATATGTAGGCTATATATATACAAGAAAGAATGCAATGACAATATATATATATATATATATATATATATATATATATATATATATATATATATATATATATATATATATTATATTGTCCTTGCATTCTTTCTTGTGTGACACCCTGAAAGGCTCATTATTATGCAGGGTCACTGTCTGAGAACCACTTAATTATTCATGATAGGGGTTGGGCCGTTCCGCCCATCCGCATATTTCCTTGGCAAACAAAAAAATGTTTTTCACAATTTAAAACAATCTATTGTTTTATATGAATGATTAGGAAGGATGATTTTCAGATCATTTTGAAGCAAAAACTCTAGGCGACAACATCCATTAGTCAAAAATCTTGTGGACACATATTTAGTATGTTTTTTGTGTCCTTATTTCAAAAACTTTATTTTTTAGTTTTTTCAATAACCACGCATAAACAATATTTTCTCAAAAATACAAACATGTACATACATGTTGCTCACAAATTATGGTAGTCCTGCTTGTGCTAAATAGAGTGTAATTTCACCTGTGCCATTAATATGTTTATAAGCAACTGAAAAAAACACAAATGTCAGAGCATGTCAAAACACCTCAAGGAGCCCAAAACACCTTGGACCCCAGAGGGTTAACTGCATGTACTGTAAAATGGCAGGTTTGAATACATAATCCGGCAAAATGACCCATATCCAACAGAAGCAGACCATTAGGGATGCACAGCATTGCCTTTGAATTATGTTTTGTTTGTCAATGAAGTTCATTTTCACTCTCAGGAATACATGGAAAAGAAGAAAAATATGATTTTTTAGTGCTTTTTCACAGGTCAATATTGTTCCATTATCTATGACATGAGATGCAGCCAGGGTCCAAATTGAGAATGCTTTTGCCATAAATATTTGATAAAGTGAAACTGAACTGTATTTTGAAGCCCAGTCTCAAGAAAATAAAAATGCCCATGGCAACATCTTTTGCAACATTATATTACGTTGTTTCTTGCACGTTTCACAGCCGTTTCAATGTGAAATGTCCATTGAGTGGCAATAAGAGCATGTGCAATTTTCTCTGAAACAGACTTGGCAACATTTCATTACATTGCTTCTTACATATCGTTACCAAATCCTACCCTAGACCTAACTTAGTATGTAAGCAACTATGCCATTTTAGAGGCCGTTTACACAACACAGTTTTCAACTAAAAATGGTACACTTTTCATGTATTTTGGTGTTCTTTTACACGACAACAGCGTTTTGGGGGCCTAAAAAAAGGCTTACTTTTGAAAACCGGTTTCTAAGTGCAAGTTTTTGAAAACAATACCGTTATCGTCTACGAGTAAACTACAAAAATGTGAATTTGTGAAAACTGTGACGTTATGCGCATGCATATTACGTGTTCCTTTTCGAGGGAACTCCTGCTGCATCGAGAATCGACACATTGGGGAATGCCTTCGGCATGAAGCGTCTGAAGTCAACTATTCAATCTTGATTGGCGTAGCCTAATCACGTCACTCGTGACGTCGCATGTGACGGCGATGCGGAAGCTATACAAGGACGCCGGATCATAACAGCGTCAGCTTCTGGTCTTCAGCAAGCGTTCTGTGTCAAACTGTTTGTCTTATTTGGTGTTGTCTGTCACTCTGATATATATATATATATATATATATATATATATTATGGCAAACAATAAGGAGAAACTATTCAGTCAGTGTGCGTCCCCTTGCCCGCGTTATTTAAGCGAGGGTGACGCACACTCACTCTGTGTAGTTTGTCTGGGAGCGGAGCATGCACAGGTAGTGCTCGAGGGGTTTGCCATATTCCCGTTATGAAAAAAAAAAAAAAAAAAAAAAAAAAGAGGAGTTGCTGGAGGTTGTAACCAGGGCAGTGGCTAAATTAAACGTTGAATGGCCATTTAATAAGCAGGAAGCGACTAAGAAAAATAAAATGAATGAGCGCTTCCTGCAGACCCAGTCACAGTCTTCGTGTCAGAGCCTTCCCTTTTTCACTGATCTCCATACTGAGGTATCGAGATCGTGGGAAAAATCCATGTTCATCTCAATTATTGTCCCCCATGTATATATTTACTCATCCATTGAGAATCTAATGAGAATGGTTATGAAGTGATGCCTCGGGTAGAGGAATATTTTGCGAAATATTTCTCCCCGACATTGCATCACCCATGATAGCTCAGACACTTCCCTCCAAATCTCGTTCATCAAATTTGTTAGGGAAAGCATATATGGCGGTGGGTCAAGCCGATGCATGCCTACACTATTACTGGCATACCAGGCTGACCTCCTCAAAGAGGTGGATGATATCTGGGAGGTCTCACTCGACGGTGTTACTGAATTTCGTAGAGTGGCTGACTTATCTCTCTGTATTATTAAAGAGACGGCCTAAGGCAGCTCTAATCGTCTCAGAGAGATATTTATGGCTAAATCGCTTGGGGATCGGGGAGAAGGACAGGGCCTTCCTTCTCGATGCCCCCCTTTTCGAGTAGGTTGCCTCTCGTGCTCTCGGCTAAGAGGCCTTGACGCGATGCTCAGGCCTCTGAGGGCGCTCCCCCTGCGTGGGCATTATAAAACTTCGCCCCACAGAGCCCTCAAGAAATCGATGTTGCTTCCTGCCACCAAGTGCGCCTCGGGACGCATCGACTTCCAGCGAATGTATTGTACACAGTGTTCCTCTAACATTTATGGCCCTGACACATTCGCTACCTCTCACGAGGCCTGTAGAGAAAATGATTGGGTTAGTTCATGCCAGAAAATTGCTTCAGGTCACCGAAAATATTACGACACCTGTGGTCAGTCCTGCGAGACTGATCCCCCTTGTAGATTATTTAGACGCCTGGAAGGGTCTTCAAAATATATCTCAGTGGGTCCTGAATACAGTTGAGAAAGTTCAGAAAGAATCCAGTTCCAGTATAGACCACCTAGATTTAGTGGTGTTACTCATACACTGGTATCTCCTGACCAGGATCAGGTGATGGAACAAGAAGTCCAGTCCCTCTTAGCAAGGAGTCCATAGAATATGTGCGTCATCTGAGGTGCTTGGGGTTGAGACTCAATGTGAAGAAAAGTTCCTTAACTCCTTTTCAGAGGACTACGTTCTTGAGAGTAGAGTGAGACTCAGTCACGAAGTGGGCACAGTTGTCTCCTGCTCGTATAAATACGGGTATTAGGTTAGGCCAGGTCATCACTGTCAAACACTTCCAAGGAGTTTTGGGCCTCA
Organism: Rhinichthys klamathensis goyatoka; assembly: GCF_029890125.1. NCBI lineage: Eukaryota > Metazoa > Chordata > Actinopteri > Cypriniformes > Leuciscidae > Rhinichthys > Rhinichthys klamathensis. The sequence goes on along the minus strand of NW_026606592.1, from coordinate 330,539 downwards.
TGGCTGCAGCTCCCATCGTAATTCCTTTTGGTCTGCTCCATATGAGGGACTTGCAGTGGTGGCTTAGGACCAAGGGTTTTTTTTTTCGCTAGGGAACCCCTTTCGCATGATCAGAGTTACGCGCAGATGCCTTCGTTCTCTCGTCATGTGGAAGAAACCATGGTTCCTGTTTCATGGCCCGGTTCTGGGAGCACCGTGTCGGAGAAAGACTTTCACCACGGATGCATCCCTCACGGGCTGGGGTGAGGTTATGGAGGGCCGTTACACCCGAGGTGCTTGGAAGGACCATCATCTCTCTTGGCATATTAATTGCTTGGAGATGTTGGCCGTATTCGTTGCCCTGAGGCACTTCCTTGCAGACCTCAGAGGTCATCATGTTCTTGTTAGGACAGACATTATGTCGGTGGTCTCTTATATCAACCGCCAAGGAGGTCTGAAATCGCGCCCTCTTTCTAGACTGGCACATCAGATCCTTCTGTGGTCCCAGGATAAATGTATCTCTGTTAGATCCGTTTATATTCCTGGGGTTGATAATGTGGGAGCAGATATCCTGTCGAGGCAGGGGCTGAGGCCTGGGGAATGGCGGCTCCACCCTGAAGTAGTTGAGCTCATATGGACGGAGAGAGTTTGGCCAGGAGGAGGTTGACCTATTCTCCTCTCGTGAGAACACTCATTGCCAACTTTGGTACTCTCTCTCACATCCAGCTCCTTTGGGCCTGGATGCCATGGTGCTGGTTGAGGAGAGAACCCCATGATATGATTGTAAAGCGCTTTGGGTGTACAATAGTACATGTGAATGCGCTATATAAATGCCTCATTCATTCATTCATTCATAGTACAGATGTGGCCGAGGTCACATTTGTACACTTTTCCCCCGATCGCTCTGCTCCCTGAGGTTCTATAAAGGGTCAGGAGGTACGGTGTGAGCTTACTCTTGGTAGCCCCATACTGGCCGGCCCGAATTTGGTTCTCGGACCTTATTAGTCTCTTGGAGAGTCCTCCCTGGCATGTCCCTATTAGGAGAGATGTCCTTTCCCAGGCCGGCTGAGAAGGGAACGAGAAGCTGCGTCCCTCGGCCACACTTTTCGCGCTCCTGAGAACGACTTGCTTCGACCAATCAAGATTGAATAGTTGACTAACTACAGACGCTTCATGCCGAAGGCATTCCCCAATGTGTCGATTCTCGACGCAGCGTCTCGTTTCCTTCTCAGGGTTACAGTCGTAACCCGAGACATTCAGTCCATAGGCACGTAGTGTTTCTTTACAAAGAGACATCGCCAACTACTCGCCTTGAATGCAAAATACAGCACTTTTAATCAGTTTCGAGGAACGGTGATCGTTTTGACAATGGTGTCATCTTGACATGAAAAGCAAAAGTTTTCCGTTTTTAGTACATCATTGTCGTGTAAACGTACCCTTAGTTTGCTTCCACGAGGCTTTAAGTCTTTCTCTTAAGTGTCAAGAATCGTTTCACAGGACTCGTACCCAAGTGCTCCATATTGCAAGTACCAGGTGATCTACTGAGCAAATTTACTACATCAGAAAAGCCCTACATATGGAGCTTGTTATGTGATGCAGATGTTAACAGTTTACAGTACTGTGCACTGTGGCAAAAGTAATAATATAGCATTCAGCAAGGAACCACACAAACATCTTTATTAACCCTTACAAAGAAGTTTATTCATGTGTGCTATTAGTATACTTATTATTTTTATACAAAAATAATATAGTATACATTCAGTCTTCTTTTTCATGTATTTATCTTTTATAGATATGTGACCCTGGATCACAAATCCAGTCACAAGTAACACAGGTATATTTGTGGCAATAGCCAACAATACATTCATTGTGTGAGTCAAAATTATCAATTTTTCTTTTATGCAAAAAATCATTAGGATATAAAGTAAAAAGATCATGTTCCATGAAGATATATTGTAAATTTCCTACCGTAAATCTATAAAACATATATTTTTGTGAGTGAATGCAGCACAATCGTTAACATAAATTGACATTTTTAAAAGGCGATTTTCTCAATGTTTCGATTTTTTTGCACCCTCAGATTCCAGATTTTCAAATAGTTATATCTCGGCCAAATATTGTCATATTCTAACAAACCGTACATCAATGGGAAGCTTATTTATTCAGATGTCAGATTATTTATATCAAATTGTATTGTATTTAAAAAAAATTGACCACCCATGTGACTGGTTTTGTGGTCCAGGGTCACATATACTTAAATTAATCAATTAAGAAAATATGTATTATATAAAGTATACTTGGCTTATACCAGAAACGTCTAAGAACCAGATTTACTAAACGGGGTCTATTATAGTGTGAGACAGCAATCACATAAAAGCACATATGGGAGTAAAAAATTCTACAGGTGATCCACTCAATGCACAAATTAAAGAACACAGACATAGCAGCTCATTTCCATTATGACCAACACAATCTACCAAGAGCTGCGCAAATTGGGGTCACAAACAAGCAGAGCCGATGATATTCAGGTGTGGGTGATCTATTACCAACAAATGTGCAGCAAATTAAAAATGACGTGGCTTGGCAAATGATATTTTCGGATAAAGTCTTCCTCTGGCATTCTAAATGAATGAACATGAGTGGAGACAATCTCTCCCTTATATAACACGCTCTGTTCTCTGCGGTACCTCCTCCTAGCAGCAACTAGCTTTGTCAAGCACAAAATTGGTTAAACCATGCTTTTTTGGGGCGTTAAATAATGGTGCAAATACCAGTAAAAGTAAAGTGACTACTGCTAACCGTAGTAAATTATGTTGCATGATTCAAATACTCACGTACACATACATTTTGCGTCTTTTGTGTCTTTAGTAAATCCTGAGAGTAGTTCCCTTTCGAGGGAACTCTACACTGCGTCGAGAATCGACACTTTGGGGACGCTCCCTAAGCGTGCGCCTCTGAAGTATGAATGAAACTAATCCAATCCTGATTGGTGTTGCGTCGTGACGTAACATGTGACGGCATACCCGGAAGTATAAAAGTGACACTGTCACAACACACACTAGCTTTCGCTCTTCAGAAAGCGCTCTGTGTTGAAACTGTCTGTCTTATTTGGTGTTGTTTGTCAATCAGTTGATCAGAATGGCCAGCGAACAATTTAAAAGATGTGTGCACCCTTGCCCTCGTTTTATTACGGGTGGGGACACACATGCTTTGTGTGTGAATTGTTTGGGAGCACAGCATGCACAAGCAGCTCTTGAGGGAGCTGTTTGTGCAGACTGTGAAGCACTTCCTATTAGAGTGCTGCGCTCCCGGCTGGCGTGCTTTGATGAGCACGGTCAGGCTCGCGTTCCCCACGGTTCTGGTCCCGCGTCCGTTGAGGCGGCGCGACGATTGAGATCGCGGGGTTCGCAGCGGGATCTTACAGATGAGAATGAGACTGCTGCGGCACTTTCTCATTCTTCGTCTGAGGATCCCGTAGCCCCTGAGAGTGGTACAGGAGCCCGCATCGCGGCTTCTCCTGCCCACGATCAGGTCCCAATGCTTGAGCTCTCTGCTTCCGAGGAAGTGGATGTGCTCAGTATTGATGCGGATGACCGTGATTTGGGCGCGCCAGTTCACGGCCAAAGCTATGAGGAGCTGGTAGAGGTTGTGACTTGTGCTGTGGCCAGACTTAACATTAGCTGGCCACATGATGAGCAAGGAACGCAAGTGAAAGCAAGCTTGATGAGCGTTTCCTGCAGCACAGGTCACAACCTCAGCGCCGGGCTAACTGTTTTTCCCCAATCTTACAAATAAAGAGATAAGAACTCTCCTGAAAAAAAAAAAAAAACACTCTTTTTCACCTGTACTCTAAGACGATTTTACAGGCGTATAATGGCACTAAACGTACCATAGCTTATTGTAGCAGTTATGATGGTTGAGAGACATCAGTGGCTTAATTTGTCTGGTATAAAAAAGGGAAGACAAATATTTTCTGCTGAACGCTCCGCTATCACCTTCTGGCCTGTTCTCCGACGCTGTAACTTCTATCGTTGACAGGTTTATGAATAAATTAAAAAAATATATATATATATATATATATATAAATATATATATATTTATATAAAACTATATATGTTGTCCCGCCGTTTTTGAACGTTTCGGGTTACATCGATTTCCAGCGAACGCACACCGTGGCGTTCACCCCAAGAGCTTGCAACCGGGCACCGACTATGATCACAAAATTTTTCTAGACTTTTTCCTGCCGGTCATCTGCTTCAGGAAGTCGAGAATAGTGCTCGAGAAACACCCAAGGCCGGTCCCAAGGGGCTGGTTCCCTTAGTAGATTTTGTAGAATGGCAACGCCTTCCAATTATCTCTATGGGTCCTGAATATTTTTAAATATGGGTACGGACTGCAGTTCGGTTACTGACCTCCCAGCTTTGTTGGGGTCGTACCGACCGCAGGGGTTCCATAACAGGCTCGGGTTATGGAACAAGAGGTACAGACTCTACTGGAGTTAAGGGGCCATAGAAAGTGTTCCCCTACCAGATAGAAAGTCCAGGTGTTACAGCCGGTACTTTTTAGTTCCAAAGGAGGATGTTGGACTGAGGCCAATTTTAGATCTAAGGCTATTGACTTGTTCTTTGAGGAGATCGAGTTCAAAAGGCTTACAATTTCCATTATCGGAAACCAAATCAGATCCGAGGACTGGTTTGGCATGGTAGATCTAAATGTTGGGGCTGTCCACTCAGTTGCAGGGCAACCGATGTTGTTCTTGCAGCGGGGCCCGGAAACGATGTGTATTGCCCGCCGTCTATGACGCTTTGGGCTGCATCATTTTCCAGGGAACGCACTCTGCGTCGTCTGTCCTCGAAAAATTAAAGACGAGCATCAGTTATTGTCACGAAAACTGTATCGACTACAGCCTGCCGGTCTTCCGCTTCAGGCAGTCGAGAAGGGTGCTCGGAAACCACCAGAGACCAGTCTCGAGAGGCTGGATCGGATGTGGTTCTTGCAGCGGGGCCCGGAAACGATGTGTATTGCCCGCCGTCTATGACGCTTCGTGCCGCATCATTTTCCAGCGAACGCACTATGCGTCGTTTTTCCTCAAAAAAAAAAAAAAAAACGAGCATCGGTTATGGTTACGAAAACCGTATCGACTACAGCCTGCCGGTCTTCCGCTTCAGGCAGTCGAGAAGGGTGCTCGGAAACCACCAGAGGCCAGTCTCGAGAGGCTGGTTCTCTTAGATCGGGTTCTTCCGTTCGGCCTAGCACTCTCTCCCCGCATGTTCATGTGTAGGTTTATGGATGCGACTCTGGCTCCACTGAGGCTTCAGGGCATCCGTACACTGAATTACTTCGACGACTGGCTCTTATTGGCCCAGTCTCGAGGAATGGCAGTTCGGCATTGAGATGTCGTCCTTGGTCAAGATTAGAATCGGGGGGTTGAGACTCAACACTATGTGTTGGAACCAGCTCAGAAGACTGCTCTTCTGGGCATGAAATGGAATTCGGTTACAATGCAGACACTTTTGTCTCCCGCTCGTATCGAATCCATCCTGGCCATGGTGTCCGGGATAAAGCTAGGCCAGGCCATCACTGTAAAGCAGTTTCAAAACTGCTGGGCCTCATGATAGTGGCATCCAACATTATACATTTGGGCCTTCTACACATGAGGCCCCCTTCAGTGGTGTCTGAGAGCCAAGGGTTTTTTCCCTCAAGGGGAATCTGTTCCGTATAGTCAGAGTTACGCGCAGATGCCTTCGTTCTCTGGTAATTTGGAAGAAACCTTGGTTCCTATCCCACAGGCCAGTGCTGGGAGCGTCATGTCGTCGGAAAACCGTTTCGACAGTCGCCTCCCTCACTGGTTGGGGCGCGGTCATGGACGGCCGCTTTGCCAGGGGTCTGTGGCAGGACCATCATCATTCTTGGCACATAAACTGTCTAGAGATGATGGCTGTGTTCAGGGCTTTGAGGAGCTTCCTCCCAGACATTAATGGTTACCATGTCTTAGTACGATCAGACAATACGTCTGTGGTAGCTTTTCTGAACCAACAAGGGGGACTCAGATCGCGCCCTCTGTGCAGACTGGCGCATCAGATCATTCTTTGGTCCCAGGGGAAAATACTCTCTATCAGAGCAATGTATATTCCGGGGGTTCAGAATCAGGGAGCAGACATCCTGTCGAGGCAGGGGCTGAGGCCCGGGGAATTTAGACTTCATCCAGATGTGGTGAAGTCAGTATGGGAGAGGTTTGGACCATTGAAAGTGGATCTGTTTGCGTCTCGAGAGACGTCCCACTGTCCACTTTGGTTCTCCCTCTCACATCCAGCCCCACTGGGGTTGGATGCCATGGTACAGGCCTGGCCGAGGCTTCGCCTGTACGCATTTCCCCCGATCGCTCTGCTTCCGGGAGTCCTGGAGAGGGTCCGTCAAGAGGGCATCAGTCTACTTCTGGTTGCCCCAATGTGGCCGACCCGAGTATGGTTTTCAAATATAATATCACTCCTGATAGCTCCGCCATGGCAGATTCCTCTGAGGAGGGATCTGTTGTCTCAGGCGGAGGGCACAGTCTTCCACCCTCACCCAGAGCTGTGGAAGCTGTGGGTCTGGCCTCTGAGGGGGTTCAGTACCTAGATGCTGGTCTATCAGCTGGAGTGATTGAAACCATACTTAGCTCTAGGGCTCCGTCTACTAGGAGATTATATGGCCTCAAGTGGAATGTCTTTTCCACTTGGTGTAGAGAACAGGAGTTAGATCCAGTTAACTGCCCAGTGGCTTCAGTTCTGGAGTTTCTTCAAAATCGTTTTTCTGCGGGTCTCTCCCCTTCCACACTTAAGGTGTACGTGGCTGCCATTGCGGCTTTCCATGCGCCTTTGAGTGATGGGCCTCTGGGGAGGCACCAGTTGGTCTTTCGTTTTCTCCGTGGTACTCGGAGGATGAGACCGGCAACCAGGTCCAGGGTTCCTGCCTGGGACCTGGCAATAGTTCTTGAAGGGTTATCCCTGGCCCCCTTCGAACCTTTGCAGTCGGCTTTGCCTAAGGACTTAACGCTAAAAGTGGTATTTCTCTTGGCTATTACCTCACTTAAGAGGGTGGGAGATCTCCAAGCCCTGGTACACCAGCTTGCTTGGAGTTTGCCCCTGGCAGAGTAAAGCTTTTTAGCACCCGAGTCCGGGCTACGTGCCTAAAGTATCGAATACGGCTCGGTCTACAGTTCTTCAGGCATTCCATCCTCCACCTCATGTGTAGGCAGAAGAAGAGAAGCTTAATTTGCTCTGCCCCGTCAGAGCTTTGAGCGTGTACCTTGAGAGGTCCTCTTCTTGGAGAAGGTCGGACCAATTATAAGTATGTTTTTGGGTCACCTAAGAAGGGGCTCCCGGCATCCAAGCAAACTATTAGTTTTTGGATTGTTCAGGCTATTACTGAGGCTTACAAGGTGCGCGATTTGCCTTCACCTTTAGCCGTGAGGGCTCACTCAACTAGAAGCATGGCTTCTTCTAGGGCCCTTCTTTCGGGAGTTCCTCTACAGGAGATCTGTGAGGCAGCCGGTTGGGCTACTCCACATACTTTTATTAGGTTCCACAGTCTCCACCTTCCTAGTACGCCTGGCACACACGTGCTCAGTCCTTGCTGAGTGCCTAAACAGTTTCACTCCGGGACAGGCCTATTCGGTGCGTGGCCTAGTGGGCACTCGTTCCCCAAAGTGTCGATTCTCGACGCAGTGTAGAGTTCCTTCGAAAGGGAACGTCTCGGGTTATGACTATAACCCTTGTTCCCTGAGAAGGGAACGAGACACTGCGTCGTTCTGCCACGCCCCTTGAGGCCTTGGAGCGTCTTGCTTCATCGCGAGGCTAGTGTGTGTTGTGACAGTGTCACTTTTATACTTCCGGGTATGCCGTCACATGTTACGTCACGACGCAACACCAATCAGGATTGGATTAGTTTCATTCATACTTCAGAGGCGCACGCTTAGGGAGCGTCCCCAAAGTGTCGATTCTCGACGCAGTGTCTCGTTCCCTTCTCAGGGAACAAGGGTTATAGTCATAACCCGAGACGTTTTTAATGCCAAAGAGGGCCTGCGCTGGTGTTAAAGTATACTTAATCTTTTGATCAAGATAGTATAATTAAGCTTTCTAAATGTCCTTGGCTTTTAATTATGTATACTCTTTTGATAGAATACCCTATTGAATCTTTTTCCCACACACATATTGGCTTCTTTGAGGTAGCATTCCAGTATATGTTTTGCATACTATAATCTTACATGTTCAAATTTATTGTAACAGCTGTAGTCAGCTTTGGCGTGGAAGCTTAAGTAAATAGTACATGGATAGAACTGAACCTGATCTTTTTGTACACAGTGCTATTAACCCACACAGAACATTTGTTTGATTTTACTGACAATTCTTTCGAGGTATAAGCAAGCCATTACAAGAATGATTTTAAATCGTATCAGAGCATCAAGTCAAATAGCAAAAGAAGCAAGCTTCTTTCGGGAGTTAAAGTATAAAAATGAATATCTAAATGGGAACCTAATAGTATACCAATACAGTATATAAATGAATGCAAAACTCTTTCACCTGCTGTTGGGCACAGTAACACATCTGGCCACTCTACAAAAGCCTAGTATCAAATTCCAGAACACTCTGATGACAATGCCACATGTTAGGTGTTTGGGAGGAAGTGAGATCGTTGAGCTGTAGAACAGCCCACATGGCAGCACAAACCCGATTGGTGAAGAGCTCTTGGGCTGGCAGGCTTAGTGTGGGACTGTCATCAGCTGTCTATCTACACTGCAATAACAACAAATGTGTTAATTAAATGTGCTCTGCTGTATACTTCACACAGATGGACAACAGACACATTATGAGTGGGAGGAGAGAGAGACCACTCATAAAAGAGAGAGAAAGAGAGAAAAGGAATGGAATTCCCACTTTACAATTTTACAGAACCTTTTTTCTGAAGAACCCTTCTGAAGAACCCTTTTTTACAGAGGTGTCACCACTATGATGTTTTTTTTTTTTTTAGCTTGGCTAGCTTGAAACAATACAGTTTAGGCCTGATTTTAACTTCTATACTGTCGTCTCCGTTGATTTTAAAACATGTCTCTGTTAAATTGTCATTTTCTGCTCATCCGGCATTTTGCAACAACACAACTTTGTTTCTGCAGCGACCTTCAGCATGTTTCCTATAAAAACATCTGACTTTCGTGGCGTGAGAAAGTCACATAAACCGAGCGGAATCCGATCAGAGCAAATCAGATTGAATCGGATTTCCAGAAATGAGATTTGAATAGGATTTCAAACCACATATGAATGTAGATCGAAACAGATTTGTAACAATTGCATTTCATGTTATTTTTTTTGCCATTCACACTTGCTAAATCTGATCAGATTTCAATCATATTTACAGTCTGAATGAGTCTATAGTATGAAAGTAGGAAGCTTGTTTACCAATTTGGCAGCTAGCCCTTACCTCCAGACACCTCTGCTCTTGGTTAATTTGTTTCTTTAAAATGAGTGTTATAGTGTGTGTGTATATGAGTAGATGCTGATTGATGGTGTTCATCATTATTATAATGCTAGTGTAAGAGTTTTAAACTTTGAATTTCTAACTATTTATTATTCAACATTGACGAATAAAATAAAACTTTCTATTTACAAGAAGTAAATAGTCTTTTCACCCACTCACTCAAAACGATTTCCCTGGTTTTCCAGGGTGGCTTAGTCGATCATATATTGCCATTTCTGTTAAGAGTGTGGTAAACCTCTTTCAATTCTCTTTACTCTTGCACCGCAACGCTAAAACAAGGTAAAAAAATAAAATAAAATAAAATAAAATAAAAAGCTTCCATAGCCAAGTAAGGGACTCCAGACATCCGCATGCTCTTTGTGTACATAAACCATACAATAATCAATATGTTTAGAGAAAAGTGAGATTCCTTTCTTCCTGTGTCATCATCAGGACTATAGGACTAAAACACAATTTCCATTGAATGTCCCGAGCGCTGTCCACTGTAAAAGTTTTTTCTTTTTCTGTTTATTTAGAATTACATGGTTTATGCTTTCAGAACATGGTTCTGTTCAAATCAAGCTGATCAACAGTTTTTAAAAATAAATTGGTTTAAGTTGTGCGGACTGTCTAATCCACATTGAATGCACTGGCAAGAGACAGAAAACACAAGTTCTAATTTGACCAGCTGGTTGCTATGCAACTATGCTGGGAAGTGTTATTTGCATCTTACCAGGCTTCGCCAGTAAGTGCTTCTGAAGAAATATTAGTCACTGTTTTTTTTTTCTGTTTTTTTTTCTTAAAAGTCGTTTCAAAGCATCAGACCTTTTAGAGATATTTAAATGAAGCACGTAAAGCAAGCAAATGAGATATCCTCAAGCACAATAGTATGTTTTGCTTTGTCTGAAATAAATAATTCACTTTTACAGGATAATTCTGATGGATATACTCCGGGACAGAAAGACAAATTTCTTCCTATGGTTTTGTGAAAAGTCTGGCTCCTTAAGTTGTGCCATAAAAATCTGTATGGTATAATTTTATTTGTGTGTTTTAGTTTCTATATGTTTATTTGTATCAAAAGACTAAAATAAAAAAAATGACAGAAAAGTTGGCTGAACAAATAAAATGTTTAATTTTATTTTAATTAAAACTAGACTTGTTGGCCTCTCTCTTCTGAAATTAAATGCTATATGCAAAATGGTTTTATAATAGAAAATTGGTCTTAGTTTTGGATGCTGAGCTCTAAATGAATAGATCAAACAACGGAGCTCAGGCATATTTGAATCCGATTATTTTTTATATTTTTTATCGTTTTGGTTTGCTTGTACCCTGCTGCTCGCAGACTGAGAGGGGAAGGTCATTCATTCTTTCTGATCTCGCCCTTGTATTACAAATAAATAAATACAACAAAGAACTAAATGGAGGTTTTGAGACTGAATGTCATGATCTGCAGAATTCAACTGAAAACGTCCCCTCTGGCCTCGATGGCTTTACTTTTTAGCCATTATCTGAACAAAAGTCCATTGAAACATTGTACGTCTCTGTTGATAGTTTCAAAGAAAAAAAAATCCCTACCAAATTGAGCAATGCTGATTTAATACAGAACTGGGTTCAGCTACAGTGGCCATGTAATAAAACAGCAACAATGAGTGATATGCAAATTGGCAGTACAAATAGCATCTAAGATAGCTGAATTGTTTTTTGTCTTGGCAAGTTTTTTTTCTTTTCTTTTTTGCTTCATACCAAACAAGATTTAGCAACAAGCCCATTACAGCAGTGTGTGTTCTGTCCTCTGAACTGTGAAATAAAATGGATTCAGTTCACAAGCAAAGTCCTGGGATGAAAAATTAAACATTTACCATAGCAACACGCTTCATTTGGTCTCCAAAAAGGGTCTGCTGGGACTTGTGATGACGAAAAAAAAAAAAAAAAAAAAAAAACTCAAGGATCGTAATTGCATTTATTTCCTTTAATCTGCAAATGGATTTTGTTTTCCTTTTTCCTTTTTTTTTTTTTCTTGCAGTACAGGAAATAAACAAAACACTAAGGCAGTAGAAATTTGTGATTTGTGATGCATAATTTTCAGAACATAAAAACGAAATAGCTGAGTTGTCGGGCAGAAATGTAGTCTTGCTTGATTATGGGTTGACTTAAAGTTGGGTAGATTCTTTTGTTGTTCTAAAATGAGTGTGCTTTGGAGACCAAACCACAACAATATGCTCTAATATGAATGATATGTAATTATGCAAAGGAAAATTATTTCCATAGTTATTTGGGGAATGCATGATAAGATATTAGATAGTTCAAACAGTGTGTCAAATTGGAGGGTCTTTTTAATCATACTGGATGGCCCTTTTAATCACATTAATCAGCCGGGCCAATACAGTAAGTGGTTTTGGTTTATTATGGCAGGCGAGCCAATATCATATTCTAGGAAGCAAAAGAAAATTCTTGAGAAACATTCAATAACATATAAAATTGCCTTAAAAGAAAAGCTGAAACACAGCAGCATTTCAAGCCTTTGTCTCAGGCACTTGCTATTTTATGTTGATCCAGTTTAATTGGAGCAATCAAACACACTTTGTGAGTATTGATCAAGTATTAAGTTAAAAGTCCTTACCATGAGATTAAAGCTTCAGTCCGGCGTCTTTCCTCTTTGTCGCCATCTCTGTTCAAAATCTGCAATTGCAGTCATTCGCGGAATTATCAACTTTACGTTAGTTGTACTTTAACACCCTCGACACGGCACAGCGCGGATGAACACAACGTTTGAGGAGAGTGTGAGGCTGTCAGTCACCGCGCCGGTGTGGATACTGGCATTCAGAATCACAGATTATTTTTTTTGGAAGTATGACCAACATAAGAATTTTCACCGGAAAATGTCATCTGAACTAGTAAGAAACATCCACTTTTGTTCTGGTTCTGACATTGCAGTAAATCGCGCTGATTAAATCTAACAATCGCTTTTAAGATACTTATCCACGCAAAACCGTGCAAATTATACTTTGTTCTCAAATTGTTAGTGTTAACAATGTAAGCAAGCATTGCGTGACTACATGTAATGTCCTCCCGATATGTATCCTTGTTTTCGCATGGGTCCGGTTGCAGTCTCTTTTTTTCTGTAGCCACTCCGAAGTCCGAACGAAGTCTTTTGCATTTTACAGCGGGTGAATCTCTAGTTGTCACTGGTGATTGTCGTTTGAACCTTTCTGGATCCGCCATCAAATTGATAAGTTCAATTATATCAAGTGCTGTGAGAAAAGGCTATAAATCTCCACCTCCAACATCCTCACACGCAATATAGCCTACTAGCCGAAACTTCTTCTTTATGTGTACAGATGTGACGTAATGACCTAAAGACATGCTTGAATCTCCCGCGGAAATCCACCAGTACCACTGGAGTTAAAAACATTATTACAAGCTTACCGCTTTGAATCGAGCTAAGGCAAGCAGATAGTTTTGAACACTGGCTGGTTATTTTCTCAAATATGTTTTTTTAATAATTTTTAACCCCAAAAAAGCTACGGACTGCAGCTTTAAATGAGACATTCATAAGATTTATTTTATACTTATAATTAGCTCATGAGAATTGACCACCATTTTGTTTCTCTATTGGAAGTCGCTAAATAAAAACGTCCGCTAAATGCATGGGCCTAAATGTAAATTTAATAATAGCGAAATATGTTGTAAATTAGGTCTGTCAATATTAAAACTTTTTGATGAATTAAATATCGCTGTTTATACAGTTCATGCATTATACGTTTCATTCTGTGTTGTGTGACTTAAAAACTGAATGGAATATTCAGCTGATTGAAACGGATCAGAGACAGCACTATGTTTCTGTCAGAGTTTGTGTAAATCATGTTTATTGTTTGCATTTCTGTTTTATTCAGTCTCATTGTCTGGTTCTAATTGTCATTGCTCCTAGCTTGTTAATTTAGCTCTGATCGCCTTGCTGTTTAGTTTCTATGGTAACTGATTAGAGTCCTCAGTTCAGGTGTGTCTTGTCTATTAACTCGTGTACTTAAGCCTTCAGTTTCTGTCAGTTGTTTGTAATGCTTAGTTGGTCTGCTATTGTTTTCTCCTGTGATTATTTTCTGTTTGTGGATTCAATTTGATCTTCCTTGGACTCTTGCCTTTGTGTGTGGGGGCTCAATACAGCAGTACTGTGACAGTTTCTCTGTAAATGGAGATAGACCTTCTTTACTCTGTGGTGAAATGTTAATTATTGTCAAACTCAACATGTGAAAATATCACCCACTGTCATTCATAGAAATGTTAATGTAAAACACCAGCAGAAGACTAATGTGCTGGCTATGGCCGTGGAAAAATCGTCTTTACACGTAAAATTACCTCCATAAAATGTGGGGGAAGTTACAGTGATTTACTGCAGGTTTACATTACCATGTTTTCATTTCCTCTACATCTAGTTTGAGAAATACAAAATATATTTGTTGTGTGAAAAACAGTATGTATTATGTGAATTTTGTATTTTGCAGCACATTTCCACAAAATGTATTCATTTAGAAAGCCAAAGCTCTGCAAACCTACCCATTTGCACAAGTCTTTCACATAATTTCTATCAGTCTCCCTCATTTTTTTCTACAGTAATGCTAAAATCATTCATATGCATGCCATTGTTCTCTTATATGTTTGACTATTCATTATGAGGCTGTATCTAGTGCACACAATAGCTCCAACACATCATACATACAGACACTATGTATCTAAATTGCTTTCCATGATAATTATAACTGATAATGTTTAAAATTATCAGTTTAATTAGAAAAATACTGTGTCAACCAATTATAGGCTTTTTCTCGCTGTAACATTAACACAGTCATGTCATATTGTCTCATGTAGACAAACTTTTAAAGTGTCCCTATTATGGTTTTTCGAATATTCCCTTTCATGCAGTGTGTAATATAGCTGTTTGTGAATGTAAACGTTCTGCAAAGTTGTAAAGTCTAAAGTGCACAATAAATAAAGTTATTGTCTCCCAAAAGAAAGAATCGACTCAGAACCGCCTCAACGAGTCTTTTGTATTTCGAATCTCACTGCGTGACAGTTCTACGTCACTAGAAAAGCATAATGCCCGCCTATGTTGTACGTTGTCCGCCCACAAACACGTCATTTTACTGATGGCTGCTTCTCAAATCTCGGAGTTCAACTCGGGATTTGCAAAACGCCAGATCTTTAAAGATGGGACAGACCCCCATTTATGTGGACCAACTTTCTCCTCACAATCACAACCTGTAAGTATGATTAATTATTGATGTATATATTTTCTACCGGTATTTCAAAATACGTAGTTTTGTGTTTTATATTGTGTACATTTCCTGCTAATTGGCTTACTCATGTCATTATTGTCTAATTTAAATAGTTCTGCAAATCAGCTGTGGGCCACTACCTAAAACTGTGTATCAATGCAGATGGCCTGACATTCTTACTACTTTGAGTAAAGGTAAAGGATGGATCAAGATTTGTTTTGCTTTAACCCTCTGGGGACTAAGCCCTTTTTGGACGTTTTCTCTATTTTTACATTTGGGCTTATAAACCATAGGTAATGGAGATGGAACACTATGTGTTTGGTATCTATGGATTCAGAAGACCCTAAGCTAACAAAAGCATGCATGTAATGTGTTTATAAAGGAAGTATGAGTGAAAAATGTACAATAAACTAGAGAATTTCAAAAACGGAAATTAGATTTTTGTCATTTATTTCTGAAAATCACACAACAATAGTGAACAGTTTTTGAACAAAAAATATATTTTTCAAAGCCTTTGCTTGACAGACATGTGTAATTGTTAAATAAAATGTGTAAAGAACAATGAAAAATTTAACTTTATCTTAGGAATGCTTAGAATTTTCTAAGCAATGCTTTCTCCTCGTCACTCTCCAGTAATTGTTCCAGAGCTTGTTCCACCGTAAATCGTTTACTGCTTGCCATCATAAAAGTGCTAAAACAATAAGTAATACTATAATTGTATGTATGTTTATATATATATATATATATATATATATATTATAATTGTTCTGTCTCTCTCTCATATTTCTCTGATAATCCAACGCTATCTCACGATCAATTCGTCCGAATTTGACGAGTGATTAAAAGATGGCTAATTTGTACGAATTTGTACGATTTGTCTAAACCCACGTGATGGGTAGGTTTAGGGGCGGGATCAGGGGTAGGTCATTCGTACGAATTCATACGAATTGGGCAACTCGTCAAATATGTACGATTTAGCAAAAATCGTACTAATTCGTACGAGTGAGGTCGTACGAATTGTTACGAATTAGCCATCTTTTAATCACTCGTCAAATTCGGATGAATTGGTCATGAGATCGGGTTGGATAATCCGCTCCGTAAGCCTCCGTTCGCTCTCTCTCCTTCTCTCCATTCAACGCTGTTTGCGTCATATCCCTAACTATATAGTACCACCCCTTGCAAGGCTACAGAGTCATCTGATTTGCTAGATACGTCATGGTAACCTTCCTCTGATTGGGTAAGAAAAATATTTCTCCATCGGCAATTTTTCCATTGGTTGTTGCTTGCGGAATCTGCCAAACAACATCGATTTCATTGGCCTTTTACATTGCAGTGGTATTGCGCAACAATGAAGTGTGTATATTTACAAGCCAGTTATCACTGTTTTCAGCGGAATCTGAGGAAGACGGTAAAAAAGACCGCACCTCTCTATCATTAATAGTTTTTAAGATATTTACACATTTGTAAAAGTATGCCATTTTTGGCGGTACCGCCCAATCCGTCCCACCAGTCATTCACGTTAATACAGTTCCCGCATGTGCACCACAATAAATTAGAAACATACAAACCGGTTTGTTGATGGACATACACTTGTTAATGCTGATGGTGAGGGATTACTGTTCCAACATCTCATAATGTACCTCAAACTGAGTAGTGTATCACTGAGAAACGTCCTGCTCGTGTCGTCCTTGCGATGGAGGTTCGGGTTGAATAACTAGTTCTTCCAATGTTTCATCATCGGACTCCCACTCGGATTGATTTGGTAAAATTGACGCCATTGTTACTGTCTTTACAGTGTGTACAATCGCTGAGCTCTAGGAAGCATCCGAATGGAGCTGAAGTTTATGGTAATGGTCATTTTGTTTCCGACATGCACTGTAAGCGGTTGACCAGTCTCAACAGACTGGGTTATCTGGCCAATCAGAGCAGAGTAGGCTCACGGAAAGGAGGGATTTAGAAAGACTGATTCATTCAACGAGTCGTTTGAGAATCATTGAAAAATGTGGTGATGTACAATGTATATAATGTGAAAATACACGTTTTTTTTTTACCTTTGATGCATGTAAACCTGTTTGTAGGAGACCTCCAAAACAAAACCAGGAGCCTTTAAAATAGCATAATAGGGGCACTTTAACTAATTGGAATTATTTCCAAGAACAGTGTATAGTTCTTACTCATTTTGCTCTCACTTCAGGAAGTTACATAAAGCCAGCCAATCAAATTAGAGTTTCCTAGTTCGGTTGCAGGATTCTGCACAGTATGAACTACATGGTCAGTGAAGAGACTGCAGTGACTGGGACTATTTTTTCAGTATAAAGATTGATTTCCCACACAATTTGAAGTTCCTTTCACTCACGTCAGTCATGTGACACTTTGAGCATTGCTGATAGAGAAGTTCTATCTTGTTATGATTTTGCAACAGACGCCGCCAACAAAATACAAGTTAAAAAGTCTTGTCAGTGGTCAGTGGCCAAAAAGGTCAAAGTAAGGGGCCACAATATACAGTAGCTTAGCACTTCTTTCTATACAGTCGAACTGATTAATACATGCTCTTTTTAACAACAACACAAGCCTCTGAAGAAGATAACGGCTAATTCTTTTTCCTCTTCTCACATGAGAAAGGCAGATGCCTCTGAATCAGAGTGAAACATGGCTATTTCATTTTCATCATGTTAGACACTTCTGCTTTCATCCACGTTGGGCCGTGATCATCAATCTCTCCTCGACAAGAGCCCCTCTGCCTAATGAATGCTGATGCTGAATTGATTTGTGGATGGGATGAGTTAATTTTAGATCTCCGTCAGGGTTCCTCATAATCCTGATGGCCCCACAAGTGCCTTGGATGGCCAAGGATACATCACTTCCTGTCTCTGATTATCTGCTCCCATGAGAGGCAAAATGAGATGGACTGGGCGTCCTCTTTACTGGAAACATGTCTGAACTCTTCGTCATTTAGAGTACCATAAATTCAGCACGTTAATATGTCCTTTCTATTACTCAATCCTAGGTAATTTCCCATCTTCACATAGACTTCAAAATACATGCGCCTATCCACCTTATTGTGCAATCCAGAAGTAAGCTATTTTCTGTGTGAGAAACTGTGTGAGAATATTAATCAGCCACTATAGGTAAATAACTAGAAGAATAAGTGCAGTAAACTGTAAAACCATTTACACTACAAACCAGTGTGTTTATTATTAAGACAATGCATTAAAATTATATGATACCAGTTTGCAATATCAAGCAGCAAACATCTGCTGTTTTGTTCAGCTATAAATAACTGCAATCAATTAGAATCAGTTTCAAATGTCTGCACCTGCTTTTAAGTTAAAATAAGGTGGATAGATGACTCCTTACCACATTGTAATGTTGCATTGTGTACCTTCTGTGCCATTAGTGGCACCAAACAGAACCGTATACATTTGTAACAAAATGTGTAACAACACAATTTGCAACACTACACACTCATGCCACTGGTGGAGCTAGTTATTCTATATCAGGCCACTAATGCAAAACAAATAATTTTGCCATGTTATTACCAGACACACTACAGTCTGCTGGACTTTGTATATTGTATTTGTATACTGCCAAAAAAAATTCTCAGCTTTAAATCCAAGGGGGTTATTTAAAATATTTAGTCAAAAGCCACAAGTACAAAGTGAGTTTAGAAGAGATGAGCGACAAATAATTTCAGAGGGGGGAAAAAAGGATGTTAATTCTCATATTCACTAGCCTGGATGCCAGCCCGAACCCTGCCCACAACATTTTTTGGTCGGGAAGTTCGGTCTAGACTCGATCCATTGAGGAGTAATTATGATCGGTTCAGAAATCGTTGGGCCAATCAAATTGCCAGGGCGGGCTTTATACGATGATGGACAGATGATCTGCAGTTACGTAATCATCACTTTATCAAAGAGCGATTGGCTTGAACTGGTTTCCCTCAGAGATGACTGCAGCTGGAGAATTGAGAAGTATAGATTCCGCTATCGCGTCTGTTGTAAAAGAAATCGACAGCGCATTCATTTTAAAAGACGAACAGAGACCTGCAATCAAGGCATTTGTAGATCGGAAAGATGTGTTTGCCGTCCTTCCTACGGGATTCGGCAAAAGTTTAATTTATCAGCTGGCTCTGATGGTCGCTAAGAAGATGGGACGCAATGAAAGCCCTACGGTCGTTGTGGTTTCTCCTTTGGTCGCACTCATGGAGGACCAAGTAAAAGAAGCAACACTCATTATTTTACTACTTCTTCCAGCGTGCCTGCAGTTGAGTTCTGTTGACAACTATGCATAGCTCAAAATACGTCACTTACTGCGTTGCTCTGATTGGTTGTAGGTCTATCCAATTGAGTGGAGAGGCACCTTCTCTCCATCTCTTGCTCATAGCAGACTAACGGTTGGAGGGGAATGGTTAAGCGTTTTCAACCCAAGCCTTCTAACTGACATCATCGGAAAAGAAACTCCATTCCAGACCAGAAGTAACTTTTCAGATTTTGATTAAAGATTAGATTACCGCGATAAACATTTTTTTTTTCTGTCTATTAACTTGCAGAACACAGATTAATTGTTCACCCTATAAGACCAGTAATGTGTGCTAACAAAGTAAACGGGGTCAATTTTGATTTCATGAGGATCATCACATTTTTTAAGAATATCAGTTATCTTTTTGAATAAATGTATGAATCGGGCAATTATATGGCACTTATATGGCATTTTTATATAATGTATGTTTGTTATTTTCAATGTCTAATAATTTTTTATTGTTATTTTATTCATTGTCTTTTTAATGAAATAACCTATGCTAGTTTATAGACCAGGAGGACTTTTAAATTGAAAGGTGTCTGTCTGTGCATCTTAGTTTCTCAAACTTTATGCTGCAATCTATTTACCTCAGACAACCTAAACCCTCAATCCCTGTTTCCTACATTAGTCCACTAACGCAGTTCACTTGAAGGAATGAATGAAAACGAGGGAGTGAATGCTGTACACTCGTTATTGCGGTGCAATGTGGGATTGAATGAGTGCACTCAATAACGTCCACTATGGTTTCGGACACTACTAACAATGGATGGTCCCTTGAATAATGACCTATATGAGGATATGGGGGCGATTTCGGATTCAGCCAAGGTCCCTTTAAGGCAAGTAATTTCACTCAGCGGCCATCTTAGAAACACCACTCGGCCAATCTTGCAAGTGCAGCTGCTATCTCTTTGAATCAGGAAACATCAATTTCTCTAAAGCTGTTTACCAAGTTTAAGATTATATTTCATATTTGAAATCACAATTGAAATCTGACAACAACTGCCTCATAAATTGTGTTTATAAATGCTCAAATCATGAAAAAATATTGCAAGTGTCCGTCTAAAAATATTGACTGTTTCTATAGCAACCAGAGCTTCTAACGGCAGCTGCAGTGATGCAATGATTTTACCAATTGGTGATTGGCTCTTTTATTTCGAAGGCAGGACTTATTGCATGTTGCACTTTCTCCCATTCATTGTAATATGAGTGCACCGTCTTTCTATATATAGTCTTTGCCTCAGAAAAGGGATTTTGGAGCTGGGAATGATGAGTTGACCGCGTTCCAGAACAGAGGTTGGAAAACAAATATTAGCTATGTGGTTCTCTTCATCACTAAAGTGCAAACAAGATGCTAAAGTTTTCCTTAAACATAATCTTCATTTAGACCCTTCATCTTAATTTTTTTCAACATATATCCAAATGATCTTCTATTCTCATCCCTACACTCAAGGCACCAGACCTCATATTATCATTTAGAAACAAAATCTGTCTTGAGACCTGTTTCATTGTTACCCTTTCCTTGTTTGAGCGATTCCAGCTACTCAGCAGCACCATTAGCCGAGGCCCAACTGCTCCTAAATGTTCAACTTTTTATTTTGAATATAGAAATACAATATATGGATTACAATATAGGACTCTGATACAGTTAAAAGTTCAAAAATGTTACAAAACAAAAACAAAACACAGGCAATTTGGAAATATTTGTGTAGAAGCATCCTTGCCCAATGGAATTGCTCCAAATAATTGTCCTTTCCAGTACTCCACTAAAGTAGTGAGAGCCAACTGTTATAGAATTAGGGTTACAAACTCAATAATCATGACAACATATTTGTTTGTTTTATGAATGAAGGATTGCTCTTGTCAAATGTATCAGACCTTGCACAGCTACATTGTTGCACTCTACAACCTTCTGATTATGGGCCATGCTTGTTTGAATCATGAAAGACGCCGGAAAACAACAAAACAATAATAAAAAAAATTGAAAAAGAAAAAGAAAAAAAAAAGAGAAAAAAAAAAAGTGTGTCTGCATGTGTACAAAGACCATCAATTATAAAATATCATATTTAAATATATTTTTAAATATATTGACAGCTCTATTTTAAACACATTGTTCAGGCTCATTGGAAAAATGTGCCTGTGATGACATTTCTGCAAAATGAAATTGCATTGCTTCTTGTTTTGCTACACTTTCAAAGTAAAAGTAGCATGTTAAAAACATGTTATGTGAAACAGATAAAGGTGAATCTGGCAACATTTATTATACTGGTTGTTTTGTTTCGTGGCAATTCAGAAATTAAATGTCCAGTGAGCGGCACTAAAAGGTTAATGTTCTATTCCGGAAATAAAATACCTACATTACACCCTACCCTAAACCTAATCAATAGTGTTAACAAAATCAAGCATGTGCATAAAAACCTTTTGCTGAAGCAACAAGGCCATTTTTGCTTGCTTCTACAAGTCTTTAAGCTTTTTTATTGTGACTTGAGTTTCACAGGATTCATACCTGATCGCTCTGCATTGCAAGTGCAGTGCTATACCAGGTGAGCTCCCAAGCAAGTTTACTATGTCAGAAAAGCCATACATATATAGCTGGTTATGTAATGCAAATGCCAAAATGTATTAGTTTACAAATCATGCATTTAGTAAAAGTGTCATAACCTAGTATTGCAAGATCATAACAAGTTAATAACAGTATCTTTGAAAGGAACTACACAAAAATGTATTACTCAATCTGCCCTGTAATCATAATTTGTGTGAACAATGTTTTTTTTTTTTGTTTTTTTTTACTACCACTTGTGTTTATTTCAGAATTTAATTGTACTGTATGTTTAGGTACATTTTTAGAGTTTTCAAAAAATGTAGGTAGAGACATGTTTTCCATTGAGCCTATGTTGGATGTGACACATGCTTGCAGCACAATAGTGCATACTGGCAGTGTAGCATTCTATTGCAGCACGGGGATGGTAATCTATGTCCTTTCCAACTGTATGCGATTGATTTATGCACAGTCAACAAGCTTCTCATTGAAATGAAAAGTGATTTATAGCACACATGTTGTGCAGTAAGCGCTTTTGTGGATTTACTTATGCCGTACAGCCGTTGAACATATTAGGTGGCCAAGCCAGCAATCGCAAAGCAAACCCCTCTGTGTACTGCACTACGTACTCTTTTCAGAGATCATAGACTCCCTGTGGAAAAGGCATAATTTATCTAAAGAGCATTTACTGGGGATTGTTTATAAATGCTCAGGGAGCAACAAATCTGTAATTATCTGCATGCGTTTGCAGGACGATGGCAGAGAAAAAAAGAATGGTGGTATAGTGAGTGGTTCTGACCGAAACAGGTTTGTATCTGCAAAAGGGTGCGTCAGTAGTACTGAAGGGCGTCTCGATCGATAGCTGTGTTTGCCGTTCAAATGTCTGGCCTTCGCTGGCCCAGGGTTTGTCTGAGTGTCTGAAAGCATCTAAAACCCAGTTTCCTCATTCAACAAAGTCAGTCGCCCTAGATTCCCAGCTTTCTAAGGTGAGGATCCCTCACAAAAAAAGTTAATTTTATTGAGTAAACAAGTAAAGTTCAAGTATATTTTCTAAGTATACTTTATGTAGTATGTATACTAAAATAAATGTTCTAGTGGTATACTTGTAAGTGTACTATTTCAATACTTCTTGGGACTAAATTGGCCCACTTTAGTTTTACTTTCAACTGTTTTTTAAGTAGTAGACTTTTATGTTTTTTTTTTTTTTTTTTTAGTGCAACTGTATAACACCAGTGTTAAGATTCAAGTTAGATTTAAGTGTCACATTAAATGATGGCAACAAAAAGCCATGTCCATGCTGCATTTCATTTACACAGAACTAAAACCTAAACTTGGATACAATACTTCTGCTGCCTTGCAAGCACTGATGTTGCCTTTAGAATATGCAATATTAAATTATCTCTAGTTTACAGGAAGCTATATTAAATGCAACAAATCATCACTATTAAATAGTCAGAACAGGTGAGGACAGTATGAAGCGGCACAGTTATGGAAGCAGATCTTAATTTGCTGCAGCTCTAAGGCACAGACATACTGCAGTTCCTTAGATTAGTAGAGAGAAATTTTGCACTATGGAGAATACATAATAATAAAGAGAAACGTTTAATATAGACAGAGGTCACTGGTCTCTCCACAGGGGGCTTCCAAGGTGCGCAGAACAATATTTCATTAAATGATAAGCACAAAACTGAACTACTTAATTTCCTTTGAGTTATCGCTATGTACCATTAGCAATTATGTACTGTGAAAATGATAAAAATGTAACCAAGGGACAGTAGCACTTGTAGAGAGAGAGAATAAGAGGCAGATAGAGCATGTATTCCATTGTGGTACATCTGCCCCTCTTGTTCAGTCTGAAATAGCCATGATCCTGTGCCTGAATAGGTGTGAAAAAGTTCAACAAAGTTGGGATCTTGAACAGTTGAAGTTTCAAAAAACACTTCTCAAGGGTTTCATCTGTTCCAAGAGCAATCATTGCAAACAACATTGAATCTTTCAAAGTCATCATTTGAGGACACAATGGAACAAAAAAAAGGCCTCCCAGATGAATACCATCCACAATATGAACTGTAACGGCCTTCTCATCTATTTGATTTTAATTCATTCTCTTACTCTCTATTTATACTTCAACTAACAGGTGTATGAAACTAAATTGTGTTTGTTTCTCTCAGAACATCTGACTTAAAAAGATACTGCATATCTTTGTAAGCCAACCCAGAACCCATCACCATGGTTCCCTTTCAGTCAGTCAAGTTTGACGTTACGTTAGAACGACTGACGAATTGGGATCAGCGGGGATGGCATCAGTGGTATATATACACTCACCGGCCACTTTATTAGGTACACCTGTCCAACTGCTCGTTAACACTTAATTTCTAAGCAGCCAATCACATGGCGGCAACTACGTGCATTTAGGCATGTAGACATGGTCAAGACAATCTCCTGCAGTTCAAACCGAGCATCAGTATGGGGAAGAAAGGTGATTTGAGTGACTTTGAACGTGGCATGATTGTTGGTGCCAGAAGGGCTGGTCTGAGTATTTCAGAAACTGCTAATCTACTGGGATTTTCACGCACAACCATCTCTAGGGTTTACAGAGAATGGTCCGAAAAAGAAAAAACATCCAGTGAGCGGCAGTTCTGTGGGCGGAAATGCCTTGTTGATGCCAGAGGTCAGAGGAGAATGGCCAGACCGGTTCGAGCTGATAGAAGGGCAACAGTGACTGAAATAACCACTCGTTACAACCGAGGTATGCAGCAAAGCATTTGTGAAGCCACAACACACACAACCTTGAGGCGGATGGGCTACAACAGCAGAAGACTCCACCGGGTACCACTCATCTCCACTACAAATAGGAAAAAGAGGCTACAATTTGCAAGAGCTCACCAAAATTGAACAGTTGAAGACTGGAAAAATGTTGCCTGGTCTGATGAGTCTCGATTTCTGTTGAGACATTCAGATGTTAGAGTCAGAATTTGGCGTAAACAGAATGAGAACATGGAACCATCATGCCTTGTTACCACTGTGCAGGCTGGTGGTGGTGGTGTAATGGTGTGGGGGATGTTTTCCTGGCACACTTTAGGCCCCTTAGTGCCAATTGGGCATCGTTTAAATGCCACGGCCTACCTGAGCATTGTTTCTGACCATGTCCATCCCTTTATGGCCACCATGTACCCATCCTCTGATGGCTACTTCCACCATGTCACAAAGCTCTAATAATTTCAAATTGGTTTCTTGAACATGACAATGAGTTCACTGTACTAAAATGGCCTCCACAGTCACCAGATCTCAACCCAATAGAGCATCTTTGGGATGTGGTGGAACGGGAGATTCGCATCATGGATGTGCAGCCGACAAATCTGCGGCAACTGTGTGATGCCATCATGTCAATATGGACCAAACTCCCTGAGGAATGCTTCCAGCACCTTGTTGAATCTATGCCACGAAGAATTGAGGCAGTTCTGAAGGCAAAAGGGGGTCCAACCCGTTACTAGCATGGGGTACCTAATAAAGTGGCCGGTGAGTGTATATATATATATATATATATAGCAATCGCCTTTCCAAACAAAAAGTGTCTTACAAAATTTAAGTCAATGTATTGTTTTATGTGAATGATCAGGCAAGGATGATTTTAAGATAATTTTGAAGCAAAAACTCTAGGCGACAACATCCATTAGTCAAAAGTCTTGTGGACACATATTTAGTATGTCTTTTGTGGTCTTATTTCAGAAACTTAAATTTTTATTTTTTTCAATAACCATGCATAAACATTATTCTCTCAAAAATACAAACATGTACATACATGTTGCTCACATATTATGGTAGCCCTGTTTGTGCTGAATAGAGTGTAATTACAACTTTGCCATTAATATGATTATAAGCAACTAAAAAAAAGCACAAATGTCAGGGCATGTCAAAACAAAACAGAGGGTTAAGAGCATTTCCTACTGCTTCCTGCAGTTCTAAAAGAGCTTTGCTGCACACTTCAAACTTAAATACAGGTCTTGCAAGTTGTGCTGCGACCATTTCCCTGTGCGCTTCAACACTTAGAATTTATCTTAAAGAGCAAGCATGGGAGTGACACTGTGTCTTTTTTAAAGATGTCATTCCAACCATGTATTTCTGGTTGTGGTAGTTTCCTGGCTCCATCTGACTGTCACAATTGCAGCATCACGTGTCTGGGTTTAAAGCACGCTGACGTGGCTTTTGTGGATGAGTCATATACCCATTGCAGAAAGATGACCAACTCAATGCTGTGGTCGAGACTCCAATACCCTCCAAAAAGGTGTAGTCCCCTCTGCTATGCCCAGATCTAGTCCCTCTGCTCAGCAGAGGACTACTTCAGTGAATACACAGGGTGACTTGAAGATCATAGTGGGGCTAACCTACCGAGCCAATCTCTGTGGGCACCTTAGTCCTCAAGCGCATCACAAGCTCTGAAGCTTCCGGCTGAGATTGCTGATCCTTCCCGTGGGTGACCAAGCGTTTCAGCGTTGACCGAGTCTGACCCAGAGCTGAAGGCCATGCTTTCCTGGGCTGCTGAGAGTTTCGGGCTTGATTGGAGGCCTCCACCGTGTCCCGAATGCTCTGACCAACAGTGTCCCGCACCATTGCCTTTCTTCGCAGAAGTGCACGAAGAGGTTACCAGATCATGGACGACACCTTTTTCTGCCTGAAACCGAGCTTATGCCACTCGTGCCACTACCATCGATGGTGGGGTGGCCAAGGGATATGTGGAGATGCAATTGTGTCAACAAAGAGCTTCAGTCTGGCGGGGTAATCTGTGTCTCCCATCCAGGCCTGTGAGTTACGGCCAAGGCTTACAGAGCCGCTGGATAGGCCGTCTCCGCCCTGCATGCTATGGCCCTCCTACAAGTCTACCAGGACAAGGCACTGAAAGAGCTGCTTGAGAGTAGTTCTGACCGGGTGTTAACCCTCTGGGGTCAATTTTTATTATTAAGTGCTTTGTTGTAATCGCAATATGGAATAGCCTATGTAAACCGCAAACCGACTGTTTAAATATGAATCGCTTTCTGTGTGTAAATGAATTAACAGCTTTTACCAAACTATATTGCTATACTGAGATGAGTAAAAATCGACTGAAATATGTTGAAATAAAATGTCTTTGTATAAGCAACTTAATGCAGGAGCTGTGCACAGCGACGGACCTCGCCCTACGTGCGACGTAAGTCACTGCGCAGTCCCTGGGTCAGACGATGTCCACTCTTGTGGTCCAGGAACCTGAACCTGGACTGGAGGTAGATAGTTCAGCCAACTATCTATGGCTGAACCTGGCAGATACAAGGGAGACCGACAAATGAACATTTCTTGACTGCCCACCAGTGGAGCTAGGCAAGTGTTGCATTGCACACTCAGACCCAACTCTGGGATGCTGTGCCTTCCAGGTTGGGTCCCTGTGATCCACCTCACTGCCCCACTGCAGGTAAGTCTGTGGTTTCTCTGACCCCGCTTGCATGGTCTGTGGAGGCCTGGCTAGCACTTCCTAGACCGTCTTGCTGGCTTATTCTAACCATCAGAATTGGCTATGTGATTATGTTCGCCAGGCGTCCCCCAAGTCCAGGGCCATCCAGTTCACCTCAGTGCTGGATAAGGATGATCATGTCTTGGATGCAGAGACAGCAGTCCTACTGGAGAAGGACGCGATAGAGCCATTCCCTCCAGCCGATATGAAGGCGGGGTTTTACAGCCCATACTTCATTGTACCCAAGAAAGGTGGTGGGTTACGACTGATCTTAGATCTGTGTGTTTTGAATCGGGCCCAGCTCCCGTTCAAAATGTTGATACAGAAAAGCATTTTCGGATGCATTCAACCCCAAGATTGGTTTGCAGCGATTGACCTGAAGGACGCGTACTTTCATGTCTCGATTCTCCCTCAACACAGACCGTTTCTGCGCTTTACGTTCGCATTCTCAACTATCTCGATGACTAGCTCATACTGACCCATCTGGGGCTTCGAGTCAACAGGGAAAAGAACAAACTCTCCCCCATGCAGAGAATCTCTTTTCTTGGTATAGAGTTGGATTCGCTCAACATGACAATATTTTGCAAGAGCATGATTATACCGCATATAGCTCTCCAGTAAAATATGCTGCCTTTAGGTGTGCCATGTCATATTTGACATTCCTTGAAGTTTGGTCGCAAGACATGTCTAGGCCAACTTGGCATGCCAATTTTGCAAATGGAGCTTGAGGTAAGTAGTTCTAAGTTTTAGTTCCATGTCGCGTTGATCAATACGCCATTTCATGTTGCATTTTTCTTGGAAAGTCAGTAGACGTAGGTCGAAGCAGCAAACACACTGTGAGATGATCATGCTAAATTTTTTACACTGTCAGAAAATGATCGCTGGCTATCTATGATCGCAAGGCCGTGACAACAGCCGTATTTGAACCTCTCTCACTGGCCGACCACCGTTTAGGAGCCATGACCACAGAAACTGCCACAATTGTTCATCTTTCGTCTGAGACAGCCCAATATTTTACAATGTGTACTGGGCATAAGATATTTGGTTGAAGGGAAGATTATCAATGGACAGGGGCTTTTTTAATCTTGACAGACATGGTCAATATAAATTGTTGTTGTATGTAAAAAGGTTACGTAATAATTCTTTAAAATGCTACTTAACCCTCTGGGGTCTGAGGTGTTTTCGGGGTCCTTGAGATGTTTTGGCATGCTCTGACATTTGTGCTTTTTTCAGTTGCTTATAAACATATTAATGGCACAGGTGAAATAACACTCTATATAGCACACACAGGGCTACCATAATATGTGAACAACATGTTAATACATGTTTGTATTTTTGAGAGAATATTGTTTATGCGTGGTTATTGAAAAAACTAAAAACTAAAGTTTCTAATATAAGGCCACAAATAACATACTAAATATTTGTCCACAAGACTTTTGACTAGTGGATGTTGTTGCCTAGAGTTTTTGCTTTGAATTGATCTGAAAATCATTCTGCCTAATCATTCACATAAAATAATAGATTGTTTTAAATTGTGAAAAACATTTTTTTGTTTGCAAAGGCAATATGCGGATGGGCGGAACGGCCCAACCCCCTCATGAATAATTAGGCAGTTCTCACCTGAGCAGACTGCATACTAATGAGCCTTTCATTCAGGGGTGTCACACAAGAAAGAATGCAAGGACAATATATATATATAAATAAATAAATATTTATACACACACACACACACACACACACACACACACATATATATATATACACACTACCGTTCAAAAGTTTGGGGTCAGTGAGAATTTTATTTTTATTTTTTGGAGGAAAGAAATCAATACTTTTATTTATCAAGGAATAATTCATTTGATCGAAAGTGACAGTAAAGACATTTATAATGTTACAAAAGATTCTAACCCTAACCCTATTCATCAAAGAATCCTAAAAAAAAAAAAAAAAAAAAAGTACAACTGACAGACCAACAACTGTTTCAACATTGATAATAATAATAAATGTTTCTTGAGCATCAAATCCTCATATTGTACTGATTTGTGAAGGATCATTTGACACTGAAGACACTGACACTGGTGATGCTGAAATTCAGCTTTGATCACAGGAATAAATTACACTTTACTATATATTCACACAGAAAACAGCTGATTTACACTGGAGATAATATTTAATACTATAACTGATTTTTGTTGTATTTTTAATCAAATAAGCGCAGCCATGGTTAGCAGAAGAGAATTCTTTTAAAAGTATTTAAAATCGTACCGACCCCAAACTTTTGAACGGTAGTGTGTATATATATATACAAACAATCAAAATATAAATGAAAGCCAAAAGCACATTTTTAGTCACACCTTTTAGCCATCCACATCCCATTTTTAGCCATCCACCACGGTCAAAATAAACCAGTCGCATTTCAAAGTCGTTCGCGAAACGACCGCCAGGTGGCGCAAAGGGACATTTAGCAAAACGTAAGTGGGGCTAATGTCTGTAGCCTATAAGGATGAAATACTACAAGTTATGGTAATTTCCAAATAAGCCTACAACAAACATTTATAGCCTACTCCATAATTGTTGGTCATACAGATAAGATATAATCTTTTAAAACTGTAAAAGGCTCAAGTATAGGCCTACACTCACAGGCTAAATGAAAAAATCGCTCATGTGAGAAACAGACGTTCGGGTATTTCTCAGTGAGTAAATTCATAGCCGAGCGGTAGAACTTACGGTTCATCATCAAGATGACGCGGGTTCAAATCCCGCACAAACATGGTCCGCTGTATATTTTAGATTTATTTAGATTTGTCTAGCTCTAAAACTCTGTTACACCATACAGTTTTTTTTGCTTATATTTATAAAATACAATTATCATGCATTTCCATTTTACACTATAAGGAACAAAATAGTAGCTATCCAACAGAACGACTTTGCATCTGTATAATAATAGGCTACCAATCGTAATTTCAAAAGCAGTTCTGTAAAAAAATTAATTATATATAGCCTATACAGGTGCTGGTCAACGAATTAGAATTATTTTAAATAGTGCAATCATGAAATTCTTTGAATGCATTTTTTGTGCAGAAAGCAAATCAGGTGTTCACCGCACCTGTCCTACTCGTTAGACTAATCACAGAACTCGTTATCTGGAAAAAAAATTGCTCAGCTGAGCTTTCCAAAAGGCCCATTTAGGCCATTTAACTGTGACACTGTTGTTTTATTGAATTAGAATAATGGTGAAAGCGTTTCATTGAATTGCAATAATTTTTATTATAATTACAATCATCACTTTCTCAGTATTTTGTGGCTGCCCCTTTGGCTTGTATGACTGCCTGAAGTCTCCGCGGCATCGATTTGACCAGCTTGTCGCAAGTTTCCGCACTCACAGCTTCCCAGGCAGTGGCGATGTTCTGCTTCAGTTGGTCCAGCGTAGTAAGCTTTCTGTCGCGAATTTTCCGCTTGACGATGGCCCAAAGGCTTTCAATGACATTGAGGTCAGGCGAGTTGGCCGGCCATGCCAAAACTTCAAGCTGTTTTTTAGTGAACCAATCTTTGGTCGACTTTGCCGCATGAGCCGGTGCAAGATTCTGTTGAAATATGAAGTCTTCTTCGCCGAACTGTTCCTCAACAGTCGGAATCAGGAACGTTTCCAGAACATCTTGATATACGGCAGCATTGACAGTCTTCTTGAGGAAGCAGAGTTTCCCTACACCTCGAGCGGACATGCATCCCCAGACCATAACGCTCTGGGGAAACTTGACGGATCTTTTCACGCACTCGTGGTTGTAGGTTTCGCCACCACGACGCCAGACACGAGGACCTTGGTCACCGAAGGAGATGCAGAAGCGTGATTCGTCACTGAAGACCACTTTCTGCCAGTCTTCAGCAGTCCACTCGCCGTGTTCTTTGGCCCACTTCAGCCGTTTCACCATTTGTTTCTTGTTCAGCATCGGTTTTACTGCTGGAACGCGAGATTTGAAGCCGAGTTCGCGCAGACGACGGTAAGTGGTTGATCTGGAGACGTCAGCGCCGGTCTGCTTGTTCCACAAGTCGGTGAGCTCGGAAGTGGACTTGAACCGGTTGCTGACTGCGATCTTTCTCAGCTGCTTGTTGTCGCGAGCAGAAGTTTTTCGGACGCCGGAACAGTTGGTGCGCTTGCTGCAGTTTTTCTTGAGAGCTTTGCAGACGGAAGACTGGCTGATGCCGAGCTGCTCAGCAATTTTAGTTTGGGTCAAGCCTTGTTGGCGAAGGGCTTGAATTTGAGCCACTATTCCGGTTGAGAGGTCGCGCTGCTTACCCATGATTGATTTTACAACTTAGAAATTCTACTCAACCCTGACTTTATACTGCACAGTGAACACTCTTCACAGAAAACAAAAATTTGAGCATTTATTCTAATTCAATGAAACGCTTTCACCATTATTCTAATTCACTAAAACAACAGTGTCACAGTTAAATGGCCTAAATGGGCCTTTTGGAAAGCTCAGCTGAGCAAATTTTTTTCCAGATAACGAGTTCTGTGATTAGTCTAACGAGTAGGACAGGTGCGGTGAACACCTGATTTGCTTTCTGCACAAAAAATGCATTCAAAGAATTTCATGATTGCACTATTTAAAATAATTCTAATTCGTTGACCAGCACCTGTATATATATATATATATATATATATTTTTTTTTTTTTTTTTTTTTTTCAGGGCTGCCAACTCTCACGCATTGAGCGTGAGCGTAGGCTACTCACGCAATTTACCCAAATCTCACGCTCTCACGCCACACCCCCGATTTCTCACGCTGAAGTGTCAACCCGGTCGGTCAAATTCCTAAAAGATATAGTTTATCTATAGATCTACCTGTTGAGATCACGAGTGGCTCAGCCACTCGTGATCGACTAGTTATACCGCAAATTAGTTAAAATATCCCGTAATCTATCTAGAGCGAGCGTGCATGCGAGGCAGACCATGCGCGTGCATGGCAGAGAGGTCTGTACAACCTAGAGTTTTTTAAAAACATGGTTTTAAGTAAAGTGTGATTTGCCAGGGGGGACTAGGATTTCCTTCTGGTCTAAACATCCCTGCTTCTGCTGAATTATTTTAACCCCCCCCCCCGTAATTTTTTGGTCATACAGATAAGAGTAGAGTAGGCTTACATCGTTCAAAACTGTAAACTTGTATTCATATAGGCTAACGAGAGGTACAGAGGATCTACTCAAACATGCAATGTAAGCGCTTCCCAAAGAGAAAATGACAAGACAAGGGTGAAAATCTCGCTCTATGTAGGCTAAATCGCCCTGAATTAAAATGTAAAAACAGATCAAATAATGTATTTGTCGAAATGTTGTGATATTGTTTCATTTAAGTTCATAATTATTCTATAAATGTTATTTAATTTAGCAGCATTACCACGAAGCACCGTGTTTCGATATTTATTTGAATAATACAAAATAAAATAAAAACTTAATTCACAAATTGCATGCCTTGTAAGGATCCAAAGATCCCTGTAGAATTTAATATTGAGTTGAACATTTTGTTCATGACAACAAATTAACAAGCGTTTTTTCAGGTTATATTTAGTTTTGCTTGGAAAAAGCTGGCCCAAACCAGTTTTATTTCATCAATTATTGAAATAATGAAATATTTAGTAATAAACTTTTATGACAGAAATATCACTAGGCTACATGTAACTTAAATCATTTAATTCCTTCATTATCAACACTGTCTAGAATAGGGATTTAAGTGTGAATTGCGACTTCTCTTTGTGTTAAGTCAGCCTCAGACTCCGATAGCCTGTGGGGGGTTGGAGGGACAGTTGCTGGACAAAGGTGTTAATGTTCCTCTTTCATATGGAGAGTGTCGGATAGCCAGCCTGATGAGCAGGCAAAATTATTGTAAGGATAAATCTGTGTCCAAATGTAGACCCCATATCTTATTAAATTATAAATATTGTAGTTTATTTATTGTAGCCTATTTTAAGTTTTTTTCACACAAAATTTCAATTGAAGTGATTGTAAGGTGAATTCAACAAGGCATGCTGTGTCTTTGAAGCAACAATTAAAGGTTAAATATTTTTTTCGTGATTTGTATGGCTGACACGCAGCGACATATACAGTATTATCAGCTGTATGATGTGTTTTTACCCTGAAATGATTAATTTCGAGAGAGAGACCCGCGCGCGTAGCGAGGGAGACTAAAATAAACTTGTTAAAAAGAGATCCAGCGCGAGAGAGGCAAAGAGAAACGCATGTTTTTAATTTAATCATGTTTCTTTGGACAATTTTCGTTTTGTACTGTTTTAATTGTTTAATTTAGCTGTAATTTCTTTGGCAATACACATTTAAAATGTCGCAAGAATAAGATTAGCCTAGTGTTTCTTATTTTGCATCGCAAAAGAAATAAACTCTAAACCCGATGCAACCCGATGAAAAAATGTAAACCTTGAAATGTTCGAACTTGGTTTCAAACTTAAGTAATTTTAGTGTTCTTTTACATTACACAATAATTTAGCAGACTAAAGACGAGCTTCTTCATTTTCATTTTCTGATGCAATCGGCTGACAATCTTCCTTCATCAGTTTTTGTCGTTTGTGCAGCGGCTGCGGTTCTACAGGAATGTAGCAAATTTATGTTGTAATGATAATTAAACAAAACTCTTGACTTTAAATAAGTAAACAGTTATAAACAGTTACCTATTTAAGCATCAAGGTGAGAAAATATAAACGCTGTAGGACAACATCGGTTAACAACATGTATGCTGCATTGAGATTCAATCTCGGGTCTAATGAAGCTCCTCGAAGCTCGTGTTGATGCGTTAACCACTGAGCTATCGTCTGTACACTGATAAAGTGGTAAAGCCTCATTCATGTAGCCTAAATGTTTTTTATTGCAATGTTTTATGTTGAAATGTTTTCATTATTTATTCAATTACATTTCAGTAGCCTAATTTCAGTATTGTGATTATGAATTATTTTAACTACGTTTCACTTGTTGAATTCTTCGGTGCGGCAGCAGATTACGCATTAGAGAGAATAAACCGGAATAAACGAACACTTTTCAGAGTCTATGATTGTAGCGCCTCTTAGCGGTAAAAGGCAGCAAATACACCACACATTTTACCGCCGCGGTGGAACGGCTGATGTGGGCATTGTCATGGCTTGCCGACATTTGCGTTTGAATAGCGCGCGTCCTCCGTGGGCGTGTCAGATTAACGCGTAATGAAGTGTAATGAGCTGGGAAAAAAAATACTGACAGCACTCTCTTTTCATACAGATTGCATAAACTGAGAATATTTGTTTTTTATATAAATTACTTCATTTAAAAGAAGAGAATTTAAGCTTCATAAAGAAAAACCTCTCGTGCCTGTGTGACAAGTAATCGCGGAGTTACAGTTAATCTTAGGACGCGTTTCAGAATGGACTTCACTGACAGAGAGAACGCAGAACTCGCATCATGTTTGTTTTTCTTTATTTGGTGAAAAGCACAACACTTTGTTTTTATTGTGAGTATCCATAAAAAAAATAGAAACTTAACAGGATCTAATGATGTACAACACTTATATGTAAGATCAAAACCAACCGAGTATTTTGAGTCTCTTTTACACTGATAAGAAAAAAAGCAAGACAATCGCGCCGGCGCGATAGCCGACCCCAGGGGGTTAACTTTTAGATACACTTAAGAAAGCCAAATTTAGTTGAACATTACAGCTCAGAGATATGTAGTCATGAACAGTGACAAATAGGCCGGTGTGAGGGCTGGTGATCAGTAATGGCTGGTCTCAATCCCCTGAGGTCTACTTTGTGTTCTCCACAGCCCCCAACAATGCTGCTCTTAATGGGCTATTATAGACCTATGGATTGTCATCCGTAACCACTGCCACTGTCTGGAGCACAGGGGAATGATGGGATCGCTGTAAAGACTGCTGTAGAGGACTAGAGTTTAGACACCCTTAAACACTGAGTGGCAATGGCCATGACTGAGACGTCACTGAGAAAACTGGATGTTTATACGTTTATTCTGTTAATGATTTTGCGTATGTCCTCCCGATTTCTGCTGTTTAAAAAAAAAACAAAAAAAAACATAACCTACTGAATACTAGATACAACACAATATTGTATGCTGAATAATATTATTTCAAATAGTATGCATTCTGCACATAGTGTGAAAAGTTTAGGCTGCAAAACTCAAAACTAAAATATCGTCTACTATGATTGTAGACTATATAGCCTATAATAAAAGATAATGAATTTCAAACCTGAAGCAAACATATTTTTTTTCAAAGATCAACAGTCTGTCATTAGTCTTTAGTCTGCCACAAAAAAAAAAAAAAACATTAAACTCATGAACTCACATGTCATTGTGAAAAAAACCTAAAAAAACAATCACTGTTGTAACAGTGCGTAAATCAGACCTTTCAACCGTTACACCCCTACTAAATATGTGTCCACAAGACTTTTGACTAATGGATGTTTTCGCCTAGAGTTTTTGCTTTAAAGTGATGTGAAAATCATCCTGCCTAATCATTCACATAAAACAATACATTGATTTAAATTTTGTAAGACACGTTTTGTTTAGAAAGGCAATATGCGTGGGGGCTTGAATGATCATGAATAATGCTGCGATTCACACCTGAGAAGACAATGACCCACATAATGAGCCTTTCAGTCAGGTATGCCACTGAGAGGTAACCACAAGAAAGACAAAAGAGGAAAAACTAAATGCTTTTAATTTATTTAGAATATAGTTAACAATATAATCCAAATATATATGAAAGTCAAGGCCATTCTACAGAATTGGTTCAAAGTTAGAGATGGAAACATCTTGAAAAACAATGTCTTTTTCCACAAATTGTGTACGCATGCAAATTGTATCCAAGGTAAATATTTCAAGTAATTGTGCAGTTCATTCTCATACTGATGAGAATGATATGAGAGGATATATCCTCTCCCCAAATTTGTCACTAATAAAACACAATAATAAATAATTTAATGAGAAGGCTTATATTGACCAATTAAGATGTTGTTTAGATCTACCTTGTAAATATATGTTTAGCTATTTTATTAAGTAGTTTTCACATGTAAATCAAAAACAATTACAATTTTAACAATATTTCAAGCGTACTCTTTTTTTGTAAAAAGCATACATTTTATCATACGTATTTCAAAGTTAAGGATTCATTAGTTTGAATTGGAACAAACTCTATAACAACATCTTAGTTGATAATTCAATATTTCAATACCTACTTTATTTTTGACAAAATATCCCATACTATATATTTAACATATGAGCAGAAATTGGCGAACAAAAGCTTATTTGATGTAGCAGTAGTCTATTTTACTGAAAAAAAAACGTTATAATCTATCCAAAACCAGTCAACGAAATCTTGTCTAAACAATCATATTTCGTCTAAACAATCATATTTCGTCTGTAACATATCGTTTTTATGATTTATTAATATAGGGCATATAAATGTTAATTTGCAGTTTAATACGTTGCTTATACAAAGACATTTTATATCAACATATTTCAGTACATTTTTACTCATCTCAGTATAGCAATATAGTTTGGGAAAAGCTAAACTTGTAGATGTGTTCATGTTCATGTAAAAAATAGCATGTTTAATGTAAGTGCCTGTAGTAAACAACAGCGTGTATCTGTGCCGTTCATTCACACGTATACATGCGATTCATATTTAAACAGTCTTTTTGCAGTTTACATACACTATATTGTGATTAGAACAAAGCACTTAATAATAAATAACTTACTATTCACAATCCGCAGCTGGATCCGTTGCTCCTCGAAATGAAACCGAATCCAGCACTTCTGAGGTACATTTTTCCATTATATTACTATTACGCTATTATTATTCCTCACAGCAATGCAAGACGACATAAAGTACATGAATCTGATTAAACTTGATGTGTTTTATTGAGCTGATGTGGGCAATGACAGGTTTGCATGGATTGCCTCAGATCATTTGCGTTTCAATAGCGCACGCTCTCAGTTGGCGTGTTCACATTAGCAGATAATGAGTTGCCATGAAAACGACTGATATCTTTCTATTTTTAAACAGATTACATAAACAGAGAATATTTGTTTTCATTTTGAATTAGATCATTTAAAAGTAGACACTTACATGATTATAAAGATATATTGTTCTTGCCTGTGTGACTAGTATTTGGTGAGTTTTGTTTAAGTTTAGAGACGTGCTCCAGAAAAAAAGTTCACGGAGACGGAGAGGCAGAAAGCACACCCTGATTATTTTCTTTATTTTACAAAAGCACAATGTTTTGTTTCGATTGTAAGTGGACACATAAAAAAGTAGCCATTTCACAGTTTATTTTTTTCATATTTCTTAAGTCTGTATGACCATAAATGACAGAGTATTTTAAGTCTATTTTGCTGCTATGTGAAAAAAATCCAGCAAAACACGCCAGCGTGTTTGTCGACCCCAGAGGGTTAAGACCCAACAATAGTTGGGAAGGGGGGGTAGACTTAACAGGGGAATACAAATTGTCCGCCATACTTCAGTTCACCTTACTCAACCCTAATGGTAGGTTATCAAAGGAAGCATGAAAGGCACTAACACTGTGTAATTAGCCCTTCAGGCTACAACCTTGATGTTGCCGCTCCTCCAAGCGGGAGCCTACATTTTACCCAAGCTCTAAACACTACAGGAGGCCACATCCTACTAAAGGGGAAAAATTCCTACTTCAAGACTCAACCAAGGGAGGTAACGAAACAGATGGAGTCTTGAGAGTTGCTCATCGTAGTTCCATTCACTTGCTCTACCCTAAGGGGTACTTGAGCAGCTTGCTAAAGGGAGCATGCAAGGTGCTAACACCTTAGTAATTAGCGCTTTAGACTACAACTTCTGGTGTTGCCACTCCCCTAAGGGTAACTCTCATCTCATGTCCAGTAACTCTTTCCTCCTAGGCTCTAAAAACCCCAAGCAAACTGCAGGGGAGCTTTGGTCCTATCTTTTAAGCTAGTGCTTATCTTTTTTTTTTTTTGCACCAGACTATAGTATGTGATGTATAACAAAGAGGGATGCCCATCTGTGAAATTCCTCTACTTGCTAGTATTGTCAAACAAGGGCCATAGCAGCGCACACTTCCAAAGGGGAGCCATATCCCTACTTTAAGACCCAACAGTAGCTGGGGAGGGAGGTGAACAAAGTAGAGGGAATCTATATGGCACTACATAACTCCATTCACCTTGCATCAACCCATAGGGCCATCCAATTGGAAGATATGTTCCAGACAAGAGAAATGCAGTACTTCTTCCAGGACCCGCTATAGTATTGAACATGGGTCATACTAGAGAGGCCTATGAAGCACCCATCCAAAGAGGAGCATACATCTCTACTTCAACACCCAACATTAGTTAAAGAGGGAGGTAAACGAACTAGAGCAGGGATGGGCAACGTCGGTCCTGGAGGGCCACTGTCCTACAGAGTTTAGCTCCAACCCTGAAAAAATCACCTGCCTGTAACTTTATAGTAATCCTGAAGACCTTGATTAGCTTGTTCAGGTGTGTTTGATTAGGGTTGAAGCTAAACTCTGTAGGACAATGGCCCTACAGGACTGAAGTTGCCCATCCCTGAAGTAGAGGGTATCTATAATGCCCTACCTACCTCAGTTCACACTGAAGTACCCATTCTCAGGAAAGCATAATTCTACTAGACCCCCAGACAGGAAGAAGATAGCTCAACCCTGGAAAAGATAGTTTAGGATATCAGGGCGGTGCAAGAGACTTGTCAGAGACAATCAACCTCCACCCACAGCCACTGGCCAATGCCCCTCTCACCCTGGGAGGTGTCCTCAGACATGTGGCCATCCTCTAATCTGAAAGTATATTTGCCGAAAAAGTGCCGACAAGCACTGCTTAGCTTGCTATAAGAAATGAGCAAAACGAAAAAATGGTTTCCGATTCCTGTTTTTCTTTTAACCAAAAATCTGCTCCATTCCTCTGGCTATTCGGCAATGTTTGCTTTCAAAGCTCCATAGGAGCATGTGATCTATCTAGCTGTGTGCTGACTTTGTGGAAAGGCCTGCAAGAGAATGGTTAGCTTTAAGCTGCCTATTCTACGCTGAAGAATGTGTATCATGTGGTAAAGGACCTTACCTAGAATATCTATAGGGTGTGTGACCATTTTGGGAAGGATGTATTGATATTTATATACAGTATATATATATTGAACACGGAGCAGAAATCTGGAGCCGCTCCTGCAGGAGGCTGCTTTGCTTTATTTATTTAAAGAATAAAGTCTAATTCTGGCATCAAAAATCCTGAGACTCTGAGAAGTGATATTACACAAAGGAAAAATAAAACACAACACATGCTGCCTCAAAAGGCAGGCCTGGAGCCCTTGCAACACCTGTTTGTCTCAACACCCTCTTCAAAGGATGGAGATCACCACCCTCCAACAGCACTGCTGAGACGAGATTGGGTGGATTCCACTGTGTGCAGGAACCCCTATGCCTGTCTTGCCTTCACATATACCTTTCCATGAGTCACAAAGTGGGAAGCAGACTTAATTGATAATATCTGCCTCTACTCTGCCCACCTACCAGAGCATGTGAGCAGAGCAGTAATATTTCCTCCGGAGTGGAGAGTGCCTTTCTGAAGATTTTGCTCCACTCGCTCACCCCAGAATGCTCTTTGTGATATGCTGGTTCGAGAATATGTGAAATAACAATAGGTCTAAGGATATGGAGTTAAAACATTGTTTGCATGAAGATGCAATCCTTATACATCCTAAATGTATAGTAAACAACAAAGATAAGAACACAGAAGGATAATAAATTGAAAGGGAGTGTGCCAAAACAGAGTTAGCAAATATTAATTTTATACTAACAACAAAATAATTTTTGTTTTTTTGCTTATGATTAAAAAGAAGTTTGAAAGACCTTCTCAGCGCTATACTGTTAACGAGCATCCCGACATCCACACTGATGAGAGTGCCATTTATATGTAAATATGTGCGGTGTGCTATCCTCTCAATAACAAAATAAACATACAACAAGAAAACAGTGGTTAAGAAATCATCTGATCATTGTGATGTGGATATGTTTGCACGAGATCTGCAATTCGGCACTATCCAGTCAATTCACGTCACGTTTATTTATAGCCTATTACTTTATAAAAATATTGCTTTAAAACCGCAAATATAATAACTGCAATCTATAGGTTTACAGTGATTGAGATATTTATTCAAGAAGTTCATTACAAACAGAAAAACTTATAGTCCAAAGAAATGTTATGTTGGAGCAGTATGGTCTGTGTACTTTTGCGTGATTCAAGCTGATAGAAGAGCAACTTTGACTGAAATAACCACTCGTTACAACCGAGGTATGCAGCAAAGCATTTGTGAAGCCACAACACGCACAACCTTGAGGCAGATGGGCTACAACAGCAGAAGACCTTACCGGGTACCACTCATCTCCACTAGAAATAGGAATAAGAGGCTACAATTTGCAAGAGCTCACCAAAATTGTACAGTTGAAGACTGGAAAAATGTTGCCTGGTCTGATGAGTCTCGATTTCTGTTGAGACATTCAGATGGTAGAGTCAGAATTTGGCGTAAACAGAATGAGAACATCGATCCATCATGCCTTGTTACCACTGTGCAGGCTGGTGGTGGTGGTGTAATGGTGTGGGGGATGTTTTCTTGGCACACTTTAGGCCCCTAAGTGCCAATTGGGCATCGTTTAAATGCCACGGCCTACCTAAACAATGTTTCTGACCATGTCCATCCCTTTATGGCCACCATGTACCCATCCTCTGATGGCTACTTCCAGCAGGAAAATGCACCATGTCACAAAGCTCGAATCATTTCAAATTGGTTTCTTGAACATGACAATGAGTTCACTGTACTAAAATGACCCCCACAGTCACCAGATCTCAACCCAATAGAGCTTCTTTGGGATGTGGTGGAACAGGAGCTTCGTGCCATGGATGTGCATCCCATAAATCTCCATCAACTGCAAGATGCTATCCTATCAATATGGGCCAACATTTCTAAAGAATGCTTTCAGCACCTTGTTGAATCAATGCCACGTAGAATTAAGGCAGTTCTGAAGGCGAAAGGGGGTCAAACACAGTATTAGTATGGTGTTCCTAATAATCCTTTAGGTGAGTGTATATACAGGAGCCAATCCATTCAAGGATTTAAAAACCAGCATCAATACTTTAAAATCAATTCTGTAATTGATTGGGAGCCAGTGCAGAGATTTCAGAACTGGAGTAATGTGATTTCGTTTGCGTACACCAGTAAGGAGCCTAGCAGCTGCATTCTGTACCATTTGCAAACGGTTGAGTGGTGCTTGGTTAATGCCCAAATACAGGGAATTACAGTAGTCGAGCCTTGTTGAAATAAAGGCATGTATCACTCTTTCGAAGTCCTTAAAAGAGAGAAACGATTTCACCTTAGCTAGGACTCTGAGGTGAAAAAAACTGGTATTGACTACCATACTAATCTATTTGTCAAATTTAAGACCACTATCGAATGACACGCCCCAAATTCTTCACTAATGATTTCACACATGGAGACAGAGGGCCAAAATGTAAGCAACGGGAACTAGCAGCTTCTGGTGATTCAAAGACTATAATCTCAGTTTTGCCTTCATTAAGGTGAAGAAAATTTAGGGTCATCCAAGCCTTTACCTCCGCTAGACAAGCTAACAGATTATCCAAACCCGTGTTATTTGCTCCCAGGGGTAAATAGATTTGGGTATCGTCAGCATAACTGTGAAAGGAGATACCATGTCTCCTAAATATCGACCCCAGGGGAAGCATGTACAGAGAGAATATAATCGGGGCAAGAATAGAACTTTGAGGGACCCCACAAGTAAGAGACACTGCATTAGAAGTAAAGTCACCAATACTAACAGAGAACCTTCTATTACTCAAATGGGATTGAAACCATTTAAGGGCATTTCCGCGGATGCCCACCCAGTGCTCCAAACGTGAGATAAGGACATGAGTGGTCAATCGTGTCAAACGCCGCACTCAAATCCAACAGCACTAACACAGCAGACTTGCCAGAGTCAAGAGTTAATAAAGTATCATTTAGAACTTTGACCAGTGCTGT
Organism: Rhinichthys klamathensis goyatoka; assembly: GCF_029890125.1. Taxonomy (NCBI): domain Eukaryota; kingdom Metazoa; phylum Chordata; class Actinopteri; order Cypriniformes; family Leuciscidae; genus Rhinichthys; species Rhinichthys klamathensis. Next base: position 288,404 of record NW_026606592.1, on the reverse strand, counting down.
TTCTGTAGAGTGGTTTTTCTTAAAGCCTGATTGGAATACCTCAAAAATCTTATTTTTATTTAAGAAGCTCTGTAGTTGGTGAAATACAATTTTTTCTAAAATTTTTGACATAAAAGAAAGATTTGAGACTGGCGTAAAATTTGTCAAGACTGTCGGATCTAAATTTGGCTTTTTGAGAAGAGGATGGACAATGGCATGCTTCATTTCATCTGGCACCGTAGCCTCTTCAAGGCAGTTGTTCATGATCTTTTGAACAATAGGCCCAATCACCTCAAAAACTTGTTTAAAAAATATCTAATCTAATTAGAAGATTCAATTGCAAAATAACAGATATGTTTATTGAGAGCTGGTCAGATGCTGGGAGAGTTAAGGTGTGCAAATGTCTGGTATGAAGCCCTTGGCAGCAGAGGGACGCTGCGTGTAGAACCATGGAGTGCTGAACACGGATGGATGACACACGGAAAACGGATACAGGCAGGGAACAAACACGCAGGAAACATCCACAACGGTCTGACAAAGACTAGGCGACAATAGTGACACTAAAAAGGGTTCAGCGACCACGCACACGCACACACACACACACACACACACACACACACACACACACACACACACACACACACACACACACACACACACACACACACACAACAAGACGAGAAAGGAGATAGCGAATTCATAAACCGTGACATTATTGTCTCTCTCACTGTCAAAAGACTATCTAAATAAGATACTTTTAGTTGTTATTATCTTGTTCTGAGTTATGTTGAATGGATATGGAATATATAGCCTATCTGTTGTGAATATGCGATATTACGGGCTAGCCTACTAATGCTATTATTATTTATAAATGTATAATTAAACTTGTTTAAATGTCCAGTTTGGTGTTGTTTTGTTTTTAAAAGACATCCTAATACAATAAATGCATTAATCTCTCAATTGGGTATTTATCATTAAAGATATAGGGAGTTTGCAATCTAACGGTCAAAATGACCGCTTGTGGCAGTTCTAGTAGTTATGGAATTCTGGCACTTCTAGTGTTAAAGTTTACCTAAAGTGTACCTGCAATAGTTCCACTTTAGCACAATCAAATATACCTAAGTATATCTTTAGTGGGACCTCAACACTATTTCTAGATAACTAAAGTGCATTAAGTACCAAATTAGTTGTTCCAATTTAGCAGACTTTAAGTATACCAATTTAGTACTAAAAGTGCAATTGCAGGGTTTTTATATTAAGTACATAGATATGTAAAAGTATCTGTAGTATACTTAGCATAAAATAAATGTATTTCAAATACCTTTTTTACCCTATTTATACCCTATAATACCCTATTTATATTTCACAAGGACAAATTGAATATGTTTATATCGTTGCCGCTAATTATAGCCAATGTAGTAGGTTGTATCTTATTGTATCTTAAATTACATTCTCTGTGTGTATGTGCAGTATGGGAGTGTTCGATTTATATTTTAAATTCTTTGAAATTTGTGACAGATTCAATTGCTGCCTAGGTACAAATATTAGTCTATACTTAAGGTAATTTGTTCAGAGCATAACTCATGCACTGAGAACTGAAAAATGTATCTCCACACTATTTGTGAACTCCATCAAAGAAGAACTTCACTTTCTCAGGGAGGGTGATTTGGAGGATGCAAGTTAAGCAAAGCCCATCTTCGCTGTCATGCCATATGGCTGCATACAAGGAAACCCAAATAACTGACCCAAAAAAGACTCTTAAAACACATTTGTTTCAGAATCAAAGCACATATATAAAATGATTTTGAGAAAGCTGTCTCACAGAAGGACCAAAAACACCACACAAATTGTTTGTGGGTATACTGTAAAAAAAAAAAAAAAACGGAATCTATTAAAAAATAAAAGCAATCTATTAAAATAAATGTGTTAAGTGATCTCAACTACCTCATCTTATGATTAACAGGCAGTCAATAGAAATTATTAGTATTATTGTCATGGCAACTAAAGATTGTTTAGCATGTAGCAATGCAAGGAGCTACAAATTTCATTCTTTCACCTTATTTGCCTCCTAAAATTAGAGGAAAGCATAAAACACATGCCCATTCAGTTAAAATATGAACTCTGAAACATATTACAACTAACTAACACAACAGCAGCATAAATTAAGCAAGTACAATTTAAAGCAATGATTATATTTTAATAATAATTACAACATAATTTTTTCATTCATTCTGGGAACTTTCACAACATTGTTCAATTGCTTGTTTAGATGACTCAGAACGTTGGGAGAACATTTGGACAAGTTTTGAACAAAAACTTGAGTATGTCAGTGACGTCAACAAAACAATCATTCTTGTTCAGTTCACACAAAATAATAAACGGACTCTTCCTATCAAAAAGCCTTTAAGCTACTTTCTAAATTTGTCAGAACTTTTTGCAAGTTGGATTGAAGTGGTTGAAGTGAATTGTTTATTTAACCACTGTAGTATAAATGGAGTTGTATAAATAAGTACATTTTTCATCTCAGGTTGAGCACTTGAATCTATTGCTCATGGCTTTTCTACTTTGGCTTTCACTTTCAACCAGTTTCCCAATTTTTCATCACAAATTCTTCCCCTCACAGGGAGATCTTATATATAAGTGAGACCTTATATATAAGTGAGACTTCAACAAACCATACACTGAATGATATAATCAAATAAAAAATATTCTCCATTTGACCCAACTCATGAAAAGGAACAGAATGTATGGCGGTTATTATAGCCCAAACTAAACGGTTTTAAGTGCCTTTAAAGCAAAATTTTAACAGAATGTAACACATGTTCAAAGATTAAGTATGATATGTGCAGACAATAACAGACTGAGAGTGCACATCACAGTGCTTCTGATAGAATGTGATTTGTCATGGAAAGATTATGCATTCCTGGCACATGCTATGGAAATGTTTTCCCATACGGCAAAATGAATGTCAATGCTAGTCAATAGTCAATGTTCCCCATCATGCACTGTTAACTACTTTTTGGACTAATATAAAAACACTTGACTGAGTCGAGTGCCTACACAAACTCTTTGTAAGTGGGACCACATGGACTGTGATGTCATTTACAAGCATTTATTAATATTGATGATGTCTAAAGTCGACTCCAAATGTCAGATGGAGACTAATCTAGCCTCGGCGTACAATGGGTGCTCATAAAAAATGCATGTGACCGCTAATGAGGGTGACATAGATTTCTCCTTCTCTTGCAAAACGGAATCCACTTTTGACATCAAGTCAACTCTGTGACCTGTCAGTCTGGTTTCATCAGACCACATATTTAACCTATTTTATGTCTGTGCTAACATAAAATGCCTAAGTAGCATGTTTTAGATGTAAGGCTCATGATGAAGTTGACCTCAGGTAGCTGTACACAGAACTGAACTAGTCTTTGAAAGACATGCAAAATATGCATTCATTAATGCCTTAAAGCTGCAGTCCGTATCTTTTCCTCTTTGTCGCCATCTCTCTGTTCGAAATCTGTAACTGCAGTGATTCGCGGAATTATTATCTTTACGTGGGTTGTCGGCATGAAACAGCGCGGATGAACACAGTGCTTTGAGGCGAGTGCTGCTGTCAGTCACCGCGCTGTGTGGATACTGTCATTCAGAATCACAGATTCACTTTTTGAAAGTTTGACCAACATAAGAATTTTCATAAGAAAATGTCTTCTGAACAAGTAAGTAAAATCCATTTTTGTTCTGACCAACTAAGGGGGAAAAAGCATTCGACATGATAAGCTTCGTTAGATTTAATCAACGCGATTTACAGCAACCGTGCAAATTATAGCCTACTTTGTTCTCAAATTGTTCATGTTAACAACATCAGCATTGCGTGACTAATGTTAAATTTAATGTGTTTTATGGTTACCTGCGTAGTTCAGAATTCATATTCTCCATAATAGCAAAACGAGAAAGGCACAACAAAGGAAACTCCATAACTGTGTGAATTAACCCTTTAAGTGTCACCCCCCTTTTTTTGAATATACATGAAAATGCACATTTCGAACTTAAATGGTTGTAATTCAAGAATGCTTTGGAATATAGACGTAAGATTGGTCTTGTTTTAAAGAAGACATTTGGCAGATTTTTGTAGAAGTGAAATAAATTAAGAAAGTGAAACAGAAAAAAAGTTATAGAAGTTTGAGTTTATGAAAATGTACAATGTAAAAAAAAAAATTTATTCATATTTTATATAAAATACATATTTTCAAAACCTGGGCGACTCTAAAACTGCAAAAAAATCAAAGCCAAAAATCTGAACAAGTTGTGTTTCAAATTTTAGGTTGATATCTCAAAAAATGAGCTTTCAGTAAGATTTTGTTTGGGCGCAGTACCAAACTTTTTCACTAGATGACAACCAGACTCCATTACTGCCCATATAAGGGCGCCTCCATTTCCATATGTGTTTTGAGTGATATGAACCATTATTTCCACAATTTTCATACAATTTATGAAGTAGACATCCTATTCAGAATATGAGAAGTTTGGCAGATTTTGATATGATTTCAACCTCTAAGAAACATAAAAAGAACACGCATGTGCGTTTTAGCTTCCTGCCACATCATATAATTTTTTTCTTTATATAAAAAAAAAAATTCGGACCTTTTTTTTTTTTAAATAATTGAATGGATGCTATCTTTTGAACTCTTGGCATGAAAACAAACTGAGATTTCTACCCTTCTTTCATGATTTTTCATGTTCATCACTATTTCAAAATAAAGGTCTAAGAGTATGAAAATATTATTGTTGCAAATTGATAAATTACGGCTCCTCTGTCATTTATTTTGAAAATCAATCACCAAATATGGAAACTAGAGATTGTAAGCTTTCAAATGATATATAGTTTGTCAAGATTAGTTTAGGTTTAGTATAGGATATTACTGTTTTAAAAATGTAAAGGATTTGGGCCCACCGGTGGGCCCGTGACACTTAAGGGGTTAAGAAAACGTACTGTTACACGATTGAACTATTGAAATGTCTTACTTGTTCAGCAGAAAAAAGCCGTCTCTTCTTCCGTTTTGAACCCCTTCAAAACACGGAGTTCACGCACTTTTCAAAAGCCCCGCCGATGTTTAAATCCTTGTGTTCGCATGAGGCGGTTTCTTTCTCTTTCTCTGGCCACCTTAAATCCGAAGTACGAAGTCTTTTGGGTTTTATAACTGCTGAATCTCCAGTTGACACTGATTGTTGTTTGGATCTTTCTGGATGCCATAAGTTTAATCATGTAAAGTGCTGCGAGAAAAGCCAATACATCTAAACATCTCGTCACGCGCAGTATAGCCGGCTAGCCGAAACTCCTTCTTTATGTGTACGGGTGTGACGTAATGACGCAAAGACATGCTCGAATTTCCCGCGGAAACCCACCAGTACCACTGGAATTAAAATCATTATTACAAGCTAACCGTTTTGAATCTAGCTATGGCAAGCAGATAGTTTTGACCACTGGCAGAATAAGTTTTTTTTTATATAATTATTTTGGATTATTTTTAACTTAAAAAAGTTACGGACTGGAGCTTTAAATGATGGATAGATTATCTATCTATCCATCTATCCATCTATCATCACTGTAATTTGCCCACAGTTTTGAGTCTGTGTTAGCCCTAAGATGGACTCGCCATCTGTGTTTCCCTGCCTATGCTGAGAAGGTTGATTGGCTCCAGTATCCTCGCAACCCTACATCGGTCGAACGATTTGGAGAATGGATGGTTTATTAAAATGCTGTACAGCTTTATGAATCTAAGTAACCATGTCAGTGTTGTATCATTGATATTGACTTTAAAAAAACAGAGCAGAATTTTGTTTTATTAGTATTCATTTCTTACTCTTATTATGACGTTCAAGAACCAGGACACTAACAATTACCAAATAATTATCAGATGTACATCTCTAGTACACATCTCTACAATAATTACTTAAAATACTTAAAGGGAAAAAGGCTTATTTTCAATTTATGAATGAAATGCACATGAGAGACGATTTTCTTTCCATGTATAACACAAGATTTTGCAGTAAATACTTTCCCACTACAGTGTTATTGGAGCTTAAAAGTAGGCTACCTACATGCAATCGGCACAAGCAAGTTTTATAAATACATTGTTTTTATTATCATTAAATGTAATTTAATTTCATGTGAACACTGCCTCCTTGTCAATGACTCTCTTAACTGTAATAAAGTAATAGATTCTGCTCACATTTTCAACCAAGATTTCTAGTATTTTTTCTCCTTCGGCCAACCAAAAAATGTATTTTTTATGGCATACTAACTGCCTCAAACAAAACAAGATTTGATGCCACGAACCTGGTAAATCTGTCAAATCCAGCAACATCTAAAGTGCTCATCATACCTGTGCCCTCAAACATTATGTTTTGTAATGTGTATTAGACTAAACAAATTAGTACAAACTTAAGATACAATACAAAAATCATTGTTCCGAATGAACTTACTTTTTGTCTTTAACTCCAATTGCAATGATAAGTTGTGGAAATTGAACTCAAGTGTATAAGTTTTCGAAAATTTAACTTACAGTTATAGATTATGTTGACTACTTGTGATTTTTGTCTGGCTTGTAAATGATCATTTAACACAACATTTGAGTTGAAACAAAGAATATATTTAAGTTGAGTTAACTCATGTGTTTTAAGCAGCAGGTGAACTTTCGTTTCTAAGTTTAACAAGACGAAATGTTTTACAGTGAAGGGTGGCTCTAAAAATATAACAAAATATGGTGATAATGCACTTTAATTGACTATGTTTGCATTCAGCTCTTGTTTAGTCCTGCTATTACATGGACGTAGTATATTGTGGTTATTGTTCATTGTTTAAGAATAAGAAGATGCAGAAAAAAAAATGATTAGATTGAATTAATTGATTCCAGTCTAATGCATGATAACATAAACAGTTCCCCTCGAAATGACTGGGGTTTGATTAATGTATCTCTTTGCACTCACCTAAAAATAGAGCCGGCAGGACCAATTACCCTCTATTTGCCACCTGGGAAGGCTGAGCTCATGCCAACAGCCGCTCTCCATGCCATACTGGGAATGAGCTAAGCGATCAGTCAGAACCCACACACTTCCACCAACTGTGCATTGCACGTCGCAGAAAAATAAAGATACAGATGTTTTCCGGTTATCTGCAGATATCGCTTCAGCCTTTTCAGCAAATGTGACTTACGACCAAGACTTATTCATCCACCAGAGATAAGAGGACAGCAACTATTTTATATTTCCTTTGACAGCACAGTGATTTATTTCCCCAAAGCCTTGTGTAAAACGAAGAGTGTTCTGTGAAAATAAATGGAGTTACAATGTTTTCTTAGTGCAGTGTTACATGCATTTCAAAACCTGCTAAATACTTTACTGCATTAGTTTAGCAAAAACGGTAATGATTCAAAAGAGCTAAATACTGCATAACAGACAGCTTTAAGGCAAAAAAATATAACCCTCAAAATAGGTATTATTTTTTTATTTATTACAGGGATCCAACCATTATAATGTGCATGACAGAATGAATTAAATAAATGCAGGAAGTAAAAAGTGTGATGTCTAGATATGGTCATGTGGTAGTTATTATGTAAGGATAGTGTCAGTAAGTAGATGTATAATACAGCTGTGTTACATCTGTGTACATCTGTGTTAAGACTTAAAGATCCAGTGTGTAATTTGTTGGATGTTAAAACATTTTCTCCTCTCTCTGCTTAATACGCAGTGACACCTGTGACTCTCTATAGGCCAGATGTCTTTTCAAGTTTCACCAGTCAGAGGGCATTAAAATAATGATTTATTTTTGTATCATCATTTTTTTTGTTTTTATTTTCCTATGACACTTTTAGATGATCAGAGTCAATTCAAAGAGAAATACACCTACAATCTATAACAAGAAAATGTATACACCTCATGTGTCCGCTAACTCCAATGAGTGTCAAAAAGAGCACATATAGAAAGGCGATGGACCACATTCATGAATTATGCCTTTATAGGGCTGGGCAATTTTGGCACTCAAGATCTATTTTCCTCGAAAGTATAATAATAATAATTTAAAAAAGAGTGAAGATGTCAATTTTTCTAGGCCAGATATCACTTATGGCCACTACTGTATGTGCGCAACTAGTACAGCATACTTGGGCTATTAAGTGAAAACAAAATGGACATCCGCTGAGACATAATTATTTCCACACGCAGTGATGCTATTCTTGACACAATCATTCAGTTTCTGTCTGTGGCTGCAGAGCTGATTGACGTAATTAGCAATAATGTGATAATTGTTCCTGGAAATCTGTCTAATGCCCTCTGCCGCCAGCTGTGTGCTCATATAACAGAGGCCAGCTGGTACGAGATAGCTGTGCAGGTAAACCGTACAGCACTAGTCTCAAGGATTCCATTCTGGTTTGAGCCACGCAGAGCAGGCCAAGTGGTCACTTTTGCATGTCAATGACAACTTATATGAACATCGCAGGTCTCCTGTTCCTTATCCCTATCCCTTTAGCTCTAGGTTAGGTGAATGTTTGATCTCATGATGGCAACTATTCTCAATTTAATGTGCTCCTAATTTAGCTATGAGGTAAAAACAATAAAATAAAAATAGCAGGACCCTATTTTGGAACAATCTGCTGAAGGAAAAAGTGACATCCATTTGCCAGTCCCTCTGAAACCTGGATAGTCCTAATGAGGCATGTATTTACCTCACCCCACATCCTCATATGTGTATGAGCTGACACCACTAATTACTAGGAACAACTACTTTTTTTATTAGACAGATAGTACCTGATTTACTAAGGTCCCACATGAAGGGTACTAATTTACTGGAGCAATCTAACAAATTGTGTGTGTGATTTATGGGTGTATGTGTTGGTTAATAAGAATAATTGCACAAAAACCTATGAATGCAAATAGGCTCTTACCCTTTTCTAAAAGAGGCTTTTGAGTTTGGTAATACCAAATGTCAGCCGTGCAGCTAAATACCAGGGATATTCAAGCATGAAACAGAAAGAAAAGGTTTTTGAAGTTGAACTACTTTTGTTAGTTGAACTACTTTTAACACTTTTCTTTTCTTCTTTTCTTTTCACAGCATCTTTTAACTCAGTAGCCTAAGACATCAGTTTTCAAAGTGGGGTCCATGACAAATAGCCAGGGGGATCCTACCGTATTTTCCAGACTATAAGGCACGTTTTTTTTTTTTTTTTTTATCATCTAAAACATGCTGTGACTTTTATTCCATAGTGACTTATATAATGCATTTAATGTCAAATAAGCGAAAAGCACACTTGAAGGTTTTTTGTAGACAAATTTGTCATGTCTGTACTAAGTATTCACTGTGTCTTGGTTCATTTTTGTGACATGGTCTAGAAAGAAGTTCACGGATGCCAAGACGGCAAAAAGCGAATCCTGTTTGTTTTCTTTATTTTACGAAAGTAACGTTTGCTGTTGTAATTTTGAATGTACACAAAAATAGACCCTTTACAGTTTTGAAAGATGTCTTACTCTTATCTGTGTGACCATAAAGGACAGTGTTGTTTCAGCTGCTATAAGGAAAAAAAGTGATTGCGTCAGAGACTTGCGTATCAACATATCAGTTCTAGCATTTGCATTTCTAACTGGATATCACAGCCTATTCATCATCAAACTAAAAATGCAGTCATCCAAACATAGAACAAGTTATTCGGTTCAATTTACATGCATTTACAATGTGTAGAATGTGCCAGTCAGCGTGACCAACACCATATACCGTCGCACTGTGTTATTCTAAACACATGTGTCTGCATGTAATCAATGCTGTTTTACATGGATATTGGGACATGAGTGAAGTACAAAGCCATGCTTACATAATAAATAATAGTTTATCATCGAAATACATGTGAATATGGAAACATTTTGATTTGTGCCGAATTTGGATTTGTGCCGAATGAGAGAGGAGCCCAACATCAGTTTTAGTTTCGCTTTTTGATTTGTTTATGCTGTAAAATAAATGTTGTTTGTAATGAATGACACTATTATTTATGTTTATTTTATAGGCTACTAATATTTTTCATTCTTGTTTTGTTCTGGATACCGCTAAAATTTAAAAGATTTGCTGTTGAGTGAAGGGAATTAAAATACATGTTTATAATGTTTGTAAAAATTTTGTTTAACTGTATTTTACAACTTACGTTTCAACCGGTGCACAAAAAAAAAATGCAGGGTTGTTTCAACCCAGATTAGATTTTGGTCAAATATGGACTAACCCAGCCGTTGGGTTACATTTTTAAATTAAATTTTTAACCCAATGGTTGGGTTTGTCCATATTTGACCCAAATTTGGGTTGAAACAACCCTGCATTTTTTAGAGTGTGTATTTATACATGGGTATAGATTATTGTACAGAAAATGCTCTTATTGAAAAGTGCGTATTTACAGATGGGGCAATTAAACAAGCATATTGTGTTCATTTCTCCCACCCACAATAAATACCAACATCCTGTCATCATTTACCCTCAAGTTCTTCCAAACCTGTCTGAGTTTCCCTGATCTGTTGAACACAAAGGAAGATATTTCTTACCAAATGTAAATTTAGTTCAATATAGGCTAGATCAATATATTTAGAGGTAAATATAGGTGTAGGGTAGGTGTAGGACTGGGCTTTAAGGATAGGGAGAATGAAGGTACCAAAAAGGCTGCATCCATTCATGATTTAAAAATAATAATAATATATACACTGAATATGTTGTTGAATACGTGCAGAGTACATATCTCTTCTCAAAGTCTAGGTTTTGGCACAGTAGCAGCAATGGTGTAAACGTGAATCAAATTAAAATCTCCTTATCTTTCTACTTTTGGAAAACGGAACATTTGTAGCAGAGCAATCCTTGCTATTTGCTTACAGAGTCCAGGACCACAGAAAAGAGGACGCAGTAGCATCTGCCAAAGGCCTGTCTGCTAGTATTTCACAGCCTCACAACCGACATGAAATGACAAATGAGGACTAATCAAGCAGTTCTGGGACCACGTCTGAACGGCCAATAATTCACACCAACTGGATGCGGAGAGATCCCAAGTGTACCAGGAATCAAAAGAAAGGCTGGCTGCATCACTGTCATAATCTCTTGGATGCTCGGCCTGTTAAAATCACTGCAGGGGAAGCATACTGCCCAACACATGTGTTAAAACAGACCTGAAGTGACACTTTACAGCCAAGACAGACACTTTGAACATGTTGGTATCAATATTTTGTTTGAGCAATTATTCACAGTCCAGTGCTTAGCTCCTCGCAGGAACAATGCCTGTTTTGTCATTTTGAACCGAGAGGACGAGACCCACAGCGTCGCTGTCCTGAATTACAACAAAGTGCAAACCGCGTGACCTTGCCGCCCACTGCTATCTCAGAACCTCAGTCTTTCGTGTGTTTTCACAGACTCAGCCAGAACGCCGCAGGTAGTGAAACACATCACTCACACAGTGGAAAGTTAGCTGACCCTGTACGTTTTTGTCGGTATCTGCTCTTACACATAAACACACACACACCAAATTGTCCTCACAAATACTGACAAAAATACCCATTCTCTTCCACCTCTGCACTGGACTGATAAGCCTATGATGAGGTATGTCAAGAAAAACCATGAACATTTTTTACTCATTATCTGAATTACCACTCTGTCTCTCTCTCCAACACACACACAGACACAAATGAATCATTAAGGAAACAGCGTGCGTCCTAAATATGATGCCAGATCATTTGAGGATTAATAATATTAGCCATTGTCAGGGAACAAATTAACATTTCTCCTTTATGATGTAGTTACCTACTACGGTGTGCTATTTGAAGAAAATATGGTGATTACCTGTGCAAATCTCTACAATGCTACTATGCTTGGGTGTTATAGATGGTTCCCAGGGTGTTACTATGCAGTGGCTTGAATGTTTTGGGTTGTTGCTATGCCTGACTGATCGTTTAAAAAAGTAACAGTAGCCTCTCTCAGTTACTTAGTTCATGTCAAATTAAGTCACCTTTGTTTATGGTGCTTTATAAAATACAGATTGATTTTAAAGCAGGCTTGCAGTAACAAAGATGAAAATAACAATAGGCATCTTCATGTTACAAAATTCATTGATTATGAAACAAATTCAATTTCAATTTTTGTTAACACACTCTGAAGATTAATATTTACTGTTATGTGGTTTGTTCCAATTAATTCTACGTAGTTGAAATGCAATGGCGATGCTTGCCTTAGCAACTGGATGAACAGTGCATGCATGCTCTGGTTGCTATGGCAACCATGCAATATTATCCCTTGCCTAGCAACTGCTTTGAGGAAATGATTATGATATATATATATATATATATATATATATATATATATATATATATATATATATATACTGTCACGATTAGCCACGCACTTCCTGGGTTAACTTGGACCACATTTCCCATCATACACCTCCCTGGACTGATTACACCAAACACCTCCACTGCACCGATTACACACACACCTGCACTTCATTTACACACACATAAAAGCCACGTCCACACACCACTTCTCTGTGAAGTCTTGACTTCCCTGGCTGTCAATTTGCAGCAATGCCATTAAAGAACCATTCAACTTTTTTAATAACTTGAAGAACCCTTTTCCACTAATAAGAACCTTTTGTGCAATGGAAAGGTTCCATGGATGTTTAAGGTTCTTTATGGAACCATAGATAATAAATAAACTTCCTTTTTAAGAATATAGTGCATATAGGCACGTTTTCAGCGCCGTTTCGGAAGTATTTTTTCCATTCATTTCTCCCCTAGGGATTTAAAAAAAGTCTTTGTTAAAGCGTTATAAGCCATGAACCAAGCCAACCAGCTACGATGTGAATCACAACATTACAAACTTTGATTGGAAGCAAAAAAAGTATTTGAAAATCGGACAAAAACACAAAGTGTATCAGTGTATCAATTTAACACAGCACCACATACACAGCACACATCTGTTAGTTTGACCAGTATCTTTATAATAAACATTAAGATTAACATAAATTATATATATTATGCACAGTGAAAGCATGACATTCACATCTTCTTCACTTATCAATATACCAGAATACATTCTGCTCTCCATAGATTTATGTGTATAAAATCTTGGAATGGTTTCTTTTGCCATGGCAAACACTGCACTCAATAGTGCTGAGACATAAACTGGAACATTAAACCCTATAAAATATGTCAAACTACAGCCAACGAGGAGTGGAAGGGGACATCCATTAGTGATGGGCGTATTTTACAGAAGAGTATATGAGCCCTGGCTACGAAAATCTGATGACCTGATCATCCCTTCAGAATATTTCTGTCTGCAAGGAACAAATTGGCTGAGCTGTTGTGAGCGAAAAGTGTAAAAACAAACTTTTTAAATACTCAGAGTTTACTTTGATGGCAAGCAATCTAGATATTCATGGCAGAACTTTATATCCCCCATTGTTTTCTCAATTTATGAGTCTACACACAATTCCTCTGATTTCTTTTTGTTTGCGGAGACTGCTGCACCATCAGGTTCCAAAATTAACTTATCTCCTGCATACACCTGCCAATGGTGAGAGAACTGAAAGAATTACAGTCCAAAAATGTTTCTTACCGTTCAAACTTGTCTTTTCCTTTTTGGATCTGTAGTGCCAAGAATACGTCAGTAGAAGAAAAACAAGCTTTTTGGCTTCCTAGCTCAATGTTTGGTGGGAAAAAATTGTTTGAACAGGGCAACAGTCACTGAGTTCTACTAAACTGGTTGAATCTCAAATTTAATTTGCTTACATCTATGAAGATCAGACTATTGTTCATATATTGCAATTTGAGTAATGTATTGAAGCTGCTAAAACCAAGTTACCCTTCAACATTACCAAAGATCTTTTAATTGGGGTATCGATAATAGGTCTGTTACTTTAGTATCATCGTTTTTAGAAATACTCACCGCGAAATAGATTAAACAAAACAAAATGTTCTTGGTTTCTTTACATAAGTCATATGGTCTCTTTCTGTCCAAAATATCCTGCCCCAGAAAAAGCTGCTAAGTGGACTTATGCTAAAAGTCCAAAGTCCAGTTATACAAGACTACCACGGATGAAACCATAGTGTGAATATGTCTCTTGAGCTATTTCATTCCATAAAGGAAAAATAACATTTGTGTTTTCATTATTAATTGGCTGTTTGCATCCATGTGTATGGTTATGTTCATTGTTTTCCTATTACTTTGCCCTTAAAATCAAAGAATGGACAGTGCATTTTCATCTCATTTTTGTTGTGTGTCTCAGACACAGTTAGTGCCAAATGTTTTGAGGAAGTTGTAAAAAAAAAAATAGCTGGTTGTGTTTATGCAAGTCCCTTGTGTATTGAAGAAGGCGTTGTAACCAATTTAATGCATGACTCAGTTTCACTATTTACTTGGCTTTGAGCGAAAATAAAGCCCTCAGAAAAATCTCTCCACACGTTTGAAAGTCATGTAAATGTGCATGTGTATGTGTGTGAGAGAAAGAAGCAGAAGCCGTGGGTTCTAAAGGTCAACAGATGGCATGAGCGATACTTGACTCTCATTTAGCTGCTGTTTTTACATAAATCAACATTCCTCAGCAGCATGACACAATGATGCATTAATGAAGAACGCTTTCAATTCTGAACAAAACAGCCGACAGCAAGACTCTACGATCACTACACAAGTATGCAAAGCAGGCACAAATGTTTGGGAAATGCATTGTAAGCACGCAGCCCCACTAGATATACTTAACATGCATTTTTGCATTATTATGGCAGTAACACCCCAGTACCCAAGGTGATAGAGTCATATGTATTTGTGTCAAAGGGTGTGTTTTTATTCAGGTAGCTGCAACTTTAATTGAAAGTTCTTGCACAGTCTTTTGAGGGAAAATGTTCTCTGGTCACATTTGTCTATGTACTATCAAAATATCTTTCTAATGTTGTTTTCCCTTCATTGTGTGAAGCCAGGTGCTACAAGATTTTTGACGCAGGTGATATTATCACATCTGAATGATGCAACACACAGAGGCAGCTACAACTGCAGCCGAAAGAGTGTTACAGTATACTGTATGAAATACATAACTTTATATAAATACATGGCACAGAGGTATATGGAACTATAACATGCATGATGCAAAACTGTTATCAAAATGTTAGCAATTGTAACACTTACACCACAGCTGTTATACAGTCATGTAAAAAATAAGTACACCCAAGCAAACATTTGATTCTCTTCAATACAGTGCCTACTACTAAAGTTGATATACTTGAACAAAACCACAAGTAAAACGTTAGCACATCATGGGCCTTAGTAGCTAGTTTAGCCCCCTTTAGAAATAAGATATTTGTATAATATATGTAATGTATTACAATATAATGTATAATTGTAGTATATAGTAATGTATATGGTCCACCAATATGTCTCTGACATCAGCTTGCTGGAATCTTTGACCACTCTTTCATGCAATATTATTGCATGTACTGCCCATTTCAAATCTCCCACAACATGGATTCAAATCCAGGGTTTGACATAACCCTCCAGTTCTTCTTTTTGAGAAATGTGTTGATGGATTTGTTAGCTTGCTTAGGGTCATTGTCCTTTTGAAAGGTCTACTTTCATTTCAACTTTCGGACAGATGGCCTTAAATTATCTTCAAGCACTCTTTGCTATGATGCAGAATGCATAGCTGAATCAATGAATGCAAGCTGTCCAGTCCCTGAGGCAGTGAAGCAACCCCAACCATAACATTTCAACCACACCATCATGGTAGGATTGAGAATCTTCACATGGAAAGCTTTCTTTGGTCTGTGCCAAATCTATCTTTGATGTGTCTGTCCAGAGGGGGTATAGTCTTGCTTTAATGCTCTTTGCATTCTAATGCTCTAAAGCAAAGGCTTTTTACTGCCACGCCTCCCTTGCAGGTCAAATTTGTGAAAAGGCTTTCTGATTGTAGAAGCATGCACTTTGACACCAACAGTTACAAGACTTGCTAGCAGATCCTGTGATGAAATCTTGGGGTTCTTGAACACTTCATTTTGCATCAGACAGTGTTTTCACTTTTTCAAACAAACCAATGCAGTTCAAAGTGCTTTACAGGCAAGAAAGAAACAATAGATGTAATAGTTAGATTAAAAAGAAAACGAAATAAAAACAGATCTATTAAAATACAAGAATGAGAATAAAATGATTACAATATAAAATAAATAATTAACATAAATAACATATCAACTTTATCAAATAGTTATAAGACATTACAGGAAGGTTAATAATTAATAATTTATAATATTCATATTTTCAGCACATCTTACTTCCTCCGGAGGGTTATTCCAGAAGCGAAGAGCATAACGGCTAAAAGCAGCATCACCAAATCTATTAGTTCTACTCTGTGGTTTAGTTAAAAGAAAAGAATATGAGGATATGAGAGTCCTTGTATGTGCATATACTGTAAGCATTTTTGAGAGATAGTCTGGAGCAAATCCATGCAATGCCATAATAACTAATAAAAGTTTTAAAATTATTTAAAAAATAAAAAAAATAAAAAAGAAAAAAAGAATAACAAATAACCAGTGTAATGACTTTAATATAGGTGTAATGTGATCTCTCTTTTTGGTCGTTCTCAATAATCGAGCAGCAGCATTTTGGATTAATTGAGTTACATTACTATGACTTTACTATTACTATGACATTTACTAAAACCCGACTGAAACATTACTCTATGAAACTCATTACTCATGAAACTCTAATTTCGAATTTGCATTTAAAAATGTACTCAACTGAATAAAAACTATTTTCTCTAATATTTTACTTAATGTAAATTGAAATTGGTCTATAATTACCAGGAGTTAAAATGTCTGAATTCCCTTTGTTAGGTTTTACTTGGGGATATTTAGGATCAGAGGGGGTAATGCAGGAAGTGCACTCTAGGGAGTGATTTACTATCTCAAGGATATTAAAAATTCTAAGACCTTGATTAGCTGATAGTGGCCCTCCAGGAGGAGGACGCCCCTACTTTAGATCTTAGCATGATGACACCACACACTTCAATAGCAAAGGGAACTTGTGAGAGGTTTAAATAATACATGCTCCAATAATAGAACTCAATACCAAGGTCCTATGCTCTTTGAATCACCCTAGGGGCCGTTTACACGACACAGTTTTCAACTAAAAATGTCAAATATTGTATGCGTTTTGGCCGTTCATTTACATGACAACAGCATTTTGGAGGCCTGAAAACACAAGCTTTTGAAATCGAGTTAAAAAAAAAAAAAAAAAAAAAAAAAAAAAGTGAATTTGTGAAACCGGTGATATCATGCACATGCGTGTTATGTTTCTTTACAAAGTGACATCTACTGGCCTGGCATGCATAATGCAGCGTTTTAACCGTTTTCATGGACCTTTGTGAATAGGGATCGTTTTGACAAAATTGCCGTCTGTATGCGAAAAAAGCGAAGGGATTTTTTTTACGTTTTTAGTACATCGTTGTCATGTAAACATACCCTTAGAATCTGATTGTAATTTTATTGATTAGAAGGTGTGATAAATGTAGGTGTAGGGCTGCAACTAACGATTATTTTGATAATCGATTAATCAGACGATTATTTTTTCGATTAATCGATTAATCGGATAAAAATTTCAATTCGATTTTTTTGTTTATTATGACTAAATAAAACCCGGTTACACTTTATTTTAAGGTGTCCTTGTTACAGTGTAATTATATATTTAAGTACAGAGTAATATTAAGTAACTACATGTACTTACTATAGGAATAGGGTAGGATTAGGTTGAGGGTTAGTTGCATGTAATTATGCAGAATTTACTGTTATTACTACAGTAAGTACATGTAACAAATGTAACAAGGACACCGTAAAATAAAGTGTTACCTAAAACCCTAAATTAGGGTATTTATGTGTAAAAGTGTACTTTAAAAAGTGCAAAAGCCACACATTGAGTTTTACAAATATCAATATTTGCATTGTTTTTAATGATAATTGCTGATGGCAAGTTGACAACCATGATTAATGTAAAAAAAAAACATTTATATCCAACATATTGTTTTAACACAATTTTTGTTAAAACAAATTTACAGACATGTTGTTCAGATGTGAAGATATAAACTAAAAACATCTAAAATATATAATTCATTTAATTTTTATTTAAAATTAATTGAATTATAAGGATAATTTGTAAAAAATAAATATAGAAAGACTGAAAACAAGCGTGTGAACAGAGCCGCAGTAGATCGCGTTTGAAAAACAATTAAAACTTAATAGTAGACAAATGCTATATAAAGAGAGCGGAATGGAGGTACGCAGCAAGCTAACAGGCTTGATTAAAAAGACAGGAAAAATGATGCATTAGTGCACAAACATTCGCTGAAAACCACTGAGTAGGCTACAGTGACTAAAAAACAATATTTTACTGCTGGTGTTATTAACTGCCTTTATATTTAGTGCTTCGCTTTGTAAAGACCGTTTTAATTTAATATTTCTGCGGTAGCACTATTTTAATCCATCACTTATGTTGCGAGCAAACTGATTGCGCAACCTGATGCTCGAGACGCAAAATACAGACATCCCAAGTCTCCCGGAAGTTCTGGAAGTCACCCGCATATTGATATGCTCCCTGATGCTCGCAAATTAGTTCAAACTCCCGGGATTTGAGCGCGCAAGCAAGAGCGCGCATGCGAGACAGAAGAGACTGTGCTCCAAACCGTGTAGCGCGAGCGCGGGGCAGAGCAACGGAGGGAGAGAGACCTTGCGTGTGTGTGCGTGTGTGCCTCATGAAGCGCGTGTAAGACAGAGAGCATCCTGATTGGCCCGTTTCAACCAATCACCAGTAAACGCTCCCCGTGACGTAAGCAGACCAACTAATCGATAATGACATTCGTTGACAACGATTTTCATAATCGATTATTATCGATTTTATCGATTAGTTGTTGCAGCCCTATGTAGGTGTGTACTTTTTCCATGTGACTGATACATTTAAATATGGAAAATTACAACAAAGTGTCAATTGTATATGTGCCATTTGTATAAAATGTAATAACAGCCATTGATGGAATTTTACGGATTTCCGTCGTTTTGCTGTTACATGGTTGGGGGCGATATTACACATTTTCTGAAAGAGTTCAGAATCTCCAGATAAAATCACAGAAAAAAAAAGAAAACAGAAACAAGCGATAAAAGCATCGCTTTTGCACTTTAAAGTCTTTGACAAAAAAACGTTATTTCCTCAGCTTTTTGTTCAAAATATTGCTTATTAAATTAAACTTACTCACATTCAAGTGTTGATAAAAAAGAAAGCATGAAGCTAAAACAAATAAAAGTCATTTTTATAAAACAGTTGAACAACAAAATATGAATGAAATATTAATTATAATAAATCTTTTTTAAAGACTATAAGTATTTTTTTCTCAGAATAAAACTCAACATAACTTGTTTTGCTGAGATCATAACAACAAGAAAGAAAAATAATAATGCTGTTGTCCTTATCTCATGAATTAATTAGCGCTGTTTTTCAGCACACGATTTCAAACAACTTCAGTTCCATGCTGAAAAAAAATCCATGTATAGTAGAACTCTCTTCTTTCATTTAGCTATTTCCACTTTTTTTGTTGTTGTTCCGAGTCTGTTTTGAGTTTGTCTGATATTCTCTGTCTGCGCAGCTGTGTAAACGCTTAGAGGGAACACTGTTCATGACAACACTTTGAAATTTGCATGAAAAATACATGTAAAATACAGCCCACCAGAAAGATTGAAGATAACCAAGTCTTTACAGAATGCACCGAAAGCAAAATCTGATGATAACAAATCTTTTGGAATTTTTCAAAATGTGGTGAATCTACATTATTCTGTTGCATAGAGAAATATTCTTAGAGTGACAGTGTGTTGGAACTACATGACACGCTGCATTTTTCCCTTTAAAAGAAAGCAAGCAAATACAACAGAAATATTAAAGACATAAGTCTGATTGACATTGCCAAATTGGATTATTTTTCTTTTTTCTGAGTGACTTGTAAAGAGTGTTTTTACTGACGCACCTGCCAGACTGTCAAATGGTGACAAATTAATGACAAAGATGGACTTACTTATCCGCTCCCTCTCTTCTGTTTTTGTTTTATCATAATTTGTTTTCTTTATCATGTCACAGTACATTTCAGCAAATCTCAGGCGTTTCTATTCATCTATTTGAAGTCTATTTATTTGGAGAAAATAGCAAATCTGTCCCGTCGTGCCAGTACGGGCCGTCACACAGCAGAATAGTTGGGAGGAGCAGCCAGGTGTTATCTCTGTTGTGACTGAGGAAACGAGGTGTGATAAAAAAGAGGATATCAACCTCTCTATCCATAATTTATCTTTTTTTATTTTTTATTTTTTTTATTTATATCTTCACAAAGATGGATGTGATACAGGAGCGCCCGAGGCAGTTGGACCTCACCTGTGAGGTGAAATGGGATCATTAAAGAAAAACGACAAGCCTGGTCACTAAACTGTGAGAAAGAGAGAAAAATTGATTTTCAAGAGATTCAGTGTTTTCATCTGCTATCAGAGTACAGTGGCGGAGGTGATGTGTGTGTGTGTGTGCGTGACTCAGTGAATGGCACAATAAAACAGGCACATGACTGTATAACAGAAGACTTTGATGTTGCGCTGTCTCTGCTGTGCTGGTCAGCTGAGTAAAATGGCCTCATTAGATGGACAGTCTATAGCAGGAATGATCAGTTGTTCAGTCTGTGATGAGAAGGACCCGACACACACAGGATGACTCAGAGACATGAAGGTGAACAGGAGTGAGTTTGACTCGTAGAGGGCGAAAACCAAGCGGAACTTTTGATTTATCAGCAGTGCGTTATAAAGTATTAATAAAACAAAAAAAGTGACTCCTACCCGGAACAATACTGATGAAACTTTGATCTTTAAACCTGTAGCACTGAATTCATTTATAGAATTGGCATTTCAAAGTTTTCATATATGACTACATTACAGATGCATAAGGCCTTATTAGAGCCTTTTGTCTTCCACTTTTGCGGTATATGATGCATTTCCAGTAATAAACTTCCCACTCTCTCTTATTTAATTCAGTAGTTGATTCAATGCCAGGACAATTTTTCAAGCCCTGCAGCTTTACAATGATCCTGA
Source organism: Rhinichthys klamathensis goyatoka (assembly GCF_029890125.1). Lineage (NCBI taxonomy): Eukaryota > Metazoa > Chordata > Actinopteri > Cypriniformes > Leuciscidae > Rhinichthys > Rhinichthys klamathensis. The sequence goes on along the minus strand of NW_026606592.1, from coordinate 267,275 downwards.
ATCAACAGAATTTTCTAAATGTACCTTGGTTTTTCCCTTCTAAGTCTTTGAGTCATTGTGTCCTTCTAGAGCTGATGCACCTACTGTAGACGGCCATTACATTGACACTGAGCGGCTTATGACAGCTTTTGTGATATTTCAAAAAAAAAAAAATTAAAGAAAATGGCACCACTTTAAAAATTCATACTGTAGTTTTTGCGTGACGTCATACCTTTATAGGAAAAGCCCACCTGGAGGGCAAAACAAGGCTTTCATCTGCTGCCTGTCAATCATTTTTACCAGGTTTGTAGTGTACTAATGTAGTTAGACAGTGATATTAAAAGACCAGAGTCAATATACACCTTATTGGTGATGTATACTTTGTACATGCAGGCAAAGATGAACAGAATAGATTTCTCGTTTTTTACATTAAAAAAAAACATTATAAAGAAAAATATATGTTCATATTCTGAGCTCATCTGCTCACCTGTGCATCATCCATAGTGTGCAACCCAACTCAACCTAAGTGTTTTTCACGTTAAGCGCTGTTTTTAATGATTGAAATACAGCAGCAGGTGCTATATATGGATCACAAGTGCCCAAAACTTGCATCTTGTTCACATATTTTTTGTTTTTGAGATGGAAAATTGACAGGCTTGTGCTGCAGTTCTATGGCTGTTTTGCCACCCAGGACTCCGCGACAGTCACGTGGCTGATAACTATGAATAGGGTGACTGAGGAAAATCTGGGAGATTTTTTTTGAACTGTAGTTATCAGTGATTTATTGTGAATGTCGCAACAACAATTCAGATCGATAAATAACACTTCCAGGTAGATTATGGTAATGCTAATAGACTTTCTAGTGGTTGAGACCAAAGCTAAACTTTATTGCTAAGAACACTTGATAGGGTCTCAGTTGTTTCAGTTTAGTACCAATTGTTGACGTGCAGTAAAAGTGTACGGCTATAAAATGCATGCAGAACACGGCTCAAATCAATTTGTCTAAGACAAATTTGCAAGATACCTTTTCACAGATCTCTTGTAATGAGTTCATTCTGAGAACTCTAGAGATTTTGATTGTGGACTTTGGTATCTTGGCAAATCTAAGCAGTTTGTTAAGTTCTTTTCTGAACCTCTTGAGGACACACTTTACAACACTGAACATTAAACATTCATCCTTGTGCCCTGCATTACTAGATACAAAAGCATTTTTATTTTCTTTCTTTTTTTTATTTTGTAGAGTTATGGTAATCTTTGATTAATAAATCTTGAGCATTTGAGCTTAATTTGCAATTCATGTGTCCCTTTTCACCTTTTGTTTGCTTCCCTTGAGCCATGGGTGGCAACAAAATAGGGGCTAATCCAGGATCTTTCATACATTTTGCTCCAACAATACACAGCAGATACAGCTGTTTATTGATAAAAAATACAAACACCATTTGAATAATGAAATTCACACCGTGAAGTAGAAATTAAATTTAATAAATGGAGAGTGAAACACAATGGAGGAGTGAAATGAAGCCATCTGTGCTCTGCCCAGCAGATGATTAGTAAAATCAAACACACTTGATACGACTGTCTGTCACATAGTTATGAACATAAACTATGACATCAGACAGAAATTATCCTCTTTACTTGCTGTTATTAAGACCCGCCCTTTCAATTCAGGTTCACATTCACCTGAAGCTCCATTAGCCAGTTCCGCATCACTGAGCTGTATGGTGAGATTGGTAAGTGCAGAGCTCATTATGACATCACCAACCATGACAGGCTGATGAAAAACTGCGATTCCACTACAGTTTGCCCTTCTGCAGCTCCTCAGATCAATGGAGGGAATAATGGTCCTTGAGACAATTTTCAAACTTCGGAAAAAAGTCCAGTCAGCTGGCAAGAATGTAATTGAAAACATGGCAGTAGGAACCGAATGGAGGCTAGCATATGCATCTATGCATTAGATGTGATGAACAGAAAAAGCCATAAAGATCAAATCAAGACAGTGAGCAGAGAAGTACACTTAAAAAGTCACAAGTTTGTATTGGTTGATTACAGTCAAAGCCATCTTCTAAATTCAAGTGCAAACCAAAACATTTAAACCATTTCAAATGGGTTTGGTTAATATAAATCAATACCACCAGAATGCAATCAGAAACGGCTGCTGGTTATGTTTATTGTACTATGATAAACCAATACTATCTCAAGGCCAATTCGTATGAGGGAGTAAAAGGTGACTAATTTGTACGAATTCGTACGAGAGATTTGTCTAAACCACAGTGATGGGTAGGTTCAGGGGTAGGTCAACCGTCCAAATTCATACGAATTGGGCAACTCGTAAAATATGTACAATTTAGCAAACAAATCGCACGAATTCGTACGAGTGAGGTCGTATTAATTCGTACGAAATAGCCACCTCATAAAATTCGTATGAATTGCCGTGAGATCGGGTTGGATAAACAGCTTATTTTTTTTATTTTTTATTTTTTATTTAACAGTCAGACATACAAACCAACATAGTGCAGTAGAGTGAACAATCTTGTAATTCCATAATTCCACAATTGACATAAAAGTGTTGATCTATGAGTGTGTGTGGGTATGTGTGGGTATGTGTATGTGTGTGTATGCGTAAACAAAGTAACCATTTATTATTTATTACCATCGTCATTACCATCACCACCCCCACTCCCCACTACACTGACAATATTGTATATATTGTATCACCACACTGCCAATATTGTGTATGGATAAACAGCTTCTGATAGAACACACATATTCATGACAAAAGATTTTTGTAAATATACTGAAGTTTTTGTTAATACATTAATAAATGATTATATTATAGTAATGAGAATCCAATGGAAAAATATAAATGGATTTATCTCTATGCATGTATTGTTATCATTATTATTATTATTATTATAGAGGTTAGACAGCAGCTGCATAGTATTAAGGGTATGAGAATTTGGGGGTGAAATGTGCTTAACAGAAACTAATACAACCGTGTAAATAATACTACTACTACTACTAATAATAATAATAATAATGGTCCCAAAATACGCTTTTATGCAAAATAATATTTCAGTCTCATTATGTTGGATTTTGTGGTGAAATATGACATGGAGATGTTTTTTGCAAGATTCACCCTCATAGTATTTTAGCAGGAGATACCCAGACTAAAACCAGCCTAACACTCATCATTAAGTTAAAATGTCAAACAGGGTCACTTGTAATTTATTCACCAACTGCAAATCAGACACGTGGTCCTTCTCAGGCGGACACAAGACTATCTACCATAGCAGCAGACAAGATTTGACTCCAAAACCCCAGAAGCAGAAAGAGAGAAGTCCAACCATTCTGGCACCCAGAAAGTGTGAACACTATGACAAACTCAGACTACTAGCAGGGGTAGAACCCTGGATGGCCTTAATCTCTGTCACTTTAATAATTAATGCAGCATTAGAAGTGATAAACTTCCCATGACTTTCCGCAGCCTTAAACTTCAAACCATGCTTAAGTTTCAAGACTACAGAACATTTACAGCTAAGCAAAATATTTTTAAAGACTTATCTAACAGCAGTATGTGAGCATATGATCAGCACACGCATTTGCATTCGGCGATTATAGCTTCTAGCTATGCAAGATAGGCTTTGCGTGTAGGTACATTATAAAATGTTTTGCCACACTTCATAACTAAGCGCAAGTAAGCATGCTGACAAATGCCTACCACTGCATTTGCGTATGTACTTGTATGAATTATGTTTATGTCCTCAGGCATCATTAGTGGCTAAAGTGGAACAGTCTGGTGACAATTTCAATATGGTTAACATTAGTTGCATCAGGTATTTTTTTTAACATTAGTTAAAGTATTATGAATGAACATGAAATATCATAAAAAAACAGAATATTTATAAATTAGCATTAACCAAATAGTAATAAATGTTGTAAAGCTGTAGGTTACTCTCCATGATGCCTATTAATGAATTTAACCTTTGTAAAGTGTTATGACTGCTCTTCATAGTCAGCACTATTGATTCCAGTAGTCTGATGTTAGCATTTTGCTAACAAGCTAACAACATGATACTCTGATAAGCATAAAATACATAGCAAAAACAATTTGATTGGATTAAACACAAATTATTAATTATTTTCTGTACTGTTTTCAAATGACTTTAATTAAGAAGGAAGAAAAGTAGTGTAAAAGCGAAGTTCTCCTACAGCATTAATCGTACACAGGGCTAAAGGGACAATAATTGAAATTAGCACAATGATAGTACAGCACTTTTAGCTCCGCTAAATTGATTACATTTCTACATTTGTCAGAGAGCACCAGCAAAGGCGAGCAAAATTGGTTTCCTTGCAGTAAGCTCACTTTAATATATTTCAAATTAGCCTGGTGTGGAAATCCTTTATGGCACCAGCTTCAGCGAAAATAAGCCATTCAAGTGTGGAAAAATTACCCTTTCTTCTCTTTCTCACTTCTTTCCTAAACAAGTTTACAAATTGACATTTATTAGCTAGGAAAACTGAATTAATAAGATTTACAATACAGTGAACATATTTTAGGATCCCTTTGACAGTGAATAAGTGTAGAACAGAAGCTATCAACCTTCTCACTAATATATTTGTTTCACCTTTCAATTGCTCAATTGAATTCACCTTTAAATACCAATGTGTGTGTAAATGTCTGACAGGCTACACTTATTTCAACAATAGCTGTGTTACCATGCTCTCGGCTTGGATCCATACCGTAGTGAACAGACTGCGGGATTGCATTGAGTCTAAGTCTGACAGACAGACAGAAAGAAATGGGGTGCTTATGCCACAGCAGGTTACAGAAAAGTGAGAAGTGTGTAATGAATTATGAGCGGTTAATTGGCTTCGTCGGTGCCGTCCAGGTTCTGCTCCCACATGGGAGGGCAGATCGGCACCCAGCTGTTTTCGAGATAGAGGACGTGGTGTGGTCGACCCGGTAAATAAGCTCTGGGACTTCATCACCCTTCTTGTTGATGGCTTAAAAGACCCACGAGCTGTCAGTAGATTAATGCAGATGCATTCATGATATGCGCATGGCTGTTTATGGGAATAACTGTGTGGGGGTGCAGCGAGCTTGACGTGTATGCATGGAGAATCATTACTGAAACTCTGTGTGTGCCCGTCTTCCCAGTTGCTTCAATAGAACACTGTCAATCTCCCATTTGCCTCCAAAATCCCTACTCCTGCTGTTATTTGTCACTCAAGGAAAATGCTTCAGTAACTGATAAAACATTACTCTGCAGGTTTGTGAATCAGAAAAGGGAGTTGAATAGCGAGAGTAAACATATTGCTGCTTGTTAAATGTGATATATTGTTTCATCTGCAGTCACTCTAAGCTATCAATTTGATCCATGGTACATCAGCAGCGCTGTTGACACTCGCTCTTCCTTTTCTTCTTCAAACACACATATGTGCACCCTGCTGATCTAGTGTTTGATGAAGCATAGCAAACCTCTCCTGACTCTCCTTCCTCTTGTTGTCACCTTCCATGTATTAAGAGGCACATCACACATCTCCACATAGACATATGTAGGCCAGCCATCCAATCAGATGTATGTATTGTGCCCAGTTATGCATTAGTGAGGTCTCCCTGCTGAGAAGAGTCAAGGTGGTTCTTATTGTCAAGATCAGGGCTGGGCAAAATCCGGCAAGATCTCAAGATCCACTTTCCTGCAGAGTTTAGCTCAAACCCTGAACGAACTCACCTTCCTGTAACTTTATAGTAATCCTGAATACCTTGATTAGCTTATACAGGTGTGTTTGATTAAGGTTGGAGCTTAACTCTGCAGGAAAATGAATCTCGAGGGCCACAGTTGCCTACCCCTGCTCTACATTCATAACAACCCAACAGAGGATGAGCACACTCCAAATGGCTTGCTTCCTTTGCCATGCTGCCATGTGAAGACACCAATGTTTAATTGGTTTAGCATGCTTACAAAGAGGCTTAAGAAGAAAAGAAAACAAGGGGTCCAAGTAGAGCAGGTGGAAAGATCTTGTGCCATGTTTTGTGTCCATGCGAGCCACTGTTACTTGTCCGAGTGTAAACATCCAGCCAAGACTATATAATTAGCATGAAAAAGCTCCTGCAGTGTCATATTTGGGATTTGGTGATTTCATGCAAGCATGTTAAGCTATATTAATCAGCAATGGCAAGATAATTACAGTGAGCAAGGAAACAGCAGTGTATAACAGCAAACTATTAATCAGACGTTTTACATTCACAGTGCTAAAAGCATTAACTAATATAAAATGATAAATCCTATACGCTTTGAAGAATAGATAATTGCAAGCAAGATCACTTGGGTATCTCCAAAGGATGTAGTTGTGTTTTACTCTCATGCAGTGTGTGTTTGTTTGTGTCTTCCTGTTCAGTGAATCAGGGGGAGCACACATCTCCGATCATCGTCCTCACACGGATCTTGCTTGGTCGCGCCACGGCCCACCCCTGTCATTACAGTGCCCCTGGTGCAGGATCCAGGGTCCACAATGAGCATTCTGCCACACCTGCCATTAGCTAGTCACTACATTTACTGGGCATAAATAATTCATAATAATAATTTGTTACATTTATATAGCGCTTTTTCTGGGTACTCAAAGCGCTTCACATGGAAGGGGGAATCTCCTCAACCACCACCAATGCATCAACCTGGATGATGCGACGTCAGCCATATTGCGCCAGAACGCCCACCACACACCAGCTTACTGGTGGAGAGGAGACAGTGATGAAGCCAATCAGTATATCATACCGGTCATGAAACCACATTTACAATATATTAAAATCCTATTAAAAAATACATGATGTTCCCATGACAACTGAATTATTAAGCCATTTTTTTTCTTGCAAGGAAACAAATACAAATTGCGGCAGTTTCCTTTAGCTTGATCATGTGCGTCATTTAGTTACCAGCCAGCTGGCAAGTAATTCTGTTTTATTTATTTGGCAACGCTAAATTCACTTGCATTTGGCATGTGTTAATTTTGGACCCATGATATGACCGCTGGGTCTACTGCCGCTCTCTACCCTCCTCCTGGTTCTCAGAGGAGTTGGTACTGATTAATCAAGAAGGCTACTCCAGGAACAGTTTATGTTTCTTGCTGGTATTCAGTGTAAATGTTTAGACAGCACCTTGTGGTATTATGGAGTACAAAGAGGACCCAGAGGACCAGAGCACTACTGGGGGCAAAATTGGTGACTAAGAAGTGGAGAAGAAACACTTGTTATGAGGTAGGTTAGAAAGCAGCTGTAATGCCGCCTGTGGAAAATCAGGCATGACGCTGCAGTCCTTTACAAGAAGGAACGGTTATGGGTCAGGGTTTGCTAGCACAAGAGCATTGTAATACTGACTCTGAAACACTATAAAGACCTGTAGAAAGTTCAGATGAAGTAGGTTTTAAAGATTGGAAATAAAATATTTTATTTGGCTAACTGGCTGTTTCTTTGCATTGGCTGCCACAATACATTCTCTAAACAGTTTTAGTGGCCTTGTTGGCAGCTGATTGACCTTGTTATGTGGGTGTTTGACAAATATGAGGAAATAATTAAAATAGTTTAAGGTACACAAAAGACAAATTGCGAAGTCAGCTCACAAGCAAATTGCATTTACAAAAGTGACATCGCTATTCAGTTGTCATCACAGAACTTTAGTTAACATAAAATATGAGGACAAACTGTGTGAATATTACACACTGGCCATGTATCCAGCGTGTTTCCCTGCATACATCCCGTGACTCTGGGATATGGCTACAGCATCCCTGAGACCTTACATTGGCAAAGCGATGGATGGATGGATGAGGCTCAATGCCGCTGACAATGCACCAATGACTCCGCTTTGGAGTGTGTCTGGAGCGAGTGTGTCTAACTATGTTTATTTCAGCACACAACCAATATAATCATCACATGCACATGATTACAGTCGAAAATATGCAAGCTTTTTTTTCCAATGCTCAAAGTAAATATACAATGTCAATTTAATAAAGCTAAAATTAAATTCACAAGGAAAGCGTCCAACCTGCAATATTTAACATATATAGTGTCTAACAACTGAAGTGCATCAAATACAAACAATATGCTTAAGCACTAAAAGATTTACACATAATCTGCATAATTTTAAATTCTCAAGACTGATATCACTACCTGTACCTCAAAGCTGCCACCCGGTGTTTTTGGATTCTCATTTACATTACCAGACACTATGTTGTCATCAACCAGAATTATATACATTTTGTTCCCAAAAACTGTCATCGATACAGAAGTAATGTTTTTTCCTAATTTTATGCTTTCACCTATAATGTAAAACAACATATCTATTTTCCCCTGCTCTGAAAGAGCACTTGCTTCCTCTGGAGAGCAAAGTGAGTGGGTAGATGATAAGAGGGCCAGGGGGTGTTTGTCAGGATGAAACATGGAGGTCATCCATACCCTTGGAGGCTAATTGAAGGGTGTAAAACACTCACCCCGCTGAAAGTACCCTGTCCTCACGCTCCACTTGCCCCTTTTTGACACACTGAAGGGGGAAATTGTACACTGCTACTCAAAAAAGGTCATGCAGTCATGGAGCTAACACCCACATCAGATCTATTTATTTACACATAATTAGCAGAATGCATATTTCATGTATTGTGTCATAAGCCATGGTAAATTAAATACCCTAATCAAATATTGATTTTATAATGATGGTTTTATTTTAAAATGACATATTGAAGACTTAAGGTTTAACTGTAACTAATCTAATTTGGTTCATGTAGGTATTGTAAGACAGTAGACACTAACTTTATTTTAAGAAATAGGATTTATTTCATTGATTCTACTCCATTCCATGTAGTTCCAATTTTAAGGTGAGTAGAAAAGTCAGGCTGCTGTATTTCTGACATCCAGCCTGAGGCTGTGCTTTGGGAACCCCCACCATGCTGAAAGGACCTAATATTCCTCACTGGAGGCAAGTCTGCGCACATCTATGGCTTGAGTTCACTGTTTGGTTTTGTCAATGATATTGCCATCTGAGACTAAAATAAATTCATATCATAGGGCAAAATTGAGTCTTCGATTGCCTAGTGTGACGTTCACAATCTGCCTTATTTATCATTTTCCTTCTTGATAGTTCTTCATGGAAACATTTCAGCAAAGTTATATTTGTTTTTTTTGTTTTTATTTTAATACTATTTTCAAATTTACTTAATTTCAAAGTTTAGTCAGTTTAGTTTTAGTTTCTGCAATATATTGTTAGTTAAATTTAAACTACAATAATAATTGCAATTATAATATCATCACCAATTTATTATAAATAATCACCAATTTTAGACAAATCATGCAGCCCTTTACAATAATAACCTGAATTAAGTTTCCTCTCCACTTTCTGAATGCAGTGTGCTGATCTTTTCCTATGACATTTACTAAACTTTAAGTGCCAGTGATGAACAGGTCATCAAAGCAGCCTATTAAGCCATAAGATCATTATATCAGGGTTAACCTGGCCATTATAGTTTGCATAGTCATTATAGTGTGTGTGTGTGTGTGTGTGTGATCCTGGTAAAATGTCAAAAGTCCCCACAAAGATATATCCTTGTCTTTGTGGGGAAATTCGTTGGTTCTCTATGAGGAAAACAGCTTATAAAAAGTGATGTTTTTTTTTAAATATAAAAATGCAGAAAGTTTTCTATTATGGGTAGGATAGAATGTACAGTTTGTACAGTAAAAAAACATTGTCTATGGAATGTCCCCATAAAACGCCTCGGGTTACTTGACTGTAACCCTGTTCCCTGAAAAAGTGGGAACAAGATGCTGCGCTGAGTCAGCGCTAATGGGAACACCTTTGTGTGTGACCGGCTGTGAATCATGTGTGTGAACAAGCATGGAATGCATGCTCCTCAGAGGTGCATCTTCAGGTATCATTTTGTCTGAAGAGAAAGAGGGACATCCTCAGTGCGGCGATGAAGTGCAGCATCTGGTCCCCTCTTTTTCAGGGAACAGGGTTAGAGTCAAGTAACCAGAGATGTTACCTTTCAAAAGCTACACTCAATACTGCACTGAGTCAGCGCTAATGGGAATGACAATACCAACGCCGCCGCACTGGGTGTCTCTGGATCCCCCGCGGTTGTGTAGTGTGTGCTCACAAACACGCGAAAGGTCTCAGACATGAGCTTGAGATGTTGACTCAGGGAGGTGAGAGCCTGGAGTAGCATGAACATCCAAACTACAAAATCTAGAGGACTAGCCTGCCACATCACATACTTGTTGCAAGGGGGCGCCCCATGCCAAAGCTTTGGAGGAAGCAACCCCCCTGGTGGAATGAGCCCTAATTCCTAGAGGCAAAGCTTGACCGAGCACCTCGTAGGCTAGAGAAATGGCATCCCTCACCCAGCGTGACATTGTTTGCTTGGTGGCGGCTGCCCCACTGCGTCGACCCCCATAGCAGATGAAGAGTTGCTCTGACTTACGCCACTGGCTAGTGCGGTGGACATACGCCTGAAGAGCGCAGCCTGGACACAGTCGGTGAAGTTTATTTTGCTTCTGTGTTCTGAACGGAGAACGGTAGAAGGCTTCAAGAGTAACCGGATGTAAGGTCGAGAACAGGAACCTTAGCAAGTAGTCAGGGTGAGGATGCAAAATAGCCTTCACCATACCTGGGGCAAAGTCTAAGATGGATTTTGAGGTCGACAGAATCTGCAAGTTATAGCCATGAGAAAAAAAAAATCTGTATGGTCCGTAGCTTATCAGCAGCTGACTCTAGAGGTTCGAAGGGGGTCCCAACCAGCCCCTCAAGGACTATGGCTAAGTCCCACAAGGAAATCTTGGCTCTAACGGGAGGCCTCAGTTGCCACAAATAAAGCTGGCGAGCAGAGGATGCTTCCAGACCGGCACCCCGTCAGTCAAGGTGTGGCAAGCCTATATAGTGTCCACATAAACCCTGAGAGTGGCGGGGCAAGTGCCTGCTGACAGTTTCTCCTGCAGAAACTCCAGAACTGAAACAATCTGGCAGTTGACTGGGTCTGGATCTTTCAAAGACACCCAATTTGTTGGCATAAACTCTTCTAGTGGAGGGAGCCTTAGCACTGAGAATAGTCTCTGTAAATTCAGCTGAAAGCCCAGTGTCCCTCAGTTGGTACCCATCAGAGGCCAAACATAAAGGTTCCACAACTAGGGCCGGGGATGAAATATTGTCCCTCCTGTTCGGTATCGGCCCATGGCAAGCCATCAAGGATATTATTTTGAAAAACCAAACCCTGTTCGGCCAATGCACCGCTATCAGTAAGAGGCAAGACCCTTGTTGCTGAACTCTGGGCAGGACTCACGGAAGCAGAGGGATCGGGGGAAATGCATACAGGTACATTCTGGGCCATGAATTCACCAGACCCAGGGGGGCTGGGTGACTCAAAGAGAAGTAAAGGGGACATTGTCTCTTGAAGCACTTTCCCCACCAGAGTGGTGGCCCTGCACGGCTTGGTAGGGAGAGATGGTTTCTTGAGTGATGATGCAGACCCAGGGGAGAGATAGCCCATGAGCGTTTCTTTAAACTAAGGCATCGTATAACCAAGCGCCTTCGCACCCACGATAGTCAAATATGTCGAAGGCGCAAAGACGCGCGATATGTAAGGTTTCCCAGCAGCTGGGATGTCATCCAGCAGCAGCAGATGAACGAGATAACTCGTCATGGAGGTCCTCAAAGAAGGAGAGAGGCCGCAAAAATATGTCCTCTTTACAGGCTTTGGGGTTCTCTTGCTCCCGTGGCCAGTCTAATTGTAGCCTGGCTACTGCACGAGTGACCACCTTGAGTAGCTCCTCTTGCGCTTTGTCATCACGGGAGGAATGTTCTGAGCCAGCGGACTCGTTATCCATGCCAGAAGCTAGAGATTCACTGTCCTCTGCCCGAGCCAAAGAGGTGCTGGGGCACGCTTCGGAGTCAGAAAAAAGGACATCTCAATATGGAGAGAGCGAGCAATAGGACCCGTCTCTCGCTCCTCATCTAGATTGAAGCGCGAGCCCCGCGATTGCATTGTGGGTACTGCCCCTTGGAACAGTGAACACTTCACAATGCTCGCAATTTTTCCTGCTGCCACACAATGGTAGCATGCTCTTCCCATAAACAAACTAAGCCATACTGGTGTGTGTCGTGTTCTGGCATAGGCAGAAAACACGGATACACACACCGCTTACCTCAAGTGACGCTCATTTTCCTTTTCGTAAAGACAAAGAATATCTCTGCACACTGACAGTCGGAATCTAACTCCTAATAAAGAGTGACAGACAGAGAGAGCTTACACACACACAGTACAACATTCTCTGAAGACAAAGGAACCTGAAGATGCACCTGTAGCACATGTAATTATAGCCTCTGATGAGCATGCATACCAATGACGTCACCGTCAGACGCTGTCAAGTTAAAGGCCAAATTCCTTGGTGTGTTCGCACACATAATTCACAGCCGGTCACACACAAAGGTGTTCCCATTAGTGCTGACTCAGCGCAGCATTGAGTGTCGCTTTTGAAAGGGAATATGAAAACCCAATGTGTGTGTGTGTGCGTGTGTGTACGCATTTTGGTACATTTAATCAAAAACAGGCTCATTAAAGAAAAACATATCAATGATTTCACGTCTAAGAATGTTCAGTCAGTGAGCACTAACAAATAAAAGCTGATTAGACAGAACTCCTGAGTTCATGGCCTTCACTGTCACTATTAAGCTTAATTCTCCAAGTGAAGTTTTGATGCAAAGCTATTAATACTGAGTATTTCTATAGAAGATTATGTTTTTTTTATAGTAAAAAAGGGTGAGAATACATATTTTTAAAAGTGCTTAAGGTAACACTTTATTTTAGTGCCATTGTTACGTTACATGTAGTTACTATTGTAATAACTATAAAATATGCATAATTACATGCAACTAACCCTAAACCAAACCCTAATCCTAACCATATAGTAAGTGCATGTAGTTATTTAATATTACTCAGTACTTAAATGTATAATTACAGTGTAACAAAGAACACCACAAATAAAGTGTTACCATACTTAATTTGCTTTGTGCTTTGCATTTACAGCAACACTCCAAAATTCAATCAGCATATACATAACTGAAGTGTGGAAAACGCTTACTACAGCCTTATGTGACCCTTTTTTCCCTCACAGTCTTTCAGCTGCCAATTCTCAGTGCATGATTTGTATAACAGAAACATCTCTTCCTGCCAATGTAAAACTTTTCATTTTGGTCTCTGTGAAACTGAATTCAGGTTCCAGTGAGAATTGCTCTGTTGGAGATGGTGATATTCACCTCCAATTTCACTTCTGTAATGTGACTTGATTGTGTCCATTTGGGAACTGATTGAATGTTGGAATGAAAAATTATTTTTTGTTCATTTTCTTGTAATTTAATTCCTGTCACAGTTCACCCTTTGACTATAGACTCAGTTTTAACACCATACTGTAGCAGTCAGAGGATGCAGCACCCCATCCATGTTTTTGTAAAGAAACTTGCGCAATCATACATTTTTCATCAGAACATATCTGCAGCAGTGAAGTGAAAAGAGAAATTACACTGCACTCACTGCAGATTTTCACTATAACGCACATCACAATCATCTGCAGTATCAACAAAATTAAAGACATCAAAATTTCATCACATAGCATGACTCTGAGGTCTTGAGGTTGAGGGTCCATCCTAACTATGACATATCTATTGGTAAAAATCAATACAGTAGAGTATTGTTTCTCTGCTGGGTTGCATAACTGATGCCAAGTATTAATTTGTTATTATTAAATATTTTAAGGTTTTGACATTCTGAGTATATAAAAATTAGGGGTGTAACGATACACAAACCTGACGGTTCGGTTCGTCCCACGGTTTTGAGGTCTCGGTTCGGTTCGGTTCATTTCGGTGGGGTGGGGGGGTTTAGAAAGCTAAAATTGCTTTTATTTTTTATTAAACAGTGCTTTAATGAACAAATTGTGTCCTTGTCTTTAAATTAATTCAATTACAAGTAAACGTTTCTCAAGGATAACAAAATTATCTGCTAATGCTGTAAACTACAGCCCTTACTTGCACATTACTATAACATTAAAGCTTAACAACAGAGCCTAGACTTTTAGCCTAAATGATATAATAATAATCAACACTCAAATAACAAATTGTATGAAAACATGTAAACTGCACATAAGGCAATTTTTGCATTAACATGTTTTTACTCTAATTTGTTATTTATTGTTATATAATAATTTACACAGTTGCTGTTATTTTCATGACAACTATTTTAAACATACATTAAATAATCAAGATATCATAAACAGGTTAAGTAAAATATAATATATAGGCTAATATATAGCATTTATTTAGTGAAAGAGTTAGCAAACCAGCAAGCTGTGGACACTGAATGACTTGCCTGAGGTAAATATAAAGCTATGTGAAAAACTAAGCGTTTTATTGACGTATTTCCGCTGTTGAAACACTGATTGACACGAGTTATGATGCCTTTCAGTAAGTATACTGTATCTTTCAACATACCTTCGGGTGTCCATTCATGTTTATTCTGTAACTGAGGAAGAGATGATCGCGCTCCGCGCTGCCGCATGCATACAGTGATATCTGTCACGCCACATCTAAGAGCGCCAAAACGGCATTTATTGTTTGAATTTCGTGATCAAATAGACATAATTTTAAAGATTACACCTTGCTTATTATCAAAAGTAACAAAACACTGAGCTTATTGCGATTATATGTGGTTAATGGTGGTTAGGCAACAGCCCTGTATTCGTTGTGTACACATAACACATGAGGTGCAATGAGCCGGGGCTGGGCGGGGCAGCAGGGGGCGGGGCGTGTTCGGTTCGCCATGAGAGTATCGCGATACGTATCGTGGGTGGTGTATCGCGCTTTTTCGGTTCGGTTCAAATATCGTTACACCCCTAATAAAAATGCATTGCTTCTTAAGTTTGTTAGATAGGGTAATATTTGAGAGCAGAATTATAAAATGCCCTTACTTTTAGATAATGCAAGCAAACACATAATGCAAGTAAATACATTTTTATGTATACAATGTAAAGCAATTTGCAAGAACTATATTTTAGAAGTTCTTAGTCATTTACAGCAATCTAACAAAAATAAATAAATAGAAAAAAGTACAGCAAATAATCCCAATATCTATTGTGGTTACCTTTTACCATTCTTAAATGTATGGTGACAGTGAACCTTTCCATGTGGAAAATACAATGAATAAATATTATAGACTATTCTAGTACAGTTTTATTAATTACTAACCTTAAATTATGTAATAGTGTTGATTAAGGTAAAGGCCAGTCTTTAATCCTCTGGATATTTACTTGGATTAAAAAGAACTCTTAACAAAAACAAAAATGCAACTGTGGGTGAAAATAACCTTAAATCCCAGTGGATTAGTCCTTGTGGGTATGTGCAAGAGAACTGATTTGAATGTATTGTATACTTTACAGCATACTACCAATGTTAATACTGTAGAACATTATTACAATGTGCACTTTTTAAAACTGTACTTCAGTTTATTAAGAAACATAGTAATACGAGTATACTCTCGATTTATGAACACTTACATGGCATTTTATTTTATTTCATATTATTTGCAACTGCATTTATTTTAAATAAAAATAATAGTATGGTTAGAAGTACACTAAAATTGCACATTAAATACAATTAAGCACAAATCTGTATAACAGGTTCATATACCTTTTTTTTTTTTTTGGCATTCTGCAATTTGTAAGCGTAATATATATTTGCACTGTCACTTTTAGGAGCAGCATTGCAGATACACACACAGACAAAACACATATTGATACATATTTGCTATAATAATACATGACAAGTGATATCTGTACTTCCCCACTCATGAAAAGCACCCGCCGCCAATGCCCATATCTTAACATTTCATCAAAAAAATGTTTAACCCCTGCAACATGGAGAAAAAAGTTTCTGACACTCCAGAAGACAAGGAAAAAGCAGTCACCTGCTCGACTAGTGCCTCATGTTATAAAATATGCTTAGACTCAGGTTAATGTGTCAGATAAACACCTGCTACGTTCCCATAGAGCAACACACCTATTATCAACTGCCAAGATAAGGTTTTTTTTTATATTATTTTTAATGCGATTAGCTTGGGACCACCAGCCTCGTTTTAAGATTTTTGGAAAGGGGATTTGAATTCGATTAGTTCCCCCAACTCCTTCACACACAGCCCATCTCAGAGCAATGGCACAAAGATGTGATAAATGGGAGAGAGAGAGAGAGAGAGAGAGAGAGAGAGAGAGAGAGAGAGAGAGAGAGAGAGAGAGAGAGAGAGAGAGAGAGAGAGAGAGAGAGAGAGAGAGAGAGAGAGCGAGGAAGCCATTCTGGCATGTCTTTTATCTTTCACAGAACCAGCATCTCTCTCTCTCTCTCTCACTGATATCTTTGCATCTACTCCACTCCTGCCACCTCTCTGTCAATATCACAGGCACAAATATGTTTGTTCTCTTTATTTCTCTACTGTCATTTATGCTACCATGAGATTCAGGTGACCACCAGTCACAAAAACAGTCTAGATTATGTGGCTTGTGCTGCACAACTTCAAATATAATATAGTTGTTAGTACTGTTTGCTTAGTCAAGTCATTATTACTAATGCACAAAATGCACATATGTAGATTTTAAACCTCATGTATTTTAAATTTAGCACACATCTGTTAAACAGCTACCTCAAAAAGGCTAAACACAGGCTATATATAGTCCAAAATGTCTTGACGTATAGATGTGGGGTGGGCGCTTTGATTTGGGCAATAGATGTTATTCGATCTGCGTCATCAATGTTTGCGGTGGCCATATTGTTGACATAGAAACCACGGCAACTGTCAGTCTGTCAATTGACAAGCGAGGCAGCGTCGGTATTATCCATGGTATTATCACTGTATTTTTTTTTTTTTAAACAGCGTGATGGTGTGTTGTGTAATACACGGCTGTTCTAACAACAGCAAGAACCCCGGAGTTAGTTTTTATGCGATAAGTTACCGACTGTCAGAAAACGTGAAGGGAAGGAGACAGAGTTGAGCCAGCGCAGGAGTGGCTACTGGCTAGCTAGGATAAATAGGCTAAACTTTCAGCCAACTCCCCACAGAAAAGTCTGTTCCCATCATTTTACCACAGGTTTCACACATAATCCGTGTGCAATGCGTGTGCGGTGCGTATACGGTACAGAAGCAGGACGCGCTATAGTGCTTTATATGCTGCGTTTGCAGTGCGTAACTGATCCGCGGCTGTACCACAAACACCCCGGTACTCACTATTTTTAATTTAACACATACTCACCAATTATTCCATGCATTACTTCTATATATTAAGTTGTTCAAGCGAGTGGTCAAATATAACCATGTACTTATATTAAAATCGCAAACATTTTAAATTAAAACTTAAAATTGACAAAAACAACCGACTCTCATGCCTTTTCTTACATTTTAATACAACAAATCTTGCATGTCACAAATAACTTGTTTTTCCACCTCCACGAATGAGACGAGTGTCGTTCATTATGTTGCCTTGTTGAGGTAACGTTAAATTGTAGTTTGAGTACGGATACTGTATGAACGAGATAGTTATAAATATCCGGATAAGTTACGGCTGGCAATAAGGACGGATCTTTACTTAATGCTATTGGGTCTATTTGATGTGGGTCCACACCAATCAAGCTTATCTTCTCTTGATACCGACGAGATGAAGCCATTAAGCTACTGCTCCCCTCAACTCAAATCTGCGCGCGGGTCGGCGCGGCTAGGGGCAGCCGCTCTCATGTCAACAATATGGCCGCGGTTAGCTACTTCCGGTGTTTGCGAATAAGGTCTATAAGCAACAACAGCGGGCACCTTAACAACTGTTTAGCAATAGAAGTGAATTTTGAGCAAACAAGCAAATCTACTTTGTTACTATGTTCTTCATTAATTTGATTACATCAATTTGATCAGTTAATAACCTATAACCTATTTTAAATTATGTTCTTGTCTAAATATTTGAATATACCATTAATTAATAAATAAATGTTTGGTTTATTTGTTGATCTACCTAGCTATAATATCTCCAAATGGTCTGAGAACAGTTATGGGTCATCATAGAAGCACACTGCATATAAGAACATAAATAAACAGAAACAGAAACAGAAACACACACACACACACACAAATGATTAATAGATCAGAGAGAAAGCAATGGGATAAGTTAATGAAGATAGGGCAGAGGAAGACGAGAGGAAACTGACAGAGAATTATGGGAAGTCATTTGAGAGCGATTGAGCAACCACCCAGAAATCCTCCCAAACAGCACCAATGCCCCCACCCCTCATTCATAAGCTTTTTTGATAATTGATACTAATGAGCGGTGGGAGCTGTTGACAGGTTTAAAGGGTTCAGAGCTGTGATTGATGTGAAGTTTCACGCCTGTCTGATCCTGATGCTCCAACATGCTGATCTCAACTATTTCACCCCACTAATGATAATGATTTAATCATGTTTTATTTTTAAGATGAATTGTTGCTGATTTCCAATTATCATGGCATTAATTAATAAAGAGTTTAATAATCCCTCATCGTATGTCTTACACTTTGTTTGCATAGAGCCTACATTTATTAACAACCTTTAGCAAATTTTCCAAGAACCATTAAAAACAAGACTTGTCTTTATTATCTTAAAGCCTGCAAAAAACACCTGCAGAGGAATCGTTTCATAATCATATCACACTACCTCTACATATATGCACTGTATATTTGGGATGTCGTCTTGCTAAAGTTTCCACCTTATGTTTTAATGTGGAAGAAAGATTATTTCCGTGAATATGTAAGACTTGGCGCAGCAATAGGACCGGAGGGGTTTAACTAACACGGAAAATTGTCATGGTTACACTTTATTTTGATAGTCCACTTTAGACATTCTACTAACTATAAGTAACTTTGCACCTACTTGTCAACTAACACTCATTAGAGTATTAGTAGACTGTAGTAGACTGTCAGTGGACTGGTAGGTTATGGTTAGGTGTTAGGATTCGGGTTAGTAGAATAAGTTGACATGTAGTTGCCAAGTTACTTATAGTCAGTAGAATGTCTATTGGAATGTCTACAAAATAAAGAGTTAGCAAATATTAAGCATACATTCTACTAATACTCTAATGACAGTTAGTTTACATGTGGCTGCAAAGTTACTTATAGTAAGTAGAATGTCTAAATCTAAATAAAGTGTTATCATTGTCATTTGTTGTAAATACTAAATAATTACAAAATAATTAATAACATTGTTTTTTATCAATAGTATGTTTTATTAACAGTAATAGATCAGAGAGAAAGCGATGGAATAAGTAAATGAAGATAGGGCAGAGGAAGACGAGAGGAAGCTGAGAGAGAATTCTGGGAAGTCATTTAAGAGTGACTAAGCAACCAGCCTGAAATCCTCCCAAACACTACCAATGCCCCACCACACATTCATAAGTCGTTGGTACAATGTTTTTAACTTTAGCTCTGTATTTTCTTTCAGCTGCCATACAGTCACTCTAGTCTGATATGGGGTCACCACTCTGGAAACTGGGGATCAGACCCCTTCTGACAGAGTAACACTCATTCAAAGTCATCTATCCAAACGCTGGAGAAATGCCAGTGCGATGGATGTAAAGGGGAAAATGGAGTTTAAAGCGATGTCCACAATGCTGTCCCACCAAGTCAGGGGTCATTCAAAAGAGTCAAGACCAATTTATTTTTGTGAATCTTGGAGAGGGAAAAAAAAATAGCACAACATTTGCTTATGCAGAGTTTGAACCCAGCAGTCATCTTGTGGGAGTTGCTTGTAGAGCACGGAAACCTGAAGCATGACTTTTTTATTTGTTGCTGCCAGATGCAATTGGGCTCCATTCTCCAAAGCAAGACTTGACAGCCAAGCGCTGGCTCTTGAGTGAGAAACCACCTTAGCTTCCATCACTGTTGACCCTTATTTGCACTTACACTTAAAAGATAATACCATGTACCACCAATGTCTAGATATATATCATTGAAAAAACTAATTTTCTGAAAAGTACTATGGTAGCACATGGTATTATCTGATGGTACCATGTGTTGCTTTATTCAATGAGAAATTTCGGTGCAAATGCCAGAGCATTAAAAGTAGGGTAGGGAAATTCCAGAGCCTAGCAATAGCGAGCTAGCATTGAACGCATAAGATCCCATCCACCCTTTAGATCGTCTCTAGAACCAAGCCTCATTAAAAACACATGAACGCGTACAACAGGGAGTAAACAAAAGTGTCACGAGAGACGGTGTTAAACTACCTCATGTCTCAAAGCACATAACATTACAATAATAATGAACAAAAAACAACTTAAAGTGCACTAACCTGTACAACCTGACTGCTGCAGATTCATTTTGGCGTTGATAGGGTTGCCATTGAAACAAATAAATTCGAGTCACAAACCGCACCGAGCATAACGTCATGGGATTCCATCTCTTCCAAATTACAGTAGTTATGGCGTGAACACAGCATACGCTTGTTGTTTTGGTTCAGGAGGAACTGTAAAAGGTGGCTGCTGTTTTGGTTGGGGTGCTCGGTGACTGACGTCTGTCTAACTCTGCACACTGATGACGTGTGATGTCTGCGCAAGCAGGGTGTGTGGAGGTATGAAAATACCAGCCCGTTCTCATCCTTTGGCGTCATACATGTGACGCTTTGTACATTTCGTTGAAATCTTACGCACATGGCATCCTTTAGCATCAATATGAGACGCAGAACCCAAGGCGTCATACAGGTGACGCGCGTCTAAATCCAACGCACATGGCATCGTTTAGCGTGAATATGAGACGCAGATCCCAAGGCGTCATAACCGTACCCTACCCCAGACCTAAACCTACCCATAACAGTGCGTGTTATATTGACGCTAAAGGATGCCATGTGCGTAAGATTTCGACAAAATGTCATATGGCGTCACCTATATGACGCCAAAGGATGAGAATGTGTTGGAAAATACATACAGTGACAGGCAGGTAGGACATTGTATCATTGCATTCCGACCGAATTCAATGATTGGACAAACATTTTATGGTCCTACGCCTTCTACAGACGATATATATAGATATATATAGGCTACATATAAATACATTTAGACCACTTAACTTTGTGATTGCTATCAGGATATAAAGAGACTTTAAACCATCATAGCAAAAAAAAAAAAAAAAAAGTTTCTGGAACAAATCACCTACCCTGGCTTTAACTGTTCTTCATTCATTGTGTTTTTACATATAGTAAAAATAGTTTTTTTTTTTTTTTTTGGCTTGCTAGCTAGAACACAATAACTAAATTATCATGCCAGACACATATAAAATCGCTTTGGGATTACTTAAGTCACAAAGTTTTTTTTAATAATTTTTAACTTACATTACATTTATATTTACAGTAAAATTATTACGAATTATTGAATTAAACCAAGGGAAATTTGTTATATGTATATAAATATACATGTGGAACTGATTCAGTAATCAGTAATTAACTTGACATAAAACAGAGTACTATTTTTCTTCCATTTCTTATTTATTTTATTTATAAAATATATATTTAATTTGTATTTATGCATTTGTTTTGTCAGTTATTGTGCTTGCCCATTGGCAGAGATTGTCTCTTACTGCAAGAACAGGTTTCTATAGTTTGCAGTCAAGTCTTAACATAATTTCCTTCTGATTTTAGTAAACGGTTTTAGGGGTAGAATAAGAACTATGCTTGTTTGACTATAAGGTTTTTTTTCAAAACCAGCAAAAAATTAAGGAACTTGCTACTTGGCAAAATCATATTCACCTGATATCGATTCCTACCATGCACTGCGGCACTTTATGGTAATTACAGGTAAACAGTGTCAATTGGCATCTTGGGGCAAAAAAAGATCTCAGTAAACTGGAGCAGTGGATGAATGTCACCAGTAGATAAATGCAGTTCCGATGATTGCTAATGTCTCCCCTTGGGTCTGCATGGCTGGCTTAAAAGAGTTTGTGCTTCACGGGAAACTACTCCACTCCAGAATGCTGCTTTTCACTGCAGCATACGATGTTTTCTATACTATCCTCACATTCTCTGCAAACACAGAAGGAGGAGCAGCTGTCATGCATAAATGATGGAGGGGCAGGCAAAACACATGATTAACATGCAGAAACCCCCCACACGCCCTCTTATCTAGTCCATCCACTTCTACATGCCCCCTCCCTATTATCGCTGTACTCTGTCCACCTCTCCGTGTGCCACATGCTGACGAATGCGATGTTGATGGGATATCACGGTGCATTAAAGTTGTTGTTGCCACACAGAGACCAATGCTTGCAAAGAAGCACAGCTTGCTGGGTCATATCCACGTTTCATGAGCAAACAAAACAGCTGGGGGCTAAGAAGCAGGACACACAGATTGTTCATAATGGCGCAGTAGAGCTGTCACCCCCAGCTGTTAGCCCTCTTCCTTTCCAAAACCTTTTGTCCACTCCTTGACCTGCTCCCTACTAAGCTCCTTCAAAGCAACTGCCACTGGAGAGTGGTTTACTATATTGTTTTTATGGTGTGAAAAGAACAGAGTACACAGTGAGTGGTGACAATAAACAAATGTTTATCCTGCTGTGCAACAGGACTGCACCTGGATTTCTCTGAGACCCGTTTTGAGTGTTTAACTTTGGCAGTATTAGCTCTGTTTCAAATCGTACTGAGGGTGCATTCCATTTCACTTTAGACACGCACTCGTAAACTAAGCACTTTCCCTCAGGGGAATGTGTCTATGAATATAGATTTTATTTAACATGTACAATTTAATCAAAAGTATCCTCCAACTTTATGGCTGTGGTGTTACAACAATGGACGTCGCCCCTATTATGAAAAATAAGAATTATATTTGAACTACATTTTGTGTGTGAAGGTTGTTCCAGGTGATGGTTGATCTGGGGTGCATGATGAGTTCATTCTCTCCTATTATTTTTTGCAAATGTTGCTACATTTATGAAAATTTTATGTCACATCTTATTCAAGTTTGTGGTGTTACAGTGATAACTTACAGATTTGACATATTTTAATCTAAATTTTGATAAATATTGTTATATTACGATTGTAAAATGTCTTGTGATCTTGACTATCATTATGGAAGCCCCCAATTTTAGAAATTGCATGGATTTGTGCTTATTTGTCTGTGGTTGTTTCTCCCTTACGCAGAAATAGTGGTAAAACCACATACATGAGTAGCTATAATATGAATTTCAGAATTTTCCTCCATTCAATTCATGAATTGGAATTTGAATTGAATTGACTCCGCCCCACATGAAGTTGAATTTGAATTGGAATTGGAATGACAGGAAGTGGAATTAAATTAATGGAAATGCAAAGAAATTCCACACAGTCACACAACAGAGAGAATGTGTTGAATATCACATGCATTCGGTGTTAGGAAAGTTACTTTGGAAATGTAATTGCTTACTGTTATAAGTTACCCATTATAAATGTGGTTTGGATTACTTTATTTGGATTACTTTGGATTATCAATGTAAAGCAATTTTCTTTTCATTTGATTAGTAACTAATTGAATGACACATTTTACCTCAGTAATACAACAAAATACAATTACATTCATTTTGTAATTTAATAACATAATTTGATTACATGTAACTAGTCACTCCTAAACCCTGCATACATTTTGTTCTAAAATATATAGATTTATATAATATATGTTTACTAAAGTGATTCTGGGAAATGGAGTCATGTTCCATCATGTTCCACAAAATTGCAATTGCAATCAATCAAACTTAATTATTTGTTCTGTGACTAGAGCTTTTAACATTCATTGCTGGGGGAAAACATTTGCTGTTAATGTAATCTGTACAAGTAGTTCAAATTAATATCATTTATAATATGTAATGCAGTCATATCTGATTGCATTACAATATGTAATGCAAAGATACTGTAAAGCTTCATTGTTAAACACTTCACTTACAATATGTACTTGAATTTCTTTGAATTTTTATTGAATTGCAATTCTGCTTCCTTTAATTCAAATTCGAATTGTAATTCTAGATCCTGTTTTTGACATCAATTCAAATTCCAAAATTGAATTGGAATTCAGGAGTCATTCTCAATTCAATTCTGAATTGTGCACAAGCCTGGTATATTGTTGTTAGCTAGTTATACTTGGTGCAAATAGTGACAGATATGTGCAACACAGTGTATTATAGCGCATTATAAAATAACAACATATTCAGTGTAAATTATTATATTGATTAAAATCATAAATGGATGTTGCCTTTTTGAGACATCACTTGTCCCTACGCCTCAACCCTAACCCTTACACAATTTATCCCTACAATTAAATACCAGTTTGACACTTTATGTCCACTTTTATTTAAAGTAAATGCTGCTCTGAGCTGATATGTGATGAGAAAAGGGAGAAAAACGAGTTCAGAAAAAGGCAAATTCAAACTTGGGACGGTCGCGTCAAAACACTACTCACCATACTCTCTACACCACTGATCCTGTTTTCAGCGGGATTTCTTTTGTAATTTTGTCTGGATCAGTCAGACAATGGTGGGCGGAGTTAGTGTAAATAGCAAGGCTGTTTGCTCTTAGTGTAAATAGACACTCCAAAATATACACGTGACATAAATAACATAAATGACACTAAAATAAGCTAAAATAAGGGTTGGAAGCATATGTATCTGCTTTGTTGAAGTAGCAGTTTACTGACATATATCTTCTGATATGTTGCTTTCAATCTCTATATATTTTGACAAGTTTTCTCTTTATGAGGTTTTAGGTCATGCTTTATGAGGACAAAACACATCCCCTCCTGTTACAGTTGCTGCCGTCACGTTATGAGAATAAAGGTGTGTCGTATTATTTTCCACCAGGGAGCTGTTTAATTGCTCACAGGCAATAACTTTTACCTACCCTACTCACAAAAAAAAAAAAAACTGTGCCAGGGTAGAGAACAATCAAACACTGTCCTGAAGATCCTCCTTGTCAGATCAGTGAGGTGAATTTATCTTTAAAACCAAAGAGCGCTTCATCTCTTTGTAGCTGCCCTTCGCTTTATATCGCAATTATTGCATGCAGGATGATTTTTCACTTATTGCACTTAGTCATTAATGCATCAGTAACAAATGGGAAGGAAAGGAGACATTAACCTAGGAGAAACAATTCAAAAGGAACTGATGTAAGTTGAGGCAGGATGTGAAAGTTGTTGTGCACTGCTAGCTAATTTGTTCTTTAACAGGAAGCAATTGAAGTATAGCTTTTCTTTTGATGTTGCTTTGAATTGAGGCATAAATATGCTCTGTTCCAAAATCTTGCAAACTACCCCCTTACTGCAGGCAACATTTCTCATTTCAACAAGTCTCATGCACTCCCGATGAGATTCTTTACAGTATTCAGTAGAGTTGCGCAGAGAAGCCAATATCTATATCTGTAGCAATTGCTAAATTATTTGTATACGGATAAAAAACAAATATGGATTGTGCTTAAACCATGTGTTTGTCAAAATTACATGAACATCTATATTAAATATATAATTCATTCATAGTTTCCATAAAGCACAAAAATGCCTTGGATAGTTCCTTTTTTTCTCTTAGTATTCTTTTTTTTTTTTTACTGCAAAATTGTAGTAAATATATTCTAATTTAAACAGTAATACTACATAATATATAAAAGTACAAAGTTAGTTAGTATAATACATCATTTGCATGATCCCAACACTTTTTGCCAAAGTTGATTTTGTTCCCATTTTGTTAAAGCCATTGAAACTCATGGAACTTGTGGAACTCATGTACAACACAGAAACATCTCCAGTCCCTCATTCTTCCTCAATTAATTCATATCATGTAACACAAAATACATTTGCACCGGACTCATTCGGTGGTCCAACGGCCTATTGGCCCCTATTAAACCGATCCAATGACACAGTACTGTACCACCACTGCCACAAACAGGTGTGCTGTGAGTCAGAGGGGTCATGCACGTAACCCCTCAGATTTTGAAAGATTAATAATATTTTTGTAATAATGCGATGATACGATCACACCGGTGTGGTTAGAATGTTCATTGCGGCACGTCATCAACACTGCTGAAGTCAAATCTGCGTTCGTGCTCGAGACGGACGTGCTCACCTGTCATGAATCACAACCATAGATCAACTGTTCAGTGTTTATTTTATGTTTCGAATATTTAAATGCACATATTACTAGCAAAAAAAGTTTGTAAAATATACAGTGATGTCTATGGAAGTGGCAATACTAATCCTTTCATTTAGCTATATGCAATGTGTTTTATTGATAATAGATACATGC
Organism: Rhinichthys klamathensis goyatoka; assembly: GCF_029890125.1. Classification (NCBI taxonomy): domain Eukaryota; kingdom Metazoa; phylum Chordata; class Actinopteri; order Cypriniformes; family Leuciscidae; genus Rhinichthys; species Rhinichthys klamathensis. Next base: position 240,969 of record NW_026606592.1, on the reverse strand, counting down.
TGTGTATTTAATTGTAAAGTTCACTCTATTCTTTTCCCAGTTCACTGCTTACTTACTTTCATGTCTTTCAGGAGGAGTGAATAAAAGTTAACCACTGAACATGTTGTAAATCCGACAACTCTGATTCTGAATTGCAGCGGTGCCCCATCGCTAGTTATATACCAACTTACTAATATATAATTTAGTGTTTAAATGACAAAATACATTTACTTGCACAACGGCCTATACGAATGGGAATATCAGATCATTCCATCGCTATCTCACGACCAATTAGTACGAATTCATAAGAGTCAGTAAGAGGTGGCTAATTTGTACGAGTGAATTCATACAATTTGTCTAAACCCCAGTGATGGGTAGGTTTAGGGGCGTGGTCAGGGATAAGTAATTTGTACGAATTTATACGAATTGGGAAACTCGTAAAATATGTACGATTTAGCAAAAATCTAACGAATTTGTACGAGTGAGGATGTATTTATTCATACGAATTAGCCACCTTGTAAAATACGTAGGAATTGCCGTGAGAAAGGGTTGGATTTTTCATGATATAGTTAACAATTTTAGAAATGTAAAAAAAAAAAAGGAAATTAAATAAATACATAAGTCAGTAAATAACTATAGTTATAAGTCATACAGAGCTATTGAGGCTGCGGTGTGTCACATGACAAGCATGATGCGTCACCATGACATGGTCCCCCTCGGTCTCGGTCTGTTCGCCGCGGGGCACCCTCAAGCGTGGGGAGATCTACACGTGAGGAAACGGGAACTCGCGAGCTCATTTTAAACCCTACACACGCGCATGACTTCTCCTCTGCACGCAATACAAGCCCTAGCGCTAGGACATGTCTAACAGTATGCGCATGATCATTCCCCATGCTCTCGCGCTTGATCTTCTCTCACCTGTTGCTTTTGATCGCTCGAACACATTTATTTTTGGCAGTATTTGGCATTGATTTACCGCCATAATTAGATAACTACTTGTATTGCGTGCAGAGGAGATGTCATGTGCGCGTAGGGTTTGAAATGAGCCTGCGAGTTCCTGTTTCCTCGCGTGTAGATCTGTTATCCTCTCGCGGAAGTAATTTACCGCGCGCCAGCATCAGTTGTGCGCTCAGTTCTTGTAGGCATCGATGTGCCGCCATATCTAATGTTAATAAATGGAACCTTATTGTAAAGTGTTTCCCGAAATAGACTTATCAATAGTACAAAAATGTGTTTGATACAATATCTTAGTTGATGCTACTATTGGCAAGTTTTAATTTCTGAGAAACGCAAAATATAAGAAACTGTAACATGACTCTTTGATCACGCTGCGCTCATTTTTATTCATAGAGTTTACGCTAGACTGTGTCTAGTGTCAAATTATTTTTTTATTTTTTCTGCAGACATCAGTTCCAACCCTGCTCCATCACACCTGCCTGTTATTTTCAATTAATCCTGAACACTTTGATTAGCAAGATCAGGTGTGTTTGACTGGGGTTGGAGAGCTGCCAGATGATAGCCCTCCAGGAACAGAGTTGGTATTAAAATATCGAGTTGTTGAGCTTATTAGTATGCTAACATGAAACTTTGTTAGTTGAGTCTCTTGTGTACTTCATGTGAGTACTACAATTTATATGGTGTGCTTGAGGGATTTTAAGGGAGTTGTTGCCCATGAAGAGCGATGAATCACTCATGAGGTTCCATTTAGGTCATGATGACACTCTGAAAAGGCAAACAATAGACAGAGTGGCAGCTTGGACTGCATTCCACTTCACTTTTTTATGCCCTTCCCTCGCTAACGTCCCTCCATCTCATTAACTCGGAGGTAAGTCATTGCTTGTCGTTGTACAAGTGCCCAGTACTGGTGGAACCCCTTGCAATCGGTTGAATTGGAACATCCTAAGCCCTTGATCACTTTGAATCTGCTATAGAGCTGAATTATTATTTACATATTCTCCCTGTTATCATTTAATACACCTATGCCTGTAGGTATGCTTGGGCTGTTGGACAAAATATATAAAATTCCACTAACAAATAACATATCAGTACAATACACTTTGAGTGTTTAACAAAGTATCATGCAGTTAAATATCAAAACAACAATATATCATACACTAGAGTTGTGCGGGGTGGGGTAAAAATATTTTAGTTCCACAGATAAAAAAAAAACAATGTATATTTCAGTAAATAATGTTAATTATTTATATCATAAGCAAATGTAGCACTGGTGTTTGACAAAAAAAGATAAACAAAACCCTTACGCTTTGCATGTTAATGAGCAACTAGTTAATACTGAGAATTGGACCCTAAACTAAGGCTATGTTTACAAGGAAACGATCTGAAGAGAAAACGCAAAAGTGGCGTTGCGTTATCACTTTTTATTCTGCGTTTAGACGAGCGTTATGGATGGGAAATCTGCGTGCATATGGTGATGCAAAAGTGTGTGAAATTCCATGTAGTATGCACTCCAGGCGGCTAGGTCGCAATGTGAAGCAGATCTGTGTCTTCACTGTCTAGCAGACTTTTGCGTTTTTACCCTTTAGACGGGAACGCGACGGTGGAGAGTTTTTAAGATTTCCACTCTGGAGGGTGGTTTCACTTTTTTGCGTTTTTAACCCCCAAAAACGCTGTCGCCGTGTAAACGAAAGGCACATCTGATAAAATATTTTTACGTTTTCACCCGCGAGCGTTCTCGTGTAAACAGGGCCTAAAGTGTTACCTTCAACTTATATACAATTCTAGGTACTATATGCACCTTTAGGGGGCATATAAGGTACAAAGTAGTTCCCATTGACAAGCTGTCCTAGCCAAAGGACAATTGCTGCACATTTGTTTGTTTTTCTGACAGTGTAGCTTGTAGCTTTTTAAACTACTGATAGGAACCTTCCTCACACTGTACTGTGCAACTCTTTCACTGCACTTGCAGTAAGAGAGAACCCCTGCCAATAGGCAAACCAGTCATCCAATAAGTGAACTGACAAGCACAACAACTGACAAATTAAAAAAAAAAAGGGAGGGGGGGGGCATCCCTAGGGCCATTCTGGTTATCCAATCAGGCTAAAGCATGCTGATGTTCATTAAAGCTGTGCAGCGCTTTGCTGACTTCAGCAGCAGACTGAGGAGTCAAAACCCCTGAGATACCCTTGAGGGTGTCACATGACCACAGGGGTGAGAACACACACTTTGCCATATCTGCAGGCACACATTTTTAACACTTGCTGGCATGGAGCCAAAACCATAAAGCAGCAAGTAAAGCATCATATGACAGGTGTATCAGATTTCTTCCCAGGATGAGCTTCAATGAAGATTTGCAGATAACTGATCATGCTAAGATGAAAGCGTATATACATACACATTCTTTCTTTTTTTCTCTAGGGTCACTCAAGGATATTTACACTCATATATCTCTCCAGTTGTCTTCAGTGTGCTGGTATTTAAGAGGATCAGTGAGCAGTGATGAAGAATTGAGCCAGGCGTAATTAAACACTGACCTGCAATGATGCATCTTATAGGCTTTTAAAGGTTGACGAGCACATATTTCCTATTGAAACCGGAAATTAAGACAAGACATCATACTGAGGTGCTAAGATTCTTAGCCTTGAGAACATTTGCTCTAGTGATAGAAAAGGGCAATTAACTGGTAAATTTGTGCCCATCATTACATTTTTTTACATACAGAACTGTTAGCCTGGGTTTCCCCATATACCTTTGCGCAGCGCGATTTTATTCATGCTGCTAGGTAGTCTGGATACCATGATCCAGATTTTTGCTCATCTAGGGAACCAATCACAGAACGGGGAGGGAGCAGCAAGATGATGACGACGTCTATGCGACACACTGAAGCAGTTTGTTTATACCTATGGATCCAACATGGCAGCAGACGCGAAGTTACCTTTCGATGCAGCCTTACGGTCGTTTCACACCGCAAGCGTGAGCGGCGTAACTACATCGTCACTGCAGCTGCAGAAGCGAGAGAGTATTCACACCACAAGCGTGAGCGGCACTTGAGCAGCGCTTCAGCGTAACTGCATCGTCACTGCAGCTGCAGACGCGTGAGCGTATTCACACTGGAAGTGTGACAGCAGTGTCACAGCAGTGGCTCCGAAGCTACATAAGCGAGCAATTCTTTACAAAGACAACTATACATTTGTTTTTAGAAGTTGGTCATTTATAACATTGATAGTCTTGAAAGTTTGTAATGGGGAGGTGTACAACATTCGCATACATGTTAAACAACAAAACAACCCAGAAAATGGCCCCAATCTATTAGTTTCAGTCATACTTTCGATATGTTTACAAGACTGCAAACTCTGCGGATAAAAAACAAAACACACAAATAAACCACACACTCGGGTTTGATTTGGGTTGTGCTAGCCCATGTAGCTGTCTGTGTGTTACATAAACTAAAAGAACGTTTATATATCCCTCTATGGTACGCAATATGATATCAGTGAGAAAAAAAATATTTGTTATGTTTTTCCTTTTTAAAATTGGACACTATAACAATATCAATAAACATTATCATTATTTTTAAATTTATTTATTTATTAAAAGTTTGTTGCCTCAGGGCAACATTGTACCACAATGGACAAATTGAAACATTTGACATTTTCATGAAGAAAAAAATGATAGATTTATTGAAAACTTCAATTTATTTAATTAAACACTTGAACAAACACATTTATCAAGTTTTTAATGAATTACACATTTCATATTTAATAAAAGTAACATTTATTATCCAGCTGTTGCCCTCAGGCAACATTGTACCATCGAGGAAAGCAAGTACTACAAACCATCATATCAAGTTATCATATCAAAACATTACAATCGGTGTTGTTTCAGGGTAAAACATTAACAATCACCATAACCTTTTCCTAATATGAAGGCCAGGCCTGAACAACAGCAAAATCAAACATGTGGAAGACCTCCCAGGCCGACCTAATGACCCGTGTGAGGTCAGGGGGGCCTGACCCCCCCAGGGGCCCGACGGGAGCATCCCAAAATCCGAAAATCCCAGAAGCAGCGCTGCCTTCATCCTGTGTGGCACCACAAGCCCCCGTCCCACTCACCCACTATTTGTCCAATTACCCACTATAGTGGCCAAATGTCCCGTTGACCCCACTGAACGGTCCCAAGCCACGACCCCGTCCCACAAACCCACTATTTGTCCGATTACCCACTATAGTGGCTAAATGTCCCGTCGACCCCGGCTGACCACTCCCAAGCCACACACCCCGTTCCACGAACCCACTATTTGTCCGATTACCCACTATAGTGGCCAAATGTCCCGTCGACCCCGGCTGACCACTCCCAAGCCACACACCCCGTTCCACGAACCCACTATTTGTCCGATTACCCACTATAGTGGCCAAATGTCCCGTTGACCCCCCTGACCACTCACAAGCCACACGCCCCGTTCCACGAACCCACTATTTGTCCGGTTACCCACTATAGTGGCCAAATGTCCCGTCGACCCCCGCTGACCACTCACAAGCCACACGCCCCGTCCCACGAACCCACTATTTGCCCGATTACCCACTATAGTGGCCAAATATCCCGTTGACCCCCGCTGACCACTCACAAGCCACACGCCCCGTTCCACGAACCCACTATTTGCCCGATTACCCACTATAGTGGCCAAATGTCCCGTCGACCCCCGCTGACCACTCACAAGCCACACGCCCCATCCCACGAACCCACTATTTGTCCGATTACCCACTATAGTGGCCAAATATCCCGTCGACCCCCGCTGACCACTCACAAGCCACACGCCCCGTTCCACGAACCCACTATTTGCCCGATTACCCACTATAGTGGCCAAATGTCCCGTCGACCCCCGCTGACCACTCACAAGCCACACGCCTCGTTCCACGAACCCACTATTTGTCCGATTACCCACTATAGTGGCCAAATATCCCGTCGACCCCCGCTGACCACTCACAAGCCTCACGCCCCGTTCCACGAACCCACTATTTGTCCGATTACCCACTATAGTGGCCAAATATCCCGTCGACCCCCGCTGACCACTCACAAGCCACACGCACGTCCCACGAATCCACTATTTGTCCGATTACCCACTATAGTGGCCAAATGTCCCGTCGACCCCCGCTGACCACTCACAAGCCACACGCCCCGTCCCACGAACCCACTATTTGCCCGATTACCCACTATAGTGGCCAAATATCCCGTCGACCCCCGCTGACCACTCACAAGCCACACGCACGTCCCACGAATCCACTATTTGCCCGATTACCCACTATAGTGGCCAATAGTGACTGTCGAACCATGCTGAGTTTTCAGATTGAAAAAATCCAGATATACATTTAGATAGTTCAAACTCTTTTCCTTACAATTAAACTATACTTGTATTCAAACCTAGTATGCCTGGTATGGCCTTATGTGATTCCATTACGGTACAATGTTGCCTCGAGGCAACATGCAGTTTTATGTAATTCCCTATGATACATTTGATGATATATAATGTAATGTTTTTGAAAATACTTCTTTACTAACCAATGAACGTGACTAAGATTTTTTGTAGTTGATTATCTGGACAGAAATTAGTGAAAAATGCCCTTGTCAGTGGAGAAAATATGGAGCCATGTGACATGTGCACGTGTGCTGAAAGAGGGAACACAATGGACCCCTGTGGGTCATGTTACCACTCTTTTGCATTTTCATTGGTTAGTATTTGAGTTCCCCTCCCCTTAGAGAGCATTGACAAATAAAATTGTATTAGTTTTTATTTAAAAAAAGCTAAAATAAACTATGTTGCCTGGAGGCAACACCGTACCATAGAGGGATATAATATTTTCTGGCTAGTTTACTTTAGTTTTTTTTATATATATATAATACACAACTTTCACCCAAACTGAATAATTAAAAACAAGTTTTTACCGGGTAGCCTACATCTTCTATAAATATTTTTGAGTCTTTATTTTCTTTTATTTGCCTACTCAAGTTGCCTACTTATTCTATGCATTTTGGGCACTTTTTTTGTGAAATCATATTTATTTTTGTCCATCAAAAGTGTGCTTTCACTTTAATTTAGCGTGAGCAGTGCAGCAAAAACAGATTCGACGCCGAAACCCCCGCTTCACTGCTGCTCACGCGCTGCTCCTGCTCCCGGTGTGAATGCACTCATTGATTAACATGCACGACGAATAAAAAATACGCGCCGCCCACGCATGCGGTGTGAAACGGCCGTTAGATACACGCCATCGTGTACACATAAATCTCGGACCCATCGTCTTCTTCCTCGTCTAATTTCTGTCGCTCTACCTACGTCATCTGGTATAATTGAAACGATTGGCTATGAGCTACGTACAGGCGCATTTGATAGACATTCGTAGCACCCAATAAACAGCCCAGTCTCATCCAAAGACGTCATATGACTGACGCTTTTGACCATACGTCAACATCTGACGTTTTAGGGTACCCTTTAACGTCAGTTAGATGACGCTATCTAATCCTAATCCTAACCCTACCCCAGACCTAAACCTACCAGCGTCATCTAACTGACGCTAAAGGTAAAGCGTCAGTTAGATGACGCCCTAGGATCGTCATCTAACTGACGTTAAAGGGTACCCTAAAACGTCAGATGTTGACGTATGGTCAAAGCCGTCAGTCATATGACGTCTTGGGATGAGACTGTGTTACAATAAACGGCTCTGGGCATTCGTAAACCACGTCTCAAATACGAGAAAATGTACATGTGGTTTCCAGACCCAGACAGGCTACAGAACTGTACAAATTCAACTGTAATAGGTAACACAGTAGTTTAGGGTCCAATTCTCACTACTAACTAGTTGCTTATTAGCAGGCATATTACTAGGATATTGGCTGTTTATCAGTAGTTATAAAGTACATTGTAATCCTTTATTCTGCATAACCATATTCTACAACCCTTAATCTCACACAATACCTTAACAGCAACCTTACTAACAATTAATACGCAGTAATTAGGAGTTTATTGAAGCATAAGTCGTAGTTAATAGTTAGTTAGTGAGAATTGGACCCTAAACTAAGGTGTGGCCCTGCAATATATGTAAAAATATATAATATATATGTAATGCAATGCAAAAGTTTGGGGTCGGTAAGATTTTTTAATTGAATTTAATAATTTGATCACAAATACAGTAAAACCATAATATATTTATAATATAATATAATTGCTTGTGTTATAGAATTGCTTCTGTTATAGAATTGCTTGTGTTTATATAATTGCTGTAACTTTTCTTAAAGCCGAGAGTCTCATACAAAATTCCGTTATGTGCGAGCATAATGACAATAAAAGATTCTTCTTCTTCTTCATAATATTGTGATATTTTTTTTTTTTTACAATTTTAAATGTTTTAGTTTAATATATTTTAACATATTCTTGTGATGGCAAAGCCTATTATTCCAGTCTTCAGTGTCACACGATCCTTAATAAATCATTCTAATATACTGATTTGGTGCTCAAGAAACATTTCATATTATTATCAGTATTATCAACATTTCTGTGGAATATATAGACAGTATATACATATATATTGTATATATATATATATATATATATACAGTATAAATAGAATTAATAGAAACTTCAAAAGAATAGAATTTATTTGAAATAGAATGTTTGTGTAACCAATTTGAGGAAGTATTTTCTGCACTTTTAATCTATGTAATGCATCTTTCTAAATAAATAAATTGAATTACCACATTTACAAAACGCTTTTTTCCCACTAAAATCAGTGCAGAAAAACATCATTTTAGCTTATAGAAGCTAACACAGAAGAACAACATGCCACATAATACAAATTCTGATTTCATGGCATCTTTAACAGCGTGCTTTTTCTTCTCACACTTTACTACAATCATAATCACCAGCTGCAGCAGTAATTCAGCCCATGCGTCTGAATGCTTGCTGTGCGTGTGTGTGTGTGTGTGTGTGTGTGTGTGTGTGTGTGTGTGTGTACGTGTGACAGAATGAGGTGGTGGGGATTGTGAGAGTGATTAAAAAGGTTGCTAAAATGTGTGTGATTATCTCTGAACCATAAATCTTAGTCACTTGACACTATCATTGCATTTAGCAGCTATCAGATCTTCTTGTAATGCGTTTTCAGACGCTAAAGGAAATTCAGAACAACCGCCTTGGCCATACACTTCTGCACAGTGTGGTGTGTTCAGATTACGCTTACTCATTGGAAGCACATGTGTGTGTTTTCTTTATCACATATAGTAATACAGACCCACCTGCCCAACACATACACTAGAGCAGTTTCCCACATGCTGTTCTACTTTACACCCCACTGCTCACGCTTTATTTATCAGAAGCTGCTTCACGCACAAGGACACATTATTGCTCTGGCAGGAACTGCATCTAACTCTGTCACCTACACTTTCTCTTGTCTCAGTCTCACAGGTGGAGTCTATACTTCTCTCTGTCTTGTTCTCATCTGTGTGTGAATTCAAGTGGGTCAGCTTTCTGAAAGGATTCTAGAAGTAATTCAGTTTCAGGCCTGTCTAAATGTTGCTATAAGCCCCTGTAATGCCACATGGACTGTTCTGTAGTAGTGCCCTGTGGAGTCCTCAACAGTGCATGCTCAGCAAAAGAGCATATGACATTAGGAACACCTTTCTGAATCGCATACAGTAAGTAACAAATGGGACACTTATGGCAGGGGTTCTTTTGGCACGTAACTCATTCAACCCTATTAACTAAACACTTTCAACCTCACAGGTGGCCAATTATGTTCTTTTTTTTAATTAGCCCATGTCATTATTATTGATTGCTGTTTTTCACTTCACCATGAGTGCCACATTTTTAAGATGACGTGTTAATCAATGAATAAATGACGACAGGCCAATGAATTATTGAAAAATAACACACAAGATTGTGACTGCGTCAGGGCTGCTTCACGTTTCATGTGTGCATTATTTTTTAACAATTAAATGGTCAATTCTGTTATAACACAGTTAATCATGCCTCAAAACATTAATCAGATTGTAATGTTGAGGCATTCAGGCAGGCAAAGCAACAGGCAGAGAAGAAGATCCACATACAGCTTGATTTATTAAATAATCCACAGGACAAATGAACACAGGGTAGCCAGGATAGTCCAGGAAACACAAGACAGGAACAGCAAAACCAACGACTCACATGCACATGCAACCACAAGTGAAACACAAGGGTAACAAGGGGGCGTGGATAAATTGTCTTGGGAACACACAAGGGAAACCTAGGGAACTAACTAGACACAGGGGAGACTAACCAACATGAAAAACTACAAAACATGGCACCAGAAAAGAAACAACAAATGAGGGAATACATGACAGAGCCCTGAGACAGGAAACTCAGGGATGACATCCATGGTTTCATCAGGGTAGACAGGAAACTCCAGGACAGGAGCATGCTCTAGAGAAGACTCATGGTCTGGACAGTAGTGTGCTCTCAAACACACAAAATGGCCAAGGGGAGTACAGAGGACAAGGCAACTTCTGGGACAGACAGTGCAGACACCGGCAGGCTTGAGAGGTCTGAGACCGGTGGGCAAGATGCACCAACGTTAGCGGTGTGTCCTCCACGTTGGATGCCAGTCTCACTCACATAGGGACCAGCTTAATGGTGTTCATGACGACCCGGAACTCTGGTGTGGCATCCATGTCAGCTGAAGACTCTGGCGTGGCATCCGTGGCAACTGGAGATTCTTCTGATGTGGCGGCCATCTTGGCTGAAGACTCAGGTGTTGAAGTCGCTACAAACACTGGGCTTGCGACCCTCAGTGTAGGGCATGCTGGAAGCCATTGTCGGTCAAGCTCAGTGGACACCGGAGCTTGCTGCCTACTGCCCCTCCCTCAAAAAATGTGCAGGGCTAGTGTCTTCCTTGACCTCCTCTACTGTGAAAGAGGAACTAGCAAGCAGAAGGGCATAGTCCAAAAATTCCACGAACGACCCTCGAGGACCATCACGGACAAGTTTATCTTGAAGTGGTTTGTTCAGTCCATAACAGAAAAAAAAAATCAATAAGTGCACAGTCTGGCAGGCTGGATAAATATGTAATGTCCAGAAAGTCTCTTGTGTGGACCTCGAGGGAGAGAATACCTTGACGGAGGCGGACTAATCTCACCGCTGGATGCATTGGTGGTGACACATTTTGTAATGTTGAGGCATTCAGGCAGGCAACGGAACAGGCAGAGAAGAGGATCCACGTGCAGCTTGATTTATTAAATAACAATCCACAAGACAAATGAACACATGGTATAGCCAGGATAGTCCAGGAAACACGAGATAGGAAAACCAACGACTCACGACCACAAGGGAACTTATACACAGGCTAACAAGGTAACAAGAGGGCATGGATAAATTGCCATGGGAACACACAGGGGTGACCAAGGGAACTAACCAGACACACATGGGGAGACTAATCAACATGAAAAAACTACAAATAACTACAAAACGTGGCACAAGACAGGAAACAGGAAACATGGCTCAATAAGAACTTTCTCCACCTGAACGATGATACAACTCAAATAGTCCTGTTTGGGCCAACTGAGAAAAGTGACCTGAGCAATGTTGACTTGGGTTCGCTCACTTTATATCGCTCACTTTCGGCAAAGAACCTGGGTTTTATATTGAATAGTGGCCTAAACTTAAACAAACAAATAAATACAGTTGTCCGTTGCAGTTTTTACCACCTCCAGAGATTAGCGAAAGTTAAACCTTTCCTAAGTAGGAACAGTTTTGAGATTATAATTCATGCCTTTATTTCATCTCGACTTGACTACTGTAACACGCTATATCTAGGACTACCTGCGTCTTCTATTCACCGACTTCAACTGGTTCAAAACCCAGCTGCCCGCTTGCTCACAGGCACTCGCAAACGGGATCACATCACGCCCACACTACGTTTACTGCACTGGTTACCAGTTCAGTCTCGTATTGTTTTTAAAGTCTTGCTGTTCGTGTATAAAGCACTAAGTAATCTTGCTCCTCAATACCTTACGGAGCTAGTGGTGGAAAACAAACCAATCAGACTGCTCAGATCACAGTCTAACCACCTGTTACGAGTACCCAGAACCAGGCTGAAATGTAGGGGTGACAGAGCCTTTGTGGGAGCTGGCCCCAGGTTATGGAACAAATTGCCATTACATATTAAAACAGCGCCCACAGTGTCTGAGTTCAGAAATCTTTTAAAAACCTACTTGTATTCTTGTGCGTTCAATGTTTTTTGAAAGTTGTTTTTAATGTTTGTATGGATTTAGATAGCTATATTTTGTACAGCACTTTGGTCAACCAAGGTTGTTTTAAATGTGCTTTATAAATATAATAAACTTGAACCAACAAAAGAGTCCACAAACACACATGGAATACATTACAGACATTATTTTACTTAATTTTTCAGGTTTTGTCCATAAAGTCAGGGTTATTATAGTTAACTAAAACTAAAACCATAAAAAAAAAAAAAACATTTGTGTCACTTGAAATAAGACAAACGTTAAATGAAATACAATTAATTAAAAAATAATAATTAAAAAAACAATAAAAACTATATAAACACATTAAAAATATATGCATCTTTGTTAACAGCCTAAGGGCCAGATTTACTAACAGCTTGCATCAGCACAAACCCTCTTTTGCTATTAAAAAACAGGGTGTGTGGACAGCATTATTTTGGCGGCCGACCTTATTGCATATGCATTTGTAGGAGTTTCCCTTTCAGACGCAAAATTTATGGGAGGAGAGTATTTAAATGAATCATGAAAGGAAATTTACTAAGGTTTGCGCTAGTCAATTTACTGGGATTTGCGCCATTATTTACCGTCCCAAAAAAGCATGTCTTAAACCAGACGTTAATTTGCGCTGCACTTGGTAGATTGTGTTGATCATTATAAAAGGATCCGGCTGCATCTGTTATTTAATTTGCACATCCTCAGTAGATCATGTGAAGAACTTTCCAATCCCATCGGTGCTATTTTGGAATTGCCCTCTCACACTAATTTGCCCTGTTTGTAAATCTGGCACAAAGTCTATGTTACTAATTCTGAAGTGTCAGTTTAGAACTAGCAACGGAAATGTGAACCATTGCTATGCTATTACAGAGAGTGAGATTGATTGATTAATATGTGAATTATTTGTGTCTCCAGCTCTCAGCAGTGTTGGGTAGCATGTAGCATCTCTAACAACAAGACCATAAGATGTCAACGCTACCACCTCGGTACTGAAAAATGTCACATGACTTTTCAGTTGCAAAACTATTTTACCAATGATCTTTGTGGGTTTTGGTTCTTTTGCTGTTGTAGCCTGTAAGGACCTTTAAGATAACTGAAATAATCTGACTAAGGAATATAGAACTGCAATGCAGTCAAGACCTAGGACTTCTTCATAGCTGTGCATCAAAATCAATCATTGTACAGCTGTGGTAGAAGTTTCAAGTATTTCAGCATGAAACAAATTACAAAATTAGTATTTGAAAACATTCGCTTTTCCATGATGCTGCATCCACACCAATAGGTGTCAGCATAAATTACACTGTTCTTTCATTCAACAACACATGTTTTGTAAATGTAATGCCGATATGACAATTGAAAGGCGTTCAAGCAGCGTTGCTATGGTTACCTCCTCAGGCAAATGCGAATTTATTCACAAGCACCTATTTGGTGGCGGGAGAAAATGTCCACTGTAACTAACCAAGGATTTCTGTCTCTGTCTGACAGGGCAGTGATCCGTACACTTTACTCTGAATGCACAAACCAGGTCAAACACCACTGATAGGTTAAGCATTCTGCCAATATTTATCCCCTACCGAGCTCCAGTCCTATAGTGACATGATCTCTCTCTGATGTGGACAATTACTCTCTATCACTGAAACCACAGATATCATGAAGAGGTGTGCAGGAGCAGGGATCAGATTCAAGAACTATTCTTAAAATAAAATTATTCCTTAGGGATTGTTCGTTTTTTTTTTATTTAAGGGGCTACCATGGAGTTTTGAGATCTATAGTCAAAATAGACTTGACCCTCCCTTCGCCAGCAATAACTTTTTCTATGGCCCTCCAAAATGATTGTGCAAAAAGGCATGACCCTCCCCAGTAATTTATTGATTACTTCTGTACTGGTTTGTGCTTGGCAAAGATGTTCATATAGCCATTGTTTTTTTTTACAACCATGACAAACGACTTAAAGGGATAGTTCACCCCAAAATGAAAATTCTCTCAGTAATTACTCACCCTCATGTTGTTCCAACCCCGTAAGACTTTCGTTCATCTTCGGAACACAAATTAAGATATTTTTGATTAAATCTGAGAGCTGGATCACTCCTCCATAGGCTTCTAAGGGATTGAAACTTGCCGGCCCAAAAGTTATTAAAGATATCGTTAAAATAGTCCAAGTGACTACAGTGGCTCAATCTTAAGTTTATCAAGCGACGAGAATACTTTTTGTGCGCAAAAAACAAACAAAAATAACGACTTTATTCGACTATTTATTTCCTTCTCTGTTGGCCTTGAGTTAGTTCACATAGTGTAACAGCGCAGCGCTTCTGGGTTGTACGTCACACGCATCACACACGACCAGCGTCGGCCAACAGTGAGCGTACGTGTGACGTACCAACACATTCTCATCCTTCTCACCTATATGACGCCATATGACATTTCGTCGAAATCTTACGCACATAGCATCCTTTAGCGTCAATATAACATGCACTGTTATGGGTAGGTTTAGGTCTGGGGTAGGGTACAGTTATGACGCCTTGGGATCTGCGTCTCATATTGACGCTAAAGGATGCTATGTGCGTCGGATTTAGACGAAATGTCAAAAGCGTCACCTGTATGACGCCTTGGGTTCTGCGTCTCATATTAACGCTAAAGGATGCCATGTGCGTAAGATTTCGACGAAATGTCAAAAGCGTCACATGTATGACGCCTTGGGATGAGAACAGGCTGGACGTACAACACAGAAGCGCTGTGCAGTTACACTACGTGAACTAACTCATAAAAAGACATGACCCTCCCCTATTTTCCTCCGGTGGTCGATTCCACGAATGGTCCCTTACTGCTAATTTCTAACTTAAGGCAGGAATACACTACTCAAATTCTTTTCAGATTTTTGCCACGATTTGCAGTCTCGCCAAAAAAAAATTCAGTACGAAATTGTATAGTGAATGATAGGCACAGACTCTGAATCTGTCCAGCCAGAGGATCAAACATGTTTAATGTATTTACTTTTACCAATTTTAGAACACATACCTCCGTTTTCACAGGCAAGGCTTAAGTCCCAGACTAAAATGCATGTTTGAGCTTTCTTAACTGAAATCAACTTCCACTGACATATCTTAAAATATCTCAATATATATACCAGTAATGTTTTTTTTCTAAGGCACGTTTATAAAATCTACTCAAGGGCCTGTTTACACGTGGTCACTTTATGCGTTTTTACATATCAGATAGATCTGATTTATCAAAACGATTCCATTTACACCTGGTCACATAAATGTGTTTTCGCAATACGGATATTAATCTGATCTTCAATTCCAGCGCTATATGCAGTTTAATGGAGTTCACGTCACCGAAAGCAACAGATATGAGCTGCAATTTATTGACCATCAGCTAATTTAAAAATCAAAGACTGCAATAGGAGAGAACAGCAACAGCACTAGTAAGATAATTTTGTTTCTTTACTTTTAATGAAGATGATTGTGTGTTAAGCGTCTGCGACTTTCACTTTGATTTGCCATAGTTTGCACGTTGGCTTGATGAATAGATCGCTCAGCTGCTCATCTGCGGTGATGCGTGCAGTACTGCCGTCATATCTGGCTATAACATGACATAGCCTATAACACGCTCTCACACGTTTATTTTTTAGCATTGTAAAGAGGAGTAAAATTTACATATGTGGTTTCAACAACCAGATGAAACCAGGCCATATTATTTTCATTTGCCCAGTGTCTCAATGAGGCGCATGTTTCTGCCAGAGTCTGATAGTGTGTGATCCTCTATCATTTAGTGTATGATGCCCAATTTTTCTCTGTTACCGTTTACAAAACTTGGTTAGGAATGAGTCTGGTAGTGTGTGATCCTCTATCATTTAGTGTATGATGCCCAATTTTTCTCTGTTACCGTTTACAAAACTTGGTTAGGAATGAGTCTGGTAGTGTGTGATCCTCAGTAGTTTAGTGTATGATACCCAGTTTTTCTCTGTTACTGTTTACAAAAAGTTGGCAAGTGTATATGATGCCTAGGCCTGGTGTCACAGACAGGGCTTATATTAAGCCAGGATTAGGCCTTAGTTTAATTGGGATTTTTAAGTAGCTCTTATAAACATGCCTTATATATATATAAAAAAAAAAACATTACTGGTGTGCATCTTGAGACAAAACAGTGGCACTGACGTATTTTAAGACATATGTCAGTGCAAGTTGCTTTCAGTTAAAACAGCTCAATAATGCATGTCCGGGACTAGGCTTAAGCCTTGTCTGTGAAACGGGGGGCTAGTGTTTTAAAATCTATTTAGACTTTAAAATTTGCGTAGTGTATTCCAGCCTTTAGGAAGAGACCATCTGAACGACATTCAGAGCCACCAGTTACCGTTCATTTTTATTTGACGTTTAGGGCCGGTGAGCTGGACACTGTAAATATCTTCTGAAAAATTCATGATCAGAAAGAGCCTGGGTGATACCCTCACGAAATTAGAACGTCTCAGACACGACCGATTATGACACCATTTAATTTCCCATCTCATAAATCGGTCAAAAGAAGGTTACTGGGTCTGCTCAGGCTTCAGGGCTGTTGTTAAACACTGGCTCATGAGATGACTGCTCATCACTTCAGTCAATCACGATGGGACGTCAACAACTCCATGTCACAACACGCATTAAGAGGATGCGGATGCGCCCCCAGGTGCATGTAATCTTGCAAAAGAGCAGCTGGTATATGCAAAGTGCGTTCCATCATGCAGGTTTGACAGATCAAAGAGGACAGCTTCCACCCGCCATCCTCAAGCTGTCAGGCATTGCATGGCGCCATGGCCGCTTCCCCTACTGCAGAAACCGCTGCTCTTTGCCCCAATAAATGATCCGCGACAGACAAGAAATGCTTGTCTATTAAAATGACAATCCCCTGCGAGTATGACCCCACGTCGGCCCTCGTGTCGCACTAGCGTCCGCAATGACAGATGCCATCAGCATCCCACCCCATGTTTCTCTCTGTGCTGTTGGACGTCTAAAAAAGAGATTGATTTTTCCACTACCATCCGTGTGCTGTTTTCCAATGCCTGCCAGTTTATTTCCCAACTGCACCATGATTGTAGCAATTGCAGAGTCTATTGGGTAGAGACCAATAACAGACATTGCTTTTGGTTTTGATTTCATAAGAAACCTTAGTGTCATCTGAGGAGACACTTGGAGAATAAGGAGGATACTAATTTTTCCCAATGCAGCATTTCTACAAAGCAATATCATAAACATTTCCCAATTTTTATTCATCATTATTTCGGGTTTTCCAGATTATACAGATGAAAATCATAATAACAAGTTGGTTTCAAAATGGGATAACATAATAGGGGATAGCATGGAGGGTTGTAACACAGCTGGAGATGTAACACTGACAGTTTAAGCAGGGATGAATGACCACCACCCTCTCATTCATTATCACTTTCATATAAATTAAAAGATAATAATAATATATTTAAAGTATTTACAGCAGGGGTGGCCAGCTCTGGTCCTGGAGAGTCACTGTCCTGCAGAGTTCACCTCCAACCCTAATTAAACAGTCCTGCCTGTAATTTTCACTTGATCCTAAAGACCTTTGCTGCGCTCCGATTCACAGGGTCCCTGCGCAGTGTTTGCTATTCCCTATTCCCTTAGCACAGGATATCAGTTCACTCTACTTAACACATTCAAAACACCCTGCAACACCAAACGCAGATGAAACTTGGGTCATGCCTATTTGAGAAATTGAGGTACATTTTATATTTCTGTAAATAATTTTCCATATGATCGTGTAGCATACATGTGTATATAATACATCCATACAATCATTTATTTATATAAATATAAATGTATTATTCCTGTAATTATTATAAAATTTGAATAATAATTATTGAAAATGTGAAAGTGTTAAACTGAAAGATAAATGTCTGTTTAATATGAAAATTAATGTAATTGAGAGAATGCTTTCATTTTACATTTTGTATGGGAGGTTGTTTTTTTTTTTTGGGGGGGGGGGGGGGGGTATGGGAACATGTTTATTTTATTTGTTTGTTGTTTAATAAAATAATCGATTGAAGTTCCACTCACAAAAAAAAGTCAAAAAACATTTGTTAAATGTGTACTAATTTGCATGCATGTCTGCTTATGACCAACCAAAATGTTTATATTTATGTATGTAATATACAGTTTGTATAAATTACCCCAACATTCTAATTAATTCCCTTTAAGTTTACAACTTGGAATACTTCCAAAATTCCCCAGCTTAACTTCCTACTTCTCGGGTCGGGTTTTCTTTTTTAAAAATGAATTTATGCACGTCGGGTTTGGGAAAGAAGTGATTCGGGTCTGCTTGTAATGATGATTGACAGGACTGAATGATTAGGCTCATTTTTATTTTTATTTTGTAGCAGATAAACACTGAGTTACAGAGATAAAAGGAAAACGTGTTACAAAACTCCCTGTTCTTTCCTACTTCATGATTCGAACATAAATCTTAGACTTTCCAGAGAGAACAAGTGTGAAAAGTCCTTAAATGTTCCTTAGGTTTGCTGGCGACTGAAGTGCTCACTCCTTTCTTCCTCCAATCGGATACCATCCAGTGATATTTGCCTCATATCTGTTCCTGTTTGGGTAGCGGAATGATTGAGATACACTTCAAACAGGGTGAGTCAGATGAACCCAGTCTGGGTGATCTACACCAAAAAGAACATATCTACATGCCCACTTTCTGATCTTCAGTGAGTGATCAGTGCTATAATTTCTCCCAAAAGCATGAAGTTGAGCGGAGGATATGTAATGAATCCTGATATCTGTGCTGAGACGTGGAATCCTCAGGACTGGCGCAGATCAAATTCAAGCCAACCATCTGGTTAGGTCAATGATCTTGATGTGAGCGATGCAGAACAAGACAACCACATAGAGTAGGTTAAGCATAAATGTGACTTTTCCAACACAGCGAATTGCGTGAGTTACCAGACTTAAGCATAGGATCTATTTTAGACACGCAATATTGATGATGTGTTTACTGGCACGAGAGCGGGACAACCTGCCACTCAGATGAGATCACAGCAATAGCAAACAACATTTGTCCAATCAATTCCCGATAGACAAAAACAAGTCCCACCCTACATTTTTTCTTGTTCAAGAAGCCATTTTACTCGGATATACGTCACAATAGGGAACAAAAGACAATCGCAACTTCTGTTTCACGCCGACATTAAATTGATCATTATTAGTCAATATTGGATATTTGATTATGTATGTTACCTATTAAAGATGAATGTTAAAACCTGTCTGTAACCTAGTGCTAATGTAAAGGGATGGTAATAGGTTGTGTTACTATGTGCATGTGAAGATAACGTTGTATGTGAAAATGATCTGTTGAAGATACACAAGCTTTACTAAATAATGCTTGTGTACTGATATGTGCATTTCCACCACTTATTGGAGTGGAGAGCAAAGTGATAGATTTTTTTCTGTAAAACTGCTTATATATCAGATACATTTTATCTAAAACTGTGCACTAGATTAGCAAAAATCTGAATAATGATCAGCAAATCGCATTGACCTTATGGTAACCCAGAGGTCCCTCCTCTCCGTTATAAAGACTTTTTTTCATTACTCAACCAGTTTACTTCTTTTCTATAGCAGATTCCAAACTCTACATGTTGTGATGTAAATGCAAATGCATTAGTAGCATATAAAACTAAAATTGTATATATTTAAATATCCGCTTTTCCGCCCTCAGTTTTCTGCTGGATTCTTCTCTGGTGATGCATCAAGGCGAAGATCACAGCCATTGTATCTAAAAGTCATCCGACATATCCCATAACTCTTTCATTCCACACACTAATTGATTTATGAGGACACACACATCCTGAGTGTACGGTTATATGACCTATACTTATTATATATGTCTTTATTCAAAAGCTCCCTGCTGTAAAGGCTGCTCTTTACCTAAATGTCACAGCAATCCCTTCATTCTCACCTCCACGCTGCTTCTGGGCAGATAAGGAGCTCTCTGTGAAGCAAATGATGCCACTATACAGGAAAATTGGACTGTCTAAGCAATGATTAGGAGGCGTGAGAGATTGTAACGCATTCTGTAAGGACTCCACTGTCATTAAGGCTCATTTCTGAACGCAACTGCAGTTTTGCTTTGCTAACCTTTCGTTTTCGTCGTGTGCCTTTTATTCTAGGTTCTGCTAGGACTAATGGAGTCATTCTCTCGAATGCTGACGCTAGTGCATTTTAGTCTTGGGTCATGCTAATGGTACTGGGAATGATGCAATAAGCAGCTTGTTTCTGCTTTATTCTTTCGTTATGAGTTATGCTTCAAATATCAAGAGTAAACTAGATTTTTACATTAACTGAAGAAAATGTTTTACCGTGTAAAACTCACCACCACTCTGTGGTTTTGGGAGTGTTTGCTAAGTAGTTGCTGAGGTGTTCTTGGTGGTTTTCAGCACACTGCTAGGTGGTTCTGATTTCCAAAAATAACAGTAGGCCTTAGAAAGCACCACTTAACTAAATCCTTCCAATGTGATAAAAAGATTATTGCCTTTTGTGTGCGTGGCCTGGTAAAATCTACATTATGGAGACAAAATGTCCCCAAAGATGGCAATATGCAAAATCCTTGTCCTTGAGGGGACATTTTTTGGTCCCCATAAGGATAATAGCTTATAACTAATACTAAGTGATGTTTTTTGAAAATGTGAAAATGCAGAAAGTTTTCTGTGATGGGTAGGTTTACTGTAAGGGGATAGAATATGCAGTGTGTAGAGTTCAAAAATCATATGTCTATGGAAAGTCCCCTTACAACATGAAAACACAACAAATGTTGACCTTGTGGGGACTTGTTTGGTCAAACAAGACTATAAATGACTGTACAGTTCATACAGTATAAAAATCATTACATATATGGAATGTCCCTGTGTGAGAGAGAGAGAGAGAGAGAGAGAGAGAGAGAGAGAGAGAGAGAGAGAGAGAGAGAGAGAGAGAGAGAGAGAGAGAGAGAGAGAGAGAGAGAGAGAGAGAGAGAGAGAGAGAGAGAGAGAGAGATTTTAGCTGGCTAAAATCATCTCTCTATGAAAAATAGAGTCTTATTCTCAGTGTGCTTCTACAGTGCAGTCTGCAACAGGTTAATTCCAGTAAACACGGTCATCTAGCAGATTACTGGAGCACACAGTATCAATCGATGTGAGAGTGGTTGACCCAGCGGCAGATCTTAGTGCTTAGAGTTATAGTGCTTAAGGCTCTGGACCCATAGGGGCCATTGGGAATGTCAGAGTGGCCAATATTTTATTTGTCAGGAGGAGCTAAACCAACCTAAGAGAGTTAACTGATCACAATCTAAAAGGGGGTACCAAGAGGGTAGATGAACCAGGCGTTAGCAAACCATGGCTGTAGAACTGACAGCCAGGAAGTGAGAGGTATTTGTATGTGTGCTGTGGAGAATGGACAGGGTGGATGGTCAGAACTTGAAAGCAGGAAACCGTTTTGTTTTGTTTTTTAATTGAATAGAGAAAAACAGTTGAATGTAACAACATATGCAGGGGCTAGTCTGTGATTTTATAGCCTTCCAAATCTAGAATGTCTGTGTTTTTCCCAGCCAAATATCCTACTATTTTCTGACAAACACCATGTTTGTGTGGTCATTTAAATGCCATCCTTATCCACATCTCTGGAAAGAAAAGAAAAAAAGAACAAAATCATGTAAACTTTTGAATGAATAATAAATAAATAGGATATTAGTTTCCTATTATTAAATGTATTGCCATGTTGAACATTCGTTGGATCACAGAACTCACTCCTCTATTGTCAACCAAAAGCATTGACCATGCAAATATATTGAGTAGGCCTATGTATGAGAAACAATTACCATCTGAATAATCTCATGTTTCTCCTCTTGATTTTCAGAGAATGCCATTTATTGCGAGAAAGTGGTTTTATTCTTAAGCTGCATATACTGTCCATGTGATGCCGTCACGGTGCAGATTTCTCAACACATTTCCATTACTTTAGTTATCCCTTGCAAATACACATTATTCCGTTACCTGTAAGAACGTCACTTATACCTTTACATGACCACATAAGCTGCATTCTCCACCAGAAACCCTGTTGTGTTGAACAGCTTTATCCTAATCCATTGAACGTTGTAAAGAACAGTGTTCATTTTGCTTTCACATTTTTTATAGCGCTATAGCCTCAGAAATGGTAGGGGAAACATTTCAGATCATCAGATCATTCAGATTTCATGCGCAATACTAGAGTTTGTACAGAAGCAAGCAGACGGTATGAAACACACACCAGCAGAGTACATCCGAGAATTCTCAGCAAGAAATCACTGGACTCATAGTGCCTGGATTACTCACACCTCACCTCTCGGATAATTTACACCGCAATATGCACAGACACAATCATAACTGAGATTTGGCACAGAAGGCCAGCACTAACACGAGCCCTTCCATTCCCACCCTCTCTCACACACAACACACTTTCATTCACACACAATTACTCCATGAATTCAATTCCTCTCTCATACACAGGCCTCCGAGCTGGAAAGGAATTGTCGCTACCCTTCCTTCCTATCTCTAATACAATCATGCACGAAGACATATGCATGCAGAAGTAACTGCCTCAGCTGGATCCAACTGAATATAAAGTTTCTTATTTTAGTCGTTGTGTCATTGGTTTTACTTGCCTAATTTTTTTTTTTAAGTCTCTAACTTGACACATTTGACATCGTTGGTTCTTGTGGTCAGGTTCGAATGTGCACAAGCGTGAAAGACAATTTGAAAGTTGACAATGTTCAGTATTTTTTTGTGTCTGTTCCTTACATAGATGTTTTTGTATTGCTTTAAATAACTTGGGTTAGCATGAATCATACGGGCCACTTCTATAATAGCTGAATGATTATTGTATGTACTTTTTATTTTGCAGCCCCTCACTGTACATTTTTGTGAAAAGTAACCTTTTCAGGTGCAAAAAAGTGCACAGTGAAAATATGATCATATAACACCAATTTTATCATCTCTACACTGGTTACCTATCAAGTTCCGTATCAATTACAAAGTACTATTACTGACCTATAAAGCCCTAAATGGTTTAGCTCCTGTGTATTTAATGGACCTTCTATCGCCCTACAATCCATCGCGTTCTTTAAGATCACTAAATTCGAGGCTTCTAGTCATTCCTAGGATATCTAAGTCCACTAAAGGAGGGAGGGCGTTCTCACATTTAGCTCCTAAACTCTGGAATAGCCTTCCTGATATTGTTCGAGGCTCTGACTCGCTGTCCCAGTTTAAAACTAGATTAAAGACGCATCTTTTTAGCCAAGCATTTACATAATGCTTACCTTTTATAATACTGCTGAATCAGATCAAATGCATTTAATACTATAAAACTTGAAGAGACTGTAGGTTATCTGTATAGGTTGCATAGTATTTGCAGTCATTACGTTCCTGTATATTGCGTGAATGACGGGTGGTTGGGCAGATATTGTGTTGCGGTAGGTAGTATGCCATACGGAACCGTTGTCCACTGAAACTGCATATTAACGCACCAGTGGGGCTCGACAGCCTTAGTCAACGGGTTGGCGCGTATGGTTGGGCTGCGGAGAGATTGTGAGATTGTGGTTAGGTCTCAGCACCAGGAGGGACGTAGAGATCAGTAAGCTGGGCTGAGTTGAGTGGGGGACGGAGGGGGGTGATTTTGGGACGCAAGAGTCACTGTCTTCATGTTTTGTCATTTACGCCTGTGTTATGGAAATCATCATTATGAACAGCAGCTACGCTAATTATTTTCCCTTTGCTCTTCTGCTGTTATCTCGGGACGCGAGTCCCGAGAAAATGGCGTTCATCAGCTCCAGTTTGTATCCAGCCTCTCACGGAGACTTCAGATGCTCCAATCACAAAGCCTGTGAAGTGACGACTCAACACGGGCGATATGGACTCTCTATGGTGGACGGCACTGATCCTCAACAACTCGTCTTAAGACCGGCGTGCATACTTGGACTTCCAAAAAATACTCTAAATGTTCCGATCCAATCTGACTTGTAATGCTGCCCGAATCATGCACTGTTCTTCCGTTGGCCAGAGAACTGGCCCCCCGACTGAGTCTGGTTTCTCCCAAGGTTTTTTTCTCCATTCTGTCACCTGATGGAGTTTTGGTTCCTTGCCACTGTTGCCTTGGCTTTTGGCTTGCTTAGTTGGGGACATTTAACATTTAATATTCAATAATATTATTGATCTGCCTTACTTAAGGTGGACGTTGACGCAATTTCTTTTAGAAACAAACTTTGTTATATTGTTTTCATGTTATCACTGTGAAGCGCTTTGATACAATCTGTATTGTAAAAAGCGCTTTATAAATAAAGGTGACTTGACTTGACTTGACATGTTGATGTGTTGACTCACATACTTATAATACTTGATTATAATTTTAACTGATGTGTCTAATTTGATATTACATTTAAAGTTACTATATTTTAAATGTACTAAACAGCAAATTTATCAATGCTAATGTTTGTGTACACAAAATATACTTAAATGCATGGAATACAAGTTTAAGAAATTACACACATATATATATATATATATATATATATATTAGGGGTGTAACGGTTCACAAAATTCATGGTTCGGTTCGATACGATACACTTGTGTCACGGTTCGGTATGGTTCGGTACGTTTTCGATACAGCAAAAAGAAAGAAATGCCAGAGAAATTTCCTTGATTTAATTTTTTTAATTATATTTTTATTAAAACTAACAGCATAAAGTATGATTTTTTTTTTTACTTTGAGCAGTGATGGAGCTATACTTGACTTTTCTCAGGAGCATATAAAACAAAACAGCTCCTTGGACAAAATGAAATGTAATATTGTAGTAGCCTAGTTATAAACAGGTTTATTTTAGTTCAGATTAACATTTGAGGGCAGCAATTGTATTCATAATGTCAAAATAAAACCGACGTAATGTTACTTGAAAGCATTATAGCCTACTATTCCTGCCAAACTTCAATGGTTACAGTTAGTAGTGTTACTACAGTAAATCCATGGTGAATGTCGCTGATCTGTGGACACTGGATAGTTTATTCATGGCACAATGTTTCTTCCATGGTTTCCACGTCAGCGCTGTTTGATCCATTAATAACGGAGAAATGTGAATGCTTCTCACTAGATCTCGCATGCAGCGATTTTATTACTTCAGTGGCGAATTCAAATTATTTATTTACTGGATTTCGCTGTGTAGTGACAGTGCTGCTTGATTAAGATCGGCTCACTGGTCCAAACTGATGAACAGTCCGTCAACCACACAATAACGAGTGGCTCAGTTTCGTTCCGCTTACATTACATTTGCCATTTGATGTTGGGCAATGTTGTGGTTGCGCCAGCGTCTCTTAAATTATGTGCGCGTTTGCCACGCGCGACACGCCTACATTTGAAATAACGAAATTTTGGTCGAAAAATGGTAGGCAAAATGGTCCAACGAACCGTTCGGTTTAAAAATGCGTACCGAAAACCGAACCGAAAGCCTTGTACCGAACGGTTCAATACGAATACCCACTCTTAAGTTCAACTAATTGCATTTACTATAAAATTAAAATATAATACATTTTCATTGAATTATAAATAACATGCAGTTAAGTGTACAAACATTACATTCAGTTCACACTTAAATAGCTATATTCCTTTAAAGTATATAATAAACTGTTCTTATTTTTCCTGTCTTTTTCACAAGGGAAAGATCTCTGACAATCCCCTGATCATTTGCTCTTGGGAGAAATGTATATTTTGAGATCTATTAAGATCTTTGACATCTGGTTACAAACTTGGAAAATTTAGACAAACTTGTCTAAATTATTTAGACATAATTTGAGATGTCTTCTGAAACTCTTTGGACACAAATGATTACTCTGGTCTTTTTTCGGTAGAAAGACAAAGTCTCCATTTGTTCTCCAATTTTTGTCCTGAGGGAGCTATTGAGATAATAAATGGTGAATGAGATCTCAATGGTGATTATTATTATTATTTTTTTCTTTACTACAGGTAGAGTCCATTAGAAAGTAACAGCATATTATCCAGTCACCTAAACTTGAATTGGCTGAATATACACACAGGATTGTGGGGTTGAATAATATATAAGCAGTCTCTCTGTGTGAGTGTGTGTGTGTGCGTGCTGATGCTGTTGAAATCTCCAGCCAACAGGGCACCGCTGCAACAGAAAAACTGCAACCGCATCAAAAAAGATGACATAAAAAAAGAATTAATGATCAGCCGATCAGTGAGGAGTGCCGCTGCTCAAAGTCAGCAAGTGTTTGAAAAAAACTACAGTAGAAAGAGAGAGCCTTTATCTCACCACAGCTGTTCACAGCAGTCACAAAACACAGTCAGGCCTGTCTGTGTATATATAGTACAACAGAAGCAGCTCTCTGTGCACCTTTAAGGTCCCAATATACTTCAAGCGAAATCGAAAAATGACCTGTCGTGACGTCATTTGAACAAAATAAGGCCCAAACAAAGATTGTTTGGAGTCCATTTCAGGTGTTTGAAACAGCTTGGCAAAGTGAACTTTCTAGAAAAGTTTGCTCCAGCTGGTAAACACCTTTAAACTACCGTTGATCCATGGAAATGACATGATAGGTCGCTGTGCTCTGGGGCTCTGCCTTCGACGTGGAAGTCTCCTCCGGTTCATTTCTTCTGTTCAGTCTGTCGAGGTCCGACAAAAGTAAAAACATGAACACATCGGAGAGCTGCTTTATAGTAGAAATTCTCAGTCTAATTGAAAGTGACACTATTTTTTCATGTTTAAGGTTCTTTAAAGCAATCTATTGTATTAAGTGCTATATAAATAAACATGACGTGACTTGACTTGACTGGATAATGTCGAAATGCAGAGCTCATGTAAACGTATCCACGTCGCTATGATCAGATTCTGAACTGCTGTTTTCTCACGGCAGTCATTTGTGTTGTGTTTGTTTTGAAATTGAGAAAAAAGCTTGCAGACATATTTACATTTTCATCTAATTGCTTCGGGATTCACAAACAATACACCGCTGCAAAGGTATTTCAAACTTATTTTGGTAACACTTTCTATGAAGCCCATGCTTATAATGAATTATAGCCTCATTTATACTTATTTATAAGTACTATTCTATAAATATATTTATAAAGACTCATTAAGACCTATACTGCGTTATAAGAACAGTTAGTTACATATTTTTTATAATTCCCTATAAGTCATGCATTTGCTTTTTCAATGTGCATGCTCATAATTCATTATACATTGATTTGTAAATGATCAAATGTGACCCTGGACCACAAAACCAGTGACAAGTCGCACGGGTATATTTGTGGCAATAGCCAACAATACATTGTATGGGTAAAAATGATCGATTTTTCTTTTATGCCAAAAATCATTAGGATATGTTTCATGAAGTTATTTTGTCAATTTTATTTCTGGGTTTTTTCTCCATTATTTTATTACAGGAATTATTGTTCATTAGCTATGTTTACAAGCAAACCACTTAAAATGTATAATGAGCACATCTTTGTGATTTCTTAACATTTGCTTTAGGAAAATTGCATCCTATGTTTTCACTTTACTTAAAGCCATCAATGATGTATCTATAGAGTAGTAACTGTATTTTCACTCACAATAAGTATTTATAAGAACACAACACGGCTATTAATTAAAGAACAAGACGAGAATGTATTGGGGCCTTTAGTATGGCACACAGGCATTGATGTTTCAGGAAGAGCTGCGCATATGGTAAAGATTGTGCAAGCTGCATCGATCCTCATCACACATGTACAAACAAACACACACATACACAGTACACGGAGGAAAGGTCTGCGTGTATGCTGACATTTGGATGCCCGGCAGGACTAGCTTTAAAGGCCAGGTGCAGCAGCTGACCCAGAGACTGAGGATGGTATGTTCCGCTGTGACTCGGCATCAGACTAAGACTAAAGACCACAACGAGTGAGAACAATGAGCCAATTATGGAGATGATATGACTGTGTGCTGAGACTCTGGATCAGCTCTGACTGAGACTGTGGGGCCAAAGCAATGGCCTGCTGTTATTTGGAATTGTAGAATGGAAGCTCATCTGTGAATTTGTTGCTAAATCAATGGGCAGAAATGAAAAGGGTGGTTTGATGAATGAGATACACAGGCTTGATAAGCAGAAGATGAAATCACTATACTAAGATTGTGACCGATGCTCATTGTTCCATAGAGGCTGTTCATTATAATAAGGTTTCATATTTGTCCTCTTGTTTGATGGGCTTAATTAAATGATACATCAGGAAGTGGCACCAGGGATTACATTAGTTCACCAACAGCAACCCTACAATTGCCTCAAAGCTAAAATTCTAGCCTGTATCTCTGATGAAAATGTGACAATATGGTGATATCGGCATTGGATTGTGCACACATAAAACTAAACCTTTCCACAATCCACTCAAGAGAGTTGAAGGCAAATTGTATTACTTTTTACCATAAGGCAAGCTGAACTCCTGCACTAATCAATACTTTCCTACAATAAGGACTTAAAACATTTTACAGTTTTAAATGCTTTTCAATTCAATAGCATCATACAGGCATATATATATATATATATAAAAAAACAGTTTGTACACGTCACGTAAAACTACACTTTCCTCAGGAAAGCTATTGAGTGAGATGGCGTAAGCGCATGTTAAATAATCGCATGCTATAAATAATCCATAACCATTTGCGGTATAATTTCAGTTTTAATTCGATTAACTGGGAGGTCAAAATTTGGTAGGTCTCTGTTAAAGTTTTTCATTTTATTTCAGGACAGTTTCCATAGTCGTGAATACCGCTTTCAGAACTGTCATGTCCGTAACAGAGAACTGTTATTACTCATTATTTTGATCTTAAGTAAAGATTCTTAAGTTTACTTACTTTTAAGTTAGTCTTTACTTCCATTACTGTCTAGGAGAAACAACTAGACATAGATCTCATTTACAATGTTTCTTTTCTTAAGGTATTGTCCATAAATGCTGCCTTAATGATGTCAAGAGACAATCAGAACAAAGAAAGAGAATATAACCAGAAAGCATCAAACTACCTCTGATGGACAAGCAGGGCATTGTCTGAAGAAGAACCAAAGCAGGGGCTCTGAAATTGACCATTATTATTATTGACACTGGCATATTTCACATTAACTGCATGCCTCCACTGAGCAGTGCTAGCATACAGCCGGGCTGTCATTCTATGTTGGCCAGTCTCCATCCCACGAGTCTCTTTGAGTTAATTAATCTGTCTGAAGCTCTCTGCAATACACATGCCTGAATGCATACACTTTCCCCCAGGCGTGTGTTCAAACACAGTGGGACGGAAGTTGATATAACAAACCTGTCAAACACTGCTGAGATCGTAACTTGCGTATGACAAGCCATCAATCCAAATAAAAATGAAGAATCCTCTGTCAGGCCAGATGTTAATGGTAATTATAATGCATTTCTCTAAAAGAATAACCAAATAACATCAATACTATGCACTTATAAACCTACAAAAGATAAGCAAATAAGAAAAAGCAAGGTTTGAAAGCTCTCACATACACAATTGTTGAAGTTTCTAAACAAGTGAATGGTTGTTGATGAAGATTATTAGACGCAAAGTGATTTTTCATGACAGGCTGTGTCCGAAAGCACATACTTTCCTACCATATAGTAGTGCAGTATGTGAAAAGAGTTGTGTGTCAGAGTTCACAGTATATAAAACAGTAGGTGAAGTACACATCCAATGGAAGCTTTACTATCTCATGGGGCCACGGGAAAGGATGTGTGAATGGCAGTGAAGCGACACAATTTACGATGGTATGGTAGGGCACATGATAATATCAAAATGACAAATGTAGTCCGGATTACATTAGCTGCGTTTCCACTGTCGGGCCAAAAGCGGGGGTGCTAGTGCATGCCAGGGCCAGTCGCGTTTCGACTGTCACTTCCGGGGCTTGATCGAGCCTCGTCGGGGCTTCCTCGGGGCCAACGGCCAGGGTTTTCTGGCCCGCCGAATACCTTGGTCCAAAGCGGGCCAGCTCGGGCTAGAGGAGTGGTTATGAACAGAGGTGGGGTTTACCTGAGTCTGGAGACGGCAGCGCCGGATGATTCTGTCAGCATTAAAGACTTTTAAAATAATTTACCTCAAAACTCACTTTCATGTTTGAATGCCTTCTGTTTGTGATCCGATGTGGATTCTGATCACCGTAAGGTAGAAATATTTATACCCGATGCAAAAGACTATGCACGCTAACCATTACCATAGTAAACATAGTAAATATGAACGCTTGAAGAAATCAGACAAATCATAATGGCTATCACAATCATGTTTTTATTTTATCTGTCAGTAGCCTAACTTTTTTTTCGGGAGCTTCCTCTGTTTCTCTGACTGAAAATATAACTAGCCTACTGGGAGAGAGTGCTAAAGCTCCTCAGGTCGTATTTTTGGTGGCATTTTTGTAGAAAATGTCATTCTTTCTAAATGTGATGTAAATATGTCCTGTAGCCTAACTACCAAATAAACCAGCCTCGACTGAATAAGTAGCCTATGTTTGTCCTCTTTCTTTTGTGAAATAGACCTAACGGTAAACCAATTTATGTGAGACTAATGTGCAATTTTGACACAAATTGATTCATTATGATCAATGTATCACTTTTTATTGTAAACCTGTGGTAAAACATCGATGCTTGGGTTTTAAACTTTCAAGTAAACAACAAAAATGCCAGCAAACGGTCACTTTTATCATGCTTGTTTCGCGATCATGCTGTTTCCAGTGATTTCTTTCTGATTAGTTTTCTGATAAAACTTCTGGCCCGACAGTGGAAATGCAGCAGATTTTGGGCCCGGTGCTACAGGCCCGGGGCTTTTAGCCCGGCACGAACCCGTTTAAAGCCCTGACTCGCACTGGCCCGACAGTAGAAACGCGGCTATTCAAACTAAATTCATACTATACAGAACATACATTTAAATGGTTACAAATTAATTTCTGTCAGGACCACTATCGTCAAATACGATTGACAATTGACCGTTCGCAAAGACCCGCCCCCCTTAGTTACTGTCGCTATGTCCGACAAGCTACGCCGCTCTCACGCACCATGTTCTCACGCAGTGAAAAATACATCGCGGAGCAGAGAGGAGACTACGACAACACGCTGACAGACAGGACAGACCAGGTTACTTTTCGGTTACGTTTGTTTAAATAAATTTAAACAGTAAATACCGTTTTGTGGCTCTTTAATGTGTCGTGACAGATCGCTGTAGAGCCTCAGTTAAAGCTTCTCGTGATCCGATCATATCTTCCTTCTAGTTCATTTATAGCATCAAATAAACATGAATGAACATAAGAAGGAATGTTGTTTTAACCGCGGAAAGGCGTCAGTATATTCCATTTTTCAAGTGCAAATCCCCCCATGTTAATCTACTAACTCTCCTGACTGCTTTGTCGGACAAAATGGCAGATGGCAAAGTATGATTGGTCAGATCACCTGTCAATCAAGCTCCATGCGAAGGGTCAATTAGCATAGAGTTAGGATTGGCGGTATGGTTCTGTTCTGGGCAAGAATTCCCTGCGCATCCATGCAGTCTAGCATGGATAAGAGCAGAGACAGCCACAATAACCCCCCTTAGGGTAAACAGAACAGAACCAACATGAATATATTGCAGAAATCATTAATTAATTTTAATGTACAACATAATTAGAGAATTTTAGTCTGATTCAGGGGTAATCAGATTGCCAAATACTGACTGAAGAGAGGAGGAGCTGGGGATGGAGGAGGGTAATTAGCTCCTGAGAAACGTGATAGCTGCTGATAATACTCCAAATTATAAGAGCTTATATATGAAGAGTTTGGTTCCAAAACGCAATAAATCCATTTATATTAATTTGAGTAAAAATGTGTTTTCTTTACCAAGAAAGTGGAAAGATGAAAACCACTATTTTCTGTTTCAAACTTTCACATAGCATTTGTAGGTCGTAATAACAAAAAAAATTAAAATCCAGGTTTTGATTTTCAAAGATTTATTATAAAAACGGATTATTTTTTTCCCCAAAATGCAATAAATCCATTTTTTTTTTAAATCAAAATGCAATTAATCCATTGAATCAATATAAAAGTTTTTTTTTTTCATATTGAAACTGTTGAAAATACACAACAACGTAAGTTTATTAGTATAATATTTTTATTAAGAACTGTAAAGAAGATTGAAAACATTTTTCCTCCTCCCGAGTGCCTCATCTTCTTAATCTCCTCACGTAAATGATTCGATTTCGATGCCTTACGTTTCTTACCCACCGCAGAAACAACCACAGGTTCATCAATGGCGTCAAAATTATTCATTTTTTTGTTTGTTTGTTGATCGAAAAGTACAAAATAGATAAGAAAAACTAGGAAGCCGGGTGTATTTAAGGCGCTGCCGTTACTGTTTACATTGCGTGGAATGGTGCGTTGTGATTGGTTGAGAGCGGATATATCGCATTCTGCAGAGAAGGGAGACTGGCGTTTGTCGCGGTTTGGAAAGAAAGGGAGAAAACATGACAGAATAACACGGCGGATATCGCATTTTACTTAAAATTAAACATTGACTTTTCAATACCAACCAGATACAATACTGATTTTTGCAGTAACAAATTTTTTTTAGAAATGGCGTTTATCGCGTTTTGGAACCAAACTCTTCATATGTATACAGTGATAGGCATCGTATTCCTAGACGTGGATCAGCTGAGAGTCAGCTGATGCGAGCTTGACTAGCGTGACCTGCCAGAACTCACACTACGCTTGATTATTTGCTAAAGACAAATTACATCCGTTTGCCTCAAAAGAAGGCAATGCTCTTAGTACAAACTCCACTTTCTAAAAAATGTTTGAGTTTAGAAAAGATCTAAGAAGTAGAACTAAACCTACTAAACTTCCACTCTTAGCTACTGAGTATCTCTCCAAAACTACAGGTCTGAGCAACATCCATTTATTCATTTACTAACACCTATTCATAGTTTTGTTTGCCAGTTGCAGGTGTGATTTGTTTGCATTCACAGCACCTGACAAAACTGAAGAAGAAGGTCACAAGGGCCCTTAACATCTCTTAGCAGCATATGACAGTGCACTGCAGCGGTAAGATGTGGACAAGATCTGTGAGTTGGAGTGGATGTAGGGTTCTTGTAGTTTACAGGTGATTAGTCCAGGATCCTTGTGAGACAGAGGCAGAGAGAGAGAGAGATGATCCAGATAAGGGGACATCAGAAGAGGAAGGATCATGTTAACAGCACACTGCCCAGAGCTCTAGTGTGTGGCTCTACATAATGAATACATAAGTAATGCAGCAGCATGGCGATTTGCATAATCCGTTGTTGTGTATAGGTTCAGTCAACTCAGGGTTGGCATATTAAAAAGAGTTTTATGATGCTTGTTTCTCCTGTCCAACATTAAAAACACAGAGTTAATATACGAAACAGCAAAGGCCGTATGTGCAAATAGTTGAAAGATGCCTCAATTGCTTCTTAAACATGTATTTTCTCTGCACGAATTGACACACTGTAGAGCTGATATTTGAAAACAGCAAATATCAAAGTTTTACATTTTCTGGAGAAAATGTGAGCAGTGCTTTGCAATTGTAGGCTGGTGATGATTCTCAGGATGTTGCTACGCAACTGTTACAGTAGGTAGTTCTAAATGGTTGCTTAATGGTCCAAGTCAAAAGAGCCCAGGTCAAAAGATAATCTGGACCTTAAATTATGGCTCAGGTTCCTCTTTCATTGTAATTCAATGAAATAGTGTGGCCTATTTTATTGTTAAACAGCCTCACATGCCTAAATACCATTTGTGTGGAAAAACAAGTGAGTCCGAAATCGCTCCCACACCCTTATATAGTGTAGTACATAAAGGGACCGCCATTTGGACTGGTGTACGAAATCATAGTGGATGTGCATAACCAATGTACACTGAGTGGCTAGACGCTAGAGAATACCCATGCACTGTAAACATTGCACCAAATTAATTCCTGTCTCTCCAGAACATGCCGTCCCCAGCAGCCAGTCTCCGTATTCACTTACTTTAATTCTCTCATTCAATCGACTATGTTTGTGGAGTACTGCATGGAATAATGAATGAGGGTATAAGGTGCAATGTTGGATAAAGCCTTTGTTTCTGTTTCACTGGCTTTTCCTCATCCCACTGGTAGTTTTACTGACACCTATTGGCCTGGATGTATGAACTGTTGTTTATCTTTTATTTTATTTTGGTGTGTCTGTTTTTCTCTGTCTCATGCAATGCAATGCAATGCAATCAATAAAATGGACATCCTTGGATTCAATCCCAACAAAGTTTTACGAGTTGGTGGCTGCCACCACAAGCTCTCTCCCTAATAACAAACAGTGTTGAAGGCAACATTGCATTTTGCAATATTATGTTCACACTCAACACTGGATGTAACAAATGCTGATCCACAAAATCAAGTAAACTCCATTCTTTTGTTATTATCACTGTAGTTCTAACTATTAGTTAAACAATTATTAGTATACCATTTATTTTAAACTTAAATAGCAAATCGATATATTCAATTAAAACCAGAGTGCACCTTTAATATTAATGGTAGAGGTTTGTTCCAATCACTAGTGATTCTTTTATCAGCAAACACTACCCAAAATGTCTACACATCACTCCATGTGAACTCGAGACCTGTCCTAACTGCAAGTATCATGTGGCGATAACAAGACACTGATGCAAAGAGAAGTCAGTGAGGCACTGAGCAAAAAAATAAAGCACAGTAGCAGCCCATCAGTGACACCAGGGTCTAGTATTTAGGAGACATAAGCAAACATCCCATTCCAACAGGAACAAGCCCCACTCCAACTCCAGCACCCTACTCAAGTCGCTCTGCTTCTTCAATAACACAATTAAAGCCAAGAAACTATGTGTTCACTGGGACAAATGTGGGACTTGAAGGGAAACTAAGCATCGATTTTAAGTCCAGCAGAGACAATTAGTTCCGCTTGATGCCAAGACACAGGGAAAGTTTCCAGAGGGGCGGGGAGAGCTGGGAATGCGACACATCTGCACAAGTGTTCCTGCCCACAGACTCTCGCATCACAAAACACAACCGCAAACACATGCCAGCAAATTCTGACTGCAACACTGCCAAATTAAGGCTTTTCATTTCAGTTGTAAAATCACTTTATTTCCTGATGCTTTCTAGTTGTAAAACAAACAAAAAATACGTATCAACAACATTTTAATACAGAAGTACGCTACTGCATAAGTAAGGAGTAATTGAATTATAATTGTTGGATTATTAGAAAAAATAAAGCACACAAGGTGGTAATGCAATCACGACACGGAGCGGATGTGCATTATTTTTAATAATCAATTATTCAGCTTATACTATTGTGACCATGCTTCAAAACAGTTGAAATGTTTTATTTCAAGAAATTTGTCCGATTTTTGTCCTTTAAACGCTCTTGTGTGTTGGACTAATTTCTTACGCATCTCATCCCCACGCCTACGTTGTTAATTCCATAACATAATTTTAGAGCTAGCAACAGAGGCTTGAGCCAATGTAATGCAGACTAATGCAGTTATTGCAGTAAATTGCCTGGGTCTGTATGTCTCTCAACAGTATTAGGCAGCAAGACCTGTACGCACGGGAAACATTCACGTGCACTTGAGAAACTTTTTGCATGCTCACGAGAAACTATTGCTTGCACATGAAACTCTTTTGTCAGTTTAAAGGTCCCTTTAGGGGCTCCGTATAATACTGCATAATACAGTAAGACTGGATTTTTTTTTTATTAGAAACATTGGTAACACTTTAGAAGTATACTGTAATAAAGTACTTACAAATCATGAACAAACTATTTGTTTACAGTTAATTCATATTGTAGTCTCAACATTGTTAATATATTAATATGCTATAGTGAGTTCGTCATTCATTGTCACTGTAATTACCATAATTATTATTGTTTAGTTAGCTTTTAAAAAATAATTTTAATTGGATAATAGAATTAGTTCTCACTTTAGATTACATTAATTGCATTTATATTCAGTGTTCCTTAAAATGTTTATAAATGCATTAAGCACACGCACACGCACGCACACACACACAAACAGGCGCACACATCTTTGTGGGGACTCTCCATAGGCGTAATGTTTTGTATACTGTACAAACTGTATATTATGTCCCCTTACACTGCCCCTATCCCTAAACCTACCCATCGCACACAACTTTCTGCATTTTTACATTTTCAAAAAACATTACTTAGTATGATTTATACGCTGTTTTCCTCATGGGGACCGCTGGCTGGTCCCCACAATGTAGGTGATTTCAGGTTTTACTATACTATACTGACATTTGGTCCTCACAATGTAATATAAACATGAACACACACACATGTTGGCATTTGTTGTTTACAGGAACGCTCTATAGGCGTAATGGTTTTTATACTGTACAAAATGTAAATTCTATCCCCTTAAACTAGCCTTAAACATACCCATCATAGAAGCACTTAATTAATAACATTCTCACATTGATAACAAAGCATAAAAAAACATTATCTAACTCTTTACATAATATAAGCTAATTGAATAATAATAATTTGGTTAATTAAATTGACAATGAATGAAAAACTCATTATTCTATATTCTATTAATATATTCACAATGTAGAGACTACAATATATTAATTATGAATTAACTATAAACTAATAGTTTGCAAATGATTTCTAAGTACTTTATTACTGTATACTTATTATAAAGTGTAACCAATACATTTTATTCATAATATGGTTATTATGTTTCAATTTGAATGTGTGATTTAATTTTTTATGGAATATATCTTTATGCATCTATTGCATTACATATTACACAATGTGATAAGAGTCTAGAAGAGTTTCAGAAGAGCATGTGGGTGAACTTCTCTCTGAAAGCACCCTGTGGTCTCACACTCGCAACAAAACGGATTATCATAATACAAATGTATAAAAATGAAACCATTTTAGCATTGTTCAAAATGTATGCTCAGCGAATATAATCTTTGTAATGGAATACATTCTTGAGAGTTCTTGTTTCCTTTAAGTTATAAGATCTGAGGTAAATTATCCATTGTCTCTTTCACTACGGCTGTTAACATCAAATCATCAAAATGATATTCAAACTCAAATTAAACCACTTTGATAGAAAACACATTCAGTACCTGAGCTATCATCCGTGACATCACATAAAAAAAACATTGCCAAAATAGAATCCCCTGTTGCTCATCGCATTACGCTGTTGCGGCTGGTTAGGACAAAAACTCTGATAAACATGGAAAAGATTGGCCTATCGTGTTTTGCCACATTAGGACACAGTGTAAGACTCATCTTTCTTGATATGAATAGGTAATGTTATATTTCAAGATGTGAGCTTGTGTCAAAGCCAGTCAAAGGACAGATTTATGTTGGGTGTTCAGATTTGATGGTGGTGCATGGTCTGCCTGAAAAGTCTGAGAACCTCTGTTCTGATAACTTCATTTATTTTGATTAATGGAATGAAATTAAAAGCACAGTATAATTGGCAGATTAATTTAGCTCAATATGAATCTTCTAGGTTTTATAGCAGGACAGGAACTAGAGTGCACAGTGACATTCAGACATCTATCACAGAACATTGTGTATTTGAATGCTTATTTGTTCTTGGTTGATTTTTAACAACTTAATAAGTTTGTAAAGTTTTTTTTTTTTCATTCTCAGTATTTAATTCTGAGCAATACAGATCTGAAATTGCTTTGAAGTAGAGAATTATGTGTCAAATTGTGTGAGTCACAGGTTGTTTTTTGTTTTTTGGCGTGATGTCAAGTGGGCTGTGCAAATACTTGCTCTGCTCTGTGTGG
Source organism: Rhinichthys klamathensis goyatoka (assembly GCF_029890125.1). Taxonomy (NCBI): domain Eukaryota; kingdom Metazoa; phylum Chordata; class Actinopteri; order Cypriniformes; family Leuciscidae; genus Rhinichthys; species Rhinichthys klamathensis. The sequence continues at coordinate 202,914 of NW_026606592.1, read as the reverse complement.
ATCAGATGGATAGCTCTGTTTTGGAGTGTTTGACTTCTCATAAAAAGCAGATAGAGGGAGATAATGTCCCTGTCGTGTCAGGAGAAAATAAATGTGTCAAATATTACATTTACCGCAAAATGAATGTAGGGAAACTCCAACAATAGAACAATAAACCACTGGAATGCTGGGCGAAACAATTCGACCAGTTTAGGCTGTTTGTTCTGTTCCCAATTGATTTGTGAAAAATAAAACTTTCGATTAGAATGCGCTGAACATTAATTTAAAACAGTGTAACAACATGCCGTTCCTTAAGGCTACTGGACTATTTTCCCATATCCACGATTTCTATGAAAATGTGCATAATTGAATTAAACCCCAGGAGCTCCAATAGCCCACATTTAGCGTAGGAGTAACAAAACGCCCCCGCTCCTCCTTCATCTCTCTTCCTCCTCTGCAGCTTTCCATCTCTAAAGTCTATGTCCCTCTGGACTGCACTGCTGTGAGTAAAACCCAGACCCTTTCTTTATTACAGATTTGTCATTTTTCAATAATGTCATTATTTTATTATTTGCTACTGCTGTTCATTTGCTTCTGAAGTGCCCTGTGCAATGATAACTGGCAGTAATGGACATGATTTTCAGCCAGTGGAGTTTTAATGGCCAGTTCTGAGCACGTGTTGTCTTTTGTAAGCATAGTCAATTGCATTTTTTTTTTTTTTCAAACAGGAATATTTCAAATCAACTAGAAATGCAGCCAGAATTTACACTTGCACTTACAGTATGTCTTTAAAAGAATACAACAATTTTCCCGACAAGCATGTACACTATTTTGCATACAGTACATGTAAAATACTCAGCTTTGGTTACAATAAAATGTCAATTCCACATTTCTTATAGTCATGACAGTAAACTCAAGAATTCAATTTGGATTCTGGTTAACAATAAAGATGAAAACATCAAAACCAGTGTAGAATGTGTTGCATTTACACATTTCTAAATTAAACATAAAAAAAAAAAAAAATAATAAAAAAAAAAAAAAATCTAAATTAAACATTTTATTTTGTTGCCAGAACAAAATATATCTTATAGGATAAAACATGATTTCTCAAACTATGGTTTGTGGCCTTCTATGAATTGCTGGTGGGCAGCAAGTTTCTTAAAAATTTAATGCAATGAAATGTAATTATGGAATATATATATATATATATTATATATACAGTATATATTTTAATAATTATATATATATATATATATATATATATATATATATGTATGGAAAGAAAAAACTTACTATTATTTTTTGTGTTGTAGTCACTTTTGTTGAACTTATTCTTTAATGTCAACTTCATGATAACTTAGCATTGGGGTACTGTTCGCAAGTTGTATCATCATTTGTAGTAGTCGTTCAGAAGTGGAAGCATGCTGCACATCACATGACAAGACTAGTTCACTCCCATTTTAATGAATGATGCTGTCTACATTACAAGTGTATATGTTGGTACATGACAGCTTCATGGATCATTTACTGTTGTCACACTGTGACATTCCACAAACTTGCCGAACTATATTAACAGGTGTAGACATTTGTGTAATGTATTGCTATTTTTTTTTTCTTTTGTCATGGATATGAATTGTTAATTTGACTCCAAAGCATATTTTAATAAATAATTGAATCATTTAGCAGACACTTTTATCTAAAGCGACGTACAAATGAGAACAATAGAAGAAATTAAATCAACAAGAAGGCAACAGTGTGCAAGTGCTGTGTAAAGCCAGTTACTAGTAAAATGCAAGTTGCAAGTTTTTTATATATATATTTAAATAGAGAAACAGAAAAAGAAAATAATAGAACAGAATAGAATATATGAAGTGCTAATATTAGTGTGTAAGTGTTGAAGAAAAATATGTGTTTTTATCTGCTCAATTGGAGTTAGACAGGACATTCCACCAGCAGGGAACACACAAGGGAAAGGTCAGTGAGAGTGATTTTGTGCCTCTTTGGGATGGCACCACAAGGCGCCATTCACTTACGGAATGGAAGCTTCTGGAGGGCGCATAAGTCTTAAGTATTGAGTTTAGGTATAGTGGTGCAGAGCCACTGGTTGTCTTTTAGGCAAACATCAGAGCCTTGAATTTAATGCAAGTGCCTTAACTGAACATCGTTAACAACTCCAGTTATGGTTGAGGAACCTAGATGAATGGTGAGGTTGTGTCGGGTTGGCTGAGACCACAAGCAGCTGTCTTTGAAAGGTTGAGTTGAAGGTGCTTCCGAATTACCGGTCCTAGTGATGACATGTAGATGGAGGAGAGAAGTGGTCCAAGCACTGAGCCCTGAGGTACCCCAGTAGAAAGATGTTGCGACTTAGAGACCTCACCTCTCCAAGACACCCTGAAGGGCCTATCTGAGCGGTAAAACCTGAACCTCTTGAGTGCAGTTTCTGAGATGCCCTTTGTCATGAGGTTTGACAGGAGGATCTGGAGGTGCTCTTGCCAGTCTCAGGGCTTCAGTGACTGAGAGCAGAGGGCAGTCTCAGTTCAGTGGTTGCTCTTTAAGCCAGACTGGTTGTTGTCCAGAAGGTTGTTCTGTTTGAGAAATGTAGAGAGCTTGTTGAACACAACCCACTCAAGTGTCTTTGCAATGAATGGAAGAACAGATACCAGTCTGTAGTTTTCTAAAACTGCTGGATTTAGAGTGGGTTTCTTAAGCAGTGGGGTTATCCGAGCCTGCTTAAATGCTGTGGGAAATGTACCAGTCTGAAGAGAGGTGTTGGTGATATGAGTGAGTGCAGGTACAACTGAAGAAGAAATGGCCTGAAGGAGAATAGGCTCAAGCGGACAGGTAGTAGGGTGATTGGAAAGGATGAGTTTGGAAACTTCTGCCTGACAGTGGAGAGAAGGACGGGAGAGTGTGTGTGTGTTTGCTGTTAAGATGTTTTGTAAGCTTGTGGTGTGGAAAATAGGCTGCTGATGGTTGTTTTATTTATGAGGACTGTGGCAACGCTTTTTTAAAAGCGTGCAAGAATAAGGTGAATTGTTAATTTTGTTGTGGTAGTATGTCATTTTAGCATTGGAGACATTTGCACAGAAGGAAGACAGGCAGCCCAGAGCCTAGAACGATGCTCACTGACAACATCGGCTAGCCAGGAGGCAGGAGGGCTCCTGGCTCCTGGCTCCTGGCTCCTGGCGTGGGCTGATCTGAGTAAAAGGGGGCAGAAGTTGTCTAAGCAAGATATTAGAGTGGAGCAAAGAGTGTCCGTAGCACTGTTAGTATCCAGTGATGAGAACTGATTAGGGGGAGGACGTTTTTGGGAAGACCAAAAAGGATAGGCGGGAGGGTGAGAGCAAGCGTTGGTTACATCGAAAGGTGACCTGTGGAGGAGTGTGTGTTGTGTCAGGAATCAGGTCGAGGTTAAGAGTGATGAGGAAGTGGTCTGAGGTGTGCAGTGGAGTAGCCAGGGTATTATCAGTGGAGCAGTAGTGCATGTAGATAAGGTCCAATTGGTTACCTGATTTCGGTGGAGTTGCGAAGGTAGAATCGCTGGTCTTTTCACTCGAGGGATGCCGCAGTGTACTAACCAATTATATACCCGCCTAATATAGCAGAACACGCCTTTCTATTTAGCAAAACAAAAGGACTACACTAGCACCCCGAAACTATAAAACCACGCGACATGGCACAAGAACAAACGCAACGTGTTGACAGAGTAAACAAAGCAGAATTTCCTAACAATGACAACTGCGCTAAAAACAAATGAGACAAGAAACAAATACACTTACCAGCTACTGCTGACTTATAAGTGATTGCTAGTGCTGTTTAAGTACTTAACTGGCCCTGGACATACCTCTCTATTTAGCAAAAAAAAAAAAAAAGGACTATGCTACCACACAAAACTGCAAAACCACGCGGCACTGCGCGAGAACCAACGCAACTTTAGCACGTGTTAACAGAGTAAACAAAACAGTGTTTCCTAGCAACGACAACTGCACTAAAAACAAATGAGACACGAAACACATACACTTACCAGCTACTGATTTCTACTGCTTGACTGCTTCTAATAAGCATTAGTTTAATTTTGGTCATAAAAATGGTAATTATTCGGGTTTTGTTCTCTGATATCCTGGGAACTCAATGGACACGTTAGTTTGAGGACATTCCAGTGGTTGTAAGTAAAGTACATTGCTTGATGTTGACTAGAGTGTTGTTCACTTCATTAGGAGGTAAGTGTTGTTTTTATTCAGAACTCTGCTCAGGCCCATAGTTGTGTTTTGCATGGTGTGACATCTCTGTTTCCACCCCCACACACAGTCTCACAGTGTGTCATGAGTCTACTTGTGGAAAGCAGCACTGCTTCTAATACACTGTAATAATAACCTAAGGTGTTTTAGCACATAGTTATTCAGTAAAAGCTAAGCATTTTACTGCATTTGAAATAAACTCAAGCTATGGATCTTTTGAAGGGCTGCACAGTTCCTAATTTTATATCTTCTGTCTTCCATTATACGTTGTTATACTGAGAATTTGACCAGAAGAAAAATATTGACTACTAAATGACTCACTCAAGGGTGTTATGGGGCTGTTACGGTGATGCCTAACTGTTTTCTGTTTGAACAGTTTTCACAGTTAACTGTTTAAACTGTTTAAACTGTTTTCAAGTGCAAAATTAATTTTGAAATGAAGACAGCTGTTTATTATGAGGTATCATATGGTATAAAAAAAATAAAAAACAAAGCTATAGGTTGTTTATAGTTGCAACACCACAACTTAACCCGATTAAACCTGATGTGTCGTCACCGACACATCCAACCAAGCTGTATTCATGTTACTGTAACTCTTCAAACCTTTGCACTTTCAAAATAATTCAAATTGCTTCTGACACTAGACAAAATATGCTTTTCGGCAATATACGGCTTATTCAGCAAATGACAGCAGCTTTCGTGAAGAAAGAATTTGAATGGAGAGATGTGGAGTGCAGCAGGTTAGAGAGTTTTGGATTGCATAAAATAATATAAGAAATGAACAAAAACATGGTCTGCATTAGTGTGTGTGTGTGTGTGTGTTAAAATATAGTTTATTTTTCAAGTTTGAAGTGTTAGATTCTTTCATGATTTTTTAGATTTATTTTTCTAAATAAAAATCAGTAAATTGATTTTTTTGTGTCTATTTAAATTCTTTATATCTATTATCTATCAATCTATCTATCTATCTATCTATCTATCTATCTATCTATCTATCTATCTATCTATCTATCTATATATATATATATATATATAGATATGATAGATACATATATAGATAGATATGATAGATACATGCATATATATATATATATATATATATATATATGCATGTATCTATCTGTATATCTATCTATCTATCTATCTATCTATCTATCTATATATATAGATAGATACATATATAGATAGATATGATAGATACATGCATATATATATATGCATGTATCTATCTGTATATCTATCTATCTATCTATCTATCTATCTATCTATCTATCTATCTATCTATCTATCTATCTATCTATCTATCTATCTATCTATCTATCTATCTATCTATCTATCCAAACACATGTGAAGAAGCAGAAACAAGCAATATCATATGTAATCATATGCATATGTAAAATAACATTAAACAGCATATAAATCAAAACTGCCTAATGCTACTGAATGATATGTTGACACAGTATGAGCTATAGGACTGTGCAAGCATTAGGGATGTTGATGAACACGATTTATTCCATTCATGTTTAGATCATCATTCTGAATCGTATCTAGATGTAGTATTTGACTAAAATATATATTGCATGTTCAGATATTCATACAACAAAATATTCTGGGGGCCATGACATTTTTGTGAAAATTATCAAAAACGCTGCTGGCTGGCTACTTTTTAAAAAACGCTGGCTGGGAAAGAGTTAAATTCAAATAATATTTTACAATATTACTTTTTAACTGTACTTTTGATCAAATAAATGCAGACTTGGTGAGCATAAGAGACGAAAAAAGAAATGAAAAGAAAAGAAAAGAATGAAAAAAGTTTCAACATTAACCTTAGCAACAACCTAGACATCCCAGCATAAACGCTCCTGATAAATTATTTGTTAATAAAAAGGTTACATTCACAAACCACTGTTAATTTTAACAGAAAAGCAAGCATACTATGTATGCGTGATTTGGGATGGCATCCAATAAGAAATAACCATTGACTTCCATAATTGACTGGTGCTCCGATCAGGATTTTTGGGGCTGATCAGAGATTACCGATCACTGGAAGCAACATTGGCCTCTACGATCACCAATACCGATCACCAAAATAAATACTATCTTTAACAACAATGTATTTTAAGTATAAAAAAATAAGAGATGAGAAAGTATCATGAATTGCCAACTCATTTATTGGCAAGCAACATGCACAACATATTCCATTCCCTCTCTAAGAGGTTATTAGGAACAGCTTAGAGATTTACAAATATAGCGTTCCTGTGAAATAAATAATACAAATAAAAACAGAACAGTCTTTTTCAAATAAAAAACAACACTGCATAGTCTTCACTGAAATAAATTAAATATAGATTAATCCTACTAAATCTACTAAAGAGCAATGAGGGATTTTCTCTTTGTCTTTTCTTGTTTGATTAACATTAATGACACAGACGGCAGCAGGAATATTAGGCCGCTGTCACTTTAAGACCGAATGCACGTCCTATTGGCCATTGTGTTTAAGAAATCGGATATGTTTGTGATTGGCTACATGGCTCAACAGCGCAAATACCAAATCTGTTTCGCCAATGCGTAAATTTTACGGAGAAAATACACACTCCGTCTATAATTCTACGTGTCAAAACAAAAGTTCCAAATCCATGTTTTCTGTTGTCGAAAGTATCACCAACGCAGAAATAGAACGGGACATCTATAACTCAGCACTACTCGACACAATGCATGCAGCGTCTCCTGCTCATATCCGGTGTAGACAAATTATTCCCCATTTCAGTTTTGACAAAATGTGTGGTTACTACCCATATGGAAAAGAAACATAAAAAACTTGTAAGAATTTCCTATTGCCTACAATAGTAAATGTTTATGTTTTATATGCATTATATGTCTTATGAGAGTTATATGTCTCATATTATGATTTACTCATGAAAGTGGCCACTTTCGCATTTTTCTCATACATCGTAATTATATGAATTAAGTATGAATCAAACAAACAATATATATGCTGTTTATAAGGAAAGTACATGGCAAAGTATGTTTTTCATATATGTTCCATATCATTTTTGCATTATTAATTACTATGTAAAACATGTCTTAGTTATAAAGACATATACATTTTATATATTAATATTTACAATTACATATATCTTTCTTGTGCGTAAAGTATATCTAATTTAAACATAAACTATGCTTTCTTTATATGTTTTTTATAAGTTTGTTATATGTCAGCCAAGTAACATGTCCATGTATGTATAAAAGCATTTACTTTTTATATATGAATATATACCATTCTATATAGATTTTTTGTATGTAATGTCTATTAATATTTTCATGTAAACCATGCTTTCTTTATGTTTTTTAAATAAAATTCTTACATCAGCCAATGAACATAGCAGCATTAAAAACATACTTTTTATGTATGAAATTATATAATTCTACAGTCAAAACCATTTGATGAAGCGGAATTAAAACTGGCAAGATATAAGATTATAATACCAGCCATCTCTACTGTACATGAAACACACAAACAGTATTAAATGCTTTGACAAACGTCACACCAGTTATCTACCAGATTTAAAAAAAATCTAGAATATATTATTGCTTGTGTCCTTAAAAGGGACACATATTACACCTAAACAGCTTGGTGGTGGGTTATTAAATTCCTGGTGTAAGCTATTATGTCCTGTCAGGAAATTCACAAAATCTGTTGTTTATCATTTCAGCATCTTTCATCCAACATCAAGTATCATTCATGAAGTGTTTTAGTAGGTAGTGATATAAAAATGCCTACAATTTTAAAATGCAGAGAGAAATTATGTATTGATCTTCTGGATAGTTTCAGCTCAATATGCTATTCTTACCAAAACTGCCTAACTGCCAATAGCGTCTCGTATGTTTTCTAACAAATACAATCTCTCTTAGACTAAGTCCTGAAGACAATATGTCAAACAGCTTCTCTTTTTTTTTTTCTCTATTGCCTTATTCTTTCTTAAGTGACCTTTTGACCTTTCATGCACCACTTGACTGCTAAAGAACATTGATGTAGGTTTTGAGTAGTTTCTTCTGAGAATACTCTGTGCAAATACATACAAATTACCATGAAATACCACACTTGAAAAAAAGACATGTAGTCCCACAATAGAGGTGCAGATCAATATTGCTGCAGAAGAAAATAGAATACCCAGAATCCTTTGTTGATGCAATCTTGTAAAGTATTATCTGCTTTGCTGTATCATCATTTACATGGGAAGAGGAGAACAAAAATAAATGTGTACATTTTCTGAAAAATGCCTATGCAAAACAATGCCAGGATCTTTAGCTGTAATTAGCAGGTGTTGATTTGTGGTTAATAAGCTGTTATTGGTAGTTAACAAGGGTATTGCTATGGTTGCAAAGTCAAAATAGCCACCCCCGACTCTCTAAATATGGCTCAAGTCCTTTCTTCATTGCATTTTTTACTTGTTTTTATCATCCTGAGTTTAATACTCGTGGTGCGGGTTTGTTCAAATCCCTAACCCGCTGTATGAGAAACAGTAATAGGGATTTGTAGGATTTAGTGTCTTTAGGTTCACTTATTTGTGTTCCATCGTTGAAAGGCGGATCTGTTCTTTCAAACTGTCAATGTAAAAACTAACCATCTAAGCTGCTGGTGCATTACAAACCTAAATCCTACCTCTTGCAAAAAGAGCCATGACTTAAAATCCAAAAGATTAGATCTTTAAAGAGGCTGTCGAGCCTTTACTGTCCCGTTTGAATTAAAGAGAGGCTTTCTTGTCCACTTGTTTATTCTTTTTTATGTGAAGAAAAGGGGAAAAAAGTTTTTTTTAGTGAGAGGTTATTTAAGACTTCGGAAAGCTTTTTGTGTTACGCAGTCTGGTCATGTGGTGTGTCCCCAAGCATGCGTTCAGAGGAGACATTTTTGTACCCAGGGTCCCGCACTGCTGTCAGACAGGCTGAAAGGGTGAAAGAGTGAAAGAGTTCTGCTATCTGCGCGTCACTAGTCTTCCATCTGTTCATCCACAGACAGCTTGTAAAAAGCATCTTCTAAAACAACATTTCATTTATAGACTGTTTATTTAACACCAAAGTGTTAAATGCATGTTAAATTCTGGAGCATTAATAGTTACATTAATTAGTCTCTTCTGTCTTGCGCTCTTTCATCTCCCCCTCCCCCACTCGAGCATCAGAGTACGTGGGTTGAGTCTTCAGTGTTCAACAAGTATTCTCAGCATGAATATTCATTCTCTCTCCCCTTGCGTGAATGTGATCTTTATTCTTTAATGCGGCTCATGAAGGAATTACTTTCTGCCTCCTTTGCAACATTCACAACATGCACACGAAGAATATAAATGCTTAAAGTCAACATGAAATCCAAGTGGCCTAATTATTCTCTTAATACGTGTTGCTGGTCTTATTGTGGACAATTCATCAGTGTACTTTAATCCAAAGGGGGGAAAAAAGGTTGTCTTTGTAATCTTTAATCAAAATTTAATAACTTACAATAACTGCCTCTGAATATCATGCTGTAGTGTATCCAAAGCGCAAGATGAAAGAAGAAATCCAAAGAAACCTTTATTTAAATCCACCAACTGAAACACAGGAATTTGCAGGAAAAAAACTACTACACAACAACTAAACACGACTAATACCGGACAAGGAGCTAACTAAAACTGAGGGCTTTTATACACAGAAAACACATGAGCTAATTAACAAGACACATCAGATACTCAAACCAATCAGAAACCACGGTGACAAACAGGCAGGGAACAAATTAACAACCTAGAAAGATGACCTAGAAACACAGACATGAACCAAACAGAAAAACATACTAGAAACATGACAAATGAAATGACTAGCACAACATCATCTAGCACACACAGGCTACTGGTTAATGTTAACCAATCAGCAAATATATATAGTCATTGTTTTATGATTCCTTTTAAGATATTGCTGGTTAATGGTGGTAAACAATAATATAAAATAAATCTTAAATATCCATAATAAGTCCTATTTTTTTTTTTTAAATCTTGCATTTCACTTCTGCAGCTTCTCACTTGTGATGGACACTTCTGCTAAATGAATTAATAGCCTACTGAAGTGTCAAATGTAATGAAATGTAATAAAAGTTTCAACAACTGCAAATAACCAGTAGATTTGTTAGAAAATGAATTGGTATGACTACAAACTCCATTTTGTTGTGGAACACACACGTTTCACAATTTTTCAGTGACGATGTTGCAAAACTCCAAAAACGTTGTTTTTTGCAGTTTCCAGGTGAAATGAACACTAGTGGCAGTAAAACACCAACAATTGTTATTTCTTTTCACACAAATTATGACAACAGGGGCTGATTATTGATTAATAAAAACACTATGTTACTATGTTATGACCTCAAAACAAGTTTACCAGTGAATGATTCGTAATGAATTGCTATCATTTTGCATTTGCGTCACTTATCTGTTTCAGAGAAAACTGATCTCGCTTTTAGCGCCACTGAGCCTTTCCCTTCGTATTTCATTTCGCGGGGCTGAATACATCCCTTTTTTTTCATTGAATATTCTGTTTAAACTTAGAATTATTAGAACGTTATAGAAGTAAAATGGGTTAACCGTTTTTCGTTGAATGGCAATGCAAGTTGTTGTTATTTACTTTATTTTTTTAAAATCTGTTCATACTAATAATCAACCTGTTAATTTAGCAGTAATTCCAACAGTCAAAAAAGGCTGGGAAAGACAGGTTCAATGCAACGCCCGAAAGTTCTATCATTTTATCTAGCGACATTTTCCCTAAGCATTATATTAACAGGCCACTGGATTGTGTTTATCTGGTTGAACATCAGTTTTCTAGTGCGTAGTTTGCGAGTGCGAGTGTGTAATCAGCTGAGGGCGAGTCCCTGCAGAACCGCGCCAAAACATGCTTGTGAGTTTGGAGAGATGCTCATTTTCATCATCAAATCAAGAGAGGCATCTCAAATGACTTAGCATTAGGCATTCTGCAATGCTAATTGAGACAATTAGCATAAATAGGGAGAGAGAAAAAAACTTCTAAGCAACATAAAAAGAGAGCAAACTACACAAACATTAGAGAACAATTATGAATCATTCAACACCATGCCAGCACTTAAAATGCTTCGATAGCTTATGTGATTTGTGAACTTACAGGTTGCTCTTTCTTTTCCATCACAAGCCCTTCATAATTCATGTCATGTTTCTAAAGTGGGAATTTTTTTGCCATGTTTCTGTACTGTGCCAGAGCACTTGATAAAAGCTTAGCATAGAGAGGTACAGTAATAGCTACCCGCTGATATGATGAGACAATTGGTGCTTAATTGCACAGTTTAATAGTTAGGCCATGTAACTGATAATTGAAGGCGTTGTGCCTCGAGACCGAAGGTATTCATAGCCACTTTGTCAAGCAGTCTTTAAGACGACATTGTTGCACTAGCTTGGAGATTTTTCTTAATAAAGGATTGATAATGAAAACGATAATGGCACGAGAATAATCATTTTAATTTGGCAATAAATTGACCAAACATGTTAATGGAATTAATAGAATTTCCTAACAGCTATCAAGATGCTTAACATATTGCACGTCTTAAGGAATTTTGATTTAGCAAATCTATTTTTAATGAATGGACAGAGAAAAAGGAAGAGAGCGTGAGATATTTAAATGACTGATTGTGAGACAAATTTGATCAAAATTTTAATTCAGCGTGTCTTAGAACGACCTTCAGATTTTTTAAAGTCGACATTTATGTGATGAAAGTCAAGTCGACGTCAACTATTTGCTGATAACGTCATTAATGATGAGAGACTCGAACACAGGTTAGTGCATTAGTGAGAAAGCTATTGCATGTGAATTAATTCTACCAGGCAGCATCTCTCTACTAATTATGAAAGCTTGTTTCCGCCACAGAATAAAACATTTTAAAAGATAATTCTAATATAAATTATATAAATAATTCTAAGATAAAACTCGCAATTGCGTGTTATAACGTCTGAATTGTGAGATATAAAAGTCCAATTCCTAAGGGAAAAAATTAGTGCTGTCAAACGATTAAAATATTTAATCGCGATTAATCGCATTAATGCCATAGTTAACTCGCGATTAATCACAATTAATCGCACACTTTTATCTATTCTAAATGTCTCTTGATTTCTTTTTGTCCCATTATTTTTTCTCATTTTAATGCTCTTATCAACATGGAAAAGTGGATCGGCTTGCTTTGTGCAAATGTTTTTTTTTTATTGAAAACAACATTGACATATACTGTGTTCAATTTCACACTAACATTCTCACTTGGAGCAAATAATCTCTCACACTGTCCATCAATAAAAGGGTGAAAGAAATACTGACGAGGTCCTGATATTGACAAGGGGGCGGAGAATTCGCATCAGCTGTGTGTGTGTGCTTGGCCATCATCAAGTGGTATTTCAGACTGGACGTGCTGCGATCGCGATGATGATAGCTCAGTTCACAACGACAAAACACACAGATCACTTTGGTCTTGTCAATGGAACCATTTGGCAACTTTTTAAAAGTAAACTTTCCATTCAGAGTCTTATTGGCATCCATTTCGGCATCGTGCGCTCGTCAACCACTCAAAACGTAACGTTAACCAACTATTTGGCCAGCTCGCAAGCCCAAACAAGTGTGTGCGGCGTGCCTGTTGTTTTGTTTCCAGTCTAGCTAGGTCCGCTTGCGCTTTGGTCGACGAAGCAACAAAACGTCCTCATGCCGCATGCCACGTCCTGTTGCAAAAGCATGTGAAAAAAACTACAAAGTTTGCTAGGCCAAAAAGACCGTTAATAGCGCAATAAAAAAATTGACGCCGTTAAAATGGGTTTGCGTTAACGCCGTTAATAACGCGTTCAACTGACAGCCAAGTTTTTTTGTTTTTTTTCAAGTTTATTATCTCACAATTCTGACTTTATAACACGCAATTGTGATTTTTATATCATGCAATTCTGACTTTATATCTCCCAATTACGTGTTATAAAGTCAGAATTGCGATATATATATCCATGCAGAATTGCAAGTTTATTTCTCGCAATTGCGAGTTTATATCTCACAATTCTGACTTTATAACACGCAATTGCAACTTTAGATTACGAAATTCAGATTTTTTTAACACACAATTGCGACTTTATATCACGCGATTCTGAGAATTGTGTCACTCGTCGGAATTGTTAGATAAAAAGTCGCAATTACCTTATTTATTTTTTTATTCTGTGGCGGAAACAAGCTTCCATAACTAATAGTGAAGCAGTGGGTTCTAAGAAATATATGCCAGAACTTTTCAGTTTTTGAGCTATTTTATTTATAAATCACAGAAGTGTTAACTATGCATTTCTGGTCTTATGATTCTGTGTGCGTGCGATCTGCTCATGATGTGCGAGCTACTGTTTGTATGTGCGTGCGTGTATGAAAGGCTATTATCTTACGTGTACATTAAGCTGTTTAAAACATCAATTTGCCAGATCAATTTTAAGCATCCATGGTATAATCAAACATATAGTGTGGAGCAGGGCCGGATTGGGACTCATTTTCAGCCCTGGAATTTGCCTTAGACCGGCCCACTTTAGTTCCCGTCTGACTATATTAAAATAATGTAATTGAAACCTCAGTATATAAGTCTGCAATTGTGCAGTGTTCTGTACAGCCTTGTTATTCATTTTATTTAAAAAATATATAAATTTATATTCAGTGCAATAGCTGTACAGGGTTTTAAAAATACAGAGGTCCGAAAAGTGATCTTGCTAGGGGGTTCGGGGGCATATGCCCACCCAGACAAGTGAAGTAGGCCTAATACAAACAGTGAAATGTCCCAGTGCTGATATGGGGAAATATAAACACATTCGAGGTATACAAATATATATATTTATACAACAATGCCAATATATAATATAATAATATATAATATAATATATGTGCTTGTGTTGTTAAAATTGAGTTTATTTTTACACTAGCTGATCATCATTGGCAAAGAACATATGTATGTCTGTGTTAAATAGGAATCCATTGTAATAAAGTTATTCTCATTCTGGGCACAGTATGCAATAGGCTATTCCTCTACCTGCTCTCATTTCTCATCTCCATCTTCTCTCATTCTTCTTCTCTCAGTCTCTTTATCTTTAGGTTAGGCTACCTAAATATCCCCTTCCCGAAGCTGAGTTTTGATTGATACAGTCTTCACAAACTGATTATTTCTTTCGGTCGTTTAAAACTTCTTTCGTAATTAAAACAGCTGTTTAGTTTAGCCACTTGCCTCTTATCTTGTGAAGCGTCACGTTTGGATTCGCTCGCGGCCGCGGCTCGCGAACATAAATCCCGCTTACTTTGATCGGTCATCTCAAACATTTTGCCATTGCCGACGAGCGGTGTTTGAATACGCAAGCAGCTCAGATTATGAGGTCGGTTATCGTCGCGATATGCAAATCATTGTAGCACCAAATTAGAGTTAATATTAGTAAATTATTTCACAACGTTCATTATACACTCAGAAAAATATACACTCAGAAAGCTGTGCCTGGAGCCTAAAGCATTCAACCCAGTGCCATGACAACACCGGCCCTCCTGGCCAATAAAACATACCGGCCCACCGGGAATTCTCCCGGTGCTCCCGATTAGCCAATCCGGGCCTGGTGTGGAGCGTTTTCGGAGTATGCATTGATTTGTCATTTTAACTCTTTGGAAACGGAGCGTAAAAGTGGACTTCAAAGATTTCTTATCCTGTTGCGCCCTCTATAGGTCATGATCAGCGACTATAGTCAAGCTTAAATCTCTTGATTTGATGATGAAAATGAGCATCTCTGGCAGAGCATTAAAGTCGACTAGTCTGTGCAACCCCTAGCATGTGTGTGTGTGAGTGTGTGTGTGTGTGCTTTATATTTGTATGCTTTAATTATATTTTTATGCTCTAATGCAAGCACCGTTAGCTTAGCAATTTTAGCATGCTGCCATAAAAACCAACTGCCTACTTCTCTCACAGTAATCCCCTCAGGCATCCCTCCCTCAGTTCCCTCTTCTTTTGTGCTCCCTCTCCATCTCTTTGGATGCCAGGACCACTGCTGAATGTTCTGCCATATTTCTGCCTTCCACAACGATCATGAGAATTCCCTCTCTTAATCATATGCCCTCACAATTTCAGAATTGAATACACTACAGTCAGTCAAACAGATTTACAGGTCCCTCCAGGATTTTGTGTCTTTTGAATGCAGGAATTAATGCAAATTCCACCTGTATTAATACCTTTCAACTCAATTTTGTTCCTGCAGTTTTTCCCGAATGTGAATTCAAAAGGGTAAAAGGTAGGCAATATTAGCACATTCCATGAATTGCAGACCGTTGTGATCAAAACACTAGCGAATTAACAGTCCTACTGCTTAAATTCCACATAAAAGTGCATCAATCTGAAGATTGTAGTGCATTACCATCTCATATTTGTGTGATTGGTACAAATATGCATCATAGCCACTTTATTTGGAATCTGAATTTCTATATATAGTCCTATTATATAGTCCACCTAAATTGCACAGACTAGTTGACTTTAAATCTCTGCCATGACGCTTTCAGCTTACTAGTCACTGATCAGGGCCTATAGAGGGCGCAACAGGATAATACATCTTTGAAGTGCACTTTTACACTGTGTAAAAATCGTGAAATCTGTTTCCAAGATTTTAAGACTTTCAAGTCGGTAAACTAATTAATGAATCATTTTGGTATCGGATCGTGACTGCCAGAATCAGAATCGGACTGTGAAGTGCCTAAAGATTCCCACCCCTACCAATTAATAGATTTGAGATCGCAATTATTGTCAGATTAATTCATTACACGATATGTCTTTTACAGGAAAAAAAAACCCTTCCATTTTATTTTCATAAACTTTACTCTCATATACAGTACATTCGATTTGTTCAGTCAGCAGCTTTCTCCACAATGTAATTTCTCCAAGATGCTGCTGTAACAAACAATGGAATCTGACAACTTAACTATTTGTGTGCCCTGTCGTTATGCTTTATTTGATGTTTGAGTCATCACGGGTTCCCTCTTATGCAATACTCTGGGGTTCCCTTATGCATTTTTGCACACGTGCATTCTTCAATAACGCTGCTGATTGTTGACACGCAAACATGTATAGAATGGAATGTATATATAAGTGGAATGAAGGATATAGAATGTACTGCACATTAGCATGCCATGCTTATTGAGCACAAAAGCATGATCTATTTACGTCCACGTCATATTAATGTAACCTGTCCTCATTGTATACTTTCACTGACTATATTGCATGAGTTTACCATGCAAAAAAATCCTGAAAACAACATTGAATTTTTGAAATAAGCCACCGCAAATTCTTTCACTATTAGAGAAAGTCCCAAGTGATTCCGATTGCAATGATTAATAATTTATTCTCCAGTCTCCGCCTCCAGCCCAAAACTAGTCAAGTTGCTAAGTCATGTGCCGCATTGAATAGCAGGGATCCTAGTAAATACTGCTCACCAGACTCTGATATCATGAACACATAGCCCTTGCGGGAAAGCTATGTATCATTGCTAATTAGCTTAGCAGCAGGAGTGACTAAATCTTAGCATGGGTGACTAAATATTCTAAATCAGGGTAATACCAAAGGGCATGATACTATAACAACAACTCCGCAGGTTACAGAGTGGCTTCTCCCACAATTTATTTTCCAAATATACTGTTCGGCTGATGTGATTAAATGTCTCATTAGTCTCATGCAGTGTTTTAACAGTTTCATGTGGGGCCAGACATCACTGATTTATGCATACATATCAGAATAAAATCACATAATCAAAGGACACATGCGCCACATCATAAACTGGCCAGTCAGTATTTGCAAGTCAACAGGATGTAAAAAAGTAGAACAATTTCCTCAGATAACAGATGGACATTAGTCAAGATGTTATTTCCAAAAATGGTCTGAATTAAATCAAGGTGTCTGCAAATTTTGTTCGATTTTAAATCAATCTTATGTTTTCTGAATGAGCGCATTTAAGAGGATTAATTGAATCCAAAAGATAGATATATATATACAGTATATAGTATATTTAAGTTCAGTAATTTCACTTAAATGGCAATTAATAGGTAATTTTCATTGTCATTTAAGTGAAATTACTGAACTTAAATATACAAGCTTGATAAAAATTATCATTCTAGAAGAAAATTGCAGATGGCACTTAGAGGCTTTTGCATCTTCTTCATATATATACAGTATATATATATATATAGATATAGATATATATGATCAATAAGTTATGACAACATATCAAAATAAATTAAGCAATTTTCAACTTGTTTGTACAATATTCAACTCATTTGTAAAGTCTGTTTAATGCAATTCAAGTTGAAATTACTTACAAATCCAAGTTGATTGTACTTACATATTTAAGGCAGAAGTGTACAAAACATGCATAAACTAAACAGAAAATAACTCTCAAATTAACTGTTTCAGTAAAAGTATCGGTAATATCACAAGTATCACTGTTAGGAATAAAAGAACATTACTGTGAAACTGTAAATCAATGAATAGCAGAATGAAGCACACTTCATTCTATACAACTAAGATGAAAATCACACCTATTGACATATTATATAAAGCATTTCACTTGAGAATGCGCTGGCAATCATCATGGTGACCTTTCTCTATAATAAATAAATTATGAGGTTTATTGATGTGCATTTGCCAAGTCATCTGTCACAAGAAAATACCACTTGTTTGATGTGTGTAATGTTTTGGATGCAGAGACAAGTAAATAATGAAATAAAAAAAGTCATAGACCCACTGAAAGTGATTTTTTTAATGGAAATTAAATTAAATTAAAATGCATTACATTTTGAGTAAAAACCTGTTCATTGCACTTTTTAGGAAGGAAACAAAGATCTTGAATGATAAACAAATAAATAAAATAAAAATATTTTGTAGGGCAGTGCAACAGTCTGTTGCACAAATTTATACTTTCACTTTTCCTAACATCAAGTTTTAAATTTAGGCATTTGGCAGATTCTAATATCCAAAGTGATACAGTAAATTCAAGGTGCATCTTATCATTATGTTGTCAGTTTATGCTTCCTTCCTCATATTATTTAAAAATATAATTTGACAAGCCTTATGCCTTGACAGACTGTTTATGCCATGCAAACATTAAACAGCAAGTACACCCAAGACTCAAATAGTCATCAAGTATGTTTTTTCATTATTTGCTTCCTGTCAAGTGTGAGGTTTTTTGAGCAACGTGTGGAATGTGTGGATCGTAATACGGTGATATCCACAAACCATGCTAATAGATGCGTTACTGGAGTTCCCAGTGCACTGCGGCATTAATAAATGATGCTGTGATAATGATTGTGTAACTGTTTACTGATTTTATGTTATGCTGTTGTTGTGTTTGCTGTCACTTTCACTTATTTGATAGCGCACATCTTTATCACTGTTATTGCGGCTAAATATGGAGGTACGTGCTCGGATGTTAAAATTCGAGTTATAGGTGCTCTAAATTAAAGGCATGCAGGACATTTAGGGTATGTTTAAATGACAACTAAAAATGGAAAAGTTTTTCCTTTGCATGTTTTTGTGTACAGACGACAACATTGTCAAAACGATTCCCGTTCACACGGATCCGCGAAAAATACTAACAATACTAAAAATGCTGTATTATGCATGCCAGGCAAGTAGTTGGCGAGGTCACTTTGAAAAGAAACACTACACGCCCGTCGCCTATAGACTAAAGAGGTAATAGGCGCATGACGTCACCGTTTTCACAAATTCACATTTTTGTAGTTTACTCAGAGACGATAAAGGTATTGTTTTCAAAAACTTGCACTTTGAAACCCGTTTTCAGAATATTGCATTTTCAGGCCCCCAAAATGCCGTTGTTGTTTAAATGAATGGCCAAAAGACGTAGTTTTAGTTTTAGTTTAAAACGGTGTTGTGTAAAAAGCCCTTTAAATTAGGTGTTTTTATGTTTTTATATGGATTATAGTGGAACTGGGACACCTTTGGCCCCTATAGTCCACCGCATTTCATCTAACAAAAAAAAAAAAAACATTGTTTCTTATTAGTTAGTATTTTCATTCATTTGATTTTATTTTAATTATTTTTGAAATGCAAATTCCTTAGAATCAACATTTATCTGTTAATTGTCAATAATTACATATAATTAGTTAAAAAAAAACATAAGTATGCTTTTTAATATGACTAGATTTAATTAAAATATTTGACATCGGTTTACATATAATACACTGGATTTACTGAAGATAAATATATAAACCTTGTTATTGTGAATTTAAAACACGTTTGATTTATTAATACTATTACATAAATCAAATTATTGTTTTATTTATGTATGATTTATATCTTGTTCAGTCCTGTTCAACTCTAGAGGGTGCATGCTGATAGGTCCTTTACATGCAATCTGCAAGCGATCACATCATTACCGCATTGTACAAGCTGATAGGCCTCTGCTGATCCTGCAGCCAATGATATTGCTTGCTCAGCGTTTAAATAGTATTGATCAATGTTAACCGTAGGACAGTCCCGCAGCGTGCCAGCAGAGTTCCTCTGAACCCCTCCACCTCCCCCAGCTCCACCTGCCCAGATCTGGTACGGTATTTATATGTCTATTTATGCAACAGCAAAATATCTTACATGCCCACAGCAGCGTGTCTGTGTATCTTTTAACAGTAGTTGCTCTGCAGCAGCAGCAATAATCAGTAGCAGTTCTACTAAAACAACATGCCATATTCAATAACTTGCTAAAACTATGCAGAGTCGTCAAGATGGAAATATGTATGAATTGCTCGTTGTTAAGCAATTTTGTTAATGCATTAACTAATGTTAACAAATGGAACCTTATTGTAAAGTGTTACCGGTTATCTTAAAACAGTGTGATCCAAATGTTATATGCAATTAAAATACATAAGTCATAAATATTTGTCAGAAAGGAAGGAAGAATGTTTGAAAACTGCAAGTCATTATTCGAAATTGTTCTTTTTAAATTATTATTTGCAGTTTGATGCGAGATAAATTACATACTGCAGCTTTAACTCTAAAAACAATGTAAATAAAATTACTCAAATTCAGCTAAAAACAAGACATTGTGGACGCTGAAGCTTAGTCTTATCCAGAGCTAAAAGTCTTTTTTGTAAAGATTTTTTTTTTTTACATCATATGAGTTGACTACTGTGTAGGTGCAAGATACATGGATTATTTTTATATGGATTACATATAATGGCTATGGCTCTATATTCTATTACCCGCTAACATGTAGAGTAAGTGTTGACAGAGATCAGGACTAATGAAGCTGCAGTGTCAACATTATCTTGTGCCACAAAAAATGCAAAAGTTATATAACATTTAAGTCAAATTCCCATGTTACTGAGATGTATAATTTATTTAGTAACAATGAGTTTCTTAGGAGTCATTTTAGGAAGAGTATTGTTTAGTGTTGGGAGAACAAGGCATGGGCACCCACAGGGGTGATGTTGCATTCCCCCGGACTTTTAAGTGTGTTTAGTCCAGAGTGGACATCAAGAAGAGGCTCTCAATAAAAGCTATACGGTCCCTGTGAGACCCTTTTCGATGAAACACCATCCTTGAAGGGACTGAGATTCCTTTCCCTCTGGTCTTTTAAGTGCACTGAAATCTTTGAAACAAATGTGTACAAACATGATTGGATAACTTATATCAAGTTAGATCCCAGGTAACCAGGGCTGGATTACAGAGCTTTTTTTTCCTGTCAAATATGATTTTGTGGTGGTTGGGTGACTTTTTTGGGGGGGCCGGTAATCTGATTTTGAAACATTTAATGGCTTAATTTGAAGTAAAAAATTGTTTAAATGTATCGTAAAAAAGAGAAGGTAAAAGACTGTAACAAGGTACAAGAAGATAAGAAACAGTACTAATATATTTTAGGTAAATAAATGGTCCCACTTTATATTAAGTGGCTTTTATACTATGTACTTACATCCAAAAATAAGTACAATGTACTTATTGTGTTGATGTTGTATTGTAAGACACTTTTGCTGCTATTGAGGTGTGATACAGGTAAGGTTAGGGACAGGTGTGCTGGTATGGGTCGGTTTAAGGGTGGGTTAAGGTGTAAGGGAAGGGTCAACTGTGTAATTACAAATGTAATTACATAAATTAATTACAGCTGGAATTACATGCTGGTATTTTAAAATATAAGTACAATGTAAAAACATGTATCTATGTACACAATAAGTCCATTGTATCAAATTATTAATTTCAATGTAAGTACATAGTACTTAAAGCCACTTAATATAAAGTGGGACCACCTATTAACACATTATTTTGTAATTAGAAAACTGAAATCACAGATGCACAGAAGGACGAAGCCCAATATAACATACAACAGGGGTGCGAAACTCAGTTCCCAGGCCACAGAGTTTAGCTTACCCTAATAAAGAGTTAATCCTAATAAAGCACACCTGATCCAGCTAATCAAGTCCTTCAGGGTTATTTGAAAACTATAGATATGTGTGATGGAGCGGGGTTGGAACTAACCTCAGGGGTTGGATTTGCACCCTTGACATATCGTCTAACTAATGGTCACTACTACTCTGACCTAAAATATAATGATACGTAACCCCAGAAAGGGTCTCAACACTAGGGCGCTGTTTACACCTGGTAATTAGATGCATTTTCGTCAATCCAAACACAAGTGGACGAAGCTAAATACAGGTTAAAACGTTTCAAACAGGTTAAAACAGAGCTAAAACGTGTTGAGCTCCAGAGGTAGTCGGAAACTCATTTGACCCGATTGATTTCGTAGTGTAGATGTGGTCGATGCGGTTCATGTGGTCGAATGCGTTTAAACAGCCACAAAAGGCCGCCTACTCTCCGCCTACTGACCTAATACGTAAACATTATGGGAAGCGCGTTAGCCAAACGGGATTTAAACTTTGTCGGCTGAAGACCCAAGTTTGGTTTTAAGATAAAAACGGACCAAGAACAATGTTCTCTCACCATTCCTGATTTTTAACACGCACTCACAGAGTTTGGTGTCGTCTTGTGGCTGCTCTCTGTGTGTTTGGTCGCATTCATATGTAAATTGCACAAGCTTATTTTGTCCATTAGATTGAAAGATCTAATAAAGCCCATAGATTTACCCACCCATAGACCCTCCCCTCGAAGAAATCAGGACAGTGGACAAAAGAGACGGATTAAAACACCAGCTGTAATTGGGAATGTGTCTCCCTCATCTACTTGTGATCCAATAGACCAAAACGCATCTTAATACCAGGTGTACAGGGCCTAGGCTACCTTCCTTTTGTTGTATAACCAAGCAGGCTTAATCGACTACGCCACCCCAACTTTTATAGGGTAGGGGACCCTAAAAAAGATGATATTTCCTGCACAGACGGTTCAAATAAATGAACTAGAAGCCGGAGTACAAAGGGTTGACAATTTATGAAAATGTTTTTTTTAAATACAAACCTCCTCCACCGAAGGCACTATTGAAATGCCATTCAGGTTAAGAAGCAGTAATGCCTCTTGGTGAATTAATACAGGCCAGACAGACAAAACAATAACAAACTGGGCCGTAAGTCTCAACCCCCTCGCTAGAAGGAAGAAGTGAATTCCAACACCGTCTGCTCTCTAACAGAATCCAAAAATGCTATCAACAGGCCATTGGCACAGGAATGATCATTAAGTTGCCGAAGCCAAGCACATGCATATACACATGCAGCTCTTCCAACACGCCAATGCAGGAGAGTAAAACAACATGCTCGTTCGTCAAAGAAAACGAGAACAAACGCTAAAGCCCCGTTCACACTACACGCGACCAAACGACGCGATACCATTCATTTCAATGGTGAGCGGGCGACTTCCGGAAACACGCGCGACAGCGACTAGATGGGGCGTGTCTAGCGACGCGACAAAGTTGAGAAATTTTTAACTTTATGCAAATGAAGAGCGATTTTCGCGAGCGACAACCAATAGGAGTGGAGTGCACGTGATCCTTCTCCTCAGCCCCTGGGCCTGCAGTGATGGATGGCAAGAAAGCTGATTCGCTGTCTTTTGGATGTCATACTAGTTAACCAGTAGTGGGAACGCCCACTAGCGACCTCATCGCCAGCGTCTGGCGACTTGCAGCGACAAAGTCGCGTGTAGTGTGAACGGGGCTTAAGTCATCTACCCCATTACCTCACCTGCCCACTTAAAGGTGCATTATCCTCATTCCTGTTACACTACTATGCAGAGTCAACATTAGTATTGTTTTTTATTGTATTATAGCACTGTAATTATTTGTCTATTTCATCGTACTTCTGTTGCTGCAATTTTATAAAAGCAATGAGCCACGAGAGGCTTTGTGTTGCAGTGATTTTACCAGGGTTGGATTTAACCCTTTACATCGCTTGCACTTCAAGGTATGATACACATTGCAGTGCGTTTCAGACATTTTGAGAAACTACTTCTTTATTTATTGGCTTTAGGAATATTTATGAATAAGCACAGCAATAAATAAATAATAGAGCTAAAAAAAAATCTAAAGTATTGCAAAACAATTGCACTATATTGATGTTTATTGCTGTATCAACACAGCCTCAAAGTAAAAGGGCGGTTACGCCCAGCCTCTTGTGGCTTATTACTTTGTTTTTTGCACATAACTGCAGTTTGAAAATCTACTGAAATAACATTTTTAGCAACAACCTATATATAGGATTGCAGTCATATTTGAAGCCAGACAGCATGTCATCATATGCCGCTAGTGTTTTTTTTGTATAATTTTCACTGGGGGCCTAAACAGTTTCTTGATCTAGTGATCAAAGTCTCTAAATCAGCTACAGTAGTTGCTATCAAACAGGTCCAGACATGATTAACGTTCTTATCTTCACACAAGCGGATGGCAAAAAAAAAGTTCCTTTCAGTGACATCATAGGCTGATCGGATTTTTTATCCAAAAACATTTGAAGCTCTCTCAACAAATCACTATACACATTAGATCCATTCCAACAAAGAAAGGGCGAAGCTTAGCCTCTGAAAAAACGATTTTGTCTCAGGTCAACAGGTCGAGTTTGAGTCAATCCGCAAGAAACGGAGATAAAATCCAAGTTAAGTCTCAAATATTTGCGGAGCCTCGAGTTCTCAAAAGTGTCACTCCTAAATGGCTACCTAAAGGGCCACAGCGCATCAGCGTTTACACACAGAAGTGTTTTATCTGGTACCATGGCTTGACATGCTGTCTCTCCATTATAAAGCTGTACTGCACACAGATTAGATGCACTGCATTGGAAACTGGGAAACGTTTGCAAATTAATTACCCCGGGAACTCGGCTTCGAAGCGCCGGCTCGGCTAATGGATGAAGCCGAGGCACAGTCCCAGCAGTATATCTCTCTTCAGATAGGACTGGGATTGCACTTTTCAGATGTTTATCCCTTCCTCAGCGATGCTTCTGGCTGTTTAAACTCTAGCCGCCATAGATGGATCAGTGAAACCTTCGCAGCCTGATTAATTCCCCCGCATTGTTTCCTCTCCCGCACAATGGACATCTTTCACATGAAGTGTCAGCCAACACTGACTGTAACGGCGTATGGACGCGGTTCGATTGCTTAGGAGAGAGAGCTCAGTCTCCTGATGCCATGATCCTATGCATCCCTCTGCATCTCTTCTGCTATTTGATGTTCAGAGAGTGAATACAATGCTGAGCTCACACATTTGAAACTGGTCTGGAATGAAGGCTGTGCCCTTTATAGGATACTAGGCAGACTTTTTTTTTTATCCAAAGCAATGTACAATGAATTTTTAAGGTACAGTTTTATCAGTTCATGCATTCTGGGAATTGAACCCATGACCTTGGCATCGCTAGCACCATGCTCTACTGTTTTAGCTAGAGGAATGCAGATGCTATATTTTTGCTAGATGCAATATATTATTCCCATTTTGGCATTGATATGTTGCAAAAAATTGTAACTTGTAAATCTTATCCAATTGTAAATCCTACCCATCAAGATATTTTAATATAGTTAAAGGTACAACTTGAGGCATTTCTGACGATGCTCATAATGAAAAAGAAAATGTGCTTGGGTACTGTAGCGATTTTGCTTCTTATTAAAGAAGAGGTCACTGTGATTTTGACAGAAAAGATGCGTCAATATATTTTAATATAGTTTAAGGTGCATCCGGAGGCATTTCTGATGATACTCAAAATGAGAAGGAAAACGTTATTGGGCCTTGCAGCGGCTTTGGTTCATTCTAAAGAAGAGGTCACTGTGATTTTGACAGAAAGTGATTCCAGGACCAAAAGCTTTTATTGTTCCAGGTACAATATTCCAATCAAAAGCAAATACAATCATAAATAGGATTGGGTGATTAACTGAATATTCACAATCTATAAACAATGTTTTTTGCTAGAGATATATAATAAAGCAGCATTATAAATGTAGCAATTATTTTAATGCACCTTTTATTTGTCCTGTAAGTTTTATAAAGAGTGTATCATTAGGATATGAACTAGCAGAAGAGCATTTAGTGTCATTTTTTTTACCAATATGGAAATGACCAAATAGCATTTTTTATTTTGTTCATTTATTGAAAAACTGTGGGAAACATTAATTCAGTTCCTTGCTTAAAATCAAATTTTACACTATTTTACTTAAATTATTTTATTGAATAACTATTTTACTGAATTTGAGCATGCATGTACAGTACCTGTCAAAAGTTTGGAAACATTACAATGTTTAATGTTTTTGAAAGAAGTATCTTATGCTCACCAAGGCACAGTAAAATAGTAAAAGTAATATTGCAAAATTTGATAACAAATTAAAATAACTGTTTTCTATTTGAATATATTTTAAATACAATTTATTTCTGTGATGGCAAAGCTGAAATTTTAGCATCATTACTCCAGTCTTCAGTGTCGCATGTTCCTTCAAAAACATTTCTTATTATTACTATTATTATTGTTGTTGTTGAGAAAAGGTTTTTGCTGATTAACATTTTTTTGGAAATGGTGATACTTTTTCAGGATTCTTTGATGAATAAAATGTTCAATGAACAGTATTGATTTGCATTTATTAAATTGATGTATTAAATGTATTAAAGCATTTATTAAATAGAAATCTTTTGTAACATTATAACTGTTACTTTTGATCAATTTGATGCATCCTTAATGAATAAATTCCTCTTTTTTCAATCTTACCACAAATGTTTGAATGGTATCATTGTTTCCACAAAAATGTTAAGCAGCAAAAACTGTTTTCAACATTGATAATAATACTACTAATAATACATGTTTCTTGAGCAACAAATCAGCATAGTTTTGGCACAATCACAGTAATTGTGAGTGATCCATGTGGAGAGCTTCTGACAGTGATTAGAAATGTCGTAATCAGCCAGCTTTCAAACACAGAAGCGAGCCAAGAAGTGAAGGCAATATCTGCAAATGATAGACAAATTCAAATGATGTTTCTGCATGAATAAGGCAGTTAAGCATGAACACATTCTACTCAATAAGCAGGGTGCTGCCCAAAGTGGACAAATATGTTGTTTTTACAGAAACACCGTGCAATTTGGCAATCAGACGGCTAGCTTGAGTAACAAGGTAATTAACATCATTTATTTGTGTTGAAAGCACATTTAAGGTCTCATGCAGGGTAATTTAGATCAAGAGCGAATCACAGAATCAGGGGCCCTCACTACGAGAGGCCAGAAGCCACGTCATTCTCTCTATGGTCAGTGAAGGGTTGATGTACTGCTTACATGCACAGCTCAGAATAAAGGTTTCGAGTGTGTGGGCTGCTGATGTGTGTGTATGTGAATACACTTTGCTCCTTCATTTGCACGCGTCCCACACACTCATGACGATGTCTGCATACCGAATGGTTTAAAATCGAGCAGTACAGACCAAAAATATATGTGCAGGTCATTTCTCAAACCTTGAATATTAGCATTTCCTAATGGACACAGAGGTCCAAGGACTCGTCTTCCTCAATGGCATTCAAATAACTCCATTACAACAACACTGGGGCCGTGCAAGTCATCTCAGAGGCATGGACGAGTACACCAGGGGGGGCAACATAAACGTTTGGAGAATTATTGCCACTCGCTGTTTAGTATGAGCATCCATATATGTAACCACGTTTGGTTTTGTTAACAAAACGGTTAGGTTTAGGGTCGAGTTTAGTGGTACACTATTTTCAAATGCCATAGAGCATTAACCTTTTAGGTAACTTTTATGTACAAAAACCAACATAACACATTGTCAGATTGCTAATGGCTATGCAGAGTGTAGAGTATATGGGTCTCTGATGAACAATTGGCAATTGATCAGAATACACAAGTATAACACCTTTGAAATGTTTCAGGGATTGCGACGGATGATATCATCTGAATTAATAATTCACAAAGGAAAAACAGTGTTTTTTACACGTTAATCCATCACAATTTATCTGATGTGGTTGAACACCAACTGGACAACCATTTCTGGCAAAGCTTTAGGGACATGCTGGGAGTGAGATGTGCACAAGAGAAATGCACAAGAGGAGGACATAAATTAGCATTGTGTTTTTAACGTTTGCATTTATGCATTTAGCAGGCATTTATCCAAAGTGACTTACAATAGAGCAGTGGTTCTCAAACTGGGGTACACATACCCCTGGGGGTACATGAGGTGACAGAGGGGGTATGTGGAAAAAAACGCTGCGTTTTGCTGTTCATTTAATTCTACTGCACCTTAAAATAACATCAAAACTGAGCATGTATTTATAGCAGGTAAAATGCCGTAAATACATGACGTCCAATCAAATGACCTCATCTTTCGCAGTCAAAACTGACTGCATTCACACAAGCAGCGAGCATATGACAGAGTGTGCAGAGAATATGCTGCCTTAGCAATTCGTGCTACATTACTGCCGTTCTTGACAATGTATCTTTGTAAAAGTGGGGATTTAGCACTTACTAGCATGAAGAACAAATATAGACCCAAACTGTGCATAGAGATCGATTTAAGATTCAAACTCTCTTCAAGACAAAAACATACCCTGTGAGTTCTTGCTTTTAATTTTGATCATATATTATACGAGCAAGAATGCCATGTTTCCCGAATATCCACACGATTGCAAATTTGACATTGTTTTTATACAACAGTGCAACAAACAAAACGGTAATAATTAAGTGATGTTCATTTTATCGTCAGTATTATTTATTTATTTTTTGCTCTATTTTGCAATGAAATAAGAGTTCCAATGAAAACCAGAGCAGAACTGCAACACAGTTTCGAATTGTTTCGAGAACGAATTGTGAGATCAATGATTCAATGACCCAATACAGCCACATGCTTTGTTACTGAATGAATTAATAGACTCAGTGACTCACTCATAAGGACTGTTTTACTTTAATATTTAAAAGTATCATTACTTTTTTACCATCATTATCATTGCACATTTCTCTATTGGACTTTTTATTTTTTATTTAAAGCATTATTTATTTTATGAAGGTATTTATAAAGGTAAAATGCACTAAAAAAATCGATTTTAAGGAGGCAAATATTGTCCTTTAATGAAAAAGGTGTGACTGGAGTCTAAGCGGGGGAAAGGGGGGAACGCAGAAGGATGTTAAATGCCTCAAGGGGTACGCCACTCTAAAACGTTTGAGAACGTCTCAGGTTACGACTGTAACCTATGTTCCCTGAGAACAGGGAACGAGAAAATACGTCATCGACGTTATGGGGAACGCCTCAGGCGTGACAGGTGTCTGAAATCAAGTATCAACTCACAGCAATCATGTTGACCGGCGACAGCCCGTGCATCATCAGCTCGAATGATGAGCGCGCAACCTGGATGTATAAAAAGGGCGCCTTGAAACCGTGACAACATCCTATCGTCTGAAGGGACTGTTGCAGGCAGGCCCCGAGGTATGGCAGGGAGACGTATTGTCTCGTTCCCTGTTCTCAGGGAACATAGGTTACAGTCGTAACCTGAGACGTTCCCTTTCGAAGGGAACTCAACAATACGTCATCGACGTTATGGGGAACGAAATACCCACGCCGCCATACTGAGGGGAGTGCATGCCCAATGGCAGTGACAACTGTCAGAACCAGTAAAACAAAGGATACTAAAACCACTCACCCTAGGTCACGTTGGGCTGTCAGTGACAGCACTCCCTACCGGTCATAGCCCAAGCTAATGAACCGAGAAACTGCCAGAACAAGTTCATGGGAGGTATATCTGGGCCAGCTCAAAGGCTTAGGACCACAACTTCCTAATAGAAGGGGTCCCTTCTAGGGAGTGTGGCTAGGGAACTCAAGGGACTCCCAGCCAGTCACTATTCAGGAGAGCATGCCTCCTGACATGCCACCAGGCTGGCCTGGTGATCTATACTAAGATGCACTGTCTGTCCGAGACAGAGCCTCTGGAAACTGCCTTGAAAAAGGCATTCAAAACTGAAGGCCTGCAAAGGTGGCAGAAACCATTCAGTTCCGGATCACAGAGACGGGACCACCTGGAGAGTGTAACTAAACCTCAAGAAAAGACGGAAGTCGTCCACTCAACCCATGGGTCTACCCAGTGCTCGTACTGAACACTGAGGAAGTAAGAGAGGGATCAAAACCAGGAAGGTCTGCTGATGCCAAAGACCTGATTACCACCTATGTGGGGAGCTCCAGTACCTGAGAGCTCACATCAGGAAGGCCGGTGAGGCCTGTAACCTGGCGACCACAGTATGTGGGAACTCATATCAGGAAGGCTGGTGAGGCCTGTAACCTGACAACCACACCACGTGGGGCTACATTAGAAAGTACATGAAACAAAAGTGCATGTACTTAGCCATTCCGAGTCCAGAAAAGGCCTGGATCAGAATTAAGAAGTTAGCCAGAAAAGGCGTCTGTCGTAGCATACTTCGACGACAGGACGTATCTAGAGTGGGACCCGAAGTGAAAGACTTGGGTCTGGGCCACATAGAAAGGGACTGAAGCGTACAGCGCATGACCCTTACCATAAAAATGGATTTTAGAAAGTACACAAGATGCTCCATCATGTGACTTACCATAAGTATGGTTCTGACATGACCAGGAAGGCCAGATGAGGCCTATAACCTGATAGTCAAAATGTGTGGGAGCTCACATTCAGGAAGGCCTGATGAGGCCTGCAAGCTGACATGTGAAAGCTCACAACCACACCCTAGCGACCACAGTGAGTGGGAGTTCACATTCAGGAAGGCCTGGTGAGGCCTGAAACCTGACATGTGACAACTCATAACCAGGAAGGCCGAGGGGGCCTGAAGCCTGGTGACCACTGAATGTGGGAGCTCAAAACCAGGAAGGCCGGCGAGGCCTGTAACCTGACAACCACAGTAGGAGGGAGCTCATATCAGGAAGGCCTGACAAGGCCTGTAACCTGACAACCACACCATGTGAGGCTAGTTTCAGAAAGGCCATAAATATGGATTTTAGAAAGTACATGAAACAAAAGTGCATGTACTTAGTAAATCCGAATCCAGGAAGACCTGGATCAGAAAAGGCGTCTGTCGTAGCAAACTTTGACGACAGGACGCATCTAGAGTGGGACCCGAGGTGAAAGACTTGAGTCTGGGCCACATAGAAAGGGACCGAAGCGTACAGCGCATGACCCTTACCATAAAAATGGATTTTAGAAAGTACACAAGACGTACCGTCGTGTGACTTACCATAAGTATGGTTTTAACATAATCAGGAAGGCCAGATGAGGCCTGTAACCTGATAGTCAAAATGTGTGGGAGCTCACATTCAGGAAGGCCTAATGAGGCCTACAACCTGGCAGGTGACAGCTCACAACCACACCCAAGCGACCACAGTGAGTGGGAGTTCACATTCAGGAAGGCCTGGTGAGGCCTGAAACCTGATGTGTGACAACTCATAACCAGGAAGGCTGAGGAGGCCTGAAGCCTGGTGACCACTGAATGTGGGAGCTCATAACCAGGAAGGCCGGTAAGGCCTGTAACCTGGCGAAAACAGAAGGTGAGAGCTCATATCAGGAAGGCCGGTGGGGTCTGTAACCTGGCGACCACAGTATGTGGGAGCTCATATCAGGAAGGCCGGTGAGGCCTGTGACCTGGCGACCACAGTATGTGGGAGCTCATAACCAGGAAGACCTGGTGAGGCCTGTAACCTGACGACCACGGTATGTGGGAGCTCATATTCAGGAAGGCCTAGTAAGGCCTGTAACCTGATGACCACAGTATGTGGGAGCTCACAACCAAGAAGGCCTGGCAAGGCCTGTAACCTGGCGACCACAGCGTGTGGGAGCTCATAACCAGGAAGGCCGGTGAGGCCTGTAACCTGGCGAGCACAGAAGGTGAGAGCTCATATCAGGAAGGCCGGTGAGGCCTGTAACCTGGCTACTACAATATGTGGGAGCTCTTATCAGGAAGGCTGGTAAGGCTTATAACCTGATACCCAGTGTTTGGGAGCTCATAACCAGGAAGGCCGGTGAGGCCTGTAACCTGCCTACCACAGTATGTGGGAGCTCTTATCAGGAAGGCCGGGTGTGGCCTGTAACCTGGCGACCACAGCATATGGGAGCTCATAACCAGGAAGGCCTGGCGAGGCCTGTAACCTGGCGACCACCGTGTGTGGGAGCTCATAACCAGGAAGGCCGGGTGAGGCCTGTAACCTGGCGACCACAGTATGTGGAAGCTCATATCAGGAAGGCCGATGAGGCCTGTAACCTGGCGACCACAGCATGTGGGAGCTCATAACCAGGAAGGCCGGTGAGGCCTGTAACCTGCCTACCACAGTATGTGGGAGCTCTTATCAGGAAGGCCGGGTGTGGCCTGTAACCTGGCGACCACAGCATATGGGAGCTCATAACCAGGAAGGTCTGGCGAGGCCTGTAACCTGGCGACCACCGTGTGTGGGAGCTCATAACCAGGAAGGCCGGGTGAGGCCTGTAACCTGGCGACCACAGTATGTGGGAGCTCATATCAGGAAGGCCGATGAGGCCTGTAACCTGGCGACCACAGCATGTGGGAGCTCATAACCAGGAAGGCTGGGTGAGACCTGTAACCTGGCGAGCACAGTATGTGGGAGCTCATATCAGGAAGGCCGGTGAGGCCTGTAACCTGGCGACCACAGCATGTGGGAGCTCATAACCAGGAAGGCCTGTAACCTGGCGACCACCGTGTGTGGGAGCTCATATTCAGGAAGGCCTAGTAAGGCCTGTAACCTGCCTACCACAGTATGTGGGAGCTCATATCAGGAAGGCCGGGTGTGGCCTGTAACCTGGCGACCACAGTATGTGGGAGCTCATATCAGGAAGGCCGGATGAGGCCTGTAACCTGGCGACCACAGCATGTGGGAGCTCATAACCAGGAAGGCCGGGTGAGGCCTGTAACCTGGCGAGCACAGAAGGTGAGAGCTCATAACCAGGAAGGCTGGGTGAGGCCTGTAACCTGGCGAGCACAGAAGGTGAGAGCTCATAACCAGGAAGGCTGGGTGAGGCCTGTAACCTGGCGACCACAGCATGTGGGAGCTCATAACCAGGAAGGCCTGGCGAGGCCTGTAACCTGGCGACCACCGTGTGTGGGAGCTCATATTCAGGAAGGCCTAGTAAGGCCTATAACCTGAAACCCAGAATGTGGGAGCTCATAACCAGGAAGGCCGGTGAGGCCTGTAACCTGGCGACCACAGTATGTGGGAGCTCATAACCAGGAAGGCCGGTGAGGCCTGTAACCTGGCGACCACAGTATGTGGGAGCTCATATTCAGGAAGGCTGGATAAGGCCTGTGACCTGACATATGGAAGCTCATAGCCTGGAAGGCCTGGTGAGGCCTGTTACCTGGCGACCACATGTGGGAGCTCAGCTCACCTTACAATACATTACCTTTGCTTGCCAAACATGTCCCCGGCTCTGTACAGGAGACGAGTTCTGAAAAAGAAGAGAAAAATGTTATTTGCGCAGAAAAAACATTTTCACTCAACATAAAAACCTGCAGCGTGCAGAATGAAGCACACCAGGACTCAGGAACTCAGAAACCTGAGTTCTACTGTTTCACAATGGTTAGGAGACAAGATCCAGGGAGGTCCGAGAACCTTTACTCTGGATCACCTCCCTGAGATCCTGCCTCCCGCGGGAGTTATACCTCCTGCGCGCACTGCTCCCCCAGCTAGGAGGAGGGGGTGCACGGGAAGCGACACTGGCCTTCTGAGTCTGTCTGTGATCCTCAGACCACGACGGACCAGGCCCTCCCGGCTGCCTGGGCTGGGCCGAGGACCTCCGCGGCATGCAGCTCTTATACGCCGCAGAGCGCGCCCTCGTCTCCCTGAACTTCTCGACCACAGTCTCAACGGAAGGTCCGAAAAGCTCAGAAGGCGAAACCGGCTAATCGAGGAGAAAGGCTTCTTTTCTCTCTTCCCGATGTCAGCCTGGTTGAGCTACAGATGCCTCTCCGTGGCCACCATAGCCGCCTGATGTAATCTTAAGCGGCTTGGATGGCAGGGTCGGAGTTTTTTTTTTTTTTATATATAGTTCAGTCCTAACCAGACTGATATCATCAGTAGCCGACTCCTGCCCGGCCCGAAGAGAACCAGTCACAGATCCATCAGAAAGAGAAAGAACCTCCTCTACATCGACCTGTAACTCATCCTCGTCAGCTGGCAGATCATCCGCGAGGTAAACGCTCCTCTCCAGCTGATCTGCCAGCTCCATCTGAGAGCCCCACAAGCTCAAGCGCCGCTGAGCCTCAGCCCGAGCGGGACCGAAACCGCGGGGTTCAGATGCCGCGCCCACTTCACTCGAGAAGTGGGACAGACGAGAACGGAACGTTTTCAGAGAAAAACGCTCACAGTTTGCGCAGGAAGCTCCCTCGAGAACTCCCCGCAGAGTATCTCTCAAGCAGAAAAACGCACAGATCGTGTGAATCCTCCGGTGTCAAATATCTGGGACACGGGTCGGCACACTTGCGGAAAGTATTTTTCCTTTTCTCTGCACGCTTCATTGTTGATTACTCAAAACAGACAAACAGTCCCTGAAGACGAAAAGATGTTGTCACGGTTTCAAGGCGCCCTTTTTATACATCCAGGTTGCGCGCTCATCATTCGAGCTGATGATGCACGGGCTGTCGCCGGTCAACATGATTGCTGTGAGTTGATACTTGATTTCAGACACCTGTCACGCCTGAGGCGTTCCCCATAACGTCGATGACGTATTGTTGAGTTCCCTTCGAAAGGGAACCACTGATGTAGAGGAACAAAAGCAATTTGTCACAGTTTTCTTAGAGCTGCAAGTGTTGGATGATGCATATTTTGTGTGAATATCAAATAGATTAATTGCAAAATGTAATGACTTGTGTTCTAAATATAACTTTGAAAGGTTGACTTGGAATGATTTAATATCATGTGAATGCCATTCCAGTAGAATGCAGTATGTATTTGAAAAGTCTGCTTATAAAGCCCAGTTTTGCCACAGTAATAACAGCATAATGCATAATGATCAGTGCGAATCAAATGAATACATTATAATCATATTACTCTGTTCTTGTAATTATCATATCTACAATTACATTTAGGCTCACCAAATTTCTTTATTTTCAGTGACACACACCAAGATTGTTAATAGATCAGCTTGGATATTTGTTTTGCGTGTGCTATCAACTTTGCCCATGTTTTCATACACATAAATTAGCAAATGAGGGCAAGAGTCATGTGATCAAATCTGTTCTCTGCTTAATTGATATTCTTTTGGAATTTTTTTTTTCCCTAAGGTTTTCTACATAAAGGCTTTTCATTCTTATAAATAAACTATATATATATATATATATATATAATCAGTTTTGTCTTCAGTAGTCAAAGGAGCATAGTGCATGTTTATTGTATTTGGGCTGGATAGCAGGAATTAAAGTGGCTCCTCAGTACCGAAATAACAATTATCCAGTGAATTTGTACCAAAAAAAGTAGACCGCATAGCCCAAGCTTGTTGAGAAGCAATGAAGTATCCCTCAAATAATCCCATGGCATACACAGTGCAGTTTACTGAGTGGCAACTGCTTTTCAATATGGGAGTGATTCCCTTAAAAACCATAGCAACAGTTTGAACTCACAGTTTCAAAGAAACATGGTTGCCAACTGTTTAAACCGTTTGATGTAGGCTATTTTTGTGTGTGTTAGGGTTTCCCTGAGATCCCAGGGCTGGTAGGAGGAAAAATATTACTTTAAAATTTGTGAATGAAGCAAGGAATACTTTTTTTTTACATATGATCTACTTTCAGTGGACCAGGTGAAGAGAGATAGGAATGTCTAATGTGTTATTAATTATGTCTTTAACAACTAGTTATTGAGTTTAGTTCTGTAAAACAGTATGGATGAGTGCTCGACAATACGGACCGCCCGATGGCCCGAGGCCAGCGTGAAAGTCACCCGGGCCAGTTGATGGAACTCTCCCTTGCCCGATCGGGCCAGTGCTGCATCTTCATGGAAGTTGATCATTTGCGCATTTTTAAGCCTTGCCAATTTAAATATGCAAGCGCACGTAGACGCGAAAGCACCAGTTGAGGAATGTCAACACATTCCTCTCAGTTTGGTACTCGCACGCTGTATAATAAGTGTTGTGTGTGCAGCAGTTGAGCCCTTAACGTTGAGCCCTGTGGATTAATTAAACTGAACTTTTCAGAATTTAATTTGCTTGTGGAATGTGTTTGTCACTGCAGTAGATTATCAAACTGTGTAAAAGAAGCACTTAAGAAAGTCACAACCATTTTTAGATGCAGTGTGCGCAGTACGTGATCATCATAACATTACTTTTGCATATTGCTTTTCCAATAATAAAGCAGTTGGAGTGCTATGCCAAACTAACCAAATTAAACTGGGTGAACTAACAAAGAAAGAAGGACTATAAAAACATCAGCTTTTGGAAAGAAGTTCGTATGCTTATCAAGGCTGCATTTATTGATCAAAAATACAGTAAAACGGTAATATTGTAAAAAGGTCATTTAAAGCGGTTTTCAATTGTAATATATTTCAAATATAAGATTATTTTTATTTTAAGCTAAAAATACAGCAGCCATTACTCAAGTCTTCAGTATCACATGATGCTTCAGAAATCATTCTGATATGCGGATTTAGCACTAAAGAAACATCTTATATTATCAATGCTGAAAATATTATTGCTGCTTATTATGTGTTTGCTGCACAATAAAATGAGCCCCGATGCTTTCATCCGGCACAACCAGCACACAATGTGGGCTACTGTTACAATTTTGAGATGGCAACTGTGAAAAAAAAAGAACTAAAAAGAGCTCCATTGGCTGACTTGAATGGTCTGGAATCTGTTCACGGAGCCAAAATCAACAGGGCATTCAGTCAAGAGAGCACAGCATCACTGCGCTAAGGTACTTGCACACTGCCCTGCATTTCAACCACACTACCATGACAACGCATTCATGCAGGAGATCAAACATAACTGGACGATCTCAGATGATCACCAAAGCAGAGGGCCAGGAGCAAATAATGACAATTGTTTGTAAGATAACAGATTATTGTATACAAGAAACATATCTCAGAAACAACACAGTAGCCTACCGGAAAAAAGTTTGGAAACATTACTATTTTTTTTTATGTTTTTGAAAGAGGACAGCTGTGCTGCTTAATACTTTTTTGGAACCTGTGATACTTTTTTCAGGATTCATTGATGAATAAAAAGTTAAAAAAGAACGGCATTTATTCAAAATAGATATCTTTTAACAATATAAATCTTTACTATCAGCTTTTTATCAATTTAACACATCCTTCATTAATAAAAGTATTCATTTCTTTCCAAAAAGAAAGAAAAAACATTACTGACCCCAAATGTTGAACAGTAGTGTTTATTGTTTCTATTTTCAAATAAATGCTGTTCTTTTTATTCATCATAGAATCCAGAAAAACTGTTTGGCTGATGGAAATTCAGCTTTGCATCACATAAATAAATTATATTTTAAAGTATATCCACATAGAAAACCATTACTTTAAATTGTAATAATATTTCACAATATTACTGTGGGTTTTTTTTTTCTATATTTTTGATCAAATAAATGCAGGACTGATGAGCACAAGATACTTATTTCAAAAACATATGTATGTGTATATATATATATATAAAAACACACCGGTCAAAAGTTTGGAAACATTACTAATACTATATATATATATATATATTCATTCCCCCTGAACTTGCGAAAAACAAGTGACAATCATTCCAAATACTTTGCCAGTGATACACTATGAAAGTTTATCCCTGGTGTGTTGAAACAAATCAAAATACACGGAGACAGATTCATTCTATCTGTTAACACAAGCTATATTAAAAAAGAGTTAAGCTCCCCTGTGCCATATGTGAGGTCACACAGCATTGTCAGAATAAGGATGTTCTCCAAGTGTGCTAGTGTTATTCCTCCGGTTGACAAGGTGACATTTGGGAAATAAAACACTTCAACAAACCAACCTGAAAGACACCTATTACACTGAAAGCAGTTGAACCGTGGAGAACTGCACACCGACTAACAACACAGTGAGTATACTCTGTGATTGGAGACTAGTTGATAAGGGTTCCAGTAATAGCAGAGCAAGAAGAATGAGAAATAAAACCTCAGCAAAGATTGTGCTATATCTACGTCAATACCTCACTTAGATTGATCCCAGTGACAAAATTTCAAAAACCAACACAGAATATTGTCATGGAGGATATTTTCTAACGGAAATAATCATTGCCATCATCATCACCATCACATTTGTCTTCAATCCCAGCATCATTAACTGCCATTAGCCCATTCAGAAGAAGACATTCTCTTTCTCCTCGCTTTTCAAAATGATCTTTTGGAAAGCTCAGACTTCAGAGCACTCATCCTCAACTGCAATTATGTGGAAAATTGTTATTGAGTCCAGCTTGACTCAATACCTCCACCTAGCTCTTCTTTCACAGAACACATTAGACTGCGACAAAGCTTCAGGTGGAAGTCTTTGAAACCTAACGTCACCTTTCATGCTGGCATTAAACAAATACACATACATTTTCAAGACATCTTTGGTTGCCGTAAGCACGCTCTGAACAAAAGCAGGAATCCTGGTGATGTATGTCATTTCAACTTGGGGATGTCTTGCTGGAGAGTTATTCAAACCGCCAGACAACAACTTGCATGTAAATTTTTCAGCATGTACACTCAGACGTCAGGGAATGATGCAGTTCGTGAGTCAAGAGACAGAACATGATGATTCACTCACCTTCCTGGACTGCCTGAAAGGGGTTGTTGGGTTCAATATATTTTATGGAGTGGGTGATTTTCTCGCTCTGCAAAATGTCATCGTTGAGGCTGAGGTCAGAGATCGCCAACTGAAACACCTCATCATCCCGTGCTGCGTTCTCCTCAAAAATGGCACCTGCGGGCATGTGCAGATAGTTATCTGGGTCTCAGTGGAGCGTACAAAGAAACTGTAGCAATTGCTAATTTGCATACTGAGGGCAATTCACTTGCTCGGCTCATCTTGCTCACAGGTCTATTGTTTTACAAACATTTATCTATTTGGCAGATGCTTTCATCCAAAGCCACTTAAAAGTGCATTCAAGGTACTTTATTATTATTTATTTTTGTATCAGGGTGTGTGTTCTCTGGGATCGAGCACATGACCTTGACATTTCTAGCGCTATGCTCTACCAGTTGAGTTATAGGAACCCTTCCTACAGACAGCTCAAGGCTAAAACAGGTCTGGTGATTGTTTTACTAAATATAAATTAACTGCATTTTCTCAGAACCTTTTATGTAATCAAATAATGAGCAATGAGCAAGCCTATAACTTGAGATCAATGATGAATCAGGGCTGTAAACCTTCCCTCTGTTGTTAGGATGACAAAAAAGGTTTAAAAGTTTGTTTTAGTTTGGTCTGCCTCAGTGGACTAACAGCGCTCCTCAATGTCAAAATGATTGAGAATCAAATCAAAACCAATCAAATCAAAGTACTGGGTTTACTGTCCACATAAGTAGAGCATCAGTTTAACTTTAAAAGAGAGTGAGGTAAGATGTAAATAGCGAATTATTTAATAGCCTACATGTCAACTGTTTTGCAATAAAAATGTTTAACGACTGACAGTAACATCCAGTGATGCAAACTAGACGACTATTTTTCTCAAACATGCTCGTTTTGGATTGAAAATATGCATTTACATGGTTCGTGTAATTCCTAACTGAGTGTGACTAGACAAGAACATACAAATACAAGTAGCCTACATGTGTGCATACAGTATTTGAATGCAAATTGATGCAAATATGATTTGCAAATAGTTTCCCAAATAATTTCCCAACTAAAATTAGACCTAGTATTTCCTTCACTGGTCTGTTTCTTTATGTTTTATAAAATGAAATTGGTCTTGCGATAAACTAACAGAAATGTCAAAAAGTTACATTTGTTCCATTCCTGGGTTCAAGAGGACTGTTTAACATGATGTGTTGAACAATGTTGTTGAATTCTGCTGATTTAAATATGTTAATATGTTAGGTATTGTTTCAACTGCCTAACGTAGGTGAGGTTATTTAATTTTTAATTAATACATTGTTTTAATAATACATAATAATAATAATTTCGTCCCTTTCCAGAGAAGATGTTTGCAGGATATTCAAAAATCTTACATACTGGTCCCTTCAGAAAAACAAACAAACAAAAAACAAAACACTTTGGACCCACTTTATATTAAGTGTCTTTAACTATGTACAACCATCTAAATTAATTTGATGCAATGATGTGTAACATACATGTTTTTATGTTGTATTTAAAAAAAATACCTGCATAATGTGCATATAATTACATATGTTATTAATTTCTGTAATTACATCTATCCTGGTCTCAGACGTCATGCTCACTAACCGTTGGCTGAATGTCTGATGCATAAAACATCTGATTGATTTAATTCTACAGGATTTCCGGGAGACATGTGTCTCTCATTTTTTAACATTCCACCTGAGGAAAAAAGATGCCAAACCCCCTCATGGAGGAGACAGTGAGACAATGAGCGCTTATCAGGATCAACTAAACGCTGGATTTTCAAAAGTATGTGAAGTTCGCAGCGCCATTGTTGCAGTAAACTTGCACAATGATCTTGAATTAATAATTTATTAAGATACATGCTGTTATCGTAGAGGCATTGACTTTACATTTCCATGCCGTGGAACAACATGAACTGTGGTGGATTGCTTTTACATGTCAGACATCCTCTGCCAATGAAAGCTGCAATGGAGTCCAGACCTTCTGCCGGCGGTCTACCCCAACCCCTTAAACCTAACCACATCACCAAACCTTACCCATATCCCACCTCAATAGCATAAAAGTGTTTTGAAATACAACACGACCACAATTGATTTTGACATAAGCACATACAGTAGTAGTTAAAGTCAACTAATATGAAGCAGGACCTAAAATCCTTACTGTTAAGCCCTGTATTTGCATGCCAAGCATGTGCTTATAAAAGCAACTTACAAAAAAGTTGGGCAACAAGTTGCATGCAGATTAATTCATATTATGTCAGCTTAGTAATGTTTAAGCATGATATCTTAAAATGTTTTTTGAGAGATTGAGAGGCCTCCTTTATGTGTGGCCAAAATGTACCCATCTTCTCTACCTGTGTTAGAGGAGCCCAATCGGATGGGCATGTAGACAGGTAGAATTTGGTTGATGTATCACTGCAATGTTCATCTTATTTAGCAGAAATGGGGGTGTCGCATCTGTTCATTCCAGTTGCCAGTGAAAGCAGCCCTGATCCACACTGCCTATACTGCCTTCCAATTACCAGTTTTGGATGGCCATTGCCTCTGTAAATCACCACACCACCCTGAAAATCACTTCATGTCACCCTCTTCATTCAATGGACGGCCCTATTTTTCTTTTGCCCTTCGGAGCCGAATTTGGTCAGGATGATAACTAGGGGATGTGACAAAGTGGAAGTATTGGACACTGGAGAGGCTGGAATTTGTTATTTCACCTGTGTCGTGCACCTTTGAGTCCTGCCTATTACACAGCCACAGATACGGCCTGTCCTGCACTTGAAGGTAAGAGCTGGATAAAAATATTGGAAGACCTCATCTTTAAAGGTGGTGATTTTTTTTTTCTTACCTAGACCCATGCAACTGGTAGTTAACCTGAAGTATCTGAGAACAAGCTGTGAATTTAATTATTTCTCTGTACATAAAGATATAGCATCTCAAAAGATTCTTTCACACTGTATATCACATCCACCACAGCTCTCAAATGCATTCAATACACCTCATTTCAAAGTGTGAATTCCAATGCCAGTACGTGCTTAAAACTTATTATTTTTTTATCATCCCCAAAGTCTTGGTCAACAAAATGGGCAGAAAAGTACCTAACACAGATTGCTTAAGACAAGCATTGTTCATTTGGATTTGTTAAAACTATCGTTTTGGGTAAAGTATAAGAATAATAAATATACAGTATAACCAACTCAATGGGTCAGTTTTGGCCACCCGAAACAATGTTGTTGATATAAAAGCTTTTTAGTTTTGCTGAAAGGTTTGGGTTTTCTGTTTGAGTTTATTGGCAACACTACTGCAGAATCTTCAACGGCAAATATGGTGGCTTAATTTCACTACATGGACAATGGATTCTAATAAATCCCCTCTTAAATAAGAGAATGGCTGATTTGGTGTATGTACGGCATGCGTGTAAGAGATTTAAGGGTTTGGATTTCAGTTCTTCATGACAACTGAATAGAACCACAGCCGCCCTCCCCATCAGCCCCTCTTCCTTCTCTCTGCTGCTGTTGGAGTGCCAAAATCTTACTTTCCTCACGTTTGGTGAGACAATTAGAATGCACAGGGTGTCCAGCGCATGCAAAGGGGGATTGGTTAAGATGACATTTACGGCCTGGGATAGCCAAGAATAAGCATTTGTCCTTTTGTCATTTATTTACTTCAGCATCCTTTATTAAGATTTCCCTCACGTTCCATACAAAGTTCAATCTTATAGATGGGAGGGGGAGAGCAACCCCCACACATTGGCTTACTTTGCCTTATGACAGACGCCACATGTATTTCCAACTTACCTGAAATCTGCTATTTACTCAATTATGCCTTGCTCATGAACAAGCTCCAAAGACTGAAATTAGATTATTGTTCATGCATATCAGTGCATTGGAACTATCGCCAATCTGAACAAGAGAGACGTTATGATCACAAGTGGTCTGCTCAATTGATATTCAGCCCGATTAGTAGGGTGCGTTTTCACTGCTTATTTACAATTGACAT
The DNA here is from genome assembly GCF_029890125.1 of Rhinichthys klamathensis goyatoka. Classification (NCBI taxonomy): domain Eukaryota; kingdom Metazoa; phylum Chordata; class Actinopteri; order Cypriniformes; family Leuciscidae; genus Rhinichthys; species Rhinichthys klamathensis. The sequence goes on along the minus strand of NW_026606592.1, from coordinate 160,469 downwards.
TTCACACCGACCCTTACAACACAGTCCCTCGACTTCAATCTGGATGGCGCATTCATTATAATTTGCAACAAATAAAGGCTTTGAACAGCTCACTCCTTACCGATGTGAATGATGGAGTCGGCTCCCACCGAACTGCATTGCAATATCCCAAAAGAAAGGCATATTATCAGCAATTCCATCTCCGCTTCTCTCCAAAACCGTGCATCCACACGATCCTCAGATGTATGTTAATTCCCAATGAATGAGAAAAGTACGTCAAAGGATCACAAATACACCTGTGATTAACCAAAAAGTGTGGCGGCTATTTAGGAAAGCGCTAGTGTGAGAAACACTGTGAGGGAATAAGGGGGAAGGAGAAATGCAGGTCGCCTGTTGGAGGGTAACGGTTGCTTCGGGATCCGGCGCGTTCTCTCCGCAGGTCTCGCTCTCGCGCGGCGCTCGCGGAGTCTGAGACACATCACAAACTCAAAACTGCGGAGGAGGGACACCCCCCCCGCGCGCGCGCTCGCTAGCTAGCTTGTTCGCTCGTTCCAGAGAGCGAGCGCGCGCGCGGAGAGATGGAATCCGACGCGAAGCCGAAGACAAAGCTTAACATGCAGCTGCCTTAAGAGGACGTTATCGTTTTTGCGTTCTGTCTGTGCAATTTCATTTAATTGTTTGTCTCCGTAAAAAAAGAAAAAAAGAAAAAAAGCATAATATTCACGTCGTTGACTGTTGCATCGCGTCTCGCCACCTTTAAGCGATTTTCGCAACCAGCGTTTTCGAGTTAAAACAGTTCAACTTTTAGGAACGAGACCCCTCTGCAAGAACGTGATTGCATAGATTTCCACCCGTGAAACATGGGAAAGGCGAACGTGGGGAGAGAACTGTGGAAAGCCGGTGGTTCAGAGTCATCGAACGAAGCGGTAACTTTCTTTTGAGTGTTCAAGTGTGCTGTTGATTCATTCTCTATTTTGATAGATTTTAGTGTTCAATGAATTACAGTTAGTAAACATACACGTAGCTGTCAATGAGGACGCTATTCACAGAGATTTCCATATGGGAGAAATTAATGTAGACATGGTCTCTCAGTGATTCGTCGCGCACAGAAGGAAACGATAACTTTCTTTTGAGTGTTAAAGCGTGCATTGGATTCATTCTTGCTTTTTTTTTTACTGGATGATGAAGTACAGATAGTCGCTGTGCAACGTCACGAAGAGGAATCGACTTTCTCGCGGCGCGAGACGGAGCGCCGCTGTCAGAAGTCCGTGGAAATTCTACACATGATAAGGCGCATTTCTCCCCGTGAACATGGTTTCATTCAGACACGGTGTTTATGGTGAGGACGTGTTGCGGAGACGATATTGCCGGTGAAGACTGGAGCTGTGGGCTCGTGTACAATACTGCCATTTTCATGATATATCATTTTCTGTATATATATATATGTGTATTTATTGCACCACATAAATGCAATTTAAATATATCACTGTATATAAATGTTTGTCAGGTTGTATGATTATTTACTGATTTTAGTCAAGCCAAAACAACATTTAATATGACATTATATAGCAAAAAGTGATTTGTACGTGATCGGGTAGAAATAGCTTCTTACGTTAATAATACCACAGTTTATCTTTTTATAGTTTAAGACGGTACAGTTTAATATAATGCAATGTGCTGTTTCATATGATGTTTCTGTTTTCTTTAATTTGTATTTGATTTTAAACTTTAATTTGAGGTTTCAATATATATTTTTAAAAGGTTGATATCAAACGGACTGTAAGTAGTGTAAAAACAATGAAAGAAGATTTGTGAAGAGGAGAAAGTGAATCGAAGAAAATTAACTTCAGAGAAACAAATGAAGAGCACCGCTGCACTCACATTATTCATCCACATCACTGGAAACTTCATCGGAGACGAAACATTATATTCTTTGTCTTACAATTAAAGGATATTTCTTGCGGTTGAATATGAGAACAGAAATGTCCCTTAATTGTTTGGTTAAGTATATGTGATGTCTTTCAGCACCACACGCCGGTGGACAGCTCCCGTAAGCTATGTCGGTCACGAACAGAATTACAATGGATCAATTATCAAGCTCTAAGCCCTGAACACTCTGCCTTTCATGTTCATATCTGAATAGCAACATCGAGCACAGTGTTTCAATTATACAGAAACCTTTTTTTTCCCCCCAAATCGAATTATTCTTTAAAAGGGTATGGAAGCTTCTAAATAAAATGATTTTTACCATGCCTTGATTCTTGTTGTTACAACCCCAACCTCTTTTTGTCGTAAGACTGTTGTTTTTCTGAAGGCAGAAATTTTGATCGCAATAAACTGTTCTGTCCATCGTCTTGCTGAATGTGATTAGATTCAAGGGAAATACAATTATTAAAATCATGCTTTGCAGATCAGATCTATCTATCTATCTATCTATCTATCTATCTATCTATCTATCTATCTATCTATCTATCTATCTATCTATCTATCTATCTATCTATCTATCTATCTATCTATCTATCTATCTATCTATCTATCTATCTATCTATCAATCATCTATCCAGTGTGAGTTTGTGTGTGAATGCTGTTGTTGTGGCACCGCATGTAACCTGTGGTGTTAATGTGATTAATGACTAAGTATATGAGGCAAGAAGGCTTGTTATAGAGTTCCCTAACTATAATTACTACAGAATGCAACTGTAATAGCAGTGGAAAAAGCTAATGCATATGACTGTCCAAAGATGATTTATGTGAATGCGATTCATTTCCACACACAAAAAGGTATTACAGTTTTTATCAGTCGCTTTGGTACATTTCTTGATTCGTCCTTAAGATTTGCAAACCAGTAAGTGCATTTCTCAAAACAATTTGTACAAACAGCACCACACAATGGATTTTAGCCTGTAACTTGCTCGAAATCTTTAGTTCATCTCTTAAAAGTATTTATGTCAATGAACACAGCAGTGCCATCAGAATGACAAGTTCTTGTGTCATTGTTTACAAACAAGATAGTCAATATGCTTAGTCATGTTGTCAATATAACGGTGTACTCAGTCAGTATTTTCAGATGTAAACTGGCTATTATTTTGATGACAGTGATTGAAAATGCACAAGTATGACATCATTTTCAACAGTACAAATTTACATATTACTCTATTGATTGCAAGAGACTGGACAGTATTCAGTTACAGTTATACTTTTGGTCAAGTAATTATAGTATAAATTATATTGTGATATAAGGAAAAAGACAAGACTATATACACAGGTCAAAAGTTTGGAAACATTACTATTTTTAATGTTTGTGAAAGAAGTCTATTATGCTCATTAGGCCTGCATTCATTTGATAATAAAAAAACAGTATAGAATAATTAGAATAATTTCTGAAGGATCATGTGACACTGAAGACTGGAGTAATGGCTGATGAAAATTCAGCTTTGCATCACATAAATAAATTATCTTTTAAAGTCTTTCGATAATAGCATTATCTTCCGACCTGCCTCAGCCATTGTAAGGTCATGATTGAGAGCATGGTCCACAATAGTTGCCCTTATTTCATTAGAAACATGACTACAATCTTGGCCTGTTCTACCTATTCCACAGTTTTTCCTCTGTACCCTTCCACCACACAGTTCTAACAGAAATGTATAGAACATATGTTCTAGTTCAACCATTTTGCATTTACAGTTTTTTTCAGTCGCTAACAAGCGTTTGTCCAACCAGTAGTCACATTTTCAAAACTCTAAACACAATTAGCACAGCATCGGTCTTGTGTGGCCATACCATTCACACATTTCATGTCGTTTTCACACAATATGCAGTCAGTGAACACATTTCCACAATGCTTACATTTTCTTAACAGACAAGTTATACCTCCCAACAAAATTATGGATTGTTTTTGTAGTATTTGCGAATGTTAACACACACCATCCCACAATAGCAAAAACGTCTCGGTTACGGATGTAACCCTCGTTCCCTGAGTAGGGAACGGAGACGTTCCGTCGGATGACGACGAATGGGGGTTTCGCTTAGAAGCCAATCAACTTCAAGTACTTCAAAACGAGCCAATGGCAAAGAAATGCCATGGGTCTGCGGAATTTGCATAGCGTAACTCCGCCTCACCTCGTGAGTATATAAGGAGAACGCTGGCAGCAAACCGGCATGTTTCTTCGCTGAGGAGCCAACCTGAGTTCAGGCGATCCCCGCGGTACAGCGGAAAGTGGCAGGAAGACGGAACGTCTCCGTTCCCTACTCAGGGAACGAGGGTTACATCCGTAACCGAGACGTTCCCTTTCGTTGTCACTCCGAGTTCCGTCGGATGACGACGAATGGGGATACCAGTCTAATCACGCCATTTCTCAGCTGTCTTCCAGTGCCCTGCGTAAATCTGAGATCCCTGTCGTGAGACTAGCACGGACGAAGGACTCCTATTTAACACAGGAATACCAAGGTACACTGGGGAGCATATCCCAGATCTTAGGGAAGTATGCAATTACTGCCAACCCAGAGGGGGGGACTTAAGAATACACATATGACCCGAGGGATGCATATGGGGAATCACTGGGGTGTCCAGCCGCAGGTGGAATATTTCAACCCCAGGGGTGGCAAGGTGGCTTGCCAAGGGAAAGACACATGCTCAGAGAGGCTTACAGTGGGAATACACATGTGGGGGTAGCTCCGGGAGGTACCATGCACACGGGAGGCACCTAGCCGACGCGCAGGCAAGAGACACTGGCGCCGACGTCAGGAGTGCTGGAGGAACTCAGGGCTTTCGGAGAAGCTCACCTGAGGAGAATATCGCACGTATCCAGTCCGTGGAGTGGAGTGGCGAGCAAGCGAAGACACCTGAGCGGGTCCGGTACTAGCTGGTTGAAGCGAGTACATGAGAGGACACTGGCTCCACTCGGAGATTGTAGAATCTGGCGAATGTGTTAGGTGTCGCCCAGCCTGCAGCTCTGCAGATGTCTGTTAGCGAGGCGCCATGCGCTAGAGCCCAAGAGGATGCCACACTCCGGGTGGAGTGGGCAGTCACACCAAGGGGGCACGGTCGACCTTGCTGCTGGTATGCCAAAGCAATGGCGTCCACTATCCAGTGAGACAACCTTTGCTTGGAGAGAGCCTTTCCCTTCAGCTTCCCACCATAACAGACAAAGAGCTGGTCTGAGGTCCTGAAACACTGCGTTCTGTCTACATAGATGCGAAGAGCACGTACTGGACAGAGCAGTGCCAAGGCTGGGTCTGCCTCCTCCGGGGGCAGCGCTTGCAGGTTCACCACCTGGTCCCGGAAGGGAGTGGTAGGAACCTTGGGCACATATCCAGGCCGGGGTCTCAGGATCACGTGAGAGTACGCCGGCCCGAATTCCAGGCACGCTTCGTCAACGGAGAATGCGTGCAGGTCCCCTACCCTCTTGATGGAGGCCAATGCAGTCAGAAGCGCCGTCTTCATAGATAGGAAGTTTAGCTCGACCGACTGCAAAGGCTCAAAGGGAGCACAACGCAGGGCAGTTAGGACCACTGCGAGGTCCCAAGAGGGTACGAGAGGAGGGCGAGGAGGATTCAGTCTCCTCGCTCCTCTCAGGAACCTGACGATCAGGTCGTGCTTCCCCACCGACTTACCTTCTATAAGATCATGCTGTGCGGCAATAGCGGCGACATAGACCTTGAGGGTGGAGGGAGACAGCCTTCGCTCCAACCCCTCTTGAAGGAAGGAAAGCACGACGTTGATCGAACATCTCCGGGGGTCTTCTCGGTGAGAAGAGCACCAGTTGACGAAGAGGTTCCACTTCAACGCGTAGACGTGTCTCGTGGACGACGCTCTAGCGGAAGTGATGGTAGCCGCCACCGCTGGTGGCAGGGTACTCAAACCTGCCTCGTCCCATCCAGGAGCCACACATGGAGGTTCCAAAGATCGGGACGAGGGTGCCATAGGGTGCCCCGTCCCTGAGAAAGTAGGTCCTTCCTCAGAGGTATGGGCCAAGGAGGTGCTGTCGCGAGGAGTACAAGTTCGGAGAACCAGGTCCGGGTGGGCCAGTACGGCGCTACCAAGGTGACCTGCTCCTCGTCCTCCCTGACCTTGCGCAGGGTCTGCGCAAGGAGGCTCACTGGGGGAAACGCATACTTGCGGCCCCGCGGCCAGCTGTGCGCCAGTGCATCCGTGCCGAGCGTGCCCTCGGTCAGGGAATAATACAGGGCGCAATGGGTCGAGTCGTGAGAGGCAAACAGATCTATCTGTGCGTCCCCGAACTGGTCCCAAATCAGCTGAACCGTCTGGGGATGGAGTCGCCAATCTCCGGGGAGGGGCTGAAGCCGTGACAGCTCGTCGGCTGCACAGTTCAGGGCTCCAGGGATGAAAATGGCTCGAAGCGACCTCAGATGCTTCTGACTCCATAAGAGGAGGTGGCGGGCGAGTTGCGACATACGGCGGGAGCGCAGACCACCTTGACGGTTGATGTACGCTACGGTCGCGGTATTGTCTGAACGGACTAGTACATGCTGGCCCGAGAGCACGGCTCGGAAGCGGCGCAGGGCGAGCTGTACAGCCAGCAACTCGAGGCAATTGATGTGCCATAGGCGGTGGGGTCCTGTCCAGGAGCCCGCGGCAGCACGTCCATTGCACATGGCACCCCAGCCCGTGGTGGAGGCATCTGTCGTTACAACAACATGCCGGGAAGCTCGTTCCAGAGGCACTCCTGCCCGTAGAAAGCTGAGGTTCCCCCACGGGGTGAAGGTCTGACGGCAGGTCGGAGTAACTGGTACTCGGAGCGTGCCGTGTTGCCATGCCCACCTCGGGACTCGGTCGCGAAGCCAAAGCTGAAGCGGTCTCATATGGAGTAATCCGAGCGGCGTTGCCACGGCTGCGGATGCCATATGCCCCAGGAGCCTCTGAAAAAGTTTCAGTGGAACCGCACTCTTGCCCTCGAACTGTCTCAGGCAAGTCAGCAGTGACTGCGCGCGCTCGCTCGTAAGCTGCGCGGACATGGCGACCGAGTCGATCTCCATACCGAGAAAAGAGATCCTCTGCACGGGGCAAAGTTTGCTCTTCTCCCAGTTGACCCGAAGGCCCAGACGGGCTACATGGCGGAGCACCAAATCCCTGTGTTCGCAAAGCTGATCTCGAGAGTGAGCTAGGATTAGCCAGTCGTCGAGGTAGTTCAGAATGCGAACCCCGTGTTCCCGGAGGGGAACAAGGGCTGCCTCGACGACCTTCGTGAAGACGCGAGGAGACAGGGCTAGCCCGAATGGGAGAACTGCGTACTGATATGCCTGCCCCTCGAAAGCAAACCGCAGGAACGGTCTGTGTCGAGGGAGGATGGAGACATGAAAGTAGGCGTCCTTCAGGTCGATCGCTGCAAACCAATCCTGGTGCCGCACACATTCGAAAACGCGTTTGGCGGTGAGCATCTTGAACGGCAGCCTGTGAAGGGAGCGGTTCAGAACGCGCAGGTCCAGGATTGGCCGTAACCCACCGGTTTTCTTCGGGACAATGAAATACGGGCTGTAGAAGCCGGTCTTCATTTCGGCTGGAGGGACAGTCTCGATCGCACCCTTCGCCAGCAGGGTAGCAACCTCCGCTCTCATGATAGGGGCATTGCCACCGACCAAAGTGGACCGGACTCCCCTGAAGCGGGGAGGAGACCGCGCGAACTGAATCGCGTAGCCGAGCCTGATCGTTCGTGCGACCCAGCGGGACAGGTTGGGAAGCTCTAGCCAGGCTCCCAAGGACTGTACCAGCGGGGTCATCCGAACCACAGACTTCCCGTCGGTGGAGCAGCGAGGCGGTATGGCTGACCCAGACGTGGACGGCATAGCGGCCCGGTGTGGGGGTACAGTCATAGACCGCGTCCTGATAGAGCAGACCAGGGAAGGACGAACGTTCCACGGGGGTCTGCTCTGCCAGGGGTCTGGCGACAGAGGAGGATGAGAGTGGTACGGTCCGTGGACGGCGCGCACTGTCATCCGGCTCTGGGACAGAGGAGGACGAGGGGTGCACGGCCCGGGGGCGGCGCACCGTGTCGTCCGAGAACTCTGTGTGCTCAGAGATGAATGTGTCACTTCTCTCAAGATTCTCCCCCGGCCCTCCACCGGGGGAAGGAGTGGTCCTGCTACCACCTCCTGAGAAGTGTACATCATCCCTGAGCAGCCCGTCTCAGGAGCGCCGCTTGACCCGGCATTTAGCGGGGGGCGGGACTGGAGAGGGCTGGGGCGCCTTCCTACGGCCTCCTCCGCGACCGGGCCCGGGTGAAGGCTGCTGCTTGGGCCGGGCGGGAGGGGTGGGAGCCGTAGGAGGGCGCCCTCGGCGGGAAACAGACTGAGTATTCTGCCCGGTCGGCTGAGTGGAGGCAGCAGCGGGCCGTCGGGGCAGAATGTGCTTAATAGCCTCAGTCTGTTTCTGGGCAGTCGAGAACTGTTGGGCAAAATCCTCGACTGCACCGCCGAAAAGGCCATCTTGCGATATGGGGGTGTCGAGCAGCCGGGACCGCTCGGCATCCTCCACATCAGCAAGATTAAGCCAGAGGTGTCTCTCCTGGACCACGGCTGTGGACATCACCAGACCCAGGGAGCGTGCGGTCACCTTCGTCGCTCGGAGAGCAAGGTCGGTGGCGGCGCGCAGCTCATTGAAGAGCCCCGGGCCTGTCCTGCCCTCGTGCATGTCCCTGAGCATCTGGGCCTGGTAGACCTGCAGAATGGCCATGGCATGCAAAGAGGCGGCTGCCTGCCCCGCAGCTCTGTAGGACTTCGCCACTAACGCAGACGAGTACATACAGGCTTTGGATGGGTGCTTAGGCTCACCACGAGAAGAAGCGCTCTGAGGACACAGTTGCATCGCAACAGAGCGTTCAACCGGGGGGAGCCCAGTGTACCCACGGGCAGCGGCCTCATCGAGGGGAGGAAAGGCGGATGAAATCAGCGAGCGGTCACGGGAAGACATGGGAGTCTTCCAGGACTTCGAGATCTCATCATGCACGTCCGGGAAGAAAGGTATCGGGGCCTGACGCGGACGGGGGTCCGCAGCCTGACCCAAATACCAGTCATCCAGCCGCGAGCGCTCGGGGCAGGGCGGAGGGTTCCACTCTAACCCGATGCTCGCGGCGGCTCGAGACAGCATGGCCGTCATCTCTGGATCAGACTCTAGCACAACTGTATTCACACCCGAAGGTGGCAGCTGTGATGAGTCTTCACTTCCAGAAGACTCAGACCCACCTTGTGATGCTGCGATAGACATCGCGTCATCCTCTGGAGCGTCAAAGGAAACCTGCGGGACACCCGAAGATGATCCCGCCGGAATCCCCCGAACACTCACGGGTTGCAGCACTGGAGAGGATGCGGCTGGGCACGGACTGATAGTCGGCGCTTTGTTCCAAACCGTCATCCTCAGATCACCCTGGCCACCAGCCGAAGTACTAGCTCTATTTCTAGAGTCAGTAGATCGGGGTGTGGATGAGGGGACCCTCACTCTTGCGAGATCACCGAGTCTTGATCGTAATGCTGCGATGGTCATGTTCCCACAGAGAGAACATGAGTCATCCACGAGTGCTGCTCTAGCGTGATTAATGCCCAAACACACTATGCACCACTCGTGCCCATCAGAGTCATCAACGAGTCTACCGCAACCAGAAGTGCACGGGCGAGGCATCTTTAAAAAGACGTGCCGCGTGCAAGCTCTTTTGTGAGAAAAGAAACTCTGACTGTGTTGAAGCGCCCGGGGAGAAACACACTCGCTGTCGAATCACGGACAGAAAAGCAGGAAGCGCGTCCTCGCCGGAGATCGCCGTCACACCAACACCAGAGAATCTCGCTCGTCTGAAGAACTGACAGTACAGAGATGGCTGTGGAACGAAGGATTAACTTGGCTCCAAAGCGAAAACATGCCGGTTTGCTGCCAGCGTTCTCCTTATATACTCACGAGGTGAGGCGGAGTTACGCTATGCAAATTCCGCAGACCCATGGCATTTCTTTGCCATTGGCTCGTTTTGAAGTACTTGAAGTTGATTGGCTTCTAAGCGAAACCCCCATTCGTCGTCATCCGACGGAACTCGGAGTGACAACGAAAGGGAACAATATTCCAAACCTTAGATACAGTATAAAAACCTCTGCTCCTGCAATGATATCAGTTCAAAAACAATATATCTCAGCAAAATAATAAACAAACAATTGAATAATTGACCCACAGCTTATTTATGTTGGGTAAATTGGGCCAACCCAAAATTACCCCTTTTTTTTCTATTACATTGACACTTATACAGTAAAATTAGGACTTTGAGGAGTGATGTTTTTGGAAACAGAAACAGAAAAAAAAAACACTGTAATGTCTGGACGAGGAAGAGTAAGAGCAAGGGGCCCAGGGAGAAGAGCAGGAGCAGTGAGAGATGCAGTGAGAGGTACAGTGAGAGATGCAGTGAGAGATGCAGTGAGATATACAGTGAGAGATGCAGTGAGAGATGCAGTGAGAGGTACAGTGAGAGATGCAGTGAGAGATGCAGTGAGAGGAACAGTGAGAGATGCAGTGAGAGATGCAGTGAGAGGTACAGTGAGAGATGCAGTGAGAGATGCAGTGTGAGGTACAGTGAGAGGTGCAGTGAGAGATGCAGTGAGAGATGCAGTGAGATATGCAGTGAGAGGTACAGTGAGAGATGCAGTGAGTGATGCAGTGAGATGTGCAGTGAGAGGTGCAGTGAGAGGTGCAGTGAGAGATGCAGTGAGAGATGCAGTGAGAGATGCAGTGAGAGATGCAGTGAGAGGAACAGTGAGAGATGCAGTGAGAGATGCAGTCAGAGGTACAGTGAGAGATGCAGTGAGAGATGCAGTGTGAGGTACAGTGAGAGGTGCAGTGAGAGGTGCAGTGAGAGATGCAGTGAGAGATGCAGTGAGATATGCAGTGAGAGGTACAGTGAGAGATGCAGTGAGTGATGCAGTGAGATGTGCAGTGAGAGGTGCAGTGAGAGGTGCAGTGAGAGATGCAGTGAGAGATGCAGTGAGAGATGCGGTGAGAGATGCAGTGAGAGGTGCAGTGAGAGGTGCAGTGAGATGTGCAGTGAGAGGTGCAGTGAGAGGTGCAGTGAGATGTGCAGTGAGAGGTGCAGTGAGAGGTGCAGTGAGAGGTGCAGTGAGAGGTGCAGTGAGAGATGCAGTGAGAGATGCAGTGAGAGGTGCAGTGAGATGTGCAGTGAGAGGTGCAGTGAGAGATGCAGTGAGAGGTGCAGTGAGAGGTGCAGTGAGAGATGCAGTGAGAGGTGCAGTGAGATGTGCAGTGAGAGATGCAGTGAGAGATACAGTGAGAGGTGCAGTGAGAGGTGCAGTGAGAGATGCAGTGAGAGGTGCAGTGAGATGTGCAATGAGAGGTGCAGTGAGAGGTGCAGTGAGAGATGCAGTGAGAGATGCAGTGAGAGGTGCAGTGAGATGTGCAGTGAGAGGTGCAGTGAGTGATGCAGTGAGAGGTGCAGTGAGAGGTGCAGTGAGAGGTGCAGTGAGAGATGCAGTGAGAGGTGCAGTGAGATGTGCAGTGAGAGGTGCAGTGAGAGGTGCAGTGAGAGGTGCAGTGAGATGTGCAGTGAGATGTGCAGTGAGAGGTGCAGTGAGAGGTGCAGTGAGAGGTGCAGTGAGAGGTGCAGTGAGAGATGCAGTGAGAGATGCAGTGAGAGATGTGGTGAGAGATGCAGTGAGAGGTGCAGTGAGAGGTGCAGTGAGAGATGCAGTGAGAGATGCAGTGAGAGATGCAGGAGCAGTAGAGAGATGCAGTGAGAGATGCAGTGAGAGGTGCAGTGAGAGGTGCAGAAGTGCAATATTTGATGAAAACATGTGGCCTAACCCTGAAGATCGCGAGATTAGATACAGTAATTTTGTGCTTTTTTGTAAGCAATGCTGTAAAACTTTTTCTGTTCTATCATACCGTGTTTCTACTGTACCTCCTGTTGTAAACAGTAAAGTGAAAAACTGATTTGCTTTTTACTAGAATGCTTTTGAATGTGAACATTACTGTACATGTGGACATACAGTTCCCAACCAAGAAATTTAGTGTAAAAAGGTTGGATTGCATGTTTTGCATGCAAATACCTGTAAAACTGAAACATCAAAGTCTAAGTTTTTGTAATGTCAACAATAGCCAGTATTTTGAAACCTGGTGTACTTTGATTGACTGCATGTACCGTGTGAAGTGAAAACAAGTGTTATTCTTTGACAGAATAATTTCATTTTGAGACAGATTTCCAGTGTTTTGGTAAAGTTAGTGTGTGCAGAGAAAGATGTGTTCTATTTTGAAATGAAGAGTTAGTATATATTTAACAAAATGTGTTTTTGAGAAGAAAATTAACCATTTGGCCAATAAATTGTGTTTTGTATGTGTGAGTCTGTGTTAAGAGTTTAGAAAAAGTATCTGAAGTATGGGTAAGCGCTTGTTAGCGATTGAAAAAAACTGTAATGACGTATGCAAGGAACTAATGCCTAGATGTTTTGACGGGTTTGACAACTCAACAGGGAACCAGTTTAATTTAGTTTGATCAACATGACATAACATAAGCAACTGATAATGTAAGAAACAGCAGACAATTGTAAATAATCAATCGCATGAATGTACCAAAGCATTTGCAATTTGTTCAAAATAATGAGAAACTGTTTTTTTTTAACAAGTGACTAAATGATGTGAAGGTTGAACAAGTAGTTTTGAGAATTTCAGTTGTGATCTGAGAAATGCACCAAAGGAACTGGGAAAAATTGTAACTCTTTAAACATTTAAACAATAAATAATATATATATATATATTTTTTCTTGTAAAGGCTATAATTGAAGCAAAGCTTCAGAGTCCATAGTTGTGAATCCACAGTGTCAGAAATAAATTGTTTTTTCAATTAAGTTTAAAACTAACCGAGTAAGCCTTCTTCCTTCTTGTCTATGCATTTATAAAGTGAACTGAGATACAGTTTCAACCATGAACACCACTGAAGTGTTAAATTAAACAGACATCGAGGGTGTTGTGGCTTCATATCTGGACCAAACAAATTACAGCTTGCTCACACATTGTCATGGGATATCAGCACAGCAGCCACAAAGCCCAAAACCCTTTCTGTGATGCTGGGTGACAGTTCCTGGCACTGGTGAGTGATGAATGCACAATTACATTGGCATTTGAACCAAGCTGATGGAGACATTGCATGGCATGTTGAGCTCCTATGAATGATTCTGTTCCGTTTAAAATATTATCTGAATGGGTGCCAATCAACAATGAGTATTTAGCATGGTTCAGTGAGCATACATGTGGTAGTGGGTATTGTTTAAATGTCCGCTCTGAGGGAAACGTTGGCTCATATGAACGTAACAAAACTGGCTTGAGTCTGGATACATGATGCAGATACTGTATTGTCACGCACTGTATATCGAAGGCAGGACTGTGGAGTGGCATAGAAATTAGGAAACTAAAAACAAGGCCATTTTAAAAACCATGATGCAGATGAAGCCAAATAGAAACACTTAAACTGCATCATGCTGAAATGTCATTGATGCTATCAAGTACTCTTGTGTAAAGGGTAATTAAACATACTTTTTTAAAAGCTCAATTTACATTATGGTAATAAATTCACATCATTTTTATAATGGGAGAGATAGCAGTAGTATCACAATCTGGCACTCAAACACCCAACATTTTAGAGGGAAGGTGAGAAGATGCTGCTACAAGAGACACTCTACAAAACATCCATCAGTTAATATCTGGTGGCAAAATGAATGATGCGATGAATGCGATGATGGCAGGCTACATGACCGCATGCTTCCCAATTAGATTACTGGCTGCAGATCCCGTTTCTACTTTTGTCAATATGGGACATTGTTATTCAGGTTTATGAAAGGAGACAAAATGAGAAATCAGTTAATGAGGTTAGATGTTATTCTTCATTAATTTGACAAAAACCTGTCAAGTGTCACAGGCTCTACCACACCACTGGTCACACCCTGAACAGCAGATCATCCAGCTCCACCCATCCGCTCCCAATCACTGGAATACTAACACAGCGCACCTGCACCGGCTCAGCTGCTCGCCCTTCATAAGCAGTCGCCCCCCACGTCACATTTGTCTGGTCTCGTTGTTGTATACATGCTTCGACTTACCTGGTTACTTACCTGTTGGAATATTGGCAGCCTGCTGCTAGATCGACTCCACCCGTCTTCAGTCTGATGTCATCCGTCTCCAAGATCCAGTGAATCTCACGATCATCACCACCTGCAAAACTGTTACCGTACAGCTAAGTTCATTGAAACTCTCTGACTGCTTCCTCACCAGCTGCTGTTATCATTCCTGCAAATAAACTTACCTTAGTGCCTCACTTAGACCTGCGTTGTCGTCTTCTCTTTCTAACATCAAGAAAATGTCAGGGTTGTCATGTCATATTGCTTTCTAAAATATAAGTATATTTTATTTATTTGCTTGCAAAAATGATTTTAATGAAACTCCTACTCTTCACTGTTATTTGAAAACAAAATATACTTAAATCATGAAGTATTTAAACTCGTATTAATGTTTTATATGTATATATTTATGTTTAATATATATATATATTATAATTTAAATAAATAAAAACCTTGTGGTTAGACAGAACACAATGTTTCACAGATTAATGAGCAACTTCTTTGAGAATAATAGTATGGGGGGAAAACGCTCAAAAAGTAAAACATCTGTTTTACCAATGCAGCTGTATTGCACATTGTAGAAAGATAAAGCATTGGAAAAGATATTGGCCTTTGACACAAAAACACTTCAAGATGTTACACTGCAAGATATACGCGACACAATCACTGATGTAACATGCTTAATAATTTTTAAAATTGCCATATAAAAGTAATACATTTATAGTGGACACTGCCTGTATAGTCAATGGCTTCTTACGCTCTAGCACACTAAAAGCTTCTCAACAATTTTACTTATCCTTTTTCAGGCTGCTTTACAAATCATACGGCTTGCCAGAGCCTTATAAATGATGCAACAAAATACTATGTAGTTTTTTTGTATTACAATCTATTTTCTGCAGCTTGTGATTCACTGTGCTGCAGTGTTTTTTACCTTGACATGCTCACACTCTCTCTCTCTCACACACACACACAGTCTCTTTTTTCATCCCCTCAACACCTTAATTACATTAAGCTTTATGCAATGTGGTTGTTCGATCATCCAAAGACGTTCCTGCCAAGTTTCGCTGGGTGGGAACGCAGGGAAGAATATTAAATGAGCTCCGAAATGACTCTAAAATAGCTGTGGCATATCAGTGTGCTTTAACTGCAAGAGAGAACTTGAAAATTTGTTTGGTGCTTTGAAGAAGAGTGGGAGTGGATGGGTATATTACTCAATACATGTTCGGGGCTTATAAGAGATCCTGTTAGTGAAGCAAAAAGAGAATAACATAAGAAAATACTTTTTTACAGTGTCAGTTCCCTCTGGGCAAATAATGGATATCCCTGCTAGGGATGTCCCGATCAGGTTTTTTTGCCCTCGAGTCCGAGTCATTTGATTTTGAGTCTCTACCGATACCGAGTCCCGATCCGATACTTACAGTTTTTTCCAATCGCTATGGCAGTTTTTTCAATACATTTAACAAGTTTCCTAAACTCTTAACGCACCAACACACCTAAAACACACAATTGGCAAAACGGTTAATTTCATGTTCAAAATCTCACATTGTAAACTAAACTCCAAAACTAATTTTCAAAATACAATAATACACTAACACAATGCACTATGTCTAACAAAACACTGCAAACATGTCTCAAAATCAAATAATTATTCAAAACACTAACACATGTTCTTTTCCAACAGGAACATTTAGTCAATCATAACACAATGACAAAAAAACACTATCATCAGCTGAAATTACAGAAACTGCATTATTTTATGTGTCAGGTATGCCCTTATACAACAGACAGTATATTGTATTGATCATAGACACCATAGATTGTGTTTTGCACTGTAGTTTCTTTTGAAGCCTCTCTACATTTTTGTTTTGTTGGGTTTAGTAAATGCATGCATTTTGTTTCTTTTGCTGCAGAAATTCAATACAAAAAATGAATGACCATCTCAGAGTAGCTTTATAGAATGTACAGTTTATGAAAAAAAAGACAGAGACAGAATTGCTGCAATACAGTAAAGACTTTATTTGCAAAAGAACATTACTGAAATATAACAAAATATGCAATATAGCTGCCATTTATATGTGAAAATACTAAATATACGAACAGAAAAACTACAAAAAGAAAAAAAAAAGAAAAAAAAGGGTCATCTTCTAATCTGCCCGGTCTTCTGCATTTGGCCACATGTTCTCATCCACATCACACCTGATATCTTCTCTGGCAAGGCATTGTGGGAATAATCTTTTGGCATGCCTTATCCACCCCTGGCAGTGTTCAGCTGTGATGTCTTGGCATGCAGCAACCATTGCATCCAGGAGGGACATTTGGTCCTGTGGATGATGGTCAAAAACCTTCTATCTCCAGGATGAGAAAAACTCCTCAATGGGGTTGAGGAAAGGGGAGTAAGGGGCAAGGAAAAGGGACATCATCCTAGGATGGGCGTCAATGCTGTGACTGCACGGGAATGGTGGAATGCCACATTGTCCCATGTGATCACGTATATTGGCAAGTGGTCTCTCACCTGTCCCCTTTCTACCTCTGGCACAAGTGCAGGTCTTATTTCATTACCCTAGCTCTGTCTCTTCTTTGAGCGCCACCACTCATTCTAACTCCTCTGTCTTGTCCTGGTACACATCTTCCTCTACCTAGTGCAGACATTTTTTTTTTTGTTAATTTTTTTTTTTGCTCTATATTGTTCTCTTTCCACAAAAGATCCGCCAAAACGGTCCTCTTTTACTGTATACCATATGGTCATGCAATTGAAAGAACCTCAACCCCTGAGTGTGTTTCCTAGAAATCAGCTGTGATTTATATATTTGCATAATTCAATCAGCCGTAACAATAGAATAAAATACAGGGGATATATTTGTGTTTCAATTCACAATATAAACAGCTGTTTACCTTGACTTTAGCCTGTAAGGTTAGGTTTAGAACATGGTGTTATCTGTTCTGAAATACAGTGTTAAAGCACTGGTAAATTTGGCAGTAAAATTCCATTGTTTTGGTCTTAATTGAGCTTGTGTGTAAAAGAAGTTCAAGCATTTTACATTTTTGTTAATTGTATGCATTTTGTGTTAAAGCAACAAGAAATGCGTTAATAGTATAGCTTACACAGACGGATGTAGTGATAACTGTGTTAAGAGTTTTGGAAAATTGTAAAAAAAATTATTGAAAAATCTGTCATAGCAATCGTAAAATACTGTATATAATACATAAAAAAATAATAAAGAAGAGAGAAAAAACAGATCCAGGATGTTCCTTATTTTTTTATTTAATTCACCTTATTTTAACATTCAACAACTCTGTTAACAAACAGAGCACTTCTGTGAGGTAGCTTGAACAATCAAGTAATAAATAACATAAAATCTTCACTTTTAGACTTTAGTGCAACAGTAAATATAGAAAAAGTCTAATATAAAAACAAATAGCACCTCAACTTAAAATACCCGGCAGGCATGTAAACAAAAAAAAAAAAAGTTTTAAAAGTGTATAAAAAAATAATGAGCATATACATATATACAGTTCACAAAATTTGCGGTTCGATACGATACAGCAAAAAGAAAGAAATGCCAGAGAAATTTCCTATTTATTAAAAGAAAAACCTTTACAGTAAATAAGTTTGAGTTTTCCTACATCTTGAAACTTTCAGGTTTATAAATGGGGGTAATCTTTGAAGGATGAACAAATAATGTTTTGGTAATCACATTAAAAATAACATTTAAATATTTGAGTTTTGAAGTGCAACATTAAATCCATGTTCATTCACGGCACAATGTTTCTCCTGGTTCCCACGTCAGCGCTGTTTGATCTAATAGAGATCTACGGTTAATAACGGAGAAATGTGAATGCTTCTCACTAGATCTCGCAGCAATATTATTACTTCAGTGGCGAATTCAAATGTTTTCTTCACTGGATCTCTTAGCGCTGTGTCGCTTGATCTCGCGCTGCACAGATGTTGCTGGTCCGAACTGATAAATGGTCCGTGAAGCACAATATAATGAGTACCGAAGATTCGTTCCGCTTTCATTACGTTTGCCATTTGATGTTGTGCAACGTTGTGGTTGCGCCAGAGCGGATTTTGTCTGCAGGAAAAATGGAATCGTTCGGTTTGTATGCGTACCGAACCGGAAGCCTCGTACCGAAACGGTTCAATAATTACGAATACATGTACCGTTACACCCCTAATTTACATATACCCGAGTCCTGATCGGGAGGTAACGTCCGATTCCAATCGAGTCTGAAACCACGTGATCGGGCCCGAATTCCGATCGCGTGATCGGATCGGGACATCCCTAATCCCTGCATTAGCCGACTGTGTTATTTTTACATTCAGTATTCATTTATGCATGTAAAAATGGAATCACAATCACAAAATTCTTAAAAACATAATGCTTTTAAAGTGATTGTTCACACAAAAATGAATGCAAAGTTCTGTCATGAAACAGGCATGGTGCGGGCTGATCACATCATCAGGCTGGTCCGGATCACATCAATCTCTAAAGGGCACAGTTGATTGGTTCCTCCTGTATCAGTAGCCAATGAGCTCGCTGCTCAAACACTGGGTCTGAATTTGCTGTAGCAGTTGCAGCGCGCTTTCAGAAATCCTCTGAAATTCATCATCTAAGATAAGTGAAGAGTCTTTCCAATGCTATATCACTATGCATCATTGCTTGGTCTGCTTTATGAATTCCTTATCAAATAACCATATATGGGATTTTGTTTTTAAATGCCAACAGTCCTGTTTTAATGCTTAGAGTGAATTACTAAGCTTATTAGCAGCTAGTGAATAATCAATATTGTGTTTATGCAGCAACAGCAGCAAACAGACAATAACAGTGTTTCCACTGTCGGGCCAAAAGCGAGCGTGCTAAAGCGTGCCAGGGCCAGTCGTGTTTCCACTGTCACTTCTGGGACATGATCAGGCCTTGTCAGGGCTTCCTCTGGGACAACGGCCAAGGGTTTTTCTTCCATGTTCCGTTCTGTCACACATGTTTTAATTTTAACAGTAAAGCTCTGTTCTTCTGCAGCACTTTGCTTGATAAAAACGTTTGTTTAATTTCATATGATTAAAAGATCAATTAAATTTATGTGGAGTTGAGAAAGAGATCTGAACCTAACATTTGATGATGAGGAATGGCATAGAGTTTTAAAGAATGTCAAAACAGCATCTGATGCAAGAATACACCTTCCAGTTTAAGATCGTGCACCGTTTTTACTGGACTCCTTCCAGACTGTTTAGGCTTGGGTTAAATGATACACCATATTTCTGGTGATGTAAGGCTGAGGATGGAGATTTAACTGATGCTTTTTGGTTTTGTACAAAAAATGAGGATTTCTGGAAAATGAACACATTTGCACAGCTTTGGATACTCGTGTTTCACTATGTCCTCAATTGTTTAATTTAGGTTGACAGAACGAATTAAGTGGCAAACACATAAGGTACTGGGTACAAACCAGTTTAATGATTGGCATACAAATAATTCTTAGAAGCTGGAAGTCAGAGGTAGCCCCTTCCTTTCAGGAATGGGTAGCAGAACTAGGTAGAGTGGCTGCTTTTGAAAATATGTCTTATAAACATACTGATAAACTAAATTTATACTATAAGAAATGGTCCATATTTAAACGTATTTGGAAAACGGGCAGTGATAATTATGTGTGAGAAACATGTACAGATATATTGTGTTGTATTCTAAAAAGGTGTCTGAGATATCAATAAAAACTGTTCATCTGAAAATCAAATTAATGTTTTATTCCTTCACTTGATTGCCAGAAAAATGTAAATACTCAACACAGAATTTCTGAAAAAAAAAAGATTGTTAAATCATTGATTGTTAAATCATTGATTATAAAAATTTAATTACACCATGGAAATGGAATCCATAAACCTTCAAACAGAAAACAGAATTTGGTAAAAACAAATTTAAAAAAAGGAATTTGAGAAGAGAAATGTATTTCATAGACCCCTAAACATGTCATTTATTTAAAATTGTAATAAATTATTGTTACGTTTTGTGATTTCAATTAATTAGATATGCATTGAGATGACAAAAAATGTATTTAACAATTAAAATGGAATCCAGAAAAATTATAAAAACTGAGCGTAGCGTCAGTTCTGGCAGGCCATGTTAGTCAAGCTCGCATCAGCTGACTCTCATCTGATCCATGTCTACCTATAGGAATACGACGCTTATTACGGCATAATATAAGCTCCTTCAGTATTATCAACAGCTATCACATTTCTCAGGAGCTAATTACCCTCCTCCTCCCCCAGCTAATTAAATGGCGGAATTCGGCAGGCAAACCACATCATCTCACAAGGAATCGTGCAATCGGGAATTTAGAGAGAGGAATTCGTTCCCCACAAGGATTTCACTTCAGATTAGGGATGGGCAAATTAAGCCTCATGAAGCACTGAGGCTTTCCCCTGAATGTTTCGGGAAAAGATTCGAAGCATCAAGAGTGTCGAAAACTGTGCAATCTTGTGGCAGGTAAAATTTATAGTAGCCATGTTTATGAGCAGCTGAGTGCGCATCGCCGTTGTTTTATCCATTAAGCACAAATAAAAGCCTGACAATGCTAAATATTCAGTTTTCTGATAATATAATTTGCATATTGAAGGTGCTCTAAGCGATGTCACACGTTTTTTAGGCCAAAGCATTTTTTGTCACATACAGCAAACATCTCCTCACTATCCGCTGGCTGCCTGTCCCCTGAACACACTGTAAAGAAACGCGATCTCTGTAGACAGCCCAGGCT
Source organism: Rhinichthys klamathensis goyatoka (assembly GCF_029890125.1). Taxonomy (NCBI): domain Eukaryota; kingdom Metazoa; phylum Chordata; class Actinopteri; order Cypriniformes; family Leuciscidae; genus Rhinichthys; species Rhinichthys klamathensis. Next base: position 139,634 of record NW_026606592.1, on the reverse strand, counting down.
CCACAAACAGGAACAAAAACAAACTGACCGACAAGAAGGGTTTGGGGGTGTGGTTTGGGGGGTTAGTGTGCAGATGAGGAGGAGGGAGGGTCTAGCTAGCCTCCGTTTTGTTTGACAATAGTTCGAACGTCAACAAGAAGTGACGTCACCCAGGATCGCTTAGAGAACCTTTAAAGTGTGGCAATAAATTAAATGTAACAATTATATTAATGCTAATCATAAAAATACCAACAGAGTTGCTTGATGCAAGTAAATGTTGGTCTAATTATTTTATTCTATGCTGTTTATGTGTCAGAATATATGATCATGTAACATTGGCAATAGGCTTATTTATATATATATATAGTTTTTTTAGTAAATGGACTTAAACTTGCAAAAACCTGTAGAGTAGTGGTCTGGGTTCAAAGTGAAGCATGCACGTGACTGTAAAGAAAGTGAGGCTTAAGGCCAATTTATACTTCCGCGTCGGGAGCCCGCAGTAGGTACGGCGTAGCATACGCACAGACGCGTACCATACGCCGTACCCTTCGCCGTAACCTGACGATCACCTCCTCAAAAATGTAACTACACGTCGCGACGACGCGGACCGCAAGATCTGTGATTGGTCGGCTTGGTAGCATCGCGTTTCCTTGTTCTAGGCGTGTTCTTCTGCACCGCCCGCCATTTTTAAATTCTAAGTACAGCGAAAGAAACCATAGGAAAGAAACATGGAAATGGACCAAGCGACCGAGCGATTGGTTGAAGAGGTGAGGAAATACAGCCATCTGTATGACTCGTCTTCTGCCGAATACAAAGACTGCCAGATGGCAGCTGTCACGGTAGACGCATTCTCTGTTCCTTCTCGTCTCGTGTTTATGTTGTGGTATGAATGCACGTGTGTAGTGGGCGTGAGTGTATGACATCACCTGATCCGCTCCAGCTGATTCCCATCCACTTCACCAGCTGCAATCACTCTCACCACTCTACTTATACTTACCGCTGTTCTATCATCCTTGTCAGATCGTTGTTTGATGTCGTTCGTGTTGGTGTTCCGGTGTCCAGTTCCTGCCTTGTGTTCCTGTTCTTCGTCTTCGTCGCTGGGTTTCGTCTGTCGTCTCATCGTCACCACACCTCTGCACTTCATCACGGATCCTGACCACCGAAGTCCCTGTGTCACCTGTTTACATCTGCCTGTACTGCTTCACTTCAACCATTAAATAACTGTTTCACTCGCTATTGCTTCCAGCCGTTCTTCACACGCCATGACAGGCAGCGAATTCGTGGAGAGAGATTTCCTCCAACGTCGGGTTGGATGTAGCGGATTGTATGAAGAGATGGGAGAACGCTCGAGACAAGTACGTTCGCCTCCGTAAAAAACTCGCCACAAAGAGCGGGAATCCAGGAGGAAAAAAAGTCCCGGCGTTTTAGTTATTCCTGTCTTGGCTGGCACCTCATGTGAAACACCGGCTTACGGAGTCAAACTTTGACGATAAGGTAAATAATGCACGTCCTTTGTGAACCTCTGTTGTGTTTAGGTTAGCTAACTTAACTAGCAATGCTAATGGAGTATTGATTTGTGCAAAAATAATGTCTCTGTGAAAAAAATGTGATAGGTTGTAATTATATGGGTTGTATTTATATTATATGTAATAGATTGTTATTATATCTGGCTTCCAGATAATGCAAACAAAACAACGTAGCGTTTGCAATGTATGAATATGCAGTATCCATAGCTCTGTGAATTTACACTGAATGCATCAACTTATATATATATATATATATATAATACTATTTGCTATTTCTTTCATAATCACAGGATGGGAGTGATTCAAGCTCAAACTCCACTGGTTCGGCTGTTGTGAGACCTCCAGTCAACAACGATGAGCAACTTTTAAGTTGTAGCCCCCATCACGAGCCAAGTCCACCGTCCCCCCAGCCATCTCTTCCGTCCCCCCAGCCATCACCTACGACGACCCCCCAGTCATCACCTATGACCCCCAGTCCAAGGATGGCACAGAAAAGGAAGAGGAAGGAACAAGATGACTCGTTTGGAGGCTCAGTTGGAGGAACGGCGGGTGGAGCTGCAACAGAGACTGAGTCAAGGAAATGACGAGAGCGACCGGTTCGGGAACACTGTGGCTGATATGCTGCGAAGGGTGCCGGAAGAGCACAGGGCACATGCAATGTTTGATGTGTCCAAGGTCCTGTTCGAGTGGCAGCAGAAAAAATAAACAATTGTGCCTACTTCTACAACGTTGCACCTTTTAATTCTCTGCACTATCTGTAAATAGTTTGCATATTTTAGTAATTCGTGTGAGTACATTTGAGTATAGTTTGCACTTTTGGATCTATTCATATTTTGCTTCTTTGCACCTATTTGTGTTGTTAATATCATTTGTACATTTTTGTATATAGTTAGCACTTTAGCATTTCATAATATTTTGTCTGTTTGCACCAATTTTTGCAGGTTATAGTTTTTATCTTTTGTGTTCTCTTGTGCATCTGTTTGTATTGTTAATAATTGTAGATCATTGCACCTTAATAAGTTATAATTAATACCTTGATAATGTATATAGTTTGCACTTTTTATTTAAAAAAGAAATTGTCTGTTCCTGCTGTTTGCACATTGTATTGTGCAGGTTACTGCAAATAAAGATTAAAGTATAGTTTGCCCATTTGTGTGTTTACTCTTTTGCATCTATATATATTATAAATAATTTTAGACCATTGCACTTTTACATGTTGCACAATCTTATATATAGTTTGCCCTAAAAAAAAAATTATATTCCTGCTGTTTGCACATTGTATTGTGCAGGTTGCTGTAAACGATAGTAGAACAACACTGTACAACAACTTGACTTTAAAGCTGGTATTTATTAACATGGTTCAATGTCATTTATAGGTGCATATATTTTACACCAGTACAATTTACAGATCAAGTTGACCACGCCACACTATGTTGTTCTGCCATGGCACAATTCCGTGGGGTGATTGAAAGAAGGCCATCAGGTCATTCCGCACACCAACTGCAGCTCTGGTGGAGCGGGCCCTTGAAAGGTGACGTGAATCTAGTGGTTCCAAAAGATTTGTGTCCCCTGACACCACTCTGCGCCACTCCCCTTGCTGAAGTGACCCTGTAGTGTCAGTGTCTGTGAAATTAGCAGGGATGTATCTGCTAACAGGTGTGGTGACCTCATCTGTGTCGGCCAGGAAGTTGTGTAAAACAGAACAAGCTTTTACAATGTCAACTGCTTTGTCTGGCAGACATTCCAGAGGCCGCCCAAGGATTCGCCACCTTGCAACCAAAATGCATTCTCAATCACCCATCTGGCTCTGGAGTGACGGTAATTGTAGATCTGCTTATCCATGGGCAGGTTCATCCCTATGTAGCAGAACAAAACAGAATTAATTGTCTGCCAATGCAGCTGTGATCAGGATTTTGTCTGTGACATACCTGGAAAGGGATGCATGAGGTTGTTGTGTAGGGGGAATGCAGCATCACCAACTATCACATGTGGGATTTTGACTCCTGTTCCAGGAAGATTGGCTGGTGGGGGCAGGTTCAGTTTGTATTCAAGAAGCCTAGAACCAAATCGGCTCTCCTTGAAGACACGACCATCACTTTCCCGTCCGTATCCCCCCACATCCACCATGGTGAAGCGATACCTGGCGTCACAAGTAGCCATCAGAACAATGGAGTGTGCGCCCTTGTAGTTGTAGTAGTCGCTCCCGGCATGCGGTGGTGCTTTTATGTTGACATGCTTTCCGTCGAGGCTGCCAACACAGTTCGGAAAGTTCCACAGTTGCCAAAAATCAGCAGCAATATTTTCCCATTGGGCGACTGAAGGACAGGGAAAAAACTCTGGCTGCAGTGCTTTCCACAAAGATTTACATACCTCGGACACTATGGAAGACACTGTGTTTGACGACAGTTTGTAGCTAGCTGCTACAGCCTGTTGGCTTCCACCTGAAGCTAAAATACGAAGGGTGATTGCCAGTCTCTGCGTAATGTCTACAGGCATACTGTGCGTACACTGATGTACGATAAATGGCTGCACATGACGAACCAAATCATCGAATCTACCGGCCGACATTTGGAAATATCTGAAGTGCATTTCCTCGTCCATGTCTCTCAGTGGCCGGACAAGCACAGAAAATTCACCCTCCTTCTGCCTCAACCGGTTCACGGGCCGCACGTACCATCTCCTCCGACATCATCTCTCGTTTCTGCCTTTTAGTTTTAGTATTTTCACTAAAATTAACTGCTTTTCCACCTCGATAAGCTCCAACTCCAACATGATCCGCTCTCTTTCAGTCGCCATTGCTTGTAGTAACCCAAACTCAAAACAGCCGCGAGGAATCTAAACACAGTGGAACATTAAAACCCTCCGCCGCCAACTAGCGTTTCGGCGCTGTACTGCAGAGCAACGCAGACCTAAACGCAGAAGTATAAATGCTCACGATGGCATCGCCTACGTGCGTAGCCTACGCCGTACACTACGGCATACACTCGACGCAGAAGTATAAATTTGCCTTTAGTTGATCACGTGTTTCTCTGAAAACAATACGCGCTCTGGCACGGAGCTTCATGACCCCCAATTTCCACCAACTGCGGAACGGCTGCGGATCCGCTCCGGAACGGCGGCGGAGTCAATAGGTTTCCATTAAAGTCAATGTGTGTATTTTCACTGACTGCGGAACGGCTGCGTTCCGACTCCGTCCCAGCTCCGTCGACCGCAACCATCCGGAGCAGATACGCAGAGATTCCTTTTTTTTTTGCTGGATGCCGGAGAGCGCCGCAGGAAGTCGAGCACAGAAACAAAATAAAACATCAGGTAATTAGGTAATACTTTTTCCTTTTCCAACAAGAACAATAGTTAACTTTATTTGCACATTCAAAAAGGAACCCAAAATAAACATTTAGCATTTTATAAGTTGATTATATAATTATAAATATTGTACTAGAATCACAATAATCTCCACAAAAAAGGGAGATCAGCAGGTCAGCACAGAGTTGTTTACCCTGTACTCCTCTGGATGGAAACAAACTGTTGCTGGTTTTGTGGTTCTGTTTATAGAAACTACATCCTGTTATATCGCGCAATCAAATGTAAATTCCTGTGTCCTTGCGACTTCAGCTGTCAGTCATGGCCGCAGCCGTTCCGCAACAAATCCGGATCTGGTAGGTATTGAAGGACGGTGGACCACGAATCCGACACGCAGCGGAGCCGATCCGCAGCCGTTCTGCAGTTGGTGGAAATCCGGGGTGAGAAATTGCGCTGCGTACATGATACGGGCTTTGAAGCTTCAGTGTCAAATGTAACATCACTACCTCAGATTCATTCAAGTTCGTGAACTTGAGCACAAGATTCGCCGCATTGATCATAAGCTGCCTGATTTAGACGTGACCTCAGTCTGCATTGCTGCTTCCATCGCTGCATTATTGACACAGGACTCAATATGATTCACTCTCCATTCATCTCTGAAAGTCTTCACGAAGCTAAGCTAAGTTCCTTTTTAATGCTCATTGCTAAAAGCTATCAGGGTATTGGCAACATGCTTGATGCTAATGCTATCCGTGTTGCTTGGGCTTATCTAGTCATTTTCATTAAATATGCTCTTGCTAGGCTTATGTGATCATATTAGCTATGTGCGTTACATCTTTTGTCATTGGCAACTGCTTGCCTTGCACATGTTGTGCTTTTAGCACTATGCAGCACATATTCAAGCAGCTTGCGGTGATAGTTAGGAAATTACTATTCATGGTGCAAACGGAATCATTTCTGCTGTGGCACAGCTCTAAAAAGACATAGTAAACAGTCACTATTCAGTTCAGCGTTGATTCTGTCAGGTATCGGACACACTTTGTCTATCTAGTTCTTGGAAACACAGCGTTCTTAAAACTATAGTGGATTGGAAAAATGCTTCCTCTAAAGGGTATCTGGTTGTTATTGAAACATGCTTGTCCTTAAGGCTGTTTGGTAGCTATTGGAAACATGCTTGTGTTTAAGGCTATCTGGTTGTTATTGGAAACATGCTCACATATTTTTTTGGAAAGGTTAAAGGGGGGTGTCACGGTTCATAAATTCATTGTGTCCTTCTTGTCTCGTGTAGTTGTTGTTATGTGTGTGGGAGTGTGTTATTGGGGGCGTGACGGCTCGTTACACTTGATCAGCGATCAGCTGATCAATCTTCTCTCCAGCTGCACCCAATCTGTTCCTGCATAAATACTCATCGCATTCTCCTCTCTTTGTCAGATCGTTGTTTGGTGTTCTTGTTGTGTGTGGTCCTGTTTCCAGTCAGCGTGGCGTTGTTCCAGTCTTGTTCCTGTTCTTGTTCCCGGCTTCTGTTTCGTGTCTGGATTATTCACCGTTTTGTTACCGTCATCCCTGCACTCGTCACTTGGATCTTGACCATCTAGTCCCTGAGTCACCAACGCTCCAGAGACTGTTACCTTCTGTATCACCCAATAAAGAGTTCACTTGCATCATTGCTTCCGCTTCATCGATCATGACAGAACGATCTGACCAACAGATGGAAGCAGCGAGTGGTTCGTCGTCATTGGAGGATTTTGTGAATTCCAGTATTAGACGCATGGAAAACTAGGAAAGAGGTCTAAACGACACGACTCGGGCGGTTCAAGCATTGGTGACGCAGGTGTCCGAGCTCATCCAGCAACTACAACATCTGCGAGCTCCCACTGCGCCACCCACACCGGCCGTTCCCCCCACACCACCGGAGAGCGTTCCTCAGTTGGAGCCCCGCCTACCAGTTCCACAATCTTATGCCGGTGAGCCAAACTATTGCAGAGCATTTTTAACCCGTTGCTCTATGCATTTCTCACTGCAGCCCAGAACCTTTGGCAACGAATAGGCCAAGGTGGCTTTTGTACTCACCCTTTTGACGGGGAAAGCAGCGCTATGGGGGACGGCGGTGTGGGAGAACCAAGACCCATGCTTCGCCTCGTTCCAGGCACTCGCCGCCGAGATGAAGAGGGTGTTTGATCGAGCCATCGCCGGGAGAGAGGCAGCTCGAATGCTCACCGAACTCAAGCAAGGAGAGAGATCGGTATCGGAATACTCGATCGAATTTAGGACCCTGGCGGCAGAGTGCCAGTGGAACGAGGAGGCGCAGTGGGACATGTTCCTGCATGGGTTGGCTGACCGCGTCCAGAAGGAGATCTACACCCTGGACCTTCCTACTTCGCTCAACGCTCTGGTGGACCTGGCCCTCCGAGTTGATGCACGCCTGACCAGGGTGGAATGTTGGAGACTTCCCAACCGGTCTCTGGAGGGTGCCGAGAGTCAGCGGTCCAGTGGCGGGGACGCGGTCAGCCCCGTCTACAATCACGAACCCATGCAGGCTGGGCGAGCTCGGCTTTCCCGGGAGGAGAAGGAAAGGCGGAGATCCCAAGGCCTTTGACTGTATTGCGGAGCGCCGGGTCATTTCGCCTATAACTGCCCAGTAAAAGGCCCAGCCCGGCAGTAAATATGAGGCTACTGTCGGGTGGGATTTCCGCTGTGAAGACCTCATCAACATCTACGCTCCTCCCGGTAAAACTAAGATGGTCAATCCATAATCACAACTGTCAAGCACTGGTGGACTCTGGAGCCGAAGGTAATTTTATGGACCATTCATTCGCACGCAAATTTCAAGTTCCTGTTTTTCCACTCTCACACAAGATAGCAGTTCATGCACTCAACGGCCAAGTCTTACCCACCATTTCTCTCATCATGCTTATTACATCTGGCAATCATTCTGAAAACATTTCATTTTATTTATTGGACTCCCCTCTTGCACCTATTGTTCTTGGACATCCCTGGGTCATCAAACACAACCCGAAAATAGACTGGCAGCAGAGAGCAGTATTGAAGTGGAGCAGTAAATGTCATGAGTCCTGTCTTGTGTCTGCTTGTTCGTCTGTTTCTGTCTCTGTCTTTCAGGAGGAGGCTGTGGATTTATCTAACGTGCCCGTGGAGTATCTAGACCTGAAGGAAGTGTTCAGTAAGTCTCGTGCTGCTTCTCTTCCTCCGCATCGTCCCTATGACTGTGCCATAGATTTACTGTCTGGTAAGTCTCCGCCTAAAGGCAAGCTTTATTCGCTCTCTGTTCCAGAGAGGGAGGCTATGGAGAAATATATTTCCGATTCTCTAGCAACGGGGTTCATCCGCCATTCCTCTTCTCCAGCGGGGGCGGGGTTCTTTTTTGTAGGGAAGAAGGACTGATCCCTGCGACCTTGTATTGATTACCGAGGACTGAACAACATCACGGTAAAGAATACCTATCCTTTGCCGTTGATGTCTTCAGCCTTCGAGAGGTTGCAGGGAGCGTCTGTCTTTACTAAATTGGACTTACGTAATGCTTAGCATTTGGTCCGCATCAGGGAGGGGGATGAATGGAAGACTGCTTTTAACACCCCCAGGGGGCATATTGAATACTTGGTCATGCCTTTCGGGTTGTCCAACTCCCCAGCAGTCTTCCAGGCACTCGTCAACGACGTGCTGCGAGATATGGTTGACCAGTTCATATATGTTTACATGGATGACATATTGATTTTCTCGTCTTCTCTCCAGGAACACGTGCAGCACGTCAGGCGAGTGCTTCGGAGGTTGCTAGAGAATGGGCTTTTTGTCAAGGCGGAGAAATGCGATTTTCATGCACAGTCTGTTCCTTTCCTAGGATACATTGTGTCGACTGAGGGAATACGTATGGATCCTGAGAAGGTTAAGGCTGTGGTGGATTGGCCAAGTCCAGATTCCCGTAAGGCCCTACTGAGGTTTCTTGGGTTTCCCAATTTTTACCAGCGGTTTATTCGCAACTTCAGCCAACTAGCTTCGCCTCTGACCGCTTTGACCTATCCCAGAACGACGTTCAGGTGGTCAGACGCTGCTGAGGCTGCGTTTGCCAAACTAAAAGGCCGGTTTATTTCAGCCCCTATTCTCATTGGCCCTGATACATCACGTCAGTTCGTGGTGGAGGTCTACGCGTCATAGGGGGGGTAGGTGCAGTGATATCCCAGCGTTCTCCCACAGACGACAGAATGCATCCGTGCGTGTTTTTTTCTCATCGTTTGTCCCCTGCCGAACGCAACTATGACATTGGTAACAGAGAGTTGTTGGCAGTCAAGCTAGCGTTGGAGGAATGGCGTCACTGGTTAGAAGGGTCGGGGGTACCTTTTATCGTTTGGACCGATCACAAGAATCTGGAATACGTTAAGACTGCCAAAAGATTGAACTCCAGGCAGGCTCGGTGGGCACTTTTTTCGGACGTTTTGAGGTTTCTCTCTCGTACCGCCCGGGTTCCAAAAACATTAAACCTGATTCTTTGTTGCGCATTTTTGATCATTCCGAACGCCCGTCTACTCCCGGGTGTATTTTACCCGAGACTCTGTTTGTCTCCACTCTTGTATGGGAGGTCGAATCAAAGGTCAAGATGGCCTTAGAAGGGGTAACGCCTCCGCCCGGTTGTCCACCGAACCGTTTGTTTGTACTGGAGGGATTGCGGTCTGACGTCATTCAGTGGGGGCATTGTTCCAACGTGGCTTGTCATCCAGGAGTTAGTCGAACCAAGTTTTTGGTCAAGCAACGATTCTGGTCGCCACTTATGGCTCAGGATGTTCACGATTTTGTTTTGGCTTGTTCAGTTTGTGCCATTGGTAAGACCTCCAATCGACCTCCAGATGGGCTACTTCAACCGCTGCCAGTCCCTTCGAGACCCTGGTCCCATATCGCGCTAGATTTTGTCACCGCCCTCCCACCCTCTCGAGGGAACATGGTAGTTTTGACCGTGGTGGACCGGTTCTCGAAGGCGGCTCATTTAATTCCCTTGCCCAAATTACCCTCAGCCAAGGAGACAGCGTTGACTGTCGTTGATCACGTCTTTCGCTTGCATGGCCTCCTGTGATGACGGGTGCTAAGATGGCGTCATCACCGCCGTAGTCATTACAAATTGTGGGCTTATGTTTCTTTTTCATTTGTTATTTAGGGTTTTGTGTTTCTGTTGACTATGGTGCAGTCCCTTAGGTTCATTATTCTATAATACTCATTTATAATAAGTTTAAGATATGCTGTTGGAGTGGATTGCAGATATGTGCACATATCAGTGGTCTTCACAACATGTTATGTCTGCTATAGTTTCTCTTTGATTTTCTCATTAACCACACAGACAAGTTTTTAGTAATGCATTTTTGTTATTTATTATTTCAAATTTGTATTTATTTCTACATTGCAAACAGTTACCCCACATGCTGTCTACTCACCATTTCCTGTTCCTGTGACTCCTCAAAGGAGGGGGCGGGTCCATAGCTTTCCTTTTTCTTGGGTCGGGTTAAACCATTTTTACTAATAGGGAACTTAACCCTTGGTAATGTAGGCATGGAGAAATGTCTTATGGTGTTTGCATTTAGTTTAAGTTGCTGAATGAGTTTATTTTATTGATTTTTTTGATTTTTGAAAGTTAATTGGATAATGGTCATATATTTAAGCTACAAAGGTTTTGTATTGATACCCCTGTAGTTGGTATGGTCTTGAGTGTAATGAGCCTGTTCTAGGCTATAAGACAGTCTAAACTGAACCTTGGGAGGAAAGGATGGGGTTATATTGCTGAACGTATCATGAAGATTTTTGCTGCCTGTAGCAATTTGTTTTTCTTTGGTTATTGTTATATCAAAGTTTGCACTGAGTCCAGTGTATGTTTATTTTTGTAAATATTTTTTTTTTTTGTTGGTTTAATTTTGTAATTGTTTCTGTGACACTTCACTGAGAGTTTGTACACCCCTACTACTCCACTGGCCTTTAATAAAAATCCTCTGTGGGATGATATCTGAGTCCTGAGCCTATCTACCACCTCCCCTTGATCTCTACGGGACACGTTATGACAAATGGTGGCAGCGGTTTTGTCTAGTGCAGTAGAAAGCTTCAGTGAAACGTCAGGATGCCACCCAAGAGGCAGACCATTCAGAGAACGGTGGAGGAAGATGACGATGGTGCTGAGTCAATGCCTGACCATGTTAGTGGCATATGTTGAATGCTATAGATCCAATCTAATGGGGGAAGCATCACCCCACGCTGGAGCAAGCGAGGACACATTGCAACACCACACAGACAAGTTTTTAGTAATGCATTTTTGTTATTTATTATTTCAAATTTGTATTTATTTCTACATTGCAAACAGTTACCCCACATGCTGTCTACTCACCATTTCCTGTTCCTGTGACTCCTCAAAGGAGGGGGCGGGTCCACAGCTTTCCTTTTTTTCTTGGGTCGGGTTAAACCATTTTTACTAATAGGGAACTTAACCCTTGGTAATGTAGGCATGGAGAAATGTCTTATGGTGTTTGCATTTAGTTTAAGTTGCTGAATGAGTTTATTTTATTGCATTTTTTTTTTTTTTTTTGAAAGTTAATTGGATAATGGTCATATATTTAAGCTACAAAGGTTTTGTATTGATACCCATGTAGTTGGTATGGTCTTGAGTGTAATGAGCCTGTTCTAGGCTATATAAGACAGTCTAAACTGAACCTTGGGAGGAAAGGATGGGGTTATATTGCTGAACGTATCATGAAGATTTTTTGCTGCCTGTAGCAATTTGTTTTTCTTTGGTTATTGTTATATCAAAGTTTGCACTGAGTCCAGTGTATGTTTATTTTTGTAAATATTTTTTTTTTTTTTGGTTTAATTTTGGAATTGTTTCTGTGACACTTCACTGAGAGTTTGTACACCCCTACTACTCCACTGGCCTTTAATAAAAATCCTCTGTGGGATGATATCTGAGTCCTGAGCCTATCTACCACCTCCCCTTGATCTCTACGGGACACGTTATGACAAATGGTGGCAGCGGTTTTGTCTAGTGCAGTAGAAAGCTTCAGTGAAACGTCAGGATGCCACCCAAGAGGCAGACCATTCAGAGAACGGTGGAGGAAGATGACGATGGTGCTGAGTCAATGCCTGACCATGTTAGTGGCATATGTTGAATGCTATAGATCCAATCTAATGGGGGAAGCATCACCCCACGCTGGAGCAAGCGAGGACACATTGCAACACCACACAGACAAGTTTTTAGTAATGCATTTTTGTTATTTATTATTTCAAATTTGTATTTATTTCTACATTGCAAACAGTTACCCCACATGCTGTCTACTCACCATTTCCTGTTCCTGTGACTCCTCAAAGGAGGGGGCGGGTCCACAGCTTTCCTTTTTTTCTTGGGTCGGGTTAAACCATTTTTACTAATAGGGAACTTAACCCTTGGTAATGTAGGCATGGAGAAATGTCTTATGGTGTTTGCATTTAGTTTAAGTTGCTGAATGAGTTTATTTTATTGCATTTTTTTTTTTTTTTTTGAAAGTTAATTGGATAATGGTCATATATTTAAGCTACAAAGGTTTTGTATTGATACCCATGTAGTTGGTATGGTCTTGAGTGTAATGAGCCTGTTCTAGGCTATATAAGACAGTCTAAACTGAACCTTGGGAGGAAAGGATGGGGTTATATTGCTGAACGTATCATGAAGATTTTTTGCTGCCTGTAGCAATTTGTTTTTCTTTGGTTATTGTTATATCAAAGTTTGCACTGAGTCCAGTGTATGTTTATTTTTGTAAATATTTTTTTTTTTTTTGGTTTAATTTTGGAATTGTTTCTGTGACACTTCACTGAGAGTTTGTACACCCCTACTACTCCACTGGCCTTTAATAAAAATCCTCTGTGGGATGATATCTGAGTCCTGAGCCTATCTACCACCTCCCCTTGATCTCTACGGGACACGTTATGACACCTCCCGACAGACGTGGTTTCCGACAGGGGACCCCAATTTGTGTCAATTTTGGCAAGAATTTTGTAGTTATTGGGGACGACTGTCAGTCTGTCCTCAGGGTTTCATCCCCAGAGCAATGGTCAAACTGAGAGAGCCAACCAAGATTTAGAGAGAACCTTACGATGTTTGGTCTCTAAGAATCCTTCCTCGTGAAGCCAACAACTGTCTATGGTGGAGTACGCCCACAATACGTTACCAGTGTCATCTACGGGCCTTTCTCGGTTTGAGTGTAGTGTAGGTTACCAGCCACCTATTTTTCCTAGCCTGGAATCCGAAGTCGCGGTCCCTTCCGCCCACGCCTTCGTCCAGAGGTGTCATTGCACTTAGACTAGAGCCCGTGAGACTTTACTCCAAGTGGGAGCACGCACCAAGGCCAAAGCCGATCGCCACTGGTCTTGGCCTCCCGTATACGTCGTTGGTCAAAAAGTGTGGCTTTCTACCAAGAACATTCCTCTCCGATCCGTCTCTAATAAACTTGCTCCCAAATTTATCGGCCCGTTTACTGTCACCAAGATCATTAGTCCGGTGGCAGTCCGCCTCAACCTCCCTCCGGTGTACAGGAGGGTTCATCCCGTCTTTCATAAATAAATAAAATAAAACCCATGTTTCGTTCTCATATTAATCCGCCAGTCCCGGTTCCCCAGCCCCATACATAAATAATGTATTTTCTGTTAACCAAATGCTTTTTAATATTCGCTATTACTTCAATGCAAGTGAACAAGCACGCCGTTATTTGTTGCTTAGTGACTTGTGTGTTCAAGTAAGCCAGAAATGTGCAGATTCTGCGCAATACGCTGTATTTAATATATCATGAGGACTCATGAGTTGCGTATTTGCGCTAAATCCGCGTAGATTTGGCTTACACGAACTTCCCCAGCAAAGTGAGTAAACATAGAAACACGCCTAATTGGCTAGTGATTTGACAGCGTTACCCGCAAAAGTTCATTTTTACCCGCATTTGGCAGGTTGGAGGGTGTTAATTTCAATCCCTAAATGTTGCATTCCTCTTTGTCATTGTGCACGAAACTTTACGCCAATAAATAATCCGAAATATTGCTGACTTGTGCACATCTCAAGCGCCCTCTTTACGTTCGTCCTAATGCCTGTTAGTTGTCCGTAGATTTGCCCATATTTGGTGTTGAAAATGGAAACGTCTTTAGACATGGAAAATTGATTTTACAATCGATTCAATGAACACTTATGTCTCAAAAATCGAACAGGATTTTTTCACAAAAGTGACAGCCCTAGTCCATGGTTATACATGCTGCTTGTATCAGATTTTGTTGCCGCTACTCTACTATTGCTGTAGGGTGTATGCATCCCCTGCCAAACTACACTAGTTTTAGCAATAGTTCTGTCATTTATACAACATGCTTGTTGTATCAGATTGTTGCCGCTAGGGGTGTAAGCTTGCCCCAATAGATCCCATACTCTGTTAAATTGGCTACAGCAACATGCTTGTTGCAATGTGTCCTCGCTTGCTCCAGCGTGGGGTGATGCTTCCCCCATTAGATTGGATCTATAGCATTCAACATATGCCACTAACATTAGGATGTATTAACCATTCTATCAGCATCAGTTGTGTTGAAGGTAGTGCGTAAAAAAAAAAAAAAAAAAAAAAAAAAAAGGCCATTCAGAAAATTTGCTGTCAGTTTGTGTTGGGGGATATTGGCATATGGTTTTGTTTTGGGGTGTTATTGCTGCTCTCCCTGCTCTTATCCATGCTAGGCTGCATGGATGCGCAGGGAGTTCTTGGCCAGAGCAGAACCATACCGCCAATCCTAACTGTATGCTATTTGTCAATCGTATTTGGCGATAGTGGTCCTGACAGAAATCAAGCGTAGCGTCAGTTCTGGCAGGTCACATTAGTCAAAGCTCGCATCAGCTGACTCTCAGCTGATCCACGTCTACCTATAGGAATACGAAGCCTATCACTGTATACATATATAAGCTCTTTCAGTATTATCAGCAGCTATCACGTTTCTCAGGAGCTAATTACCCTCCACCATCCCCAGCTCCTCCTCTCTTCAGTCAGTATTTGGCATTCTGAGTTCCCTTTAAATCAGAATAAATTCTCAAATTATGTTGTTCTTAAAAATCTTGAATTAATGATATCTGCATTACATTCATGTTGGTTCTGTTCTGTTTACCCTAAGGGGGGTTACTGCTGCTCTCCCTGCTCTTATCCATGCTAGGCTGCATGGATGCGCAGGGAGTTCTCGCCCAGAACAGAACCATACCGCCAATCCTAACTGCATGCTAATTGTCAATCATATTTGACGATAGTGGTCCTGACAGAAATCCCAGTCAAGAGCAGAGAGACCTAAACAGCTACTTCTGAAGGTTTTCCCTCAGACCCTCATTGTCGATCGAAGACGGAGGTTCATGAAAGAGTGGTACAGTACTCATATATAGCTGACTACAAGTAAAGATGCTGCCTTCTGCTATGCCTGCCGGCACTTCAGTCTCCCTTCTTCACGTGATCCAGCATACATCTGAAGGATTCAGGCACTGGAAGAAAGCAACATTTAGAGATGGAGGATTTGCTAGCCATGCAAATTCAGAATCACAATGCTAAAGACTAGGAAAGCCTGGAAAGGCTATTTAAAATTGTCAGAAAGATAATGTTCTCTCTCTGCCTTTTTAACTGCAGAATATGAAAAATTAGTAAAGGAAAATAGAGAGTTTATTAAAACAATTGCAGAAACCCTGCTTCTCACAGCAATGCGATTATGCGAAACATGGATCAGAGAGCAAATAATGAAACTGAGGGTTAGAACAAATGATATTTTCTCTATATTATGGAGTTACTTGCCAAGCATGACAACATAGTCAAGAAGAAAATGACTAGTCAAAGAAATGCAACATACCTTTGCCACAGCACACAAAATGAAATGATTGATTGCCTGGCTGAAATTGTGCGAACCTCAATAATTAGTGAAGTTTCTCAAAGTGAGGCCTTCAGCATTATGGTTGATGAGACCAAATACATCAGTAAGAAGGAACAGATGTCCTTTGTAATAAGATACTATCATAATGGCTCTATATTAAAAAGTTTTCTTACATTTGGAGCTGCTGAATGCCTGGATGCTGCAGCACTTTCTCAGAAAATCATACAGACAATGCAGACGTATCATGGCCTTTTAGAACTCAACAGAAACCATTTAGTAGGGCAAGCATATGATGGGGCCTCTGTCATGAGCGGTAAAAACACAGGTGTGCCAGAACATATTAAATCATAGCCTTATATATACTCTGTAATGCACACTGCTTAAATTTGGTATTGGTTGACAGTGTGAAATGCCTTCCTGAAGCCAGCTGTTTCTTTTCTCTGTTACAGAAGCTCTATGTTTTAATTTCAGGGTCATTTGTACACCAAAGGTGGATAGAGGTGCAGAGTCACATGTATCAGGGGGTGGCGAGAGAATTACAAAGGTTGATAGAGACACGGTAGGCATGTAGGCATAATGCATGTGAAACAGTAAAGGATAGACTGCCGGCCATCATACATCTACTTAAACAAATCTCTGAAGACATAAATGCTGACAGAGCTGTCGAAGCAAGAGCTCTACTAGCGCAAATAGATCTCAAGTTTATTTGCCTCATTACACTCACGAAAAATGTTGGCGAGATCAAGCATCTGTCTGACATTTTACAGTCCTCACAACTGAATTTGGGCATAGCTGTTACCCTTGTTGATTCGCTTGACACATTGAATAGATATCGAGAGGGCTCTGTCTTCAATGAAATTTGGGACAACACAATGACTCTCACAGAGCAATGCAGTGTCAATGTTGTATCTTCAGGACGTCAGGTCACACCAAGCTTTAGGATTGAAAGCTATTACATTTCCACACCAATAGCTCAGAGATAGGTCAGCACAGATAAGGAATCATTTAGGACAGGCTCCTTCATTCCAATTGTTGATGTACTTCTCTCTGATATTAAGATAAGGTTTTCTAAAGAGAATTGTGTCATAATGGAAGGGATACAGGCCTTGAATCCTGGAACATTTGGTGTCCATTTGCCTCGCATACAACTGTAGCACTGAGGATCTAGAATATGAAATTCCTCGACTTAAACGAGTTCTTGAAAGTAAGCAAACCAGCGGTGTGAAAATGTCATCCAATTTAGTAGATCACACAGTCTTCCTTGAGCCGTATAGGGAGGTTTTCCATGAGTCGTTTAAACTTTTCAAAATTGCTCTTGCATTACCTGTGAGCACTGCAGCATGTGAGCAAGGTTTTTCTGTGCTAAATATGATCAAGACTATCTTAAGGAAAAACAATGAGTGATGAACAATTGAGCAATTTGGGGGTGTTAAGTGTAGTCAAGAAGTGTAAGGGCCATAGATTTTAATGATGTGTTTTTCTAAATAGAAGAATGAAGCTGTATTGATAAGATTGTGGCCTAATAAAACAGGAATATGGATTGGTTGTGAGTAGGCTCTGTTAAAATGTACATTGTCTATATATTAATGCATTTTGTTTTGTTTTTCTTCATTCATTTTAGACATGGCCTATGCTATATGTGTGTACAACAAAGGTATGTGGAAAATAATTGGCCTGTAGAATGTTTTTAAACCAAATATTGTCCTTTTATTTGGTTTGCACATATATTTGCTGATGTATAATTATTTTTAAGGAAAATAACTACACTATTTAAAGAGTAATTAATTGGTAATTAAAATCACATTATTACATTGATCAGAAATAACGGTAAATAAGTATAACACACATTACACTGAATTATTTTTTTTTTTTGTCTGTCACCCCAAGATTTGCTGTGGCCTCCTCTGGCCACCCTTTTTAAAATTTTCTGGGGGCGCCACTATCTCTAATCTTTATCTCCCGTTGAAAAAGAAGTTAAACTTTGCAGTATGGAAATACCTGCATATAGAAAAATAGTTGTTCCGCTATAGCCCCTTTCACACAGCGCG
Organism: Rhinichthys klamathensis goyatoka; assembly: GCF_029890125.1. Taxonomy (NCBI): domain Eukaryota; kingdom Metazoa; phylum Chordata; class Actinopteri; order Cypriniformes; family Leuciscidae; genus Rhinichthys; species Rhinichthys klamathensis. The sequence continues at coordinate 121,906 of NW_026606592.1, read as the reverse complement.
TTGATCCCAGAAAATTGCCATAAATTGCCAGAGTGCATTATTTGTGAATGCAAACACGTCCCGGGATATTGAGTCCGGCATCGTTTCCGTAATGGGGACCTAGTAACATTGCCAGGACCAGTCCTGGAATTTGCCCTGCCCCTGTGTGAACAAAAGACAGGATCAATGCCGTAAAGGGCTGTGCCATAGTGATGATGCTGAAGCTGAGATCGTTCGGCAGTTTAGTGAAATGGTACGTGATGCGCTAATTGAAAAATAAACAAGTGTGGTGGAGAAATCGCTGATCATAAGCAAACTTAAGAACCTGCAGAGACATTACACGTCACATCAATGTCACGTCTATACGGGATCTTTACGGGATGTGTGTGAACGCATGCACAGATTCCGGAAAATCACTGGCAGTGTGAATGAACCAAAATCAAACGATCCCCGGATAAATCCCGGGACACATTATTAGTGTATTTTAAGCTGCACCCTTCCTTGCACTCCTGGTCGGTCTCCATTACGTTTAGTTTTGCTTCTGCCTGTTAGACTGCATAGTGGAATATTACTATTATTAAACTTTGTGTTTTGTAATTTAATTCTTTGTCTTTGTCTGCCTTCCTGCAAACACCAATGACAGAAGAATCTTTGATGGTGAGTGGCATCAACACACTCTTGTCCCAATTAATTCTGTATCCTGCAAATATACCATAGGAATTAATCAAATTCATTATATTTGGAATGCTGTTATTGGGCTCATAAATAAATAAAATAACATAATCTGCATATAATGCTAATTTATTATCAGTATGGTTTTATCGCCTTTAATGCCATAATGGGCTCTAATGGCCTCAGCTAAAGGCCCAACCGCTATGCAAATAAAAGTGGTGACAGCGAGCAACCCTGTCTTGTACCTCTATGTAAATCAAAACGAGAGGATATTGTTTGATTTGTAAGAATTCTTGCACGCAGGCTAGAGTACAACAATTTAATCCATGAAATGAAATTTTCTCCAAGATTAAACTTCTTCAATACCGCAACTAGGCAAGGTTGATTGAATTGTTCGATTGATTCAATTTGATCGAATGCCTTCTCCGCATCCTATGACAAAATGGCTAAATCTTGGCTAAAGCGCCAAGCCTCTGGAAGAGTACATGATGTTGAAAAGACTCCTAAGATTAGAAGAAGAGTTACATTTTGGTATGAAGCCGGTTTGATCTGGATGCCTGTTACGTCCCTGTGGTCTCGTGTGGATATTTTCTTTTCTTTTCTTTTCTTTTCTTTTCTCTCTCTCTCTCTCTCTCTCTCTCTCTCTCTCTCTCTCTCTCTCTCTATCATATTCTTAGGCTCGCTTCATCACTGGTACGCAGTTGGTCGAGGGATCTTTCAATCTCCATCGACGTCGTGACGTCATCGCATCCAATCAAGTTAACCGACAGTGTTTAAAAGGAAGCTGAGAAGAATGCATGACGGCTTGTTTTCTTTCTGTTGCTCTGCTTTGTCGCCTTGTATGCTCGTTATTTTTTTGTTACAGACTTTATCCTGTTTTTTTTTTGTCTGCCATGGTGGCGTGTTATGAGGTTATCAAGAGTAATGTGTTCTGCCTATGACGGCGTGTTTTGAGATTACCAAGAGTAATGTGTTCTGCCTATGACGGCGTGTTTTGAGGTTACCAAGAGTAATTCGGACAGATAATATGTCACGTGACGTACACAAAGCAACACCTAGTAAACTCGATGTATACAAACACCAGGTAAGGAAGTGAACGCCACCCCTGTACGTTTTTGTTTCCTAGTTAGAGTAGTTAGGGAGGGCGCTTTGCGCTGAAGAACGATGTTTTTGTTTTTGTTTTGGTTACTAGTCAGATGAGAGGTTGGGACTAGTTAAACTGAGTTTGTTTTGTTCTTTTCTTTCATTTGGCTTCACTATCTACGTCGTTATTCTCTTGGGTTATTTATTTATTTGATATCTCTCGGTCTGTTTATTTTGTTTATCATTCTTTGTGTCCACCACAAATATTAGTTTCTAATTACAGTGTTTAATCTAAGTGCCAAAGTTTTTACCAGATTCTTTTTCATCTGTATTTAGGAGTGAGATCGGCCTATAAGAACACAGTTCCTCTGGGTTTCTTCCTTTATTTGCCACTACAATAATAGTCTCATGGGAGAGCGGCAGGGACTGATCTATAAATGCCTGTTTGTAAACCCTATATAAATAAGATGATAGTTCGTTAGGGGATTTGTTCAAATACAGGCCTAGGACACAGTTAAAATCGCTCCCAAGCATGAGATCTGTATCTGAAATATCAAGGAATTAGGTCGAACTATTTTTTGAAAAATCAGGTTTGTCACAATTTGTTCCGTAAACATTGACTAATGTCAATGGTACAGAAAATACTTAAACAACTATTACATATCCCTTCTTTATTAGAAATAGTCAGATCATTTTTTAATTATAACAGACATCCTAATCTGCTCCAACCAATTACCTACACAACGGTAGTCGTTACCATGGAAACCTTTAGACTGACCCACCCTCCCAACAGAACATTCGATAACAGAACATGTTTAGCTTTTACTGGAACAAATGTACAGCACAACTTATTATGAAGTAGAAGGCAAGAGAAACATAGACAAAAAGTAGAAAAGAAAAGCCAACCTCCACATATTACCTTTCAGAGGCTTCACAAAGGTGCAGTATTGAGTTGGAACTTCAACAAAACAACAGACGTTCTTCTCTGAGTTATTGTTAAAAGTCGACTTTTCGACTTCTCACCTTTGTTGTATGTCACCTGAAACTTCGCTGGATACAGAATGCCAAACTTCACACCGGGTTTATCCCGAAGGATCTGTCTTTCTCTGGCAAAGGCTCATTCTCATGTGTTGGCGTAGGTTTATACGTGATTTATGTTACAAATCCGATGAAATGGCGCACATCGCGTTCCCAGATGAATGTTATAAGCAACCCAAACTCACAGCATACACAGAGATGGTGTTTGAGATGCGCTCCACACATGGAACTCAACCTGCTTGCAATCACATCATTCTCGATAGAGCACAGCTGATACGCTGCCGCCATTTTGAAATCGAAACCGAGGATCCGGTGGGAAGAACCCCGGAAGTACAGATAGACAACAATGCTTGGACTACCAACCTGAAGCTGCTGCCGCGATTTACACCATTGGATGTTAATATCCAATATAGGGTATGTATATAGTTCGTTCCTGCTTCTTTTTTTTTCCGTTCTGAATTATATATAAAAAAAAGGTTTTATTTATAAATGAATTTCACTGTATATAGTCTAAAGTATGAAAGAAATGTATGTACATTTTTAGAATAACTAATTTCTACATTAAACACAACAATACGCCATCGCATTCGCGACTCTCCTATGATTAAAAGTGACACTTCCGGTTTTCTTCCCACCTGAGCGATTTCAAAATGGCGGCTGCGTGAAATCAGCGTATTGGTTCCTTTCTGCTCAACCTTAAAATACTTAGTCAGCATAAGCTGTAGCAGTTGCAGTGAGCTTTCAGAAACCCTCCACCTTCCCCAGCTCCACCTTTATAGATCTGCTACAGTCTTGCTCACAGCAGCGTGTTGTGTATTGGCAGTAGCAAGTCCCTTACTTGCTCTGCAGCAGCAGCAGCAAAGCAGTGAAACACAAGAAGAAAAGTTAAGCAGAATGTTCACTCTGCTCCTTGTCATATAGAGGGAAAAAAACATAAAAGGATCAAATAAATAATAATAAAAAACATTTTGAAGCCCTGAAGTTTTGTGGGATGAACAGAAAGGTTGTTATTGAATGATGTAAACGCTTTCCACAACGCTACCATATGGCTTAAGAATTGTTGTAATATAGCGTACTGGTTTAAATTGACGTGAGGGTGAATAAATGATGACAGAATTTTCATTTGAATTATTTAATTTGCTCCATTACTGAAACACTTTGTCTTGCAGGTCAAGGTTAATGTTATTTCCTTTTGTGCATGTGCATATGATTACATGCGTAAGTGCATGTGAGTGTGTGCATTCATCATTTTGTTTAGGCCAATGTGTGTGTGATACACAGCTCACCCTAGCAACATATCTCAGTTCTGATTAAAGAGATGAAGCAGAAAGCAGCTCTGTTCACTCTGCCAAGCTTCAGATTGCTGTTAATTGATAAGAGCTAGGAAGAAAAGAGTGATGGCTGAATTAATCTCTCTCTCTCTTGCCTTCTATCTACCTCTCTTACCCACTCTCTTCTGTTTTCTTGGCAGATGGCACTGCAGCGGCTAAGAGTAAAGCTCCTGTGGAGAAGAAACTGTCTTTCTCTGTTGAGCACATATTCATAACCGTATAACAAAAGCTACAGGTGCCCTCAAATTTTTCTCGGCACAAATTCAAAGAGCCCATTAATGGGTACCAGTGCATTTTAGGACGGGTTCAGAATGCTGTTCTAGACCTTATAATTAGTGCATAACTGAGCCTACATAATGAACAAATAAAGCACACACAGGATCTCAGAAGATGAAAGACAATGGACCAGTATTGTGAGCCTACAGCAATGTTCTGCAGATGCAATTAAATTATTTATTTTAAATCAATAATATGAATTGAGAAACCTATTTTTCTCTTTGCCAGGAGGAGAGGGTCATATTTCCCGTCTAGGCAGTCTTCCCAATAGACAGTTGTATACATATTTTATATATATAAAACCATATATTGGGAAGACTGCCTAAAGTCGATTAGCCTGGTTCTACCAGACTCTCGTACATTTCATTTGTACAGAGAGTCTGGCCTCGCTCCATTGAGAAACGTTTACTTCCTTGTAGGCGGGTTCTCTGTTAAAGTTCAAAACTATTGGATCTGCCCAGCGTCACTCAGGATCTGCCATAGCCAATCGCTAACGTGTGGTCGTGACGTATGTCATGCGCCGAAACCGGCTGGAAAGAACAAGTCCGAATTCCATATTCATAAATCTAAATATCTAAATGCTAAACCTCTCTTTCTTATATTTGTGAAAGAATTTTAAAAATACCTCTTTTCAATTAAGTTGTCTGAGAACAAAAAAAGCCTTAAAACATTATCTGTTTGTAATTATTTTCCTTTTTCAGTGTCATGTAATTCTCTTAACTTGTTCATGTTTATTTTATATTATCCCCCTACTGTTTTATTTTTGTTTTGTTTTTATTATTATTTTTTGTTTGTTTTTGTATTATGTTTTCTGTTATTACTTGTGTATTGTTTTAAGCAATAAAAAAAAAACAAGTCCGAATGATCAGAGGATTATGTTTAGAATAAGATGTCTGTCAACGAGAGCTGCATGTTTTGTTCATCGAATTTAAGAGTTCAAGGAACAATTCTAAATTCTAAATGTATATTTGACACTAATGACAGTGATGTATTCAATCAACTGTCGAAGCTGGGTGTGATCATTAACAATACGCCGCTGCGGTCGTTTCGGATCTGCCGCAAATGCTGTACAGTGATCATCGTGCACGCCGAGTTGCCCAGCACCAACTCCTAACCTTTCTGCCTCCCTCACTTGGTCCTCCATTAGTGCAACAAGAGGAGACGACAACAACTATCGGCTTTGCATCCTATCGTTCGCCTTAGCTAACTCATTCACCACTAGCGGAGTGAGCTGGAAAATTAAACTTTTCCCGAACCCCGTGGGGAGGAGGGCCACAACATCATGGCCACCAACAACACTTAGCAAACATTGATCTTGCTCCGGCTTTAACTTCTGGATATTCGGCAGTTTTGCAACAACGGACCGAATAGATTTTCTCACGTCTTTCTCCGCTGCCATTACTGAACTCCAACTCAAACTGACGCGCTACATCAACGTCATCGTTCTCAGCCACTCCCTCTGTTCGCTGATTGGACCGGTAAAAAAATTATTTCTGGAAACCAAAGTCTACTGCACAATCCCAGACGTAGTACTGAAGGAAAATAAAATTGAGCGGAAGTGCGTAGGAGGGCGGAGCCAGGCTAAAAGTCGATAGGGCTGTCAATAGATTACAGTTTACATTTTTTTTGTGAAGTTAATTGTGCACTTATTGTGAAATTAAGCATACAACATTTATCTTCATAACTCAATCCTTTTGTCATGATTTGCTACTATATATCCAGCGATGTAAACCATCAGATTGAAGTCTGATTCTCACAATACTGTATTTTCTGCCAGCTTTTTTAAAGGTAAATTTGGTTGCCTTTCTAAAAAGGACACTTCGAGACTCCAAAAGGCCACCAAATAGCATATAATGAGTATAATTAATAAATGTATGCACACCAAAGCACCAATAAATAAATAAATAAAAATGACAGAAAAGAACTTTTCAGAATTGAAGTATGGTATGCAACAGCAAAGATCTTCTTTACATTTTAGAAAAGTCAAGTTGCAATCAGTTCGACAACACGTGCTGCAAATACTCACAACTCAACCAGCAATGCAAAAACTCACAACGCGACCATACAGAAACGCTCAGCAAATAGCATTTATTTTGACAAGATTTTAACCCTTTATTAAGCATTACGGAATTTATTTTCGTAAACCTTGAACGTTATTTGGTTAAAGTTGAAAAAGATAGCCATCTTACATAATGTTTCACAGTTAATTGTGTATTTCATCAGATTATTTAGGCTATATCCAAAAGGTTAAGGAATCATTCAATCAGGATGTTAAAATAAACAAAACAACTCACCTTTCAGGTCACCAACAACACCTCTGACACATAGATATTGAACAATATGTGCCAGACAGGTTTCGTCACTTGTTAGGGTAATACCTGTCAAGTGTCAACAACTCGCTTTTCCCGGGAGTCTCCAGTATTTCACACCCATCTCCTGCGGTAACAATGATCCACTGGAGGCGAGTATTACTGAACCCAAGTGCAGTTTCTTTATTACCAAAAACGTGAACTAAATACAAAATAAACATGAACTTGACCTGACATAAACTTGATAAAAAAAACAGCAGGTTGCACTGACAAAGTTTAACATTTAGTTTAAATTATACACAGCTCATAACTGCGTTAATTTAGCCCGCTGCCGTTCTCCGCTCATGCGCTTCTCACGGCATGAGCTCACGCGTGTCTTATGTATCATTAAAATAAATGAGCATCAAGTCGACAGACATGTCTATATCATTTGGATCTGGTTGCGTTTCCCAAGAGCATCGTAATCCTAAATTGATTGGTGGTAATCGTTCTACGATCAATTTAAGCTTATGATGCTTTGGGGAAACTCAGCCCTGATCAGTGGCCGATCGTTTGGGGTTAAAGATATATAATACGGGCCACTGCATTCTCAATATTTATTACTTTAATCCTCTGGGGTTGTTCGTTTAACAGTCACACTTGGGGTGTTCGGGTCCAAATGGACCCAAAGGGCAGGATTCATATTTTAAAAAAGAAAATCATAAAAAAAAATTTTAACTTGTTTTCTATAATTTTTTTTCTTTTCTTTTTTGGTGTTTTGAGATATTTTATGATTTATAATTAATATTTATGCAAATAATTATGACCCATTTTTTCCCATTGAACATAATAGAATTTTTTTTTTTTTTTTTACAAAGCTGTATTACATTTTAGAGTGAAGCCTAGGCCTCATGAAAGCAATTAAAAATATATATATATAGATGCCATCTGGTGGACACACTGAGCATTTTTATCACGCAATAGCACATTTTTACCACTAGTGGATTTACAGCTCTCTGTAGAAAGGCTTGAGGATTCTAGTGATTTTTGCAAATATACCAATTTTTTTTCAGGTTGTTGATTTTTAAAATATAATAACAGATTCTCAAAGACTATTTTTGTCTTGTTTTTTGTTTGTTTGGTTGGTTTAAATGGTAATTTGAAGTGCCAGTTTTACTTTATAATACAGATTATTATAAATATATAATACAGTGTGTGTGTGTGTGTGTGTGTGTGTGTCTGTTTTGCACTCTTGATGTTTTAGAGATTCACCCCTTCACCGTTGAGTCATTTTTTCTGCATTCTGGCTGATTTGTATATTGTATGCACAAAAAAACTGTTTTCATATTTTTGACAATTTCCCATTCATTTCCAATGGGGGTCATTTGGACCCGAAGGTCCTAAGTGTGAGTATTTTTTTTATTTTTTTTACAACCACTTAGACTATTCAAATAGACTATTCTATTTGAATAGTCTGTGTTTTCATATTGAATAATCTGTGTTTTCATATTTTTGACAATTTCACATTCATTTCCTATGGGGGTCCATTTGAACCCGAAGGTCCTGAGTTTGACTATTTTTTTTACAACCACTTAGACTATTCAGATCCTGTCCCCATTTGTTTTGTGTGTTCACATACCTAATACCATAAAAGTCACCTAGTTTCGTAACATTCCGATTAAGCTGTGATTTTTAAAAATTCAAAACAGATTTATGTACAGTAATCTGAATTTATGAGTGTGTATGTGTATAAAAGTGTGTGTGTGTTTGTGTGGATGTGTCTGTTTTGCACTCTTGATGTTTTATAGATTCTCCCCTTCACTGTTGTGTGCTTTTTTTATGGATTGTGGCTGATTTGTAGATTGTACGCCCCAAAAAACTCTTTTTTTTCACATTTTTGCCAATTTCCCATTCATTTCCTATGGGGGTCCATTTGGACCCGAAGGTCCTGAGTGTGACTATTTTTTTTACAACCACTTAGACTGTTCACATCCTGTCCCCAATTTTTTTGGGTGTTCACATACCAAATACCAACAAAGTCACCAAATTTCGGACCATTCCGAAGAAGCTGTGATTTTTAACATCTTTTTATTTGAATGATTCGGGTCCATTTGGGCCGAACAACCCCAGAGGGTTAAAAAAGAATGAACATGTCATATCTGAGGCTATAGTCGGGTATTTGTTTGTTACCACAGAACACCGCTAAACTAAAGTAGCCTATCCCTGTACACGGAAAGAAAAGCTTGATGTGTGCTCGAATAACTAAACTAAACATTATTTCAGGCTATTTTCTATTTGTTAAGATATTGATATGAACTGCTGTTGTCAAGTATGCTTCCTCCGTTTCAAGCCTGTGCGCTCTCTAAACTGTCTGGTGGGTGATGCACTGTCGCCTTCTTTGAAATGACATAATCACATTATTAAACATTTAGAAAATCGATTTTTGAAATTTGTGAATGAATTGGCGGAAGATAGAATCGCGATTCATATGTGAATCGATTTTTTCCCCCCACCCCTACTATTTATGACTGACAAGAAACACATGTGAATGATAAAGACGATCAACCATTCATAACATGACACATAAGACAAGGGAAGCACAAGACATGATCACATGAGGGCAAGGAAGTCACATGACAACCAGTAAACATGACTGAACATTTCAAAATAAAAGACATGGAACATAAACGTGAACCAAAACCAAACATGATATCCGCCCCACTCCCGTTTTGTTATTTCTCCTGGGAAACTCCCTTTATTAATATAACGAGGTTTGGACCACAAATTATCACATCAATATATTATTCCAAGGTTGTTCAGTTGCCAGATCTTGTATGAAACGCCTCCTACTCACACAATCTACACATCATACAAATGTTAACCCAGCTCAACCTGGCAACCTACAACCCAGTTGTGCTGTTGATATCTGCGGATATAGTAAATGCGGGAAGTTGAATCAACCATCACTGGTAGAAATGGGAGAAGGAAAAAAAATGTCAATTTAACAACAGCTGTATGGATTATTTTCATATCTCAAAGCCATATCGACAACTCCCATGCCTTTTTCAAAGTGTGTCGCACTGATTTTAATATCGGACGCTGTGGGAAAAATTACGTTAATCGGCACATTAAATCACAACGGCACAATCGCGCAGCAGAGGCGCAGAAGGGCGCACCGGCACTACTTTGCATTCCTCATAGCAATACCTCCTCAGAGAGGACTTCCAGCATGGTCAGACAGAATGTAACAGAAAATCAAATGAGCATGAATAGCACACTTTGTGCTCTCATGTGCTGCAAAATCAACTATACAAACCCTGCATACAAGTAGGCTACACTCCCTCCAGGGGTACTTAGAGAAGCAAAGTCCACTTGTCAAGTCAAGTCATCTTCATTTATATAGCGCTTTTAACAATGGAGATTGTTTCAAAGCAGCTTTACAGAGACAAACATACAATTTACGGTAACAGAGATTGAACACTACTTACAATTACAATTCTGCACGTAAGAAACACTAAGCCATACTCATGCAACACATACTGTAAACACACAATACTAATGTAATGTACAATGTTACAATGCAAATGTTAATGTACACTGTTGAATACATGAAATGCATGTGTTTTTGTTACATGTTCAACAGTGTTTAACTGGTGTGAGGTCTCCCTGATTATGGTACTCAAATGTGGACAGGTATGGTTGGGGTCCTCATGAAACATTTGTGGTCTGTGCTATTTTGCAGCGCATTTCTGTATTTGGTTGCATTGTTAATATTTGCAGCATGTTTTGTCAAACTGATGAAGATGTTTTCTTAATTTGCTGGTGTTTTTTTCAACGCTATCTCACGACCAATTCGTCCGAATTTGACGAGTGATCAAAAGATGGCTAATTCGTACGAATTCCTACGACCTCACACACCCACGTGATGGGTAGGTTTAGGGGCGGGGTCAGGGGTAGGTCATTCGTAAGAAATCATACGAATTGGGCAACTCATCAAATATGTACGATTTAGCAAAAATCGTACTAATTCGTACGAGTGAGGACGAATTGGTCGTAAGATCGGGTTTTTTTTTTTTCTATTTGCATGTGTTTTCTTCAGTTTCAGCGTGTTGAGCTCTCTCGGCCACCATAGATTCATGCGTGCTTACTGTCCGACTCCTGTAGGTCACCACAATCGTTTTTACCTTGATTGCAATCCCCATCCATCAAAACTTTACTAGCGAGACACTGGTTTGCTTTAATCCAGCTGAGAAATGAAGTTTGAAGAAATACAGAGGTGGGATTTGACGTTCCATTCAGTCTGTATATCACACAGCACGATGCATGATGGCTCATGCTCTTCAGAAACCATCAGAATATGACAGAGCTCATGTTTTAAAGTGAAACGCACTGGAATGAATAATTCACTGAAAGCGCAATGCGAGTCCTTATTCTCTCTGCCATCTCTGATGTAATCAGCCTGGTTTTCTTTACATTGGTGCTGTTTTGAACTGATTGTTTGAATGAATTCCATTACTGGATCGTTGGACTGAAAACTTCTCTGGAGTTTAGCGGCTTAAAATGATCTAATAGCAAACAGAGTATCAGAGATCATCTAACTGCGTGCTTCTGTAATTTAATAAATTATTTTAACGTGCTATGGATTTCATGCCAAGTTAAAACATTTTTAGCTTTGTGTTCAGTTGCTGCAGTGTGCCACACTGATTTAATGAGAGCGGTCTTCTGTAGGTTGGGAGGCAGAAAAATACTCACCATCTTGTCTATTTTCAAACGATCCATTAAATATCAGAAGAAGAATACCACAAAGGCTCTGACATTCTTCTCAGTTCTCATCCATTAAAATAATTCCAGACAAATCTCTCTTCTGTGTCTGCTGAACAATAGCATTTAGACTGACTGCTGATGAGACCATACTTCATATCGTATTAAATAGCATCTGATGTGTTTATGAAGATCTCTGGCTGTGAAAACCATGCAGATGCTATTTACACTAATTTGATATAAAGGATGATCCATTGGCATTTTGTATAATTCTATGATCCAATTATGCATAATTTCCTACAAGGGACTGAAGAGTGGAACTGGCTCCTTGTCTAAGGCATGTTAAGATGACTGAGTTTACAGAAGTTTAGACCATTATCTGTTGCAATATCTAAAAATATGTTCTGTGCTTTATAATCACATTCAGTGATTTAAAGGTTTCTGAGGTGGAGTGATTTACATATCCACTTACAGATGGTCCACTACAACAGATTTTACAAATATGCCTGGAGCTTCTCCATGTAAAGCAATGGGGTTTCTATGCAGTTGCTCTAGGGTGTTTTAGGTGGCTGCTTACTAGAGCCCGACCGATTTATCGGCAGGCCGATATTAGGCATTTTTCAAACTATCGGTATTTATCGGCGTTTATAATGGGCGATAAATGAATATTTCAAAAATAAAATAAAAACGGACGAAACACCCTTCAACCATGTCATGAGTGTTGGAGTTGGAGTTTGTCCACCAGAGGGCACTCTACACCGTCCCTGTTGGCAACACTCGTGTATAACGCGCCACACATCCTGCAACCTGCTGAGCCAGAGTCGGGCAGAGAGAACCAGTTATCTGCGAGTGAGATCATCGGTGTTCATGGTGAGTTGGTCACGAGACATACATTGCTTGAATAACAATTAAAAGAACATCCCCATCAGTTCTCTTAACTCAAATAAACATGACAAAATTTGTGACTATTAGTGATGTGTCGTTCATGAACGATTCGTTCATTTTTAACGAATCTTTAATATGACTCGGGACTACCGAGTTGTCTCAGGGTGTATTCACACCTGCCTTGTTTGGTTCGATTGAATCGAACTCTAGTTCGTTTCCCCCCCTGGTGCGGACCTTTAGGGCAGGTGTGAATACAGCAATCGAACTCGGGTGCGGACCAAACAACCGAACCGAGACCCAGCTGAAGAGGTGGTCTCGGTACGGTTCCAAACGAACTCTGGTACGGTTCGTTTACGGTGTGAACATGAACCGACCCAATTGCAAGAAAGCACTGCGCCTTTGAGTTAACAGGCTTCTGTAGTCGGAGATTTTGGCATAATGGTTATTGTTGTTCAAGTGCGAAAGAGAATTCCATTCCGGCGCGCTGTCTGGCCACACGATACTGTTGCGCGTCTTTCTGCGCGTTGTGTGTGTGCATCATTGGAATGGAATGAATGAATGAGGGTGTGCATCAGGACATTCACATACAGAGCGTTCTCTTTAGTCTAATCGCGCATAGATTTTTGCAGCTTTTGCAGTTCATATAATGTAACGATAGTTACAATACAAGGATGATGCTGCGTTAAACTGGACAAACTTAATCGCAAGCGTTAACATTGACAGCACTTGTTAGCAGTATACAATAAGAATCTCATTATTTGAATGTGTGAACATAGCCCCTCTCTATGAATGAAAACTTTATACCTTATCCGTCTTCTGCGCAGTTTCTTCATATTGCGTTTGTACAGAATAACACAAAATTAGTAAAATAACAAATAATGCAGTACGAAATATCTCCATGCTGAGCCTTTTTTACACTTCCTGATTTCCCTACTTGAGAATCCTTGTCCAATGAATGGACGACCTTAGCACATGTGTGGTTTTGTTTACATATTTTGGTTCACTTGCAAAAAGAGCAGTGTGAAAGCGAACCGTACCAAAAAAAAAAAAAAAAAATTATTTGGTCCGGACCAAAGCAAGTGAACTACCGGACTTTCCTGGTGTGAATACACCCTCAGAGAGTGATTCGTTCATTTTGGGTTGACCGCACATGCGCATTGCGCAACATAGTATCTGAATCTGTACTGGAAATGATTAGTTCATCTCTCTCGAGTCTTCGGGTTCGGGACGGGTCCGAGTCTTTCGTTCTTCCTGTCAGTCCCATAGAGACTATGCTGTCAGTACCGGAAAGAGAAATGATTAGTTCATTTTCTGAGTCTTCGGGTTTGAGTCCTTCGTTCTTTTGTCACGTGACTTGTCCCCGTATTGAATAGTCTACTAATTCACAACCTTTTTACAAACAAGCACGTAGTTAATGTATAATATTATAGTAGTTAATTAATGTATAATATATAATAAAACACACCACAGATGCACAAGAAACATTTAGAAAAGAGACGGACAGGGACAATAATAAGATGGAACTTTATTTTTCAGATAATGTTTATTTCACATATTTTGTATTTTAATTCCTAAATATAAACCTAGATACATTCAGACGCAGTCAATCATACGAATCTAATGTTGTATTTGATGCGAGATAACAGCGAAGAAAATGATCTAATCATTACTCTTTCCGGGACTGACAGCATAGCATCTATGGGACTGACAGGAAGAGCGAAAGACTCGGACCCGGTCGAACCCGAACTCGAGACTCGAAAGATGAACTAATCATTTCTCTTTCCGGCCCTGCTGTATCACACACGGCATGGCCCAGCAGACAGATCAGAGTCAGACACTGACGAGTCGACAACTGACGTCTCGAGACACGAGAGGAGGAGAACACACCTGATAAATATGAAGTTGCAAAGGAAAGAATGTTTCGGATCAGGAGGTGAGGTGAACTAACAGAATCAGACTGCAATAGCCTGAACTTAAGACCCACTAATCAATTAATAAAAATTTCGGTTTCTTATAATTTGGCTTTGGCTGCATTACCCTATAGTTTATTTTTATTCTTTTTACAAATGTAATCAACATTTTCGTAAGTAGCCTACTAGATGTGTTGGGATATTTAACATGCCATTTTAATTATATTATGCTGAAATGAACGAAATGAACAAAATGACTCGAAAAAAGATTCGTTCATTTTGCTGAACGAGACTCAAAGATCCGAGTCAGTAAAATGATCCGTACTTCCCACTACTAGTGACTATCATGTCCAGTTTTGCTGCTGTTAAATAAGCCGAGCGTGAAGCGGAATTAGCTAGTAATAATTACGTTACGTTGTTACAGTGTAGTTGACTGACTGTCCTTTTAACTTTTGACAATGTGACTGAAGTATTTCTTTAATAGCGCGTGGCAGTTATAGCAATGAGACGTATCATCTCTCCTTGGCCGGTTATATTGAAAATGTATGTTTTACAATTTGCAGTATGACGTTATCCATTGCTAAATTATGGCTCATCATAGACTAGCTGACCATAAAGCTAGCTAATGCCACTATCATCAGGCAGGGCTGCCAACTCTCACGCATTCAGCGTGAGACTCACGCAATTGAGCCAATTCTCACGCTCTCACGCCACGGCCACCGTGATTTTGCCAATTAAGACATGGTCCTGGATCAACATATTTTGTTGATCCCTGATCAACATTCCTGTCCCAAAATGTAGTCCTTACCCAATCCCTACCCCTAAACCTAACCCTACCCATAACCTTTCCCTAAAATCAGAGGATAATTATAGGTGAATAACACTGATGTTTAAGTACTTCACCCTGGTTCTAAGCCTAAACTTGACATAAACTGTAAACCTTTCCCTCAAATCTGATTGGTTGATCGGAAAGTTGATCCAGGATCAACAAAGTTGTTGATCCAGGAACATGTGGTACTTGGTGAAATCACGTTCACCCTCACGCCACACCCCCGATTTCTCACGCTGAAGTGTCAACCCGGTCAGTCAAATGCCTGAAAGATAAGTTTATCTATAGATCTACCAGTTGAGCCATTCGTGATCGACTAGTTTTACCGCAAATTAGTTAAAATATCCTGTAATCTATAGCGAGCGTGCATGCGAGACAGATGTGTTGAGCTCCTAACGGCGCGCTCCTAACCGCGCACGCGCACGACGGCAGAGAGGTAAGCGAGCTTGCGTGTCTTTCGCAACACAACCAATCGCTAGAATCGCTAAATAGTAGGTTTTAGAAGGCAGGCAGCAACTGATGATTGAAAATGGTTTGATGTAGCTTGATGGAAAGAAAACAATTTAAAAAGTGCAGGTAAAGGGATAAGCAAGCTGACATTGTAATTATAAGGTAGCTTATAAGGCAATGTAGAGACTAATTATTACACACGCACACAAACATTTAGGAATGACCTTTATCTTGTTTAATGACAATATAAATGATGATGATAGTAATAATGTCATCATTATTTTTTGTAATTATTACTGTCAATAATAATGAGATTTACACGGGAGTTGTAAACAAAATAAAGAAACTGCTGTCAGTTGAAAATGCAGGAAACAGCATTTCTTTTACCACCGACTGTTGGTCAGGGTCAAATGAGGCACTCATGAGCCTGACTGCTCATTTCATTGACAAGAATTGGAAAAAGGTCCAACTTGTCTTGGACGTGAAATCCTTCTCACAGTCCCACACAGGACAGTACATTGGAGAGACATTTCTGTCCATGCTTGAAGAATGGGAAATTGATGAGGAGCGGGTCATGCTTGTACTCAGGGACAGTGGGGCAAATATGGTGAAAGGCATGCGCCTTGTTGAGATGCCAGACCTGAGCTGCAGTGCTCACATACTGCACCTAGCTATCAATGATGGCCTCAGTTCCCAGAGAGTGGTGGTGGACATTCTGGCAAGGCTGAAGAAAATTGCAACTCACTTCAACCACTTCAGTACACTACCTCATATATACTGTTAGCAATTTATAAGTAGTATAGTTCAAAGTTATATTTATGAAGCTTACCAAGTCTTTTAATACTGGTAACTTTGATTTGGTTGTTGTTGTTTTTGTGTTTTTGTTCAAAGGACTTTACGTTTCATATCTTAAGTTTGTATTTTTATACATTTTATTTATCAGAACTTTAATATATTTTGATGTTCCTCTGTTCAGTTGTGACAATAAAAGAAACAAGTTCCCTTTCGAGGGAACTCCAACTGCGTCGAATGACACTTTGGGGGAACGCCCCTCAGCGTAGCGCCTCTGAAGTATGAATGAAACTGAGCCGATCTCTGATTGGTGCAACGTCATGAGGTAATGTGTGACGGCAGATAGGCGGAAGCTATAAAAGCAGCCGGCACACATAAGATGTCAGCTTTCTGTTCTTCAGCAAGCGCTATCTGTGACTGTTTGTCTTATTTATTGTTGTCTGTGACTGAATGAGTGAAATGGCGAGTGTGAGCTTCAGGAAGTGTGTGCATCCTTGCCCTCGCTACATCACGGGCGGGGACACACACCAACTGTGCACACATTGTTTGGGAATGCAGCACGCGCAGGCAGCTCTCGAGGGGGCTGCTTGCGAGGATTGTGAAAAGTTGACAATCCGTGTGCTGCGTTTCCTGCTGGCTATCTTTGATGAAGATGGTCAGCCTCGCGAGCCTCGTGGTGCGGGACCCGCGTCCGCTGAGGCGGCGCGGCGACGCTCTTCATGGGGCTCGCAAAGAGATCTGTCCGGGGATCTCGAGGCTGCTGAGGCACCTTCTCGGGATTCATCGGGCAGTTCTGATGTCCTCGAGCCTCGCGCAGAAGCCCGCCCCGCGGCTTCTTCTGCGCGAGTCGAGGATCCGATGTTTGAGCTGTCTGTCTCTGAGGAGGTTGACGTGCTCAGCATCGAGGGCGGGGATTTCGGGGACGACTCGCCGCCCCGTGTCCCCGCGTATGAGGAGCTGGTTGAGGTTGTTTCCCGTGCGGTGGCTCATTTAAATATCAGCTGGCCACAAGAGAGGCAGGAAGCGCAGACTAAAAGTAAACTGGATGAGCGCTTCCTGCAGCACAGGGAACAACCTCATCACCGGGGCTTGCCGTTCTTTCCCGATCTGCACAACGAGTTGTGTAGATCGTGGAAAAAACCACACTCTTCTCGTGTCTCCAATCCCCCTATTATAAATTATAGTAACATCATGGGGGCACGAGAGAACGGTTATGGGATGATGCCGCGCGTTGAACAGCCTTTGGCGAATTATTTATCGCCTGAGTCGGCATCATCCCTTAAAGCCCCGGTGCTGCCCACTAAGCCGTGTAGAGACACATCAGCGCTAGTGGGCAGGGCTTATATGGCTGCGGGTCGGGCTGGTGCGAGTCTTCACACCATGGCTATGCTCCAGGCGTACCAGGCCGACCTTTGTAAGGACATTGATGAGGGCGAGGGTCCAACTCCGGAAGATATTGCGGAGTTGAGGAAGGTCGCTGATTTGTCTCTCCGAGTCACCAAGGAGACGGCCCGCGCTGTCGGTCGCTCCATGGCAGCTATGGTGGTCTCGGAGAGGCATTTATGGTTAAATCTTACGGGCATCAGGGAGAAAGACAGGGCTTTCCTCCTTGATGCCCCGATTTCGCCTTCTGGCCTGTTCGGCGACGCCGTTAAAACCGTCGTCGACAGGTTTCAGGAGGCGAAAAGACAATCAGCGGCCTTCAAACAATATCTCCCTCGCCGCTCAGTGTCCAAGAAGTCTGCCCCCAGTGGGCAGCCGCAGCCACAGCCATCAGCCAGCTCCTCCGCCTATAGACAGGCTCAAAAACAGAGCGTCGCGTCTAGAGCCCCCCCTCAAGGAGCTTGGCCTAAGCTCCTTGAGCGGCGGGAGAGCAACATCGATTTCCTGCGGGCTCCGTGAAGGAGACGACCTCGGTCGTCCTAGCTAGGATCTCCTAGGCGAAGCCTCAGCCTAAGCAGGGCGACCTGAGGGCCGTCCTGCAGGCTAAAAAGGCTTCGTCAAAGAGATCCTAGCTAGGACGACCGAGGTCGTCTCCTTCACGGAGCCCGCAGGAAATCGATGTTGCTCTCCCGCCGTTGAACACGCTTTGGGACAAATCGGTATCCAGCGAACGCAGGCTGCACTGTCCGCCCCACAGGCTTGCGGTCAGGCAGCATTCGCGTCCGCCCATCGAGAATCGTTTTCGGTTTAGCCCTGCCAGGAATCCGCTTCAGGGGGCCGAGAACGAATCCCGATTAATACCCGAAGCCAGGCTCGAGAGCCTGGTTCCCTTGGTAAAATATTTCGATGCATGGAAAAATCTGGCGAATATTTCTCCTTGGGCCCTGCGCACCATTCAAAATGGGTACAGGCTGCAGTTCAGTTCCCGCCCACCCAGATTCAACGGGGTGGTCTGGACTGTAGTCGACCCAGTGCAGGGTCGGGTATTGGAACAGGAAGTAAACTCCCTGCTGGCAAAGGAGGCTATAGATCGTATTCCTCCACCGGACAGGGAGTCCGGGTTTTACAGCCGCTACTTCATAGTTCCCAAGAAGGATGGGGGGTTGCGTCCAATAATAGATCTCAGGCACCTGAACCGTTCTCTGAGGAGATTCAGGTTCAAGATGCTCACTATTCCCATTATCGTGAGTCAAATTCAGTCCGAGGATTGGTTTGTCACGATAGATCTAAAGGACGCATACTTCCACATATCCATCCTTCCATCTCACAGGAAGTTCCTGAGGTTCGCTTTCGGGGCGAAGCGTACCAGCGCGGGTTCTTCCGTTCGGCCTAGCTCTCTCCCCTCGCACATTTACCAAATGTATGGATGCAGCTCTGGCACCGCTGAGGCTTCAGGGCATCAGGGTGCTCAATTATATCGACGACTGGCTGATTTTAGCACAGTCACAGGAGCTGGCGGTTCGGCATCGAGATGTCGTCCTCGCCCACATCCAGAGCCTGGGGTTGAGACTCAACATGAAAAAGAGCGTGTTGACACCAGCCCAGAGAACTACGTTCCTGGGAGTGGTGTGGGACTCGGTCACGATGCGGGCACAATTGTCTCCCGCGCGGATCGAGTCCATCCTGACCACAGTGTCCAGGATAAGGCTAGGCCAAGCCATCACTGTGAAGCACTTCCAGAGAGTGTTGGGGCTCATGGCAGCAGCGTCCAGTGTCATTCCATTCGGCCTGCTGCACATGAGGGCCCTTCAGTGGTGGTTAAAAACCAAGGGGTTCTCCCCGAGGGGAAACCCGTTCCGCATGATCAGGGTTACGCGCAGATGCCTTCGTTCCCTATCTATGTGGAAGAAAGCTTGGTTTCTGTCCCAAGGGCCAGTGTTGGGAGCGTCATGTCGCCGGAGAACCGTTTCGACAGACGCCTCCCTCACGGGCTGGGGCGCGGTCATGGACGGCCGCTTTACGACAGGCCTATGGCAGGACCATCATGCCTCCTGGCACATAAACTGCCTGGAGATGTTGGCGGTGTTCCGAGCTCTGAGGAGTTTCCTGACGGACCTCAAAGGTCATCATGTCCTTGTGAGGTCAGACAATATGTCGGTAGTGGCCTATATAAACCATCAGGGGGGTCTGAGATCTCGCCCTCTATGCAGACTGGCGCATCAGATCCTCCTGTGGTCCCAGGGGAAGTTGTTGTCTCTAAAAGCAACATTCATCCCGGGGAGTCAAAATCAGGGAGCAGACATCCTGTCGAGACAGGGGCTGAGGCCCGGGGAGTGGAGACTCCACCCCGAGGTGGTGGAGTCAATATCTCAGAGGTTCGGCCCAGTGGAAGTGGACTAGTTCGCGTCTCGAGAGACGACCCACTGTCCACTGTGGTTTTCCCTCACCCATCCAGCCCCGCTGGGGTTGGATGCCATGGTGCAGACGTGGCCGAGGCTACGTCTGTACACATTTCCCCCGATCGCTCTGCTCCCGGGAGTTCTAGAGAGAGTCCGTCGCGACGGGATCAGTCTACTGTTGGTAGCCCCGTTGTGGCCGGCCCGAGTATGGTTCTCCGACATAATTTTGCTCCTGGACGGCCCTCCATGGGAGATTCCCATCAGGAGGGACCTGCTGACACAGGCAGAGGGCTCAATATTTCACCCTCGGCCCGAGTTATGAAAACTGTGGGTCTGGCCCCTGAGGGGGCACAGTACCTAGAGGCCGGCCTATCAGCTGGAGTAGTGGAGACCATACTCAGCTCTAGAGCTCCATCCACGAGGAAATTGTACGGCCTAAAGTGGAACGTCTTCACCGTTTGGTGTAGGGAGCGTGAGGTGGACCCAGTTAACTGCCCAGTGGCTTCAGTGCTGGAGTTCCTCCAAGATCGCTTTTCCACTGGTATTACCCCGTCCACACTCAAGGTGTACGTGGCTGCCATTGCGGCTTTCCACGCTCCTCTGAGTGATGGGCCTCTGGGGAGACACCAATTGGTCGTACGTTTCCTCCGTGGGGCTTGGAGGATGAGACCTGCGGCTCGTACCAGGGTTCCCACTTGGGACCTGGCAGTGGTTCTCGAAGGGCTGGCCGAGGCCCCCTTCGAGCCGCTGGAGTCGGCTGAGGCCAAGAACCTTTCGTTGAAGGTGGAAGGAGATCTCCAGGCGCTCTCCATATCTCACGAGTGCCTGGAGTTTGCTCCAGGCAACATTAAGGCCATTCTTCACCCTAGGCCCGGCTATTTGCCTAAGGTGCCGTCCAGTGCGGCACGGCCTACGGTTCTGCAGGCTTTTCATCCTCCACCTCACGTGACGGCGAATGAAGAGAGACTTCACATGCTCTGCCCTGTCAGAGCACTGAGTATTTACATTCAGAGGTCCTCTTCATGGCGGAAGTCGGACCAGTTGCTGGTGTGTTTCGGGTCGCCCAGAAAGGGGCTTCCCGCCTCAAAGCAGACCATCAGCAACTGGATTGTCCAAGCGATTTCCACGGCCTATCAGGTGCGCGGTATGCCTTCACCTTTGGCCGTGAGGGCTCATTCTACCAGAGGCATGGCGTCCTCTAGAGCCCTTCTCGCGGGGGCCCCCATCCAGGAGGTCTGCGATGCAGCAGGATGGGCTAACCCTCATACCTTTATTAGGTTTTATAGTTTGGACATTCCGTCTACACCCGGCTCTCTTGTGCTCGCGTCCTAAGTGTGCCTGTGAGCAGCTTCACACTAGGGCAGGCAGGGCGCGTTGTGGCGTAGTGGGTACTCGTTCCCCCAAAGTGTCATTCGACGCAGTTGGAGTTCCCTCGAAAGGGAACGTCCTCGGGTTACGACTGTAACCCTTGTTCCCTGAGAAGGGAACGAGAACTGCGTCCCTTGGCCATGCCTTCCCCTGCCTGGGAGCGCTTGCTTCATCACAGAAGCTGACATCTTATGTGTGCCGGCTGCTTTTATAGCTTCCGCCTATCTGCCGTCACACATTACGTCATGACGTTGCACCAATCAGAGATCAGTTTCAGTTTCATTCATACTTCAGAGGCGCTACGCTGAGGGGCGTTCCCCCAAAGTGTCATTCGACGCAGTTCTCGTTCCCTTCTCAGGGAACAAGGGTTACAGTCGTAACCCGAGGACGTTTCTTTTTAAAATGCATTATCATATTATTTTAGTTAAAACTCATAAATAACTACAAATAACTAATGTTAGGGAAATCTGTTAATGTTTTGTTGCGCGTTTCAAAAAAAAAAAAAAAAAAAAAAAAAAAAAGAAGAAATATCTGCCGATATATCGGAATATCGGATTTTAAAACCAACAAATATTTGTATCGGTATCGGCCTTCAAAATCCTTTATCGGTCGGGCTCTACTGCTTACTGCCCCAAGCTTCTATGATATTGTGGTCTAGTTAAGGCACCTTTTAATGTTAATTCAATAATAACTCAAAAATGTAGCACAAGCTGAAACCTGACGTGAGGTTTGACCGTAGCCACCGTTCTCGTCCATATTGATAAATGCCAAGTTTTTGTATGGAAACGACCAAATATCTGTTCGTTTATTAAATGAGGGCCAATGAAATTAAACAAACATAGAACTACACGCTACATTTGGATACAAGGATAGTAATACCTGAAATCAGATACAATACCGGCATTATCCAACAAATTATGTTTTATTAACGTAGTTTGGGAGGAACACGTCAAATGAGCTACTCTAGTGCCACCTGCAATCAGTAACCACAAATACTCTAGTATCATCAGCTGTCTACAATCAGTAATCAACAAATACTCTAGTATCACCAGCTGTCTTCAATCAGTAATCAACATATCTACCAAATCAGCACGAACGCAAACCATATATAAGCACAGTCAAACTCACCTAAGGATGTTCTACAGTCTTCAGGACAGGTTCGCCTAAACAGCCGCCATGTCAGAGATTGAACTCTTTCCGTCCGATGACGAAACTCTCTTCTCTCAGGACTCTGCCTCAATTCCAGCCACTCCAAAGAGCGCCATTTCACCACGAGGTGCCGTCGCCGAGTCTCCAGCTTGAGTGCGTGGTCGCCAGCCAATCCGTGCCGCTATCCATATTCCAGAACGACAAAGACAGCGCTCACCTCCACCAACGAGACGCACACCTTCTTCCTCGTCCTCATCATCATCATCCTCCTACTCACTGGCCCAGCCAACCATTCCTGCAATCGGGAAATGGACGGTGTTAGGTCTAAGGCAAGCTTTGACCAACGCAGACGTCCATTACACCAGATGGATGAATACAGTCAACGTGCACACCCTCTAAACCCTCATCTCCCTCTAAGGTCTCCAATAAAGCGACAAACAAAACCAACAAAGGTAAAACACCACGTACATCCCAAATCCAGAATTCCTCCACAGCGAGACCGGACCACCGTCGATCATCAGGTAGGGGCAGCGCGCCTTCAGCGAGACTGGGACGGGCCCCAGATTCCGCCGCCGTTAGATTGCTACCCTCTCCGCCTTCTACTCAGCATCACTCATTACCGGTCACTAACAGTGACCATCTTCCCTCTAGCGTGAGGTTGCCTCCGCTAGCGGGGCAGGCGCAACCTGTCGTTACCATTCCAAATTCTCTCCACCATTCGTGGCCCGCGGCTCCTGGCGTGAGGTTGCCTCCGCTAGAATCGTGGGCACGCACAACTCTCCCTTGTCCTCCGGCTACCACTAACCCTTTTTCCCAGCCGTGGCCTTTAGCAGACCCTAGCGTGAGGATGCCTCCTCTAGCGGCGCAGGCCCAGTCGCCATATTTTCCACCTCAGCTTTCTCTTTCCTACCCGGTCGCTTTCCAAGCTCCAGGGGCCGTCGCAAACGCAAGACCACCTCTGTTTTCCACGTCGGCCCCGGATTGTCTCCCCCAAAACACGCTTCCTCAGGCAAAATCACAATTTTCTCTGTTTACAGCAAATCAGATGCACATACCTCCAAACGCCATGGCTTTGTAACCACCCCCTGTTGCCAGTCCGAGCGCAGATTCTATCAGGTGCGGATATTGACATCTCTATCATCTCTCCTTTCTCTGCTTCCCCCATCCGATTCAAATCGCCAGATCGATTGCGGCGACTTCTCAGTCACTCTAAAAAATACAAACAACACATCATCCCGAATTTTGTCATTTTCTGAATTTTGCATCGCATTCGCCAGATATACAGAGGTCGTCTGTGCCGTTTTTCACTCCCAGGGTGGATCAAAATCACTTCCTCCTCCACTCTTCGCGGATGTACCAGCTCATCTGATCTGCACCGAGGGTCCACCTCCCCGGAGACGCAGACGCAGAGGAAGGCGTAGCGGCTGGCTAGTCCGGATTAAGGCATGGCTGGCATCACCTTCTGAGTTTTTGCCGGTGACACTGGAATGTCACTGTTTTTTTCAACGCCTTGTCACTCGTCGCGGCCTTGCTCCAACTAGCAGCTGGTTGATACCTGTTGTAGGCCCGTACGAGGAGCGACATGGTTTGCGCACCTGCGCGCCTCGTTTCCGAAGTTCTGGCGGAAGGAATTACAGCAACCTTCGGCCGCTGTGCCGGTCAGCACCCGCGGCTGACATTTTGACTTTACCGACCAAATGTGCACTGATAAATGCAAGGTCGGTAATGAACAAAACTTTCATCCTTAAGGACTTCTTCATCACACAGGCTGTGGGTGTACTGTTTTTAACAGAAACATGGATTGCCGTGGGTGAGTCAGATGCCTTCACAGAGCTCTTACCTCCTGACTGTACTTTTTTTAATTGCCCAAGGACCACTGGACGTGGTGGAGGAATAGCCACTGTCTTGAAGAGTAGCTTACATTGTAAGCTTTTGGCACCATCTGTTTTTTCATCATTTGAACTGAGCTTGTTTGTCTTAGGCCGGTTGGATCCTGTACTGTGTGTGGTAATGTATCGCCCGCCGAAATACAACAAACATTTTATAAAAGAGTTTTCCGACTTCTTGGCCAGTATTATGACAGATTATGACAGAGTTTTAATTGTTGGTGATTTTAACGTACATGTCTGTTGTCTTTCAAAACCACTCACTAAAGATTTTTTAGATATGATTGATGCTTTTAACTTTTTACAATATGTCAGTGGACCCACACAGGAGCAGGGGCACATGTTAGATCATGTGTTATCTTATGGTTTGCCCATTTTAAATATCCAGACACAGGATGCTGTATTTTTCGATCACATGCCGGTTTTATTTGATTTTAACTTGTCTTATCTTAAATCTAAACTAACTGCCCCTGCACGCTTAGGCCGTGTGTTTAAGCCGACCACTGCTGCTCAATTTTCTTGTTTTTTTCAAATGTCATCTCAGTCTGACACTGGTCTCGTAGCTGACACAGAGAAATTAACTTCTTCCTTTCTCTCCACATGTGCCAGCATCCTTGACATTGTTTCTCCTCTAAAAGTTTTGCGCGCCCGACCTAAATCTGAGCCATGGTTTAATGACACTACCCGTGCAGCAAGGAGAGAGTGCAGGAGAGCAGAGCGTCGGTGGAAGAAAGATAAGCTTCATGTCTCTCATGATATTTTAAAGGAAAGCTGGAGGATGTATCAAAAAATAGTAAAAGCTGAAAAAACTAGATATTTAAAAGAAAAAAATTGTCCAAAATATAACCAAACCACGTGTCCTTTTTAAAAGCATTGATTCTATTTTAAATTTACCCCAATCCTCTTGTTTGGAAGCTTCTTCGGAAGTCTGTGAGAATTTTTTACATTATTTTTAAGACAAGATTGCCTTCATTAGAGCTCATATCTCCCCACCTGTATCCGACCCCTTTGAAATGTTGACCTGTTTAACAGTGTTTGATCAGTTTGAGCCTATGTCGCTTCCTTGCCTCAATAAAATAATTTCACAGCTCAAACCCTCAGTATGTCCCACGGACATTGTCCCCACTCGCCTTTTTAAGGAGGTCTGGACCACTATAGGGCCAAGTGTCCAAAAAATTATTAACAGCAGTCTGTCTTCAGAAATTGTCCCAGCTTATTGCAAAGAAGCAACTGTTGTACCTCTAATTAAAAAGCAAAATTTAGACCCTACCATTTTAGCTAACTACAGACCAATATCAAAGCTTCCTTTTATTTCTAAAATCTTAGGATTTTAGTTGTGCAAAAACTGTTTTTTTCTTTTTAAATACAAATGGTATTTTAGAAATTTAGAAATCTGGTTTTAAAGCTTTACATAGTACAGAGACTGCAGTTTTAAGAGTTTTTAATGATCTTTTACTAACTACAGACTGTGGGGATTCTGCTATTCTTGTGCTTTTAGACCTCACTGCTGCGTTTGACACAATTGATCACGCCATTCTTATCTCTTGCCTAGAGCACTGTGTAGGCATCCGAGATACTGCCCTGCAGTGGTTCAGATCATATTTATCTGACTGCTTTATTTCTGTAAAACTTGGTGACTCTACATCATCTACCGCCCCACTTCTCTGTGGAGTTCCTCAAGGCTCAGTTCTTGGACCACTACTGTTCTCCTTGTACCTTCTCCCTCTTGGAAACATTTTTTAAAAACATGGTATTTCATACCATCTTTATGCGGATGACTCGCAAATCTACTTACCCCTGAGAATAAATGAAAACAGTTCCCTGATTCCTTTACTTGAATGTCTCAAGGATATTAACGCCTGGATGTCTTTTAATTTTTTACATTTAAACGAAGAAAAAACTGAGGTTATTGTGTTCGGACCCAGCCGGGTTTGTGATTCCACTCCCGTAAACCTCAGTTCCCTGCAGCAATACGTAAAGCCAGTAGTCACCAATTTAGGTTTTTAAATTGTGATTTTAAACCTGACAAGCAGATAAACACAGTGGTTAAATCCAATTTTTATCATTTGAGGCTTTTATCTAAAATTAAACCTGTTTTATCTTTTGATCTTTTTGAGCACGTGATTCATGCTTTTATTTCGACCCATTTGGACTACTGTAATACACTTTACATTGGCGTGAACCAAACCTCCCTTTCACGTCTACAGTTAGTCCAAAATAGAGCTTCTCGCCTGTTAACAGGAACCCGGAAACACGAGCACATTACTCCCATCTTGGCCTCGCTCCACTGGCTCCCTGTACATTTTAGAATAAATTTTAAGATTTTAATGTTTGTTTTTAAGTCACTAAATGGGTTGGCACCTCAGTACATCTCTGAGCTCTTGCACACTTACACCCCTTCAAGGTCACTGAGGTCTGCTGATCAGCTGCGGCTGAACGTGCCCAGGACCAGGCTGAAGACCAGAGGCAACCGCTCTTTTTCAGCAGTTGCCCCCAAATTGTGGAATGACCTCCGCACATTAAAGCTGCGCCCACCCTCCACGCTTTTAAATCGCGTTTAAAAACATAGTTTTATTCCCTGGCTTTTGATTCACCATGAGAGCTGCTGTGGTCTTCGTTGTCGCTGTAATTGTTGATGTTATTTGTTTATTTGTTTTTATTTTTATGTTTTATCTCTGTAGAGCACTTTGGTAACCTTGTTGTTTGTTTAAATTGTGCTATATAAATAAAGTGGATTTGGATTTGGATTTTCCCCATAGGAGGCATGAGCTCAATGACTATCTCGCGATTGTGGCAGAGCTCGCTTTATCCTATGGGGGATCACATTTTTACACGTACCACAAGCTGTTCGCAGCTAAATGCGCCGTCCGAATCACCCTATGGAACCAATGCCCATGTTGGGGCGCGCTGGACATGGATCTTCACAATAAAATCTTCTTGGGCGTTAAAAATATTTCCTGCGCAGTCTGTAGGTCACTCGCCCATTCCACCACGTCTTGTCCTCAATTAAATCATCAATTCCTCCAATTGCAGTTCCTAACCAAGAAAGATCAACTAGTTACGTTCCACGGCCAGCTACTACAAACTTCCACTCCTCCGGAAGAGCCTCCGCCTTTTCCACAAGACGTCAGGTCTGCAACCATTTCAATACAGGCGGCTGCTCAAGACAACGCTGTCGGTTTCTGCACATCTGCAATTATTGTGGCAGCGCTCATGCCCGCACCGTATGCCCCGTAAAGAAACACACCAATAAAAATTTTAAAAATTACTTGTCGACTCCCGTGAATATTTTACGTTTGTCATCAGAATTGTCTCAGCACCCTGATCCTGAATTTACCATTTACTGTCTGACCTCGAGCATGGTTTCGAACCAGGTCTCGAAAGTATCCCCTCACAAAATTTGATTTGTGATAATCTCCAATCGGCTCTCATTGAACCCGAAGTAGTAGACAACCTGATCAATAAGGAAGTTATTTCAGGTTTCATGATCGGACCTTTCGATACCCCCCCTTTCGAACACTTTCGCATCAGCCCTATTGGAGTGGCGACAAGGAAATTTTCCGGTAAAAAACGCTTAATAATTGACCTCTCAGTCCCACACAATTCTCCGATCCCAAGCATAAACAGCCTCATCCCGCTAGACGAATTCTCTCTTCGCTATCACGACATTGACCAAGCAATTTCATTAATAAAAAATGCCGGCCGAGGCGCTTGGCTCACCAAAGTTGACATTACTTCGGCTTTCAAAGTGATGCCCATCCACCCAGATTGGTGGCATTTATTCGGCGTCCGATGGCACGAAAAATATTACTTCGTCATCCGCCTAACTTTCGGCTGCAAAAGCAGCCCCAATACTTTTGACATGCTATCGGAAGCAATTTGCTGGATTCTTTCCAACAACTACGCAATTCCCTACCTCATTCACCTGCTCGACGATTTCTTAATCATATCACCTCCCGATGCCATCCCAGCAGCGCATCTCACCACAGTTCAGAAAGTTTTTTCCAAGCTAGGTGTCCCAATCGCCCAGGAGAAAACCAGCGGCCCAGACACGTCCATCGAATTCCTGGGCATCAACCTGGACACCGTTAAATTCCAGGCTTCTTTACCCAAAGAGAAAATTGACAGAATAATTCTGGTCTCATCCACGTTATTAGACAGCCCAAAGTGCTCTAAGCTCGAACTCCTTTCTCTGCTCGGCCACCTAAATTTCGCAATGCGCATAATCCCGCAAGGCCGTCCTTTTATCTCACATCTTCTCTCCCTTGCATCCTCCGTTGCCGCGTTAGGAGACCAAATATCACTAACCAATCCATGCCGTGAGGAGCTAAAGTTATGGATAACTTTCCTTAAACAGTGGAACGGATTGTCTTTCTTTTACAATACTTTAGTGTCCCTCCCAACCGATATCCAGCTCTACACCAACGCAGTCCCCTCCATTGGCATCGGGGGTTTTTACCAAGGCCGTTGGTTCGATTCCACCTGGCCACCACAGCTTCTAGACATGACCCATTTCTCAGCCTCTTCAGCGTTGTTTGAACTTTATCCTCTCGTCGCCACAGCTTTTTTATGGGGGAAAGAATGGTCCACAAACAACATCATTGTTTACTGCGACAATGAAGCAACCGTGCATTGCATTAATAAAACCCGCTGTCACGCACCAGCTATGATGCCACTATTAAGACGCCTCATTTGGATCGCAGCTTGCGACCAATTTATTATAATAGCTAAACATGTACCAGGATCAAAATATCAAATTGCTGACTCTCTCTCACGCTTTGCTTTCCAGAAATTCAGACAGCTGGCTCCAGAAGCAGACCCCAACCCAACGCCAGTACCTCACTATTCAGAATTGATCTTTCCATAAACCACTCCTTGAGACCACTACTCGACGCCTCTCTTGATTCTATTTTCCAAGCCTTTTCCCCCAGAACTCTCCAATCATATTTAAAAGCTTGGAGATGTTTTAAAACCTTTCATTTAATTTTTGACCTACCCATCCCGGATTTCTCTATGCTCACAATTACATAGTTTGTCTCCTACCTCAACATAGCAAAAAACCTCCAAGTTGGTTCCATTAAAGGCTATTTAAGTGGAATCCAATTTTTCCACAAATTAATTTTCGGCTCACCCTCTCCTGCTTTAACAAACTCACAGACATCACTGCTTATTAAAGGCATCCAAAAGACCCATCCTACCCGCCCAGACGCCAGACAACCCCTAACGCTGGACCTACTCGCCAAATGCATCCGTACCCTCCGTCTAGGCTACCATTCTATTAACACAGCTCGCACACTGGACGCAATGTTCATTTTGGCTTTTTTCGGGTTTCTCAGATGCTCCGAACTTGCTATTACCTCTAATTTTAACCCAAAAATTCATCCCACCATTTCAGACTTATCCTTAGTAGATGACGAAACTATCTCCTACTTTATCAAACAGAGCAAGACAGACCAGTCCAAAAAAGGCCATTTCATTTATATTTTCAACCTTCATTCACCCATCCAAATTGACCAAACCCTCCAATCCTACCTTCATTTCAGAAATTCAACAAGTAAAGACCCTTCAGACCCACTTTTTATAAATGATTCAAACCAACCAGTCACGCACTTTTGGTTTCAAAAACATCTAAAATTAGTCCTAACATAATCTGGCATCCCAGCCTTTCAGGCCACTCTTTTCGCATAGGTGCCGCAACCACAGCCACCCAAAAAGGACTCTCACAGCAACAGATTCAAGCTCTTGGTCGTTGGTCATCCGAAGCATTCAAAAGCTACATTAGATCTAACTGCTTCCACATCAAAAAAGCGCACCAAACCCTTATCAGCTAAACCAACTCTAACTCGTTCGATTGCCGGCGGGGCTTACCCATTCGATCGCAGTGAGTATTGAACTCCCGTCGGATGGTCCGGGAGCCCTCCCAAACGGTAATAGCTAAACATCTTCATGTCTACATCAGCAGGGGCTTACCTGTCCGATCGCAGTGAGTATTGAACTCCCGTCGGACGCCGCAAAAGCCCTCCCAATATAAATTGTCCACCTCATCGCCAGCGGAGGCTTACCTGTCCGATCGCAGTGAGTATTGAACTCCCGTCGAACGCCGCAAAAGCCCTCCCAATATAAATCGTCCACCTCATCGCCAGCGGAGGCTTACCCGTCCGATCGCAATGAGTATTGAACTCCCGTCAGATGCGGCAAAAAGCGCTCCCAATCCAATATAATAAAAATAAACGTCCACCTAATTGTCAGCGGAGGCTTACCCGTTCGATTGCAGCGAGTATTGAACTCCCGTCGGACACCGCAAACATCAGCCCTATTATTTCTATTTTTGGGGATACAGTTCCTGGCTGTTGTCCGAATAAACTAATTCTCTGAATCGGAATACTCTGCGTTCGGGCTAATTACCAAGATCAGAGCCCTCTCTCCGGACAGCACGCCAAATATGTTTACCAATTTAATCTATCCGACTGATTTGTAAGTGTGAACTCGTGAAGCAGCTGTAATGTTTTAATCAATATCTTAAAATGCTAAATGTTTTTTTTTTTTGTTAGGGGTAAGTTTAGGTAATAGAAAATGTCATTAGCTCAGTATAAAAAACAATAGAAGTCTCAACGTAGCCCTACAGAAATTTGTAGTTAAGCATTTACATATTTGGCAGATGCATCCAAAGTGACTTACATTGCATTAAAAGATACACAATTTATCAGTTCATGCATGCCTTGGAATTCAAACCCATGACCTTGGCGTTGCTAGCACAATGCACTACTGTTTCTGTTGCAGGGATGTTCCATAGCAACCACAAAATGAATCATGGTTACTACAGTCCCATTTAGGGCTGCACAATATATCGAAATATCGCAAATGTACATATCGTGAT
Organism: Rhinichthys klamathensis goyatoka; assembly: GCF_029890125.1. Lineage (NCBI taxonomy): Eukaryota > Metazoa > Chordata > Actinopteri > Cypriniformes > Leuciscidae > Rhinichthys > Rhinichthys klamathensis. The sequence goes on along the minus strand of NW_026606592.1, from coordinate 90,550 downwards.
GTACATATCACGATATGCATATCGCAACGGCTTGCGATATCTGAATGATTTTAATAGGCTACTTCAAAAAGTTTTAGGTAGATGCATGTATTAGAGAATAGACTGGGATCATGACCGTTTAACAAGCCGCAAAAGAGAACTGAATTCGGGATTGCACAGTGTCCGATAGGCGGATTTCTGTGTGCACATTTCGGGTGTATCAGACAGCACTTTAGTTATTTTCCGCAGCTTTTTTGTTTCACTGAAAAAAAAGAAAGTTGTACAGGAACAACATTTATGTGAGTAAAATATGACAGAATGTTCATTGTTGGGTGAAATAGCCAATACTTTCAATAACCTTCAAACTCCCACAGGAGAGAGAAAGAGATGTTCACATTAATGTGTCTGTCAATTTGTGGCAAATATAGACTAAAAGAGAATTATAAAGTGACTCCAACTTTTCAAAGATAAGATACTTCCTCAAATGTTTCCATCCTCTTGATTTGTTCAACAGGTCAGGCTAACTGTTAGACCATATTTACAGCCAGCCCAGCAGGGGACAAGATTTCTCTCTTAAACCCAGAGGAAAGCCTGTGGATTGAGGCCGGTTGCTTAAGTTTTGATCTACATGCTCAGAGAGGCAGACACACACAGAGTCAAGAGCCATAGAGCACACAAATCCCACTCTATTAAACTTGCAGCATACAACATAATTTTCATGTGCAATCCCAAACAGAAATAATCAACCATTAGTGACAGCCACCTGAATTGCTTTGGACTTCAGAATGAACAAGCAGAATCTTCCAAGAACAACAAAGTCTCCATAGCAGTGCTTGAAATCATGTAACAGAACTACTTGGTTACTCACGTAACCTCAGTTCCCTGAGATAGGGAATGAAGTATTCCATAGCTATACGCAGTGGGAAAACTCCTTTTTCTCGATTTACTGAAACCTATATGTAAAACGCATTTGCAGCTGCACAGCTAGCCCATTGAGCGTCTGGCTCTCTCATTGGCTGTGCTGCAGCAACTGCACATCCAGTGGCGCGGGCTCCTCTGACGTACGACCAATGAGATCACTCTACGTCATTACATGTCAGAGCCCGTCAGGGGGCGTGGCCTCAGCCTATATTAGTCCCCGAATTCGCCATTATAGCAGGTTTATACGACTGACCGACAACTAGCCAGTTAGTACAGTGAGGCCGGCTACGCAATACTTCATTCCCTAACTCAGGAAACTGAGGTTACGTGAGTAACCAAGTAGTTCCCTTTCGAACGGTCACTTCGTATTGCGTAGCTATACGCAGCGGGAACGCTATGCAAAACGCCGCACTGAGTAACTGGTTGCCACTGCAGCTCACGACCCCTGAGCATACAGAACAAGCCGTAATCCTAACATGTATACATCAGACCAGACACCGTCAGGTCTAAAATAATACATCTGAGTCAGTAATCACCAACATATCACACTAATAAACCCAGACACTGTCGGTGTAAATAGTATATGACAATACAACCAGCCAAAGCGGGTTTTATATGTATGTGAAAATATAACCAGCCAAAGCGGGTCTCATATGTGAATGTGACTGTGCACAGTAATATTAATGACAGGACCGGACACATTCGGGCCCTAATCATACCGAAAGCACCTTCGCCTGTAGGGAAGGCACTAGAGTTCTCAACGGGCCTGAAAATTACAAACCGACCCGACCCGGCCCGTGGCTTTTAAAGCCCGGACCCGATGTAACCCGACACATCAACATGAATTATCGGCCCGAACCCGACCCGCGGCCCGACGCCACCCTTTTGATCGTTGAGTGACGTATGTAGAATAGAATGTATTTTATGACTGCTGCGCTTGACGCAGAGAGAGAGAGAGCCTCGGCCGCGCGCGCGCGCGCGCGCACTCTCACGTCTCACACATTCCGCCCATCCAGCTGACATAAACCACATTTCAATAAACGAAAAAAACTATCCAGTGATTAAATGTTTTCTGTATTGACGCAAATCTTGTGCGATGTCCTAAACTGCCGAGATAATCACACAACGTGTCGCGCCGCCCCTGAGCAACGGTGATTTCACCTGCTGCAAGTTTACTTTTCACCAACTCCATCTTCTTCTCCGGGCTAAAGGCGTGCACGCAGCGGCGTCAGGTCTGCCCTCGCGTCGCGATGCACGTTGCACGCAGCAGCCAGACTTTCTTTACAGTGAACAGCAGCGATGAATAATAAATGTTTTTATTTTCTTTCACTGTACAATTCAAAAGATTAAGCCCGAGGTCCGACCCGACCCGAGTCATTTGCAAATATTTTCGACCCGAACCCAGCCCGAACCCGCGGGTCCCGTCGGGTTTGTCGGGCCGACCCGACCCGTTGAGAACTCTAGAAGGCACCTCCATATTATAGAATTTCATAAATGTGGAAGGCGAGGACCAGTCGGCCGCATCACAAATATCCTGAATGGGACAGCCAATTGACCAAGCCCATGACGAGGCCATGCCTCTGGTCGCATGGGCCCTGATACCTATAGGGCAAACCTGACCCACTGAGGTATAAGCCATCGCGATAGTATCCACTATCCATTTAGACAGTCTTTGCTTAGTGACTGAATCCCCTTTGGATCGACCACCAAAGCAGACAAAAGCTGTTCTGATTGTCCAAACGACGCAGAACGCTCCAGAGAAATTCTCAGCGCCCTAACAGGGCAGAGAAGATTAACCTCCCCATCCTCTGTAGAAGGGGGAAGAGCCAATAACGTCACCACCTGTGCTCTGAACGGTGTTGAGAGCACTTTGGGCACATACCCATGCCTGGGCTTGAGGATGACCTTAGAGTTATCCTGATCAAACTCCAGACATGCCGGGCTCACAGAGAGAGCCTGCAGATCCCCCACTCGCTTGATAGATGCCAATGCAAACAGGAGAGCGGTCTTCATCGAGAGAGGTTTAAGATCAACCGACTGGAGCGGTTCAAAAGGTGGACCCCTCAAAGCCCCCCAGGACCGTGGAGAGGTCTCATGGTGGCACAGAGGGAGGTCTGGAGGGGTTGATCCTCCTAGCACCCTTCAGAAATCTCACGACCAGGTCGTTTCTTCCCAGTGATTGGCCAGCCACCAGAACATGGTGTGCTGCAATGACTGCCACATACACTTTGAGCGTGGACGGGGAGCGACCCGCGTCCAACAGCTCCAGTAGGAATAAGAGAACCACTGATATTTCACACGACTCTGGGTCTATATGGTTTTTCGAGCACCAGCTGGAAAAAAAACCCGCCCATTTCGAAGCATAGAGGCGCCGAGTCGACGGGGTCCTAGCTTCAGATATAGTGTTTAACACCTTCACAGGAAGGTCCCCGGATTCCCGTTTAGGGGCCACACATGGAGGGCCCATAGATCGGGCCGCGGATGCCGCATCATTCCCTTCGCCTGAGTGAGGAGGTCTTTCCTCATCGGGACAGGCCATGGAGCCTTGTCCGATAACTGAACCAGCTCCGGAAACCACGGTCTGGATTTCCAGAGAGGAGCCACCAGAAGGACTGGGCACTCACTCTCTCTGACCCGTTTGATGACTTGTGGAATCATCGAGACGGGGGGGGAAAGCATACAGGGACGGTTGGGCCAGACGTGGGCCAACTCGTCCATGTCCTTCGAGAAGAACAATTGCAGTGGGTGTTGTTTTTCGAGGCGAACAGGTCGATTTGGGGCCTGTTCGAGGCCCCGTCTGTGGGTTCAGGGAACACTCGCTGAGGGGAGTGTTGCCCCATGAGCGCATATCCGCACCCAAATTCTGGATGCCCGGGATATGTGCAGCTCTCAAAGAGCTCAGATTGTTCTGTGCCCATAAGAGGAGATCTCTTGCCAAAGCATGCAGGTCGCCTGACCTGACACCCCCCTGGCGATTTATGTAGGCCACTACTGACATGTTGTCCGTGCGGTCTAAGACGTGGTGACCCCTGAGGTTCGACAGAAATGTCTTCAGGGCCAAACCAACTGCTTTCATTTCCAGACAGTTGATGTGTAAGCTCTGCTCCGTGTTCGACCAGAAGCCGGATGCAGGCGTCCCCTCGTGTAGCGCTCCCCAACCCAGGTTGGACGCGTCTGTAAAGACCACTTCCCTCCTGTAAATTGTCCCCATTGACACTGAGAGCGCGCGCTCTGGTGTGAGCCGTGCTTTCATCGTCACCGAGTCTAGAACTATGCCCAGAAACACCGCACTCTGGCTGGGGGACAGTTTGCTCTTTGAAACCTTGATTGTGAAACCCAGGCATTTTAAATGGCCGAGAATCAAATCCCTGTGAGCTAGTAGCTCGACTCTCGACTGCGCCAGCACCAGCCAGTCGCCGAGATAGTTCAGCACGCGCACTCCTCTCTGTCTCAGAGGAGAGAGTGCTGCATCCACACACTTCGTGAATGTGCGGGGTGCCAAAGACAGACCGAACGGCAGAACTGTGTATTGATAGGCCTGTCCCTCGAAGGCGAATCTCAAAAATGGCCTGTGACGAGGGTTTATTGAAATGTGAAAGTAAGCATCTTTCAGATTCATTGTGACAAACCAATCCCCCTGGCGAATTTGCGCGAATGTTTGATAGTTAACATTTTGAAGGGCCGTCTCATGAGAGCCTTGTTCAAATGCCTCAAATCTAGTATGGGTCTGAGGCCGGCGTCTCCTTTCGGAATTAAAAAATAACGGCTGTGAAACCCCCCCCGCTGATCTCCTTCGAACAGGACCGGGGAACTGATTGAGCAGGAGAGAGTGAGGCACGCGGGGATGTGGCCGGCGTGCGTTCACCACAGACAAACACAGAATATTACAATAGAAAGGATATAGCGTAATCGCCGGATAGCCACAGGAGAGACGGCGTCAGGAGAAAACGGCTGAGAAGGCGTAGTCCGCTGAGATTATGCTTGCTCAGGCTGAAGGGCTTGTTCAAACAGCAAAGGCTTAGTAAAAGTCAGAGACATGCAGTTGTTGCTGAAGGAGTAAAATCTGCTATAATGGCGAATTCGGGGACTAATATAGGCTGAGGCCACACCCCCTGATGGGCTCTGCAGCACAGCCTATGAGCGAGCCAGACGCTCAATGTGCTAGCTGTGCAGCTGCAAATGCGTTTTACATATAGGTTTCAGTAAATCGAGAAAAAGGAGTTTTCCCACTGCGTATAGCTGCGCAATACGAAGTGACCGTTCGAAAAGGAACATATTTAACATATTTATCTGACTCCTATATAATTAATCTGACTCCATTAAAGTTGTTATTATTCTTTAACCTCTTATTCTTTAAAGGTAAAGATCATTCTTAGAACTGATTGGAAAACATAGGATTTAACCTGAACGTTTAGATAACGAAAGTTATAATCACTTTAGCTTTCAACATAATCAGTGATAAAAGGAAAGATTGTCAAAGCCTTTAAAGCAGGCAAAGTTATTTATTAAGTTACATGTTTAAATATACAGACAGTAGAATGGTAAAACATACTGTATAGAAAACTTACTTGTAACAAATAATGCACTGTTGTGCAGAATAGGCCGTAAAAGCCTTTCTTGTAGTATGAGGTTACACACTGGTGTGTGGGAGTGGCGGTGTTAAAGCCTTTCTCCCAGATCAACAGTTACCGGCACCTTTCCTTCTTATACCCTGAGCAAAGCATTGTTAAACATGAGTGGAATACCAACACCGAAACCGACCGACAGGAAACCAAAAGATGAGGCAAATGGGTAGTTATCAAGAGGGGGTATTAACATATTAACATATTCTCCTCAATGCATGTTTAACCAATAGTACCTAGATTGTACTAGGATACTTTAATATCTCTATTAGAGGGGTGGTTCAGGATTTTGGACATCGGACCTCATTTCCAAGTTAGCCTGGGTGTTATTTATAAGTGGAGACAGTTTTCAAAAGATTTCATCCAGTCCTTCCAGTTGCATAGTTCGCCGGTGCTAGGCTAGCGCGAGTCAACGGTATCTGCTAGCCTGCCATTAAAAACAGTTTTACCCACTCCACAGTACACCAAAAGCAAATAAATTATAACGCCAGACTATTGATGTAAATGTCTGTTGAGAGAATAGTGTTAGAAATCAAACTACCCTTTCATCGCATTGCAATAGTACGGTGACCGGGAGGGGACATGTTCGGTTCACTTATTTTTGTCGTGGCCACAACATATAAACTCGTGGGAACGTGATATTAAGTCGTGGGAACGTGATAATATCTCGTGGGAACGTCATATTAAGTCGTGGGAACGTGATTATAAGTCGTGGCCACGAGATCATTTTGTTGAGGTAATGACATAATTATGTCGTGGCCACGCGATGCAAAGTTGTAGCCTCGAGATCATATGTTGAGGGAACGATATATTTTTCTCGTGGCCACGACTTCATATTTTGAGAGAACGACATCTATTTGTCGTGGCCATGAGTTATGTTGAGGAAGCCACAGCGGCCAATACTGTAACCGTACCATAGCATAGACTGGGCTACAGCAGAGATGGAGATGACAGAAGAAATAACATTTTACTTTAAATTAGGAATGTCATATACATATATAGTGCGGTCTTTGGCATTAAGACATGGGTACGTTATAAGTGAAAGACACCTGAAGCGCATTCTTAAATTGAATGGGCTTTTTTGCCGCACTTTTGCACTGGCATGAAGTTGGTTTGACGTTGGACGTTCGATATTCGCATTTTAGGGACCGTCTCAAAATTACATGCGACATTGGCATAAACGCTTTTCAACTTCAATAGCATTTGAAGAGAATGACTTGCAGTCATAGAACGACCTGTACATTGTTCACCCAGGTCTCATGTATGATGCACACCTTTTAGATTTTTGATTCACGAGAAAAATATATCGTTCCCTCAACATATGATCTCGAGGCTACGACTTTGCATCGCGTGGCCACGAAATAATTATGTCGTTACCTCAACAAAATGATCTCGTGCCCACGACTTATAATCACGTTCCCACGACTTAATATGACGTTCCCACGAGATATTATCACGTTCCCACGAGTTTATATGTTGTGGCCACGACAAAAATAAGTGAACCGAACATGTCCCCTCCCGGTCACCGTACAATAGTTATACTGTGTTCCCTGTATTTATTAGCACAGTCTACAGCAGCGGCGGAGTGATATGTAGTTACCTAGGCAACCGAGAGAGGTAATGAGAGAGAGAGGTAGAGAGAGGTAGTACAGGTAGTCCCGACTGTAGTGCGCTTGTGTTCTGTGTTTACTTTTCAGCGCAGTACTACTAACCAGAGTAAAGTAAAATTCCGCCGCTGCTGGGAAACTAGTTCATTTAAATGTAATACAATCATTGAGATGCAAGAGTACTTTGATTTCTAACATTGTTCTCTCAACAGACATTTACATCGATAGTCTGGCGTTATAATTTATTTGCTTTTGTTGTACTGTGGAGTGGGTAAAACTGTTTTTAATGGCAGGCTAGCAGTTACCGTTGACTCGCGCTAGCCTGACACCGACGAACTATGCAACTGGAAGGACTGGATACAATTTTTTGAAAACTGTCTCCACTGATAAATAACACCTAGGCTAACTTTGAAATAAGGTCCGATGTCCAAAATCCTGAACCACCCATTTAAGTTCACTACCATTCATTTCAGTTTATAAGCTGTCAGATGAGACCAAACATGGCATAGTTACATATTAGAACACACTAGTAAATAAACAGTATGTAGTTAAAAGCATATGTCCTGTGAAGCAAATGGTACAGACGTGTCATTGAGGTGCAAATGTCTCTGATCCGACAGAACCATCCTGTGTCTGGAGTGTCCCAACAGTCCTCAATCAGCATATTGGTGAAATCCCATGCACTAGATATGCATTAGCATACTGTGATGATGAAGGCCATTGTGTCACGTTTAATTCACATGTATACCTTTAAAAGGCTTTTTGAAGGACTAGGGCAGTAAAGAGTTCTGCCCATATTTGCTCATCCCTACACAGTCTTCATACATACTTTTAGGTTTTAGCTTTGTAATTCCTTTTTTTTGCTTCCCCAAAGAGACATATTAAGGTCCTCAAAATCCTGTAAAGGTAAACGGATGAAAGGAGATGAGAGTCTTCCAAAATGCTCACAGCTGCTCAGTTCTGATATGCAGATTTTTATCTCTTGATACTTGGCTCAAAAAGAACCGAAATGCAGACCATTATTGCAAGAAAACCCTTGTCATTGCAGGGCCACATAGAACGGATAGCTTTCAAGCTAAGAAGAACAGACAGAATTTTGAGTTGTTGTTTGATGAAAATCTTGCCATTTACCATAGCTCGTCTCAAAGCTTATTCCTGCTTGTACACATTCGAAACTGGTGATGGTAATATTGGGCATCTTATTGCTTGCATAAACACCAATCCCAGACAACTATTTTTTAATACCAATTGTACTGAGTTTTTGTCTTCCAAGGTACCACCCAATACAATGCCATGAGGAAATGCCAGTTAACAAATGTATATTCATGCAGCCAAAACATCACTCTGATACCATTTTCATTATATTGTGTCTTATTTCACACTTTTCCAGACATTGAAAGTGAACACTGGTGGTTGTGGACAGGTATCACATACCAGTGATTAATGCTCACATGTTTGTTGCCTGTATATCACCATAATTTCTACTGTGCTGAGTACACAGTGACCATGTATTTCATACAACCTAAAATGTTTGTGCATTAGATAAATATGCTGCCTAGCTAAGAGTCTAGTATGGTTAAGCGCTCAAAAATATTGACAGAAATTACATTAAAGTAGGCTATATAATAACATAGATGCTTGTACATTCAGCCATGCACTTTAATCATATTTCAAAGGAAATGAAGTTATGAAATTACATATAAAAATATACTTAAGTCCCACTTAAGTGGATCGAAAAAGCATTGTAAAGTCAACGAATTGCATTTAATATGAATTAAAACCATAATACATATTAATTTAATTGCAAATTAGATGCAAATAATTAAAAGAAAAAAAACATTACATTCAGTTCACACTTGTGTGTTCATTTGAAGTATATTATTTCTGTAAAAAGGGCTCGTTTTAAAAGTATGTAATTATTTTTCCCAAGGGAGATATGTCACTGGTTGAAATAAACACTTTAGTTTTTTTTTTTTATTACCCTTTTTGGTGCATTTGTGACGCAAGTAGCCTAATTAAAATACTGTAACTATGAGATCTCGATGTTGATCTCATAGCCCTTGACCATAATTATTTTTACTTCTGAGCAAATGTATCTCTAATGTTGGCCAAAATGTTGGGCAGTTTCTCGGTTTATAGAATATCAACTTGTTCTGAAGTTAACAAAAAAATTATACTAGCCATGAAATATAGATTAATCCTTATTAAAGTTACTAACGTTATTCATGCAAAAGCAATAAGTGATTTGTTCTTTGTCTTTTGTTGTTTACATTTAAACATTAAACACACCGACAGCAGCAATATTAGGCTGTTGTCACTTTAAGAGTGAATTCATGGATCCAATATACTGTTACACATACGTTTTTGTTCAGTTAAGACATAAATGACTATGTTATGTTTACAAGGTTACTTGCCAAGATGGACATTTTGACATCAATTTTTTTTTAATATGTCTGTTTTAAGCACAAGAAGACATGAAAGAGAGCTCAACTTTTTAGTACAAAGATCATGAAGATAGGCAAAGGGGTTTAAAATAAAAGTGTAGTTTCCCCTATCAGGAATGTGCGTCCATGCGCCATAAAGTCCAAATGAGGAAGGGAGGGTGGGGGCTCTGGAGGCAGACAAGGGGCCGACAAAGAAGAGGCTCCGGCAGAAAAACCAGGGTGGCAATGATGGCGGGAGGATCTAGGAACCAGGGACCAAGGACCGAGGTGGAGCAGGAGGGAAGTTAGAGCCAGATGGAGCTGAAGGACTGGAAAGACAGAGTGGATTGGACGGCTCATAAGTCTGTGGTGCAGGCAGGGTGACGTCTGACCAAGGCAGAGCCGGAGAGACGAGATAGCCTGGTGGAACCGCAAGGACGATGGTCTCTGGTTGCAAGGGCGTAGGTTTAGGGGGGGACGCTAGGTACTAGTCCCAATCAATATTTTGAGATGACAAATTTGTCCCCACCAATATTTAGCAAGCTCCTTTGAACTGCTATTTTGATATTTGCGCTGCTATTTGGATCGATTCCAACGGCCAGGACGACGACAGTACAAGATACACCGTAATTTGATTGGCAGCGGGGTATCTGACAGGCAGGCTACACGCGCGGGCCGGGACTACTTTTTGTGCTTGCACTCACTGGCTGCGAGCGGGTGGTGTGTGCGTGTGCGCGCGTGACGACGCCGACGGTAAGTTACCAGGGCTGTCTCTCTGCCTGCCATTTACAAAGGCCAGAGTAAAACATTTTAATATTTAGTTTTTTTGCCCCTTTTTGTACTTTGTAGATCAGCTATGTCAGTGTAAGTAGGCAAAAATTACTAGCCACACAAATAACTAGCAGTAGTAGTGACTGACCAGGCTTTCAAATGCAGATTCTACTGTGTAAAATAGCATTAACTGGTGATCCTGGTTACCCAGGATATTGTTACAGTTAAACCTAACAGTTAGCTTCTGCAATCTTTCAAGGTTAGGAGCATTAATTAGGGGTGTACAGCACGGATAGACTCATAGAAGTCGCGCTATCATGATAGAATGCTACGTTAGCAAGTCACTGAATGTTAATTAGCCTACCTTAACTTAGAATCTTGCAGTCATAAACAGTGGATCATCTGAGACATTTTTCGTTTCTACATTCTGTTTATGTAATGTATTTGTGAGTGTAGCCTACTTGCTAGACACATGTGCTGGAAAAACATGTTGGCAATGTTAAAAAGGCAAAAGTTAACACTGTTGGTTATTCAAATATAATGAATCATTATTTGATTGATAATATCCAAATAACAATATCTGGTAGGAGGGTTAAACTTGCTAGCCATAGGATATTAGCCACAGAATTTATGTTAAATAAAATGTTTAGTTGTTTAGCATTACACAGTCTCAGGTTTTTATTTTTTGAGAGTGCATTTATGAGATTATACAGTTATACTAGCTCTTTATTGACAGTATACAGGATGGTGTATCGTGGTCAGGATAGAATATAATGAGATGAAGTAGATTCACTTCTGTATTGTGATATTCTGAATTGCCAACAGTCTGAAATGACAAAGGAAATCGCCATTAAAGCACTGTTACTTATCTTACAACAAAATAATTCCCGCGTGGGAGGGGGGGGGGGATGGGATGGGATGGGATGGCACCAAAGCTGAGACCAAACCTACGCCCATGTCTGGTTGAGCCACGGGCGGGAGGAGCCATGGGGGAGCCAATAGATCGACTGGCCGAGGTAGAGTGACGGGATCAGCTGCTGGAGACAGAGCCGGGGGCTCCACTTGCCTGGGCGACCCTGGAGACCTGAAGATTTGACACAGAGTATAGGTTCAGGGTTAGTACGTAGTTGTTACCCAGTTATTCTAATAACTGTAATAAGTACATAGTATGTACATGGGAAACAGGACTTTCAAATAAAGTGCTACCATATATATATATATATATATATATATATAATTTTTTTCCGAAAAGTTGAAGAGATTTTTCATCACAATTTTTTTTTTTTTTTTTTTGCTTTCACTGCTGCATACAACACAAGATCACATACACCAACCATTAAAGCAGAAATGCTTTAAATGTTTTGAATGACAAGATAATCAAAGAGCATGACATTGTTCAGCTCCTGTGCCAAACAAGCACTGTACGTCCAGGTATATTGTTCCAAAGAATGCCACTGTTTAACTAAGCCTGGGTTTGATGTGTGGTCAGGATTAAAAGATTTACAGTCTTCAATAAGATTTCCAGAAACCTCACACAAGCCCTTTATGAGAAAATAATAGTTGTAGCCTGCATTATTTCAGGTTATGCATAAAAAAGGCTGTTTAACCTATTATTAAAATCAAATTCGTCCTTTAATGAGCCTAAATACCAAGCAAAACATTAAAAAAAAATCATATGTCTTGAACTTGCAGTGTTGGCAAATTGCCACTTATTTTATCCTGCTCAATGGGATTTGAGCAATATGAGATCTGTGCAGTCGCCTTAAGCCTCATCCAAGACATGTATGTATCACTATCAATTTATAAGATTAAAGTATTGTAATCTAGGATCAGGTTTTTTAAGTGTTAATGTCTTCATGACCATGGTATACATTTAAGGATGAGCTAATCCTAGATCAACAGCCTCTTCAGTTGTATTAAGATGATAACATATTACATAAGTACACCATCTTTGTGTTTTGGTTCCTTCTATTCTGATTGGAATAGAACACAATGCACACACTGACACACTGCACCATGAATTGCGGTTGTTTTCAATCCACTGTGCAAGTAGTTTCTTATCATTATTTTCTTATTATTTCATCAGTTTGTCTTCTTGCATTTATGCAATTCACTCACACTTTTTTTAGCCGGTTATAGGGTAAAATGGGGTAAGTTCATTTTAATTTCTTTAATTTGTTCTAGCTGTCACTAAATTTCTTCTCAACAAATTTAATTGATATGCTCTTTTTAACCTTGACTTTTTATCTTAACAGAAAGTTATCATCTTTTGTGTCAATGGATAATACGTATTATAATGTTGTATGTTGTGTCCTATTTAGGGATTTGTGGAAAGTTAGAATATTATTCTGGAGTGAAAAGTTAATGTTAGACCCATATTAGCTTTGACCAGCTCACTTTTGGGGCAAAAGGCCCCAGTGGCATCTTGTTGCTGGTGTTTTTATAATTTCATATGATAAATATTACAATTCATGTAGTTATTATTACACTATTCCATGAATTAGATTTCAAATTTCATTATCTTTTTTATTCATCACTAAGATGTTAGTTGAGTGTATAATCTCAAGTAATAGTTTACGACTTATGGCATCCCTTTAATTTAAAATGTATTTTTATATAATTCAAATAATTACATTATTTACTAAATTAATTATTACATAATTACACAATTAGATTAATTGAATAAATGAATGACTGGGATTCTGTTGAACAATTACAACTAATTGTCAAAATATTTTTGTTTAAATGGAACATTTGATTTAGTATTTTATATGAATGACACAATTTTATGTTCTCTTATATTAACTAATGAAGAAACAAACTAAATATAAAAAATTTAAAATATTATTAGATGTATTTTATATATTCTGTAAAGATCATATGACAGTTAAGATAAGTTTACCCCAGTAAATGGTCACATTTGGGGATGTTCAATTGTGTTTTCATTTATTTCTCTTTGAGACAATTATGCATCATTCAAAATGTATAAGCTAAACCTATCCCCCATTAAAATGTTACAGTCTAACATCTTCCTGATGATTTTATCAGTATATGTGTTCCCTTAAAAAAGGTAACACTTTATTTTAAGGTGATGTGGTTACACATTACTACATGTACTTACTATAGTAATTAATTTAAGCATAATTACAAGTAACTTAACCTAAACCAAACCCTAACCGTAACTCTATAATTAATATTTCTCATTGTTTATTTGAGTAAGTTCAATGTATCTATGTCACCTTAAAATAAAGTGCAACCAAAAAAAAGAATAAATCCACCAACTTTCCACATACACACTAAATAAGCGCATTAAATACTAAATAAATAGCATAAGAAACACAGAAAAGGAAATTCAGCCATGTTCAATAAGGATTAGTTTAATTAGGATCCATGTGCAGAGTTTATTCAATTCACAAAACCATAGACCAATGATCGCACACATCCATGGTCAAAACCAACTCAGTCAGTCAGGCTGATGCACACTTCAGAATACATTGCAGTAATACATCCAAGACTTAGACAGTATATAGGGTGATGAATAGAGTCATATATTACAGTATCTTCTGTTTTGCTCTAGGTTTGGAATGGGGTGAGTAAATGACACAATTTTCATTTGCAGTGAACTATCACTTTTATTCTGTTATTAGGTAATCTACGTATCAAATGGCAGACAAAGTCAAGAGTCAGAGTCAAGGAAACCTGTTTATAAACAGTTATTAAATCATTTCAGCTTATATACATATATTCTGCACCACAGGGTGCAGCTGTGGAGTTGTGGACTATTAGAAAAGCACATTCTGAGAAATTCACACACACACACACACACACACACACACACACACACACACACACACACACACACACACACACACACACACACACACACACAAAGTGTTCTCAAATTAATGCTTAAGACAGAAATTTTAGTAAATCCTTGAACTTGCAGAAGATTATGTTTTGAAGCCGTTTTAAACTGTGGCCTCCACGATTCCAATCAATGTTAACAATGTTCCATCTCAGTGCGAACCCTCCAATGATAAACTGAAAGAAACATACCAGCAGATGCCCCAAAGAGAGATTTGCCTTGGCGTTTTTGTCTTTGTCAGTGTCGTAATTAGCAATTCAAAAGAATAGTTATGGTATTTACTGTCATTAGCTGACCTTAGCTTCAAAGATGATGCAAACATTCAATAAAAGCATCATAAAATGGTCCATATGACTTTGGTTCTATACTACAAGTCTTCAAAAACCATACAGTAGGTCTGGGTGAACAAAAAAATGTACACTGAAATTGTTCTTCCCCTTCAGTTAAACACTGCAACCTGATCATTGAGTCTAGATCAGTTTGATTCATAAATTAGTGATTCAGAAAGGTTTTCTAAACTGTGGTTTGGTAGTGATTTGAAACTAAATGAAAGTCAATAATTAAATTGTATATAAAATTTTTATTCCTTTAACCCAGTGGTTGTTTAGGTCACATTTGAGCACATACCTTTTTTTTTTTTGCATTACAAAAAAACACCCTGTTTTGTTATTTATATGTAGGACTGCACATTCATATTTATGCCATTAGCAAACAATGTTCTGAAAGAGTCGTCACAATCGCATCTCTTCATATCTAAATTAATAAATGCTGATTGTCTTCCAGTTTGAGGCCATTTTCTTACACTCCAAACATACATACTCCACTTGGCCACTCACACAACATAGTCCACCAGCACACAGAAAAGAAGCGGAGATGAAACAAGTGGAGTGAGGACGAGTGGATTTTGTGTGTTTCTAGATTCAGATCAAATGTCAAGAACATACAGTAAGAGACTATATTTACATGACAGAGATTTGATTTGATTTATTTGATTTATTAGGATCCCCATTAGCTGATGCAACAAGATGCATCCGCTACTCTTCCTGGGGTCCACACAAAATACATAACACGAATAAAACGCACTACACAATCAATGCACAGGTTAACATAACTCAGAGGTGGAGAAGTGCCCAAAAGAACGAAATATTACAAATGAGATCATTCATACTTTAGCTTGGAGAACACGTATTCACTATTAACTACGACTTTTGCCTCAATAAACTCCTAATTACTGTTTATTGATAGTTAGGTAGGTAGTTGTTGTAATAGTTAAGTTTAGGTATGGAGTAGGATGAAGGGATGAAGAATATGGTAAGGCAGAATATGTGTCCTTTATAGGCTACTAATAAACAGCCAATAATTATGTTTCTCCGGCTGTTTCTTTGAAACGGTAGTCCGAAATGCAAAGGCCGCCTCCGCATCGCATTATGTTTTATCATCTTACAGGTTATAAAGTTTACTGTAGCTATATGGTTAAACAGTTTTTTTCTGTAATTTGGCTAAAATGTCATGTTATTAAAGATGACGCTGCTACACACAGGCTATTTAAGACAGAACTGGCTACTTAACGACAAATGCTAGACACTATTTTCCTCTTCTCAAATAAATAAAACATTGGACTGACAGTTTGAAGATCCAATAGAGTTCAAGCTCTTTTTAATACTTTTTATTGGTTTAGTTTCTACAAAACCCACAGAAAGACATGAAGGCTGATCAATACTAATAATTTATGAGACAAAAAAAAGACGAAATATGGAGATAGTCATCCCTATAGAAAAGCCAGGTTAAGACAGATATGAAGCAACAAATTATAGGCCAATAGCACCAACATTAAACTAATGCCCCGTTTACACGAAGGGAAGACGCAGATATTTCCCTGCGGTTTGGCCTCTCATTTACACAAAAACCCCATTATTATCACAGAAAACGATTATTTCTAAAAACTCCAGCCAAAGTGGAGATTTCTGATCACGCCGGTTATATGTGTTGCCATGTCAGCTGGGAGAAACAGGGTTTTAGGTTATCAAACGTCACATTATGCGCCAGAAAATGCTTAACGTCATGTGAGCGCATAGTTATGATCATAGATATACATAATAAAGGCCTTTATTATGTATATCTATTAGTGCTGTCAAACGATTAAAATATTTATTCGTGATTAATCGCATTAATGTCATAGTTAACTCGCGATTAATCGCATTTAATCGCACATTTTTATCTATTCTAAATGTCTCTTGATTTCTTTTTGTCCCATTATTTTTTCTCATTTTAATGCTCTTATCAACATGGAAAAGTGGATCGGCTTGCTTTGTGCAAATGTTTTTTATTGAAAACAACATTGGCATATATTGTGTTCAATTTCACACTAAAACATTCTTACTTGGAGCAAATAATCTCTCACACAATGTAGCAATGTCCATCAATAAAAGGGTGAAAGAAATACTGACGAGGTCCTGATATTGACGAGGTGGTTGAGAATTTGCATCAGCTGTGTGTGTGTGTGTGTGTGTTTGGCCATCATCAAGTGGTGTTTCAGACTGGACGTGCTGCGATAGCTCAGTTCACAACGACAAAACACATAGATCCCTTTGGTCTCGTCAATGGAGCCATTTGGCAACTTTTTAAAAGTAAACGTTCCATTCAGAATCTTATTGGCATCCATTTCGGTGTCTCGCGCTCGTCATCCACTCAAAACTGGACGTTTTGAACGTTCCTATAACATTCAGAAATAACGTTTTTATAACTTAACCCTTAAAGACCTATACAGCCGCCGGCGGCTAAAAATAACTGTTGTTCTTAAATGTTAAATAACTTTTGAACCGCTACTCCAATCCGTATGCTTTAAAAAGTCCCATAAAGAGGAGATTCACGGCTTTTCTGTGATATCGGGTTAATCGCGTTTGGACATTCAGAAGCTCCGTAGTGAATGTGATTGCGTCATCAAGTTTTGATCAGCATTGATTCGTCAAAGAAACCCGTGTGGTTTGTTCCTCTGAGCCAATCATGAATGACTGTTGATGCTTAGACCCACCCTCATGCCCAGATTGGTTGAAACTATCATCTACTCAACCAATAAACATAGTTCTTGGTCTTTTGCACGAACAACTAGCATCATTCTTTGGAAATTTGAACTGAGGTAAAGTGAAAGTAGTTCATATAGGCTATGTGTGTGTGTGTGTGTGTGTGTGTGTGCGTGTGTGTGTGTGTGTGTTTTAATACATATAATGTTTCTTTTGCTTCAGTGTTCTATTACAATGTTTCTATTTATTTTACTTCCTAAACTTTTTTGGACACATCTAAATTGTCAGTAAATAAAAAACACCAGCTTTTCACTGAAAATCGCCTATAATAATGTTGTAATAAATGGCTATAACTTGCTTAGGGATTGTTACATGTAGTCAAAATTACATCTGGAAATGTAGAATATCCAAGTACAGCTTTCTAAAGGAAAAAATCCAAACTTCAGGAGGATTTGTTTGAGTTGAGTAAAAAAAATCACAAAAAATATGCTGCCGTTTTTCTTAAATCTGGTAAATTCATCCATTCTAAGACAAAATAAATGTAAAATTGGATTATTTAAATGAGATAGATTGAAACTTCAAGTTCTCCTGTTAAAAATGATATATGACACTTGATGCTGACTGCTATAATGGGTTAGAAAAACAAAGAAAAGGACAGGCGGTGCAGGTGCTCCAAAAATGGTCTAGGTCTTTAAGGGTTAATGGGAACGTTATGAAAACGTTCTTATAACCTAAAATTGTTAGCTGGGGAAGAGGAAAGATTCGCGATTGCACTGAACACGTTTTAAGTGCAGGCATATTCTCTGAGCGAGCCCAGAGAAAATTCTCAAGAGCAGCGTGTATCTGAGAGCGCGCGACTCGAGCAGAGAGATTCGTGCTCGGCACATTATATTCCGCGCGCGAGCAGAGAGATTCGCGCGGCTCGCAAGCCCAAACAAGTGTGTGCGGCATGCCTGTTGTTTTGTTTCCGGTCTAGCTAGATCCGCTTGCGCTTTCAAAACGTCCATGCCGCGTCCTGTTGCAAAAGCATGTGAAAAAAAAAATACAAAGTTTGCTAGGCCAAAAAGACCGTTAATCGCGCGATAAAAAAATTAACGCCGTTAAAATGGGTGTGCGTTAACGCCGTTAATAACGCGTTTAACTGACAGCCCTAATACCTATAGTTATGATGGCGCTCGACGGCGTATTTATGCGGGTTGATGTAAATGACAACTTTTTTGAAAACGATGTTGTGTGCACGATGTTATTATTGAAAACGGAGGGTGGGAAATATTCGTTTCTCTAAATACCCGGCTATGTGTAAATGTGGCCTAAAATAATTGAAAGATTGATTACAAATAGGCTTACTTATGTCGGGGTCTGTTTTCACATCATCAAAGTGGCTTCCGCAAAGGTAAAACAACAAAGGATTCAATACTACGTCTGATGCACGTGTGCAACTATTCCAATCCTGATTGGTGCTGCATCATCTCATGATGTGTGCCGGCGTAGGTGGAAGCTATAAAGGCGAGGCTACATATGTATGCTTTCCCCCTGCTCGCTCTGCTCCCGGGAATTCTAGAAAGAATACGGCAGAACGGCGATCGCCTCCTTTTGGAAGCCCCGTTCCAGCCGGCCCGAGTGTGGTTTTGGACCTGTCAGATATCCTAGACGGTCTTCCGTGGGAGATTCCAGTCAGGAAGGACCTCCTATCACCGGGGGCACAATATTTCATCACCAGCCGGAGATGTGGAAACTTTAGGTCTGGCCCCTGAGGGGAGTCAGTTCCTGAATAGAGGTCTCTCCACCAAGGTGGTAGAGACCATTCTTAACTCTAAAGCTCCCTCCACGAGAAAACTATATATTTTAAAGTGGAGAGTATTCACTTTATGGTGCAGACAGTACAGTTTAGACCCATTTAACTGCCCAGTGGCTTCAGTGATGTAGTTTCTGCAAGACTGTTTTTCTGCAGGTCTTTCCCCATCCAAAAAGTTTATATGGCAGCCATTGCTGCTTTCCACGGTGGGTGCTGGATCTTTGGGGAAGCACCATTTGGTGTCTCGTTTCTTTCAAGGTACTTTGAGGATAAGGCCAGCAGATTGGAATGGTTGCACACATGCTTCAGACACAGTCGCGCTGAACGCATAGTTACATGCGTAACCTGAGGTGATTTCAATGATGTGGGAAAAGCATATGACATGTTATGGAAGGAGGGATTACCAATAAAACTCAATCAAAGAATATGGCAATCAGTGCGAGTGGAAAATTCAGGTTAAGGTGGGAGCATCTTGCTCTAACATTTATGCAGCTGAAAATAGAACACCAGTAGCCAATATTGTGTAGCCTCCTCCTATTCAATATAATGATCAATTCACGAGTTCACACTTACATCAATTACACAGAGTAAAGATTATGCGTATTTGGCGTGCTGTCCGGGGGGAGGGCTCCGAGCTCGGAATTTTGCCCGAACCAGAGTACTCCCCCCCGTTGTTGTAAGCGTATTAGGACTATAAGTGAGGAGATGGGGTGGTGGAGGGATGCTGTTAAACTGTCAATGAACGGAGGTTAGTTTGCTGTATATATACACACAGCGCTTAACTCGTTGATTAAGCACCACTCTTGTCTAATTAGGTTTGATTATCTGAATGTGCTCCACGTGTGTTTAATTAGGTTTAATTATCTGAACGTGCTCCTCCCGAACTTTGTTAATAAAACATCATTTATATATTAAATTATTTAAAACAGGGTATGGGTAGATCACTATAAGCAGACGACGGGGCACTTTGGAATACAGGGCGAAATGTTTCTTGTGTCCATACAGGTAAGAAAGTTCAGGAAGCAAATAAATAAATTAGAAGAGTGGCCCCTGAAATGTTTTTTTTTTATATATCAGTTGCTAAAACACAGGTAATTTGTTTTACAAAAAAAGAGTAATGTTCATTAATTTATCACGATATGGACAGCTTCTGAAACAGGTGTCTGTGGTAAAATGTCTTGGAATGTATTTGGATGCAAGATTGACTTTCAATACAGTACACATGAAGAAAACCTGCTGACCAAGTGCAAAAAAGCATTGAACGTCATGAGATGTTTAGTAGGATGTGAATGGGGTGTGAGTTGCAGCTCTCTTTTTTTAAGAGCATATATATTAAATGTAATCTATTTAAGAACATTTATTTGGCTACTATTAGATCAGCAATATATTATGGAAGTATGGTATATGGTTCGGCAAGCAAGTCTATGCTGAAAAAATAGAGGTGGTGCAGATTATTTTGTGGACCATTTAGAACTTCCCCTTGCAGGGGCAAGTAGAAATGGGTAAATGCAAACAACTAAAAATGGTACATTGGGTGTCCTTGAATGGACACAATAATGAACATCCCACTAAGGCAATATTCTCAGAAAATTGCGTATACAATTTTATAAGTAGAGCTAAACATTGCAATCATGAGAAAATCGAGTCTAGGTTTTGTGGTGTGTTTTTTACACTACTACTCTTTTCCACTATTCCACTACAGGTACACGTTGTGTCCAGATCTCTTTACGCAGATCAGCTGTGCTTCAGGAACACAAGCAACTATCACGTTGATCAGGGAAAAAAACTGTCTACATTTTGATCCTCTCCCGGTAGAGTATATATCCGTGCGGGAAGTTTTCATCAAAACTTACATGGCCATTATGCAATTTATTCATCTGTTTTGGACCATGGACGCGCTGGGATATTCAAAAAGACTGCTAGACAGGGGGGAACCAATGCGTCTACTCGAATGACTCATGTATTTTTGCTCATCTTGCTCCTGCTCTCCGGGGATGTTCAACTAAACCCGGAACCGGTTTACCCAGGAATACAGCAGGACTCTGGAGTTGAGCCTCATTTGGCATCAATCTAGTGGCGTCTCACAACGAGTTGAGTGCCTGGGGATTTCCTGTAGATCTATCTGGCCTCCCAAACAATTAAGTGAGTCTAATTAACAACGTACACAATGCTCCAGGGCATGACATCTCAATGACATCACTGCTTTCCGGTGATTTTACAAGATCTAACGAGGTATCAACGTATAATGCAAAGCTTCCTTGTGTCAAAATCCTGCAGGAAGAAAGCAGACGCCATGTAGGATCTTTGAGACTTTTAACCATGCGAAGGTCCTATGGGAACCGAAAGTGAAACCGAGAGGACTTTTTGGTGGACATTTGAATATCAGAAGTATAGTTTCAAAGAGCCTACCGTTGTCTAATTTATTATCCAACTCAAATGTGGACTTCTTTTGAATATCTGAAACATGGTTGCAACAATCATCATCTTCTAGTGTATACATCATGCCTGGATATCAATGTTTTAGATGGGATAGATCCTAGGGAAGGGGAGGGGGAGTGTTATGTTTAACTCCGTTAATGATTTAGAATTTGTGGGGTTGAACATGATTCTATCTCCTCAAATGTCATTTACAGTTTTATGTGTATAGACCCTTCAGCAAACAATACAATCTATGATCAACTTACAGGAATTTTAAAAGAATGTAATCATAACAAATACATAATTCTTATGGGTGATTTTAATTTGAAGTGGTAAGATAAGTTAAAGTGGAAAAAAATGGAAAACTATTACAGATAAATTCCATCTAACTCAGTTAATTAAAGGGCCAGCAAGAATTGCTAAGTCTTCAAAGACACATTTAGATTTAATATTTACTAATAAACCCGAAAGGATAATCAAGAGTTATAATTTGATCACTGGGTTTTCTGATCATAATTTTACTTTGGTTAGACGGAAACTAACGGAAAACGGAAAAATTTGCAAGATGGGAAATAAATATTTCGATAAATATAAATATTATGATAATGTGGGTAAAGGTTTTAATCTAACCAAGACAAATGAAATGCAAGTCAACAAAGTTATTAGCTCATTAAAAAATTATAAATGTAGAGATGCTCATCAATTCTAGTGTATGTTTGTAAAAACTCACAAAGATAGTTTAACCCCTGTCATTACTCATTTAATTAATTTGTCATTTGAATATAGTGTTTTTCCTACTGCATGGAAATAAGCCATTGTTTCTCCTATTTTGTAAATCTGAAGATCATTATCTAGTATATATTATTATATAGTAATATAGTATAAGTATTATAAACCCATAAGCATACTGCCAGTACTCTCAAAGGTTGCAGAAAAGATAATTTTTGAACAACTGACATCCCATCTTAACCCTTTAAGGTACTACTCGACCATTTGGTAGACCACACTTAAAGTCACTATATTTTATTGAAAAATGCATCAAGCTTAACTCAACCTGAATGAGCCATCTCTACCGTTTGGTGTAGTTGTGCAATGCTAAAAAAATCCACTAGATGGCACTGTGTCTGTGAGCAGCATGCCATTTCAGTGTTCCTTCAAACAGCACATGACACAGCGAAAATTTGCTCCTCTTTTGATAACGCATATCGGCGGGACTTTTAAAGGTAAGACTATTTGGTTGACATATTATCGTTTCAGAGGAGTTGTTAAACAGAATTATGTAACTTAATTAAACAAAAATAAGTCTTTTAAGGGTCAAATAATTTTTTTTAAACATGCTCTACCAAACGGTTGAGTTGTCCTTTTAAGGTAGTAAAAATTAGCTAATAAAATTAGCTAATGTTGGTAAAATTAGCTATTTACAATGAACAAAAGGGTTAGTGTTGTTAAAATGATTAATTTTAATATTATTCAATTACATATTTGATAAAAAATATTTGATCAATATCATTTTTTCAGCATTTCTGTACTGTATTATGGTAAATATCAAGAATACATTTGAAGAATTAATACCAATTCTGGTGTTACTATTAATTTCATAATTTAAAATTGACTATGTTTGTGTATTACTATATGACTAGCATTGTAAGAGCCATCAATAGCAGCCATCAGATTTTTTTATTGGTCAAGAAAATGCACTTAATATGACTTGTTCTGAATGTTGTTCTTTTATTATGAACAGACGTCTCAACCGTTTGGTAGAGGATTGTATCTAAAATACTGTAAGGTCTAATTAAAATTTTTTTTTTGATTGTTGTTATTGTTATCATAATTGAAGAAAAAATGCAAAGAAATAATTTTTCCTTTGCTTTTTTCATGGTGCGTACCTTAAAGGGTTAATACAGTTAAGTTTGGTTTACATTGTGTAGTTTGGTTTCAGAGTAGAATATTCTACTAAAACAGCTGCTTTCCATTTAATAGAGCATATCAAATCTAAAGTTGACAAAGGAGTATTAGTTGCTATATTTTTAGATGTGCGTAATGCCTTTGATAAAGTTATACACAGTTCTCCTTTCTAAACGGTCTAAATTTTAGCTTTCATCTGAAAATTTAGCATTGATATACTCATATTTATCAAATAGAGAACAATGTGTAAAAATTAAAGGGGTTAAGTCCTGTAATTTACATTATACAATTGGTGTACCTCAAGGATAAGTGTTGGGTCCCTTATTATTTAGTCTGTATATTAATGATCTCCCACGACAGTGTGAAGGGATACAAGTACTGTAACAGAATCCACTGGAGGTAAGTGGAAGTGAGAACCCAAATGCAGCTTTAATTCCAAAACATGATCAAACACAAAACAAAGGCATGGAACTCAAACCATGAACATTAACTTATAAGACACAACAGTGGTTACAGGAAACAATACTTGACAAGGACAGATGGCAAACATGAGGGCTTAAATACACACAAGACTAATGACTAGACAAGGGACACCTGTGAACATAATCAAGACAATCGACGAATGACAACATGACACATAAGACAAGGGAACACATGGCAGGATCACATGACTAACAGGTTATCACATGACAAAGACATGAAACATGACCAAAACAAGACGTGACAAGTACAAATGTATGCTGATGATACTGTTATTTTTACGAGAACAGCAGAGTTTAAAATTTGTGTATGGTTGATAAAATGTTAGTTATTTTAAACTAATTAGTTATTTTAATTCAGGGTCTAAGAAAACAGGAGTAGCAGTAGTTATACCAGAACAAGATATAGTTATTTAAAAAAAAAAAAAAAACTATTTACAGCAGAGTTGGTAGCTAATATGCTCAGATTCATAGCCAGATTAAAAAGCATTCAATCGAGTCAATATAGCTGGAGAAGAGATCTTATTCCTGAAATAATGCAGTATAATTAATAATCAGGGCACTGCTATTTCATTTATTTGGGTTAGTAGAAGGAAACAAGATGTCAAATGAGTATGCTAAAAACTCATTGAACATGAATAATATAGAAATTGATATAAAAATCAGCAAAACAGAAGCAAAAACAATTATTAGGAAAGCTGTAATAAAATCATGGCAAAACTTTTGGGATAAAGAGAAGACGGGATGACATCTATATAGAATCCAAAGGAAAAGTAGGAATAATGAGACTGGATTGAGAAGGTGAGAAGAATCAGTCATAACAAGAATCGGAATTGGCCATACACCATTAAATGAAAATCGAATCAAAAATAAGAAACATCCTAGTGGATTATGTAGGCACTGCGGATGTAGCTCTTGAACAAACTGTGACAAATAATGGAAACAAAAGTAAAGGAAGAAGGTGCAAGGGAATAAACATATTGTGTTGTTTTTAAACATGATTTAGAAATAAAATGATTTGTTTATTGATATTAGAATAGCTCCAATTAATTATCTAAACAAGAATTTATCGATTTGTCCAACTTTTTTTATTATGATTGTTTTTTTTTCTAAGCATTGATACTTCCACACTCCAATTTAGTAGGTGGCAGTAATGCACCATAAGCTGATTTGCCATCCATTAATAAACACAAGAAGAAGAAATATGGAGATGCATAGCAACAAAATGTGAGTTTTAGTGATGGAAAGTTCAGATCATTTTACTGACTTGAATATTTGAGTCTTAATTTTGATGAAAAAAGATTTGTTCCTTTGTGTTCAAGTAATTTCATTCATTTGGTTCACTTCAGCAGAATAGAAATGAAACATTGCATGTTAATAGCCAAATTCCCAACACGAACTTACGCAAACATTGATCACATACTGTTTTTAAGGAAGGTTGGGAATTATTATCTAATTTCTGTATCCAAAACAGCCGTCACGTCACGTGACAAAAGAATGAACAACTCAGACTCGAAGACTCAAAGGTGAACTACTCATTTCTGTTTCCAGTACAGACTGCATAGCCTTAGCCTATGGGGCTGTCACGGGATGAACGAAAAACTCAGACCCGCAGACTCGAGAGGTGAAGTAATCATTTCTGTTTTCTGTACAGAACCTTGTACAGAACCCATGCGGGGTCAACACAAAATGAACGAATCACTCTCTGAGACAACTCTTTGTTCACAAGTCATATTAAAGATTTGTTCATGATTGACCTATCACTAGTGAGTTTAAAAATGCATTTTCGGAAGCACCAATATTTTGGCTTGCTTATTCAAGTCTTTTAGCTCGTGTTTCAAAGGGCACATACCAGAGCGCTCCACATCACAAGCAGCATGGAGCTGGTTATGTGATGTAAATGTCAAACTGCATTAGTTTACAAATCATGCACTATGGAAAAGTCATTCTGCCTGTAATAATAGTTTATGTGTAGGCTATAGAAATAAAAGTAGTTGGTGTTTAACTGCCACTAGTGTTCATTTCAAACTTCAGTGCAATTGCATGTAAGTAGAAGCACATTTTTCTAATGAGCCTATATGTTGAACATAACAGATGACTCGTCCCTGGTGTATGAAAGGGCAACCTCTGAGAAATAAATACTTTCCTCTGGAGGTTTCAAGTATAATCAGCCCTGTAAAACATCTAATTTGTAAGTTGCTTTTGGGTATTCACATTTGCTAAATTAAATGTAAATGTAAAAGACCATGAGTTATAAATGGAAATTTGCAGGCTGAATCATATTTTTTTACAGCACACGTGTACACGAAAAAGTGGGCTTATGATACTATTAAACAGCTTGGTTGCATATAGACAGTCAGAGAAGACTGTAATGAAAGACTGCCAAGTTGAAAAGCATAGTTAAAAGAGAAATTAATCAAAGCTTGAGAGAAGTAGCGACAAGAAGGCTAACATTAAAGCAAATGTAAGTGAAGCCTACAGTGACAGACATCTAAACCAGAGCTAAAACAGCCTGTGGCAAAGCAAATAATGAAAACAAACACTCCAGTCTAACGACACACAGAGCAATATCTATTTTTTCACATTTAAATACACCTACATATGAATGTTTGCCTAAGTTTGTCATTTGTGTCAGGGTGCAATATTGATTAAACTTTAGTGGTTTGCTGCTTATACTCACAGTCACACAATAACACTGTCTCAGCTTTACTACAACAGGCCTTAAATAAAGCGTAACAAAGAGCACACGAATAAAAGACATTGAACAGTAATGGGTTGTTTGAACAGCTTTCAAACAAATCCTTGTGGAAAATTGTATGGGATGTACACTTGTAGGCCAAGTTTCACAGACAGGGCTTGGAAGTCAGGATTAGACTTTAGTTTCATTAAGGCATTATATTTTAGCTTTTATAAATGTGTCTTAGAGAAAAAAAAAACATAACTGGTGTTCATATTGAGACAAAACAATGGCACTGACATATCTTAAAATATGTCAGTGCAAGTTGCTTTCAGTTAAAGCAGGTAAAACATGCATTTTAGTCTGGGACTAGGATCTAAAGGGGACATCTGCAGGGTGTCCTATCGCCTGCTCGTGTTGCTGCAATCCTCACAGTCGTAAAAGAGATAAAGCTAGACCAAAAACTGTGAAACAGTTTGAGAAACTGTTGGGTCTGATGGCAGCTACGCCCAACATGATAACTTTTGAACTTCTGTACATGAGACCCTTGCAGTGGTCGCTCAGGACCAATGGTGAGGGGGAATCCACTTCGTTTGATCAAGGTCACGCACAGGTGTCTCCGCGCCTTGGTTATATGGAGGAAGCCTTAGTTCTTGACACAGGGTCCTGTGTTAGGAGCTCATTGTCATCACATCACACTCAAAATGGAACCTGTGGGTTTGGCCTCTGAGGGGGTCCAACTCATAAACTAAAGTTTCTCAACTGAGGTTGTGGAGACCATACTTCACTCCAGAGCTCCGTCCACGAGGAAACTTTATGCCTTGAAGTGGACAGCCTTCGTTTCTTGGTGCAGAATGTGACAGTGGGATCCAGTTAAGAGTTTCTGCAAGGCGCCTGTAGCTGCTTACCACATCCCTTTGGGTGGTGTATATGTTGGGAGTAACCCGTTGGTAACACGTTTCCTTAGTGACACTATGAGGCTGAGGCCTGAAATTCACAGCTTGTTCCAGAGTTCCAGCTTGGTACCTGGCTATTGTGCTAGAAGGTTTATCTGCGGCTCCCTTCGAGCCCCTTGATACTGTTTTAGAAAAGTTTCTTACCTTAACCCTCTGGGGACCAAGGGGTTTTTAAGGCCCTTGGGATGTTTTGACATGCACTGACATTTGTGCTTTTTTCAGTTATTTATAAACATGTTAATGGCAAAGGTGTAAATTCACTCTATATAGCACGAACGGGGCTACCATAATATGTGAGCAACATGCATGTACATGTTTGTATTTTTGAGAGAATATTATTTATGCATGGTTATTGAAAAACTTAAAAATAAAAGTTTCTGAAATAAGGCAACAAAACACATATTGATTATTTCTTCACAAGACTTTTGACAATTGTATCACATAGTCTAGAATATTTGCTCCTAAACTATGTGAGAATCATCCTGACTACTCATTCAGATAAGTCAATAAAGTCTTTTAGAATGTGTATGACGTGTTTTGTTTGAGAAAGCTTTATGCGAGGAGGCGTGATCTCTCATTAATATGTATGGCATTTCACACCTGAGAAAGACAAAGACCCTCCCATAATGGCCCTAGTAGGTGTGCTATCAGGCCCTATCATTACGAGGAGCCTTGCACAAAGAATGAGGAGATTTAAAAAAGAATGGCTTTTAGATTGTTTGGATTTATTTACAACACAACATAATCCAAAGATACACAACAAAGGACAAAAAAGCACATCAGTAAACACGCTGATCTAAAGACAGAGGCTTGCACAGTCACACAGCATGGTCCCATTCCTGAAACATAGTACATACCTGTCATTTCCAAGGTGTTTGATTTTTCATTACAGTCTCCTGTGAATGTTGAAGTCAGCAGGACTCATCAGTGGCATTTTGTCCCTGTAAAAAAATAAATAAACACCTGTGAACATGCTGATATCAAGAGAAACTATATGGCTGCACGACTTTGGGCATGCATTGTAGATTTTTCTGGTTAAAATTGTTTTTAATTATATATATATATATATACACACACACACACACACACACACACACACACACTGCTTAGAATTAGAAGTGAACACACCCATGCTAAAGTTGACTAAAAAGAGTCAACTTTTTAATGCCTTAATTAAAAAAAATGAGGAAAACTCCAACCTTTAGGGACATGAATAATGTCCCTGAATTCTTTATGAAAGAATAATGTATCGCAAATAATTAAATGTTCTTCTTTAAAATACAGGGTGCATACGTCTGGACACTTCTATCCCCAGAAACTCCTAACAAAAGCTGATGTCTTTATTTTGAAGCTTATTTGAAGCTTATTTGATTTGAAAAACGTTATCCAAAACTAGTCAAAGAAATGTTGTCTTTTATTTTGTCTGTAACAGTGCGTATCTGTGCATTCATTCATTCATTCATACACACACACACACACACACACACAGAGAGAGAGAAACATGATTCACATTTAAACAGTGTGCTATTTTTCCGTTTACAGACACTAACGTTATTCGCGATTAGAACAAAGCACAAGCATAAAACACTTAGGGCCCTATTTTAACGATCTGAAACACAAGTGTCAAAGCGCAAAGCGCAAGTAACTTTGTGGGCGGATCCCGGCGCTGTTGCTATTTTCCCGGCGGGATAAATGCCTCTTGCGCCTGGCGCAAATCTAAAAGAGGTTGGTCTGAAGTAGCTTCATTATTCATAGGTGTGGTTTGGGCGTAACGTGAAATAAACCAATCAGAGCGTCATCTCACATTCCCTTTAAGAGCAAGCACGCTTGTTCTAAAGCGGATTCCTATTATAACGGCGGATTTGCCAGGCGCGCGCCAGGAGCGGTTCACAGCCGAGGAGAGCAACGTTCTCGCCAGGGCCGTAAAACACAGAGAAGTGACATTGGGGATGGAGAAACCCACCCAAATTAACTTCTGTTAACCCCTTAAGCCCTAAGGCTATTTTTAGAGTTTTTTGTCTGAGAGACACACATAAAAGTAAAGACTCATAACTCCAAAACTCTAGCAAGGAGAGTCAAAAGGTTGGTATCATTTGATAGAAAACTTCTCAAATTTTTTAAAAATATAAATTACATTACATTTTGACATTGTACTGCTGAGAAATTGCTGATAAAAGACAAAAATTGTATGTAATTTTTTTATGATTTTTCATATCTTCCTTGTTTGACATGTAATAACTTTGGAAGGAAATATGGTAGCAAAATAAATCTTTTTTGGTGAAGTCCCTCTACATGTGAGCTGCCTCTGGATCAAATTTTGTGGTGATCGAATAAAGTACTCAAAAGTTACAGCATTCTGAACAAAATTAGTCTTTTTGTTTAGTCCTCACACATTTGGAAGGCAATAAAAAAATGCTGTTTTCTGAGTGACACACACAAAACTAAAGACTCATAACTCCAAAACTATAGCAAGGAGAGTCAAAAGGTAGGTATCGTTTGATAGAAAACCTTTCAAATTTTTTGAAAATATAAATTACATTACATTTTGACATTGTACTGCTGAGAAACTGCTAATAAAAGACAAAAAATAAATATAATTTTTTTTATGATTTTGCATATCTTTCTTATTTGACATAGAATAACTCAGGAAGGAAATAAGGTAGGAGGAAAATTCTTTTTTGGTGAAGTCCCTCTACATGTGAGCTGCACCTGGATCAAATTATGTGGTGATTGGATAAAGGAATCAAAAGTTACAGCATTTGGAACCAATGTAGCCTGTTTTTTCAGTTCTTGACTCCCCCCTACTGGGCATTTTTGAAATTGTCTCTCAACGGGAATATCTTGTCATAAATGCAATATTTTATGTTCATTTTGGGTTCATTTTAATTGTAATAATATGCTGTAACAAATTATGTGCCATTTTCAATGATCTGTGAATGTTTGTATGATGCTGAATGATGTTTTTGACACATTACAGTACATAGTACAGAAAAGTATTTTATTGATTATGGGAAAAAAAAACGATTTATCAGCAAATAACTCAGTACTACTTAGGAGTTTTTCAAAGTGGCTACATTCACTGTAAAGTTCAGACTCTAAGCTTTCAATTGACACTTATTTTGTGTTAATTAAGGCAATATTTTAAAAAATATGGTAATGAACATTTTCGCAGCTACGTGGCGCCTCCGGGTGACTGATCCCTCTAAACACTCCGGTTTAGAGGGATCAGTCAGCACTCGTTCAGAGTTGATCGAAGTGGTTGGATGCGTTAAAAAGCTGAGATTCTAAGCTTTAAAACGATACATATTTTGTGTTATTCCACGTTTTTAAAAAAAGCGTGGATGGTTCCGGGAACATTGGAGAACACATTGCATCCCGGAAAGATGAGACATGTTTTTTAGAAAAGTATGCGTCACTTCGTGAGGTAATATCTCGCGATCAACGCAATGGATTATGTTGTCTTTGGGCTCTTTGTAATCGTGGGAATCTGTTGTCAATAAAGATGTTCGAATTATCACAATCCGTGCATGTTTCATTGAGTTATGAGCTGAAACGTTACATCAGAACAACATAGCATCGCTGCTACTGCTACCTCATCGGTACGCATAGCATAACTTCATGTGTTAGACGTCGATACGGTATATCTTTAGATCTAAGTGATGGATTATGGTGAGTTTGGGCTCTTTTTAATCTTGAGAGTCTTCTGCAAATAATGATGTGCAATTTTCCACAATTTATGCATGCTTTGTTGAGTTATGAGTGGAAACGCGGCACCAATGCTCCATCTATATACAAGGCTCTATGTGCGCCTGTGGGTGTTCTTGTGTTACAACTCCATTAGGAATATCTTTAGATCTGATGATGGATTATGGTGAATTTGGGCTCTTTTTAATCCTGAGAGTCTTCTGAAAATAATGATATGCAATATTATACGATCTGTTCATGTTTCACGTAGTTATAAGCGAAAATCCAACGCGAGTGCTTCATCAATATATACTTGGATAGGAACGTCTGTGATATTGTTTGGTGTTAGGACGCCATGAGGAATATCTTTAGATCTGATTTATGGAATAAATTGAGTTTGGGCTCATTTTAATCGTGAGCTCTTGCTGTAAATAACGATGTGTCATATTTCATGATTGATGTATGTTTCATGAAGATATGACTAAAAAGGCCAAGTCTAAACTACCTTGCTTGGCTACGTGCATCTGTGGATTATTTTTGTGTTAGAACTCCACGAGGAATATCTTTAGTTCTGAGTCATGGATTATGTTGAGTTTGGGCTCATTTTAATCGTACGAATCTGCTGTAAATAACGATGTGTCATTTCCCACAATCGGAGCATGTTTAATGAAGTTACGAGCGGAAATGTGTCTTTAGTTAAGCATCCATATATGATTTACATATGGGTCTCTTGAGGGCCTTATTGTACAAAACCTTACTCAAGTTTAGTAAAAATACCGAAACAATTGTGTTCGTTGTATTCTACTCATCGAGACCTTTCAAATGATATATGGCACATGACTATCTGATCTGTATGATGTATTTGACATATTGCAGTATGTAATACAAAAAATTACTTCATAAAATATTAAAACATTTTTTTTCTACTTATCAGCAAATAACTCAGCACTACTTAGGAGTTTATCAAATTGGCTACATTCATTGTAAATTTCAGACTCTAAGCTTTCGAATGACACCTATTTTAAGTAGATCAAGATAATATTTTTGAAAAATATTATTATTATTTTTTATCACAGCTAGGTGGCGCCTGCTGGCGGTACACTTCGTTTTAGAAGAATTACTCAGCACTCCTTTGGAGTTCTTATTAGTTTTTAGATGCATTAAAAAGCCGAGATTCTAAGCTTTAAAATGATACCTATTTTGTGTTATTACGTTCAGTGGTTGCTTAGTAATTTGATCATGAATTTTTTTTATGGGCTGGTGTCCCACGGGTGGGACGGTACAGGCGTATGATAATTTGGGTAAATGTGTAAGCTACATGTATGCTTTTATTATAAATTGTCTATCTATCTATCTATCTATCTATCTATCTATCTATCTATCTATCTATCTATCTATCTATCTATCTATCTATCTATCTATCTATCGTAATAATGTATGATTTGCAAAAATGAAAACTGCTGCTTAGATGAGAGAATCAATGTGTATGCGCGTTGTGCACACGCTAC
Source organism: Rhinichthys klamathensis goyatoka (assembly GCF_029890125.1). Classification (NCBI taxonomy): domain Eukaryota; kingdom Metazoa; phylum Chordata; class Actinopteri; order Cypriniformes; family Leuciscidae; genus Rhinichthys; species Rhinichthys klamathensis. Next base: position 57,920 of record NW_026606592.1, on the reverse strand, counting down.
ATTGATTATGGCAAAGCATGCGCCCTTAAAATAGCATAATGAACAACGCGCCACTGACTTTAGACTAGTTTTTTCTGGTCAGTGGCGCAATTGTTTTATAGAACAGCAAAATAGCATGAGGGAAAGTTTGCGCCGGAACACCCCTCCTCTTTGCGCTGAACCGCCCCGGGGAGCGCAAGTGTATTTCTTAGTTAACCGACGTGTGTCTGTGGAGGGAAAAGTCCGCTTTGCGCGGGTGCAAAATAGGAATGATACATGCGTCAGTGTACAAAGTCATTTGCGCCGAGTGCAAGATAGGGCCCTTACACTTCTCAGCTGAATCTGTTGCTCCTCCTCGAAGTGAAAATAAACCAGCACTTCTGTGGTAAATGTCCCAGGATTATTCCTCATAGCCACGCAAGACGAATCTTAATCTGACTAAAAAATATAGTGTGTTTACAGCATTTGCCTGGGGGCGTTTATCTATAACATATGGCCTCAACACATTATCTTATGAATAGCGCGCTCTGCGAGTGGGTGTGAACAAATTAACGATAATGAGCTGAGACAGGAGAAACTGTACTTCTCTTTAGTTTCAGACAGATTACATTGCAGGAGAATATTTGTTTTAAATGTGAATTGTTTTATTTAAAAGTAGAAATTTAAAGCGTTCTTTAGACGTATGTTTCATGTTTGTGTGATAAATATTAGCGGAGTTTCCAGTCATTTTCCAGACATGTTTCAGAAAGATTTTTGCGGAGACAGAGTGAGCTGAAAGCGCACCCTGTTTATTTTATTTATTAAAAAAAAAAAAAAAGGTTTTGATGTTAATGTGAGTGTACACAAAAAAAGAAGACCCTCTATAGTTTATAATCATGTATTGATTTTATTTATATGACCATAAATGACGGAGTATTTTAAGTCTATGTTGCTGCTATGTGAAAAAAAAAACAGCAAAACGCGCCGGCGCGTTCTTGGTCCCCAGAGGGTTAAAAACAGTGTTCCTTCTAGCCACATCTTCTCTAAAGAGGGTAGGAGATAATCAGGCCCTGTCGGTATCCCCCACATGCCTTGAGTTTGCACCGGGGATGGTTCAGGCATTCCTTTACCCAAAGCCGGGCTATATCCCTAAGCTGCTGACCAACTTACCATGGCCTATTGTTTTGCAAGCCTTCCGCCTTCCTCCTTTCAGAGATCAGGACCAGGAAAAGCTGAAACTTGTGTCCAAATAGAGCGCTGGATACTTATGTCCACAGAGCTGCCTTGTGGAGGAAAACTGATCAGCTATTTGTCTGTTTTGGATTGCATAAAAAGGGGCTCCCTGCGTCAAAACAGACAGTCAGCAAGTGGATAGTCGAGGCTATTTCTCTTGCGTATGAGGTCTCTGGTGAGCAGTCACCTTTGGCTGTCAGAACTCGCACTACCATGGCAGCCTTCAACGCCTTCATTTCGGGTGTCTCCCTTCAAGATGTTTGTAATGCAGATAGTCCTCTCTGCTCACATTCGTAAGGTTCTACAACCTGGACCTGGGTGCTGCCCCAAGTTCACAGGTGCTCATGTCTTTGCTGTTCTCACAGTATTCACATGGACAGGCACTTGTTGTAAGCATGGCATTTTGGCATTATCATTCCCAAAGTGTCATCAACACAGCTCAAGTTCCCTTGAAAGGGAACATGTCAGTTTACAAATGTAACCCTTGTTCCTGTGAGAAGGGAACGAGAGGCTGTGTTGCCCTGCCATACTTCCTTCATCCCTGTGATCAACTTGCTTCAGCTAATTGAAGCTAACAGCGGTCATTCCAGATGTGCTTTTATGCTTTCCAAGTCATGTTATCACCCGCCCGTGATGTTCCGTCTCGCCATTGGATTAGTTGACACACGTGCTCATGCAGAGGTGTTCCCAAAGCGTTATCAACGCAGCGTCTTGCTCCTTTCTCAGGGAACAAGGGTTACAGTCATAACCTGAGTCGTTTTCTCACACAGGTTTTTGGGTGTATGGTTTGAAATTAACAAAAAAGCTTAGAGCACATTTAAAAAAACAAAACACTAAAAAGTTCCTGATTGTATTTTTAATCGGTATTTATATGTAACTACCCGTTGTCTACTATATTATGAAATTCTGATTTTAAACAACCCCAGGAGAACGGCCTCAGGCATCCTCTCAAAGGATAGTTAATGTTTATGGACACAACGCTGTCAGTCTAAAGTGAGAGCATGAGCACTCTTGTTACCGTGGTGACTAGACATTACCCATGCACCCTGTAGAGATGAGAGGAGAGACGAAGAAAGAGAATAAGAGTGTAGAGATTGTTGTGGAAAATCTTGATGCCTCTCAGCTCAGTCAATTACTGCATCAGCAGTACTTCTCACCTAAAGTACATCTTACAGTTTATATGTAGTTTTGTTTTACCTTATATAAACACACACAGGTTTACAGGGTTGCTTTCAAATTAAATTCAGGTAAGCCAAACCTGAAAAACAACGTATTGGATCAGGTGCTCTGAAGCTCTCTTAACCTTTGGCCAGGACTTTTTGAATTGCAATAATAATACTATAGAATACGAGGCATTTTGTCACGCTTTACTCTATTGAATATTTCCCAGTGTAGATTTATATCTGACATTTAATTTCTCTACACACGTTTTCAGCATTATTGCCCAGTAAAGTTACGATTCATTGAACACATCTAAAATATACTGCAAGTCACAATATATCAACCTGTTCTCACTCCCAAGGTGTCAAAAACAAGCATGACCAAGTGTGATGTGTTAATGTTTTTATGTCATCAAAAATACTGGAAAAAAACAGTAATATTGTAAAATATTATTATAATTTAATATATATGGTCTAACTTTTCAACCAGCTTTTAAATTTGGATGAATAATAAAAAAAAAGTTCAAATCCCAGAGAAATTTTGCGTTCCCTCGAAAAAGTTTTGCGTTCCCTCGCAAAGATACTTGCGTTCCCATTCAAAACTTTGCGTTCCCTTGTAAATATATTTGCATTACCACACAAAACCTGTTGTGAGCTCGGACAGACACTTCCTGCTTTTATTTTGATTTTATTTTTTATTGCAAAAACAGTAACTTATACAAGGTAAGAAATCAATGACACACATACAGAAGAGTGAAAAACAAAGAGATGGAAACCATACACTCACCTAAAGGATTATTAGGAACACCTGTTCAACTTCTCATTAATACAATTATCTAATCAACCAATCACATGGCAGTTGCTTCAATGCATTTAGGGGTGTGGTCCTGGTCAAGACAATCTCCTGAACTCCAAACTGAATGTCAGAATGGGAAAGAAAGGTGATTTAAGCTATTTTGAGCGTGGCATGGTTGTTGGTGCCAGACGGGCCGGTCTGAGTATATCACAATCTGCTCAGTTACTGGGATTTTCACGCACAACCATTTCTAGGGTTTACAAAGAATGGTGTGAAAAGGGAAAAACATCCAGTATCTGGCAGTCCTGTGGGCGAAAATGCCTTGTTGATGCTAGAGGTCAGAGGAGAATGGGCCGACTGATTCAAGCTGATAGAAGAGCAACTTTGACTGAAATAACCGCTCGTTACAACCGAGGTATGCAGCAAAGCATTTGTGAAGCCACAACATGCACAACCTTGAGGCGGATGGGCTACAACAGCAGAAGACCCCACCGCGTACCACTCATCTCCACTACAAATAGGAAAAAGAGGCTACAATTTGCAAGAGCTCAACAAAATTGGACAGTTGAAGACTGGAAAATGTTGCCTGGTCTGATGAGTCTCGACTTCTGTTGAGACATTCAGATGGTAGAGTCAGAATTTGGCGTAAACAGAATGAGAACCTGGATCCACCATGCCTTGTTACCACTGTGCAGGCTGGTGGTGGTGGTGGTGGTGTAATGGTGTGGGGATGTTTACTTGGCACACTTCAGGCCCCTTAGTGCCAATTGGGCATCGTTTAAATGCCACGGTCTACCCGAGCATTGTTTCTGACCATGTCCATCCCTTTATGGCCACCATGTACCCATCCTCTGATGGCTACTTCCAGCAGGATAATGCACCATGTCACAAAGCTCGAATCATTTCAAATTGGTTTCTTGAACATGACAATGAGTTCACTGTACTAAAATGGCCCCCACAGTCACCAGATCTCAACCCAATAGAGCATCTTTGGGATGTGGTGGAACGGGAGCTTCGTGCCCTGGATGTGCATCCCACAAATCTCCATCAACTGCAAGATGCTATCCTATCAATATGGGCCAACATTTCTAAAGAATGCTTTCAGCACCTTGTTGAATCAATGCCACGTAGAATTAAGGCAGTTCTGAAGGCGAAAGGGGGTCAAACACAGTATTAGTATGGTGTTCCTAATAATCCTTTAGGTGAGTGTATATAGATATAAGTAATAAGATGGTAAGTAATGATATATTTAGTGATATAGATATAGATAGAGGCAATTTAAGACAATCATAGTAATAGTAATAGAGTTGTAAACAACTCTACATGCTAATAATAATAACAATAATAATAGTGGTAGTAGTAGCTAGTAGTAACAATAATAATATGCATGATAATAATGGAATTAGCATTAGTAATTTATAATACTAGTATACACTTCCTGTTTAACCCTCTGGGGACCAAGGGTTTTTTGGGGCCCTTGGGATGTTTTGACATGCACTGACATTTGTGCTTTTTTCAGTTATTTATAAACATGTTAATGGCAAAGGTGTAAATTCACTCTATATAGCACAAACGGGGCTACCATAATCTGTGAGCAACATGTATGTACATGTTTGTATTTTTGAGAAAATATTATTTATGCATGGTTATTGAAAAACTTAAAAATAAAAGTTTCTGAAATAAGGCCACAAAACACATATTGATTATTTCTTCACAAGACTTTTGAAAATTGTATCACATAGTCTAGAATATTTGCTCCAAAACTATGTGAGAATCATCCTGACTACTCATTCAGATAAGTCAATAAAGTCTTTTATAATGTGTATGACGTGTTTAGTGTGAGAAAGCTTTATGCAAGGAGGCGTGATCTCTCATTAATATGTATGGCATTTCACACCTGAGAAAGACAAAGACCCTCCCATAATAGCCCTATTAGGTGCTATCAGGCCCTATCATTACGAGGAGCCTTGCACAAAGAATGAGGAGATTTAAAAAAGAATGGCTTTTAGATTGTTTGGATTTATTTACAACACAACATAATCCAAAGATACACAACAAAGGACAAAAAAGCACATTAGTAAACACACTGATCTAAATACAGAGGCTTGCACAGTCACACAGCATGGTCCCATTCCTGAAACATAGTACATACTTGTCATTTCCAAGGTGTTTGATTTTTCATTACAGTCTCCTGTGAATGTTGAAGTCAGCAGGACTGATATCAAGAGAACCTATATGGCTGCACGACTTTGGGCATGCATTGTAGATTTTTCTGGTTAAAATAGCTTTTTAATTATAGGCTATATATATATATATATATATATATACACACACACACACACACACACACTGCTTAGAATTAGAAGTCAACACACCCATGCTAAAGTTGACTAAAAAGAGGAATAAAAAAATCTTAATGCCTTAATTAAAAAATGAGGAAAACTCTAACCTTTAGGGACGTGAATAATGTCCCTGAATTCTTTGTGAATGAATAATGTATCGCAAATAATTAAATGTTCCTCTTTAAAATAGAGGGTGCATACGTCTGGACACTTCTATCCCCAGAAACTCCTAACAAAAGCTGATGTCTTTATTTTGAAGCTTATTTGATGCTTATTTGATTTGAAAAACTTTATCCAAAACTAGTCAACAAAATGTTGTCTTTTATTTCGTCTGTAACAGTGCGTATCTGTGCGTTCATTCATTCATTTACACACACACACAGAGAGAAACATGATTCACATTTAAACAGTATGCTATTTTTCCGTTTACAGACACTAACGTTATTCTATATCGCGATTAGAACAAAGCACAAGCATAAAACACTTACAGTTCTCAGCTGAATCTGTTGCTCCTCCTCGAAGTGAAAATAAACCAGCACTTCTGTATTAAATGTCCCATGATTATTCCTCATAGCCGCACAAGACGAATCTTAACCTGACTAAAAAATATAGTGTGTTTACAGCATTTGCCTGGGGGCGTTTATGTATTTTGCAAATGGCCTCAACACATTATCTTATGAATAGCGCGCTCTTCGAGTGGGTGTGAACAAATTAACGATAATGAGCTGAGACAGGAGAAACTGTTCTTCTCTTTAGTTTCAGACAGATTACATTGCAGGAGAATATTTGTTTTAAATGTGAATTGTTTTATTTAAAAGTAGAAATTTAAAGCGTTCTTTAGACGTATGTTTCATGTTTGTGTGATAAGTATTAGCGGAGTTTCCAGTCATTTTCCAGACATGTTTCAGAAAGATTTTTGCGGAGACAGAGTGAGCTGAAAGCGCACCCTGTTTATTTTATTTATTTAAAAAAAAACACAAGGTTTTGTTGTTAATGTGAGTGTACACAAAAAAAGAAGACCCTCTATAGTTTATAATAAATGACGGAGTATTTTAAGTCTATGTTGCTGCTATGCAGAGGTGGGTAGAGTATCCAAAAACTGTACTCAAGTAAAAGTACAAGTACTTATAGAAATATTTACTCAAAGTAAAAGTAAAAGTAATAATCTTAAAAGTTACTTGAGTAAGAGTAAAAAAGTATCCAATGAAAAAACTACTCAAGTAGTTAGTTACTAGTTACTTTGGAACACATAGGCCTATATATATATATATATATATATATATATATATATATATATATATATACTGTATATGTAACATGATATTATTTAGATTTTTTTTTTTTCATTTAAAAGACTATTATTATCATAATTAGATAAGCTATCTTTGCAACAAAAACAGAAGAGACAAACATTATTTCTGTATATCTGTAGTAGAGTCCTGCGCGGGACTGTTTTCTTCATCCCGCTCCCGCCCGCGCCCGCCGAATTTCTGACCATTACCGCCCGCTCCCGCAACGTATGTGTTACACTCCCGCCCGCTCCCGCAATATGTATGTCCACTCCCGCCCGCACCCGCAAAACTCGGAGAATTTATTCCCGCACAATAATAGAGATGCATTGACTTTGTGTCTTCTCCCGTCCCGCAGGAAAAAAAAAGCGCGTATTTGTATTGCTATTGTTAAAGAGATTCATGGGGTTGTTGGTTTCGTTTCCCTGGCCTGCATGTATTCTGACGCACTGATCAGGAAGATGAATAGTAAATGTCAGACTTGCCTTGCTCAGGTTTTGTGCTGTAAATACCTCGTTTAAGGTTCTTTTCCACATCATTGACATCTCCATCATGTCGTTAGGCAACCTCCCGATCCCGCAGGGGTTTTTTTTGTCCGCCCATTCCCGCCCGCAGCAAAGTTCAAACCGCCCGCTCCCGCGAGATTTGGGTTGGGTCCCGCGGGACCCGGCGGGACTCAATCCCAATGCAGCCCTCTAATCTGTAGCCTGAAAACCATTGCCTGTCCTTTGGTTTGTATAATAGTATAGTAACTTATACAACTACATTTGGATTATTAGACAATGTCGGAATAAAGTGACTCTATGGAGTTTTGCATTCAAGGGATGGGAACCATTGACAGATTAGAAAGTGTTAAAACTCTGCACATGTGCTCGCAGTCATGTCATGCCCAACATAAACAACGATCAAATGCACGGATCTTCTTCTATCTGTTCTCCAAAATGTATTTAAATGTAGGCTATATTTATGAAAGCATCTTTAAACTGGTTAACTGAGTCACATAAGGCAGGCAAAGGCATTCGTTTACAAGTCGAGTTCGCACGCCACTGCGCAATACACACTCATTGTGTGTGTACACTGTGTACAGTACACACATTCATAAACTGGACTATGATAGCTTATTTAATGTATAAAGTAATGTATATGTCCAAAAAAAGGGTAATGTCATACTTTTTAGTAGTGCTATATGGCGTAATAATCTGTTTGGTTGTGTATTACCTGAATGAAATCGAATGTATCGTCGTGTAGAATCATTCATTCACAGACAGCTTACGAAGTAGCTAACATACGAAGATGTTCAACTAATAAAGATCTTCATCGCTGGCAAAAAATATGATGCATTTGCAGATTTACTTTCTAGACTGTACTGTAGACTGCCACTTCATAACGCTCTTGGTGTTCTTAAATCTTCCTGTTACGACTCCGAGACGATTCAGTGCGTGCAGGAAACTGAACAGATCATTCAAACTGATTCGCGAACCGATTTAGACAGATCTGCCCAACTTGTTTGATGAATTCTTTGAACAGAATCGACTCAAAAGAGTGATCCATTTGTGAATTGAGCATCGCTCATGCCCAGAAAAAAGAGAGAGAGCGCGCGCTTAGAATAAACTACGCTTTTAACAACATATTGCATTAAAATAAAGTAACGAGAGGAACGTCGCCAAACAAGCTTAACAAGCTTAATTTAATTTTGCCCAGTTGTGGCCTGTTGAGGGGCAATAAATATCAAAAGTTCCAAAACATCTATTGTGTTATTTGCATTGATCCACTATATAAACATAATATCTACATGGCATTTGATTGGAGGCTAGTCTCACTTTGTCCCACAGCAACATTTTTTTTTTTTAGATGTGTGTACAATGTTTCATGTTTCTGTTAATAATGTATTGTATTAAGTGTCCATTTCATTATAATATTCAGATTTATCATAAATAATTGAACATGCACATGTATTGTAAGTTCCGTTAAAGAGGGGTAGAGGTGGGGTCACATTTGAGCATTTAAAATTAAATGTTACTTGAAAGTAACGCAATAGTTACTTTCTTAAGTAACTAGTTACTTTTAAAATTTGTAACTGAGTAACTAATTTAGTTACTTTTTGAAAGTAGTAACTAGTAACTGTTACTAATTACTTTTTAAAAGTAACTTGCACAACACTGCCGGAGAGCATATTGTGAGTAAAAGTGATAAAAAAAAAAAAAATTATGTAATTATGTACTTCTTGTGGCCTGCGTATTCACAACGAGTACACATAGCAATGCAGATTAAGACTAGGCGATTTCCTTGGCAGATATTGACTTGGAACTATATTGGGGTGAAGCACAGGCGAAGCACTGCTACTTGGGCGCAGAGATATCTGTGCTTTGAAAATGGATGGGATGGCAGCGGCGGCATTGCCAGAATAAGACAATGCATGCACTGAGACAAAAATGCTTTTGCCCACCTATCTAAATGTAGGGGAGAAGGTGAATAACCCCTATTTCAAAAAACGGTGGCGTGTTCCTTTAACAAATTGGTGCTAGCTGTGTCCTGGGAGTTGTTCAATGGGACGGTCTGGTTTTGTCGCCTAGCAACTGTGACAGCCGTTGTGACGAGCGGCAGTAACATTTGTACTGGACTTAATATATACAACTTTATATAAGTTATATACTGTATAAATAAATAGATAATTATAACTGCTTTAAAAACAAAATGGTTTGAAAAACTATCAAAAATGTTCACCAAGGTCAATTTATGTACGTAATAAAGTCTAAAGAGTATAAACTAGCCTATATAAAAATTTTATTATTAGATTACTCAATTAAATTGAAACCCAATACTTACATTTAAAAGTGTAATCTGGCAATTTCGTCTCCGGCGTGCAGTGAATTCTGGGGTAGGCAAGGCTGCGAAGGATCCTTCTGATGTATCCTGCATTCACGGGAAAAGAAGGATGCATTTGCAGGCCGCATATTGAAGGAGCCTTCGAAGGACCTTAGAGTTGGGACAGCTTTTGTTGCCCCGCGATGACGCAATCGGCTATACTTTCTCCTTAAAAGGAGTATCTGTGCGTCCTTTGAAGTCTGCGTCGGCCACGCAAAGGATGCAGCCCCTGAATTGGGACACACCTATAGTCTGGCAAGTAATAGCACATACAAATAAGTAGGCCTATTCTTTACACAAATGATGTTGGTACGCAGCTAACATAATAGTTACAACCATAGCTTTTGTATTATAATTGCTTACTAAATTTGATGGCATTACACTGTATAACAGTGTGAAGTTATTCATTTTCTTTTTCTAATAACGGTTATTGATTGATAGATGTTATTGATTTTGTTTCATTATAAATAATCATACAAATTATGCATTTTTTATCAAACTAAGTGTTGTAGTATAACCAGCAGGAGAGCAGTGATGTGTGAACTGAATTTGGTGACAGTAGTGTCACAGTGAAGCTATTGAATATTTTTCATAATATAAAATGTGCAAAAGGGTTTAGGTTTTGCACTTTGCAGATGGTCCCTTATTCGGAATTGTCTTTCAGCCGCCTGTTTAGAGACACATTTATATTATAAAGCTTGTTTTGAGGAAAATTGGATTGTAGCTCGTTGTCTATGTTACTGTGATTGTAAATAGGTGTCATTTGTGTTTTAACAACGTTTTGCTCACGAATATTGATACGGGAAGTTCGAATCTGTGAATATATTGCCAACCTATTCTAGCAGTTTAGGATGTTTGTGCACCCCTGCCCTCGTTAAACAGGTGGTACCGACACTGCAACCATTTAGTTCTGAGGAACTGGATGTTATCAGTGTCGATGCACAAGATTCTGAGGATTCGCCACCTCACTCTCATGCATTCGAAGAGCTGGTTGAGGTTGTATCAAGAGTGGTTGAAAGACTGAGTATTGACTGGCCAGCAGATGAACAGGACGTTCGTTCCAAAAGAAAACTTGACAAACGCTTCCTACCAGCATGGTCACAACCTCAACGCCGGGGCCTATCGTTTTTCTCACCAGCAGTCTTCGAAGGGTAAGATGGATCTGAGGACTGTCATTATCTCTAAGGCTGAGGGGGAAGAGGGCTCAGGCCAGTGAGGGCAGCTCAGGCCAGTGAAATGCAGATCTGGAGCCTCTGCGCCTGCAGGGCATTCGCATCATGAACTACATCGATTGGTTGATTCTGGCTCAGTCGCATCAGTTGGCGGTTCGGCAATGAGATGTCGTCCTCGCCCACATAAAAGAGTTGGGGTTACGGCAAAACGCCAAAAAGAGTGTGATTTCTCCACTACAGAGGACCACTTTTCTAGGTGTGGTTTGGAAATCAATGTTGATGCAGGGACGCCTGTCACCGGCACGCATAGAGTCCATCCTTTCGGCTGTGAAAAGAATAAAGCTAGGCCAGTCACTCATTGTCAAACAGTTTCAGAGGCTGTTAGGTTTGATGCCAGCAGCGTCCAACGTGATACCTTTTGGACTGTTGTACATGAGACCCCTGCAGTGGTGGCTCAGGACCAAAGGTTTTTTTCCCAAGGGGCAAACCCATCTCCAGTGTTTCCATCATTTTTCCAACATTTTCTTATCAGATAAAAAATGCAGTTGGATGCATAAATGGTATATTGATAGATGGGTCTAGAGATGCTGGCTGTATTTCTTGCTCTAATGAATTTCCTCGCAGATTTCAGGGGCCATCATGTGCTTGTCCGCACAGACAACACATCGGTGGTCGCCTATATAAATCACAAGGGGGGTTTGCGCTTGTGTCCACTCTGCAAACTGGCGCACCAAATCCTCCTGTTACATCCCTGGGGCCCAGAATATAGGAGCAGACATCCTGTCGAGACAGGGGCTGAGGCCCGGGGAATGAAGGCTCCACCCCGAGGTGGTGGAGCAGATATGGAGGTTCTTTGGCCAGGCACAAGTGGATCTGTTTGCGTCTCGAGAGACGTCTCATTATCCACTTTGGTTATCCCTCACACATCCAGCTTCTCTCGGACTGGATGATATGGTACAGACATGGCTGAGGCTACGTTTGTATGCTTTCCCCCGGTCACTCTGCTCCTGGGAGTTCTGGATAGAGTTCGCAGGGACCAGGTTCGCCTACTTCTTATAGCCCCACGGTGGCCGGGTCGAGTATGGTTTTCCGATCTAGTGTCTCTCCTCGACGGGCCTTCCACTGGAGTTACCCGTCAGGAGGGACCTTCTGTCCCAAGCTGGGGGCTCGATTGTTCATCCCCGTCCAGAACTGTTGAACCTGTGGGCTTGGCCTCTTAGGGGGCCCCAGCTCATAGGGACAGGTCTCTCAACTGAGGTTGTAGAGACCATTCTACATTCCAGAGCTCCCTCCATGAGGAAACTTTATGCCTTGAAGTGAACTTTTTTTTTTTTTTTCCCAAGATGGCTGCTGCGTGAGTGAACGCATCTCAAGCACAAGTCTGTTTATTCATGGTATAGTAGCCTTTTAAGTGATCCTTTATGCTGATCCATGTGATTGTGATCTGACTTCTATCCAAACAAGTCAAGCATTAAACAAAGCTGTTCTACACAGTCAAGAGATTTATTTTGGACATTTCATATGCGTCCTTGCCACAATGGAGGAGCGCCACATTTCATTACAAACGTTGTGGGACGCCATTCAACAGATCAAGACTGATATGCTGACACGCTTTGATGCTAAAGTGGATCCCATACAAAGTAGTCTGAGCAGCATTCAGAATTCTTTAACCACTTTGGGAGAACAAGTTAATTTATTAGAACAGCGTGTGGGAGCTAATGAGGACAATCTACATGAGTTCGGGGCTCGGGTTCAGCAACTAGAGAAATCAAATTCTTACTTGCTGGACAAAGTTGATGACTTGGAGAACAGGAGCCGTCGCTGTAACCTTCGTTTCGTGGGAGTGCATGAAACCGCTGAAGGCGGTGATATCGTCGGTTTCATGTCCCAGCTGATCATACAACTCCTTGGACGAAGCAACTTCCCTACGACACCGATCATTGAGAGGGCCCACCGCACTCCGTTTGTCCGACAGAGTGATCGAGCCAGCCCCAGGTCAATCATGATCACACTGCTTAACTTCCAGGATAAGGTCAAAATCCTTCGCCTCGCTAGAGAGAAAAAGACGCTGGAATATAGCGAGAGTCGCATCTTCATCTATCCAGATTTTAGTGCTGATCTGACGAAAAGACGCCGGAACTTTGATCCTGTCAAACGTAAGCTCCGTGATCTCAATATTAAGTACTTTCTCCGGTTTCCTTGTACGCTGTGTGTTATTGTTGATGGAAAACAGCAGCGTTTCAGTTGCCACAAAGCCGCCGAAGCTGCGTTCATGTGCAATTTAACTTCTCCATAAGTTACCCGATGAGGTGAGGCATGAGCTTGCTGTTGCATACGAGTATACCAACAAAACTGTTGAACGGCAAATTATGACTCTTTTTCTCTCTCTTCATTTGACAACGAGACTGTAAAGTTTTTTGAGGTGTTGTTGACACTCCTTTTGTGTTATAGTTAGATGTTATTAGATGCAACGAGTGATTGCTCTCAGTTGTGTTTGTTTACATCCTGCTGCTGTTGCAAGCATTTTTCTTTCTCTTTCCCTGTTCTTAATATGACAACGCAACTGTTAAGTTTGTTGAGGTGTTGTTGATACTTGTATAATACTTGTTGTTTGATGCAACCGTTGATTGCTTTCAGTGGTTGTTTGTTTACATCTTGCTGTCACAAGTATTTATTTATTTTTTCTTCCTATTCATAATATGTGAACAACACGATTACAAAGGATTTTTTATTTATTTATTTTATTTATTTACTTTTTTGAGGTGTTGACACTCTTCTTGTGTTATAGGTAGACAAGAGGTGACTGCTCTTAGTTTCAGTTGTTGTTGGTTTACATCATGCTGACTGTTTTGCTTTTCCTTTTCTTTTCCCTTACTGACTTTAAATGCTGCCTGTGAAGTTGCTATACTCTTTGAGCTACACTTTCCATTATTTCATATTAATGCAGACTGAGTCTTGAGACTAATAGATGTTCTTTTCCAGCATAATTTTGTTTACTCACAGAAATACCCCGGAACATGGTGTCTGGGGTTGCTGGGTCTTTCTTGGGTAATGTTCTCTTGTGTTTAGTTTTGTATGTGGGTCTATGTAATGTGTGTTCGTGTTTTTGTTTTATTGTATCAAATGAATCTTGCAACCTCTTTAATTGTGTATTATTTTTTTGGATCCAACCACTTTTACAGTTATGTTTGAGCAGCAGTGACTATAGTAACAGTACTAAAATTAGCTTTTTTTATGAGTGATGCTAAAGGAATAAAAATTGTACATTTAAATATTAGGAGTCTTATCCCTAAAATTGATCTACTTCGTACATGGGTTGCATTACATAAACCTAACATAATTACTCTTTCTGAAACATGGCTAAATAGTAATATATCAGATACTGAAATTAATCTTCCAAATTATATCCTATATAGATCTGATAGGAGTTCCAGAGGTGGGGGGGTGGCTATATATGTTTCCTCTGAGCTCATATCTGAGTTTACCATACCTACAGTTGAGCCTCTACATTTTGAATGTGCTTTTGTTAAAGTAATTTTTCACGAAAATAAAAGCTTAATTATCGGGAGCATATACAGACCACCCTCTTCGCCAGCTGAATCTTTTGATCACCTGATATCTACTATTAACTCCATTTCCAGTAAAAATGAAATTATTTTACTTGGGGATTTCAATAAAAACTGGTTAGATAAATCATCTGATAAAGTGAAAAATTTATTTAGTAATTTAAATATCTCACAGTTAATTAAGGAACCAACTCGTATCACTCCTACATCTCAATCCCTGCTTGACTGGATACTTGTTTCACACCCAGATAGAGTTCTAAGTGTAGGTGTTATGTCTGATTGCTTTAGTGATCACTCGATAGTATATTGTGTATGGAAGATCAAATTACCTAAATCTCCACCAAGACTTATCAAAATTAGACAATATAAGAAACTGAATTCAGATTTATTTTTTAAGGATCTGATCGCTATAAATTGGGACAGATACCAACTTATACCTAATGTTCAAGACGCCTGGGATTTCTTCTACACCGAGTTTATTGATGTTCTGGACAAACATGCTCCTTGGAAATCTGTCCTGGTCAAGGGTAAACACCTCCCTTGGATTGACTCTGAACTTATTTCTCTCTTTAGGCAGAGGGATAAAGCATGGTCAATTTTTCGTCGTACAAGGGCTAATGTAGATTGGGAAATATACAGGCAGCTGAGAAATATGAGTAAGACTAAAACCCGTAATGCAAAGTCCAACTACTATAAGGATAGCCTTAGTAATGATTTTCAGAATCCAAAACAATTCTGGAAAAAAATTAAAACTATTACCAACACATCAGATAAACATTGTATTAACCAAATACGAGTCTCAAATACAATTCTACATGACTCTTTATCTATTGCTGAAGCATTTAATCATCATTTCTCTTCTGTTTGTTCTACCTTAATTCCCAAATCTGATCTGGGTACTGGTTTTTTAAATAATCCTTTGCCCAATTACAGTTCTTTTTATTTTAGGAAAATTCAACCAGATGAAGTGCAAAATGTCATAAATGAATTAAAAGGGAACAGTGGTGTTGGACTGGATGGTTTAGATAATAAGTTGATCAAACTAGCATCCCATATACTTATGTATCCACTAACTGATTTATTCAATCTCTCTTTGTCTTCGTGTGAGTTACCAGCTATCTGGAAAAGTGCACGCATCACTCCAATACATAAAGGAGGAGATGTACTAGATCTTAACAATTATAGACCCGTATCTATTATATGTTCTATTGCTAAAGTGTTTGAAAAACTAATTTATAATCAACTCTCACATTTTCTTAGTGTAAACAACATATTATCACCATTTCAATCTGGCTTTAGATCTAACCACTCTACATCTACAGCCCTTCTTAAATTCACCAATGATGTCCTCTCTGCTGCAGATAATGGTGAACTTACAGGTGCAATATTTATTGACTTGACAAAAGCCTTTGACCTTGTTGATCACTATCTTCTTTTAGATAAGCTCTATGCTATTGGCCTGTCTAAAAATGCAGTATTGTGGTTTAGTTCATACCTCCACAATAGAAAACAATGTGTTATTATACATGGAAATAAATCTAATCTGCTAACTCAGCATAGAGGTGTGCCCCAGGGTTCAACTTTGGGACCACTCCTTTTTTCTATTTACGTCAATAACTTACCATCAATTTTTAAAAACTGTTGTGCTCAACTTTATGCCGATGACACTGTCTTATATACATCTAAACATGATCTTCCTCAAATCCAAGCGTGTCTTCAGTATGATTTCAAAATTCTACAAGATTGGCTTTTTTATAACAAATTATTGCTCAACAAAACTAAAACATATCTCATGATTTTTGGTACCAGACAAAAACTCAAATCTGAATCCAATTCTTGTATAATAACTTGTTCTGACAGTACTCCTCTGCCTCAAGTTGAAAAATTTAAATATCTTGGGGTATGGCTTGATTCTGAGCTTTCTTTCAAAATTCATATTGGTCATATTTTACGTAAAGTCAATTATGGAATTAATGTTTTATATCGATCTCGTAACTGTTTTACTTTAAGTGTGCGCAAGAAACTCGCTTCTCAACTTATACTTCCGATTTTTGACTATTGCGATGTTGTTTATCAAAACTCAGTAAAATCAGACCTTTCCCGTCTTAAAATAGCATATAACAGACTGTGCAGATTTGTCCTTGGTTGCCCTTTTCTCACACATCATTGCACAATGTATCAAGCCCTTAATTGGCCATCTTTAAATATAAGACGACAAATCCACTGGCTTCAATTAATATTCAAATGTATCCATTTCAATTACCCTTCTTATTTAAAACAGTATTTTGTTCTTATTACTTCAAATTATCATTTGAGGCACTCTGTTCAGCTTTATTTCTCTGTCCCCCGAGCCAAGAAGACAGTTGGCAAAAGAGCTTTTATGTTTAAAGCCACTTTAGATTGGAATAACTTACCTTCCGATATTAGATCCATCACTTCATTTGGGATGTTTAAGCATACTCTGTCTTCTTACTTTGTGATTGACTGCTCTTGTAATGTATGATGCTGACACAATGAGTTGAATTATTATTATAATTTATATTTTTATTATTAATTGTATTATTATTTTGTGATCCAAATACATATATATATACTATATACATTCAATTTCAAATGTATTTCTGCCAATCTTATTTAGTGGTTGTAAAGTTCTGTATATTCCGGTTTATATTTTGTTATTCTAATTATTTATTTATTTTTTATTTTTTATGTATATATATGTGTATATGTATATGTATGTATATATATATATATATATATGTGTGTGTATGTATATATATATATATATATATATATATTTTTTTTTTTTTTTTTTTTTGATTTGTGTTTGTGTTTGTGGTTCTGTATTTGTTTGCTCAATATGTATAATTGTACTTTTTATTTTTTAATTGTTCTTTGTGACGGCTGTGATGTACCTTAGGACCCCCTCGAAAACGAGATGATGCATCTCAAGGGGTTTATCCTAATAAATAAATTTGAAGAACCCAGTTAACTGCCCGGTTGGTACAGTGCTGGAGTTCCTGCAGGAGCGGTTCACTGCAGGTCTATCCCCGTCCACTTTGAAGGCTTATGTGGCGGCCATAGGTGCTTACCACTCTGGTATGTACTATTGTATGTACATGTTTGTATTTTTGAGAGAATATTGTTTATGCATGGTTATTGAAAAAACTAAAAATGAAAGTTTCTGAAATAAGGCCACAAAACACATACTAAATATGTGTCCACGAGACTTTAGACTAATGGATGTTGTCGCCTAGAGTTTTTCCTTCAAAATGATCTGAAAATCATCCTGCCTAATCATTCACATAAAATAATAGATTGTTTTAAATTGTGAAAAATATTTTTTTGTTTGGCAAGGCAATAAGCGAATGGGCGTGAACGGCCCAACCCCCTCATGTATAATTAGGTGGTTCTCACCTGAGAAGACAAAGACCCGCATAATGAGCCTTTCATTCAGGTGTGTCACACAAGAAAGAATGCGAGGACATTATATATACATATACACACACACACATATACATATATATATATATATAATCAAAATATAAATGAAAGTCAAAAGCACATTTTTAGTCATACCTGGAAACAAATCCTGTTCAAATAGGTTATATGGGCCATTCTATAGAATTGGTTCAAAGTTAGAGTTGGAAACGTCTTAAAAAGAAAATGGTCTTTTTCCATAAATCTCTTATAAAACATTATTTTTTAAAGTAGGCCAATACATTTTATCATACATATTTCAAAGTTAAGGATTCATTATTTTGATATAGCCTAGCTTGCATTGGAACAAACACTATAGCAGTTGATTAGTTTATTTTTGACAAAACATACTATATATTTAACATATGAGCAGAAACTGTCTAACAAAAGCTTATTTGATGTCTATTTTAGAGTAAAAACGTTATAATCCATCCAAAACTAGTCAACGAAATATATATCGCGATTAGAACAAATCTCAGTAGGCTATAGCAATATAGTTTGGATCTGTTCATGTAAAAATAACGTTTACTAATGTAGGAGCGAGAGTGAATGAACGGCACAGATGCGATGTACATCTGTAGAAAACAACATCGCGCGCGCGCATCTTTGCCATTCATTCATTCAAACACAGACACGCAATTTATATTTAAACAGTCTTTGTGCAGTTTACAGACACTTTTCAATAACGCGATTAGAACAAAGCACTTAAGAATAAATAACTTACTTTCACATCAGCTGAATCCGTTGCTCCTCGAAATGAAACTACCAGCACTTCTGAGGTAACTTTTCCAGGATTATTACGATAGTATTATTCCTCACAGCGCAGCAAGACAAGGTAAAGTACAAGATTCTTATTAAACTGGATGTTTTATCCAGCTGATGTGGTCGTTTTCATGGCTTGCCTCAACATTTGCTCTTGAATAGCACGCGCTCTCAGTGGGCGTGTCACATTAACGCTATAATTAGCTGAAAGGAAAAAGACTGACATCTCTTTTCATACAGATTACACAAACTGAGAATATTTGTTTTATTATATAAATTACTTCATTTAAAAGAAGAGAATTTCAGCTTCATAACGAAAAATCTTTCGTGCCTGTGTGACAAGTATTTACTTCGTTACAGTTCATTTTCGGACGCGTTTCAGAATGAACTTCACTGACAAAGAGAAGGCAAAATTTGCATCATGTTTATTTTTCTTTATTTGACAAAAAGCAGAACACTTTGTTTTTATTGTGAGTATCCACAAAAAAATAGACACTTAACAGGATCTAATTTTAACGAATCAGCAGACTCAAGGGGATCCATTCGCAGCATTTATTAGAATGGTCAAGACAGGCAGGGTCAAACAGTGGCAAACAGAACAGAGAAGGCAAGGTTTAGAGAAACCAGGTAGACAGGCAAAGTATTGCGGCAGGCAGAGAGAATCAGAGTCCAGTAAGCAGTCCAGGGTCAGGGCAGGCAGAGATGGTTTAGCAACAATAAACAATCCAAAGGTCAAACACAGGAATCAAACACAGGAATCAAACTCGGGAAAGTAACGCTCAGAAATGATATCCAGGAAAGTCAAGACTTCGCACTGGTGTGGTGCGTGGAAGTGGTTTATATGTGTGTGTGTGAATGAGATGCAGGTGTGTGTAATCAGCGCAGTGCAGGTGTTTGGTGTAATCAGTCCAGGGAGGTGCATGATGGGAAATGTAGTGCAAGTTAATCCAGGAAGCGCATGGCTAATCGTGACACTAATGATGTACAACACTTATATGTAAGATCAAAATCAACAGAGTAATTTGAGTCTCTTTTGCACTGATAAGGAAAAAAGTGAGCTCGTCACGCCGGCGCGATAGCCAACCCCAGAGGGTGACAAAAGCTTTGTTCCTCCTCGCTATCACTTCTCTTAAAAGGATAGGATATTTGCAAGCACTGTCGGTTGCACCCTCGTGCTTGGAATTTGCACCTGGCATGATTAAAGCATTCCTTCATCCTAGACCAGGTTATGTTCCAAAGGTCCCCACCAATGTGGCCAGATCTATCATGTTGCAGGCCTTTTGTCCTCCTCCTTTCCAGAACTCGGACCAGGAAAAGAATAATCTGCTATGCCCAGTCAGGGCGCTAGATGCCTATGTCCACAGAGCTGCCATGTGGCATAAATCTGAACAGTTGTTTGTATGTTTTGGGCCCCCTAACATCTGTATCTAAGCAAGGCCCTTATGACAGGGGTTGCTCTCCAAGATGTTTGTGATGCGGCAGGGTGGTCCTCACCGCACACATTCGTAAGGTTCTACTCTTTGAACTTGGACTCTACACCAGGGTCCCAGGTGCTCTCGTCCTAGTGCTGCTCCTTGCGATTTCACACTGGACAGACACTTGTCGCTATGGTGGCGTTGGTATAGACATTCCCTCAATCAATGCAGCGTGAGTTCCCTTGAAAGGGAACGCCTCGGTTACGACTGTAACCTCTGTTCCCTGAAGAGGGAACGAGATGCTGCGTCACTTTGCCATATATCCTTGCGTGCCTGTCAGCGACTACTTCAGACTTTTACGAAGCTAGCGCGACTCTGTTTTGGGCAGGCTTTATAGTTTCGGATTAGGGGTTGGGTTAGGTGCTCAAAATGTCTAAACACACAGTATAATGCAAATACAATTATTGAGGTTATGCAAATACAATTATTGTGGTTGTTCAAATTTAAAGTTATACCCCAATATATACAGTAGGCTATGTCATAATGACAAAATTATACCCCCAAAAATAGTTTATTTACGCCAAAGGTTTCTCATTAAAGGCAATGGCGTTCCTAGTTCATCAATATTGCAACACTTAGGCATACATTTAGCATCTTAATAGTGATGTGCAAGCCAGTTTGAAATATTGTCTTCTACAGCATGTCTTTAGCCTACTTAAAATGTATTATTGTATTAATGGGTTGTTAATAAAAAAAAAAATATCAATATTGTTACCAACAAATATCATAATTGGTAAAACTAAGCATTTTTGTATTTAGGCTTTTAACGCATAATCTTTTGGTTACTGAGATAGACACTGAAAAGCATCCCCATGTGAAATTTTTTTTATATTACATGTATATAAAAAAATTAAATATGCTTTTTTATATATTTTTTATTTAAAAACAGTTTCAAGATTCACACTGAAGTAAAAGAGCACTCTTTTGCTGGCTAGCACACAAAACATCTCGGTTACGTATGTAACCCTCGTTCCCTGAGGAGGGATTGGAGACGTTACGTCAGTGACTGATGAAATGGGTGTTTCGCTTATAAGCCTATCACCTTTGAGTTCTACAAAATGAGCCAATGGCAAAACAATGCCATGGGTCTGCGGAATTTGCATAGCGCAACCTCGAGAAGGCAAGAAGTCTTGCTGAGGGAAAGACACATGCTCGGTGGAGAGACTTACCACGGAAATACACATGTGGGGGTTGCCCAAGCGGGAAACCATGCAGATGGAAGCACCTAGCCAATCACAAGAGCTGACCAACCGGGCATGTGCTCTGGTGACGGCATCAACAGTGCAGGAGGAACTCAGGGTCTAAGGAGAACTCGTCTGAGTGAAATAGCGCAAGTGGAATGGCGCAGCAAGCGATGACACCGAGCAGGTCCTACTTACTGGCTAGTGGAAGCGAGTACATGAAAGGACACTGGCTCTACCCGGAGATTATAGAATCTCGCGAAAGTGTTGGGTGTTGCCAAGCCTGCAGCTCTACAGATGTCTGTTAGCGAGGCGCCATGCACTAAATCCCAGGAGGAAGCCACACTCCGGGTGGAGTGTGCCTTTACCGCTAGGGGGCATGGTCGACCCTGCGTCTGGTAAGCCAAGACACTGGCATCCACTATCCAGTGAGACAATCTTTGCTTGGAGAGAGCCTTTCCCTTCAGCTTCCCACCAAAACAGAGAAAGAGCTGGTCTGAGGTCCTGAAACACTGCGTTCTGTCTACGTAAGCACGGAGGGTGCGTACTGGACAGAGCAGTGCCAAGGCTGGGTCTGCCTCCTCCGAGGGCAGCGCTTGCAGGTTCACCACCTGATCCCTGAAAAGGAGTGGTGGGAACCTTGGGCACATATCCAGGCCGGAGTCACAGGA
The DNA here is from genome assembly GCF_029890125.1 of Rhinichthys klamathensis goyatoka. Classification (NCBI taxonomy): domain Eukaryota; kingdom Metazoa; phylum Chordata; class Actinopteri; order Cypriniformes; family Leuciscidae; genus Rhinichthys; species Rhinichthys klamathensis. Next base: position 35,970 of record NW_026606592.1, on the reverse strand, counting down.
TCGCGTAAGAGTTAGCCGGCCCGAATTCTGGTTTACGGTACGGGCTGGAGCGCCTTCCTGCGACTACCTCCACGGCACGGCCCGGGTGAAGGCTGCTGGTGGGGGCGGAGCGGGAGGGCTGGGAGCCGCAGGAGGGCTCCCTCAGTGGCAAGCGGACTGAGGTGTCTGAGCCGGCGGCTGGGTGGAGGCAGCAGCCGGCCGCCGGGGCAGAATATGTTTTAACACATCAGTCTGCTTCCGGGCGGCCGAGAACTGTTCGGCAAAGCCCTCGACCGCGCCGCCGAAGAGGCCAGCCTCGGATATGGGGGAGTTGAGGAAACGGGTTCGCTCAGCCTCCCGCATATCAGCCAGGTTAAGCCATAGGTGGTGTCCACACAAGTGGACATCACCTGACCCAGGGAGCGTGTGGTCACCTTCGTCGCCCGTAGAGCGAGGAAGGTGGTGGCACACAGCTCTTCCATGAGTCCTGGATCAGCCCTACCCTCGTGAATGTCTCTTAGCACCCTGGCTTGGTAGACCTGGAGAATGGCCATAGCAGGCAGTGAGGAGGCAGCCTGCCCCACAGCTCTATAAGTTTTCGCCATCAGAGCAGACAAAAACCTACAGGCTTTGGAGGGGTGCTTAGGATCACCACGCCAGGTAGAAGCGCTCTGGGGACACAGCTGCATCGCCACAGAGTGCTCCACCGGGGGGACCCCAGTGTACCCTATAGCCGCGGCAGGTAGAGAAGGCGGAAGAGGTCGATGAACGATCACGGGAAGTGCCGAATGAAACGCGGGGGGCGTCCAAAGACTGGCCCGCGACCTCATCTGGCAACCTCACGGGTTGCAATGTACTTGATGGGGGTATGGTCCGAGGAAGAATCGTCTGGGCTTTGTTCTACACCGTGACCCTCAGTGGAAGGGATAGATTGGGGTGTGGCAGAGGGGACTCTACCTCTTCTGAGGTCATCGAGTCTCTATCGCAACATTGCGATGGCCGTGTTCCCGCAATGAGAACATGACGCATCCACGAATGCTGCCTGAGCGTGATTTAAGCCCCAATCCGCCAGGCAGCGATCATGCCCATCAGAAGAAAACACCTGTGTACCGCACCCAGAAATACACGGGCAAGACATCTTTAAAAGGACGTGCTACGTGCTGCTCTTTTAGAGAGGAGAAAAAACTCAGCAATGTGTTGAAGCGGCCAGGGAGAAACACACACACTGTTGGCAGATCACTGCACAGTCCAGCAGCAGGTAATGTGATCTTGCTGGAACACGCTGTAACACCAACAGCACTGGAGAGTCGCTCGTCTCGTAGATGACGATCTCAGAAAGGCTTGCAGAGGAGTGAAGAATACTCGGTAACGCTTCCTTTTACAGTCCTGTTACCCATGTACTTACTATGTACTTAAATAGTAATTATAATTACTGAGTAATAACTAGGTACTAACCCTGAACCTACCCCTAAACCTACCCCTAACCCATGTAGTTACCTTATATTAGCCAGTACTTTCTAGGTAAGTACACTGTAAGTACATGTAAGTACTGTACTTTAAAAGAAAGCATTACCGAATACTCTTGGCTCCGAAGCAAAAACATAATGCGAGATTGCCGAGCAGCTCCTTTTATACCCACACGGTGGGGCGGAGTTGCGCTATGCAAAGAAGCTATGCAGACCGATGGCATTGTTTTGCCATTTTCTCGTTTTATAGAACTCGAGGGTGATAGGCTTCTAAGTGAAACCCCCATTTCGCCAGCCACTGACGTAACTCGGAGTGACTGAACGAAAGGAAACATGCTTTGCAACACATTGTTACTGCAGCCACAGGAAACCTCTTATACAAATCATTCACTGTTTATCTGAGAGGTGCTAGAGCTATGTTTCTCAGACTAATAGGTAAAAGCCTTCTAGAGCTCAGATTTTTACAAATAACATGCATAACACATTTGAAGCACTGAAATTGTTTATTGAAAACCCTGACAGGCACTAAAATTGTTATTGAATAGAAATGTGAAATTTTAAACATGAACATGTTCACAGTAATGTTGTCTACAGAACCATGTAATGTCTGATCTGAATCCATGAACATACATAAGCCATACAAATCTACATTTACAGTTGTTCACCTTATTTATTATATTTGAGTGTGTGGGATTAAAAATATATTTATTCTTAATGTATCCACATTATATGCATTAAAGGAAGCTGTTAAGACATTGCATATGTCTGAAAAAATAATAATTAGTTCACCGCTTAAAACAGCATCAGTAAGTTATCAACCCTCCTGAAGTTTAGTAGCTTGGGATTGGTCTTTCCAGGTCATATGACCTTCATGACCTCCAATGGTCTTAAAAGGGGAAAAAGATGATCACTTCTAGATGATTTATTTGATTTATTATTGATGATAATAATAATGATACAATTGTCCTTCTCCTTGAATATAAGGTGTGTGTAGCTGGGTTTTAAATAATTTGAACTGCGTAGGCATTAATTTGCTTTATGTTATTGTTTTGTTTCATTTTTTACAGTAGGCTTAAAGCGCTTGACCTCAGCAGAGTTAGTTGCTTAGTATATTTAGTGACCTAAATATGAATTACATTTACAATAAAACAATACAATAATTTGGGGCGATTAGTCACATGCGCAACTCAAGCTCCGTGGATGATCCGGTTCTTGGCTCATTTCAGACTTGATAACTGGAGACAGCATAACTGGAGACTCGCTCTGACCGGATCATTGAATCAGTGAGTTGTTGACTCGTGAACAGCTGCAATCGGATCAGTCCAATTCGAGAATAAATTTGTCCGAGTGATATCGCAAAATAATAATACTCCAGCAAAGTACAGATAATTGAAAAATGTACTTAAAGGGATAGTTCACCCAAAAATTTTAATTACCCCACGATTTACCCACCCTGAAGTCATCCTATAGGTGTATATGACATTAGTCTTTCAGACGAATACAATCGGAGTTATATTAAAAATGTCCTGGCTCTTCCAAGCTTTATAATGTGAGTGAACACGCAAAACATAATGATGGCAATTGACGCCTGTCACGGTACAAACAATAAGGACTGGGCAACCGCGTCCGTCATTACGTTGTGCGTCAAGTTCAAGGGTTACTCTTTTGGCTTAAATCGATGCATACGGCCGTCTGCTGGAAGCACGTTATTTTAGTCTATAAAGTTTTAAATATGGATCTTTTTCTTACACGAACACATCGCTTCACTTCAGAAGGCCTTTATTAACCCCCGGAGATGCGTGGAGCACTTTAATCATTAATAGATGTGCTTTGATGGACTTCCAAAAACGTACACCCATTCACTCCCATTATAAAGCTTGGAAGAGCCAGGACATTTTGTTTAATATAACTCTGATTGTATTCGTCTGAAAGAAGAATGTCATGGGTGGCTTCAGGGTGAGTAAATCATGGGCTAATTTTCATTTTTGGGTGAACTATCCCTTTAAGTACAATTTTCAATTATCTGTACTTTGCTGGAGTATTATTATTTTGAGATATCACACGGACAAATGTACTGGTTTACAAGTACATTTTGCAAGTTTGCAAATTTACAAGTCCACCACTGGTGCTAAAGTAAAGCCTACACAAGACAAAGAACAGACTAAACTGAGGGCAATAAAACTGCAAACTTTTGATCAAAACAAAGAACAGGTGGATGAAATCATGAATAAAGGGAAACACAGGAAATAATGACACGGTAGAAGTTAATAAAAACAAAGCTAGAACCAAAACTGAATGTGACTCAGTCATTATGTGTATATTTTTGATGTTGTTGTATTATACTCTGATTTGTCTCGCAGAGTACCCACTGCTACATCTTATCAACCTAATTCTCCTGTGAAATTTGAACCACTGACATCAATATTTAGTTCAATCTCTTTTTTATTCTCTGTGATCTCAGATGAATTTCTGTGATATTAACGTAATAAACTGCAAAACAGTGCACATCATCTCCATATTGCTTGTTATTCTCCAAATTAGAGAAAATAGTCATTTCTTTTCTATAAAACCATGCTGATCTAATGAGTCAAAAAATATTATTCGTGTACTGAGTGTTTCTATTTTCTATATGCTTTTACTTGTATGTTGAGTTCTTGCAAAACGCTTTATTATTTCCAATATCCACCACCCCCACAATATTGCTATCTCATAGAACTCATGCTATAAAAAAAGCATTAAAAAGCACTTTTAATCTTTTCTATTCTCATATGCTTGTATTATCTTCTGGGTATATGTTTAGTACTTTTTTTGTATCTGTCTGTTACATGCTGCGCTCCGGAGTCACTGTATTTTGAGATTAGCCTATAGTTTGACATTCCACATGCAGCTGGACATTATTAGTGCATCACTCAATGAAAACTTAATAAGCATTGCTCATATCTCTGCTAACAGCAATAAAACGTTCAGCTGTGAGCTATTGGAGTTGGCACTTCAAAATCAAGAATTTGAATCTAGCTTGTAGAGATACCATCAGAAATACATTATGCATGGTCATTGTCCCTCAATTAATGTCTTTAGAAGATGCAATTTTGTGCAAAAATTGCATGTGCTAATCAGCGCTGTAAGAAAATAACCCATTAGCACAGTATGAGAAATGTACATGCCGAGCTCTGATGCAGATAATGTGTCATTGATTGGATTGCTGACTGACATTAGCTAGAGGTTATGTGTCAGTTTAATTAAATATCATCAGTTAGAAGACCAACTGTTGTGTGTTATAGCTGTCATAACGTAACAGCTTTTCACTTCACACTTTTTGGACTAAATTCAACAATCTCAGGCTGATGCAAAGCCACAAGCCAAAGGAAAATACAACAATTCTTTGTTATTCTACGTAGGTTTTAGCAGGGAATAAAAATCTTAATTTGCATACTTAAATATTTAATAAGCTTCATTGCTTAATATCTCGATTTGAAAGGGTTTGCATAAGATGATCTGATTTGCATAATAATGTAACTTTTCTCCATTGTTCAGACTTGCTCACATTTTGTTTCACTTAATGACTCCTGAACTAAACTGCTTCTTGGTGAAAAACTGTCAAGAAATGTCTGGGACATATTTCACAATCAAAAGGAAAAAATTCGGGAACACTTTACAATAAGGTCCCATTACTTAATGTTAGTTAATGCAATACATTTGTTTCAGTATTTATTAATCTTTGTTAATCCTACATGACTTTTTGATTTTAATAATGTATAAGTAAATGTTAAAATAAAAATTAATTGTTTTTTTAGAAGTATTTTCCATTGTAAGTTCGTTAACTAATGTTAAAAACCGGAACCTTATTGCAAATTCTACTTTGCATGAGGTACGTTATGGTTTTTAGATTGCCTGAAGCCTAGTGTAATGCAAAAAAAAAATATCTCAATGTATTTTATGGATAAAAATGGATTTTAATTACAAACATGATCATTGTTTGAAAACACTGTGTAATTAATTTAAAAAACAGTGTATTTTAAAAAGCTTTAGGCATGACAACAGTTTCAGTTTAAGAAGTTTAAGGTAGTATTTTGGACTGTGTATTAAAATGAAATTACTTTTTGTTTGTTCATCAGTGCATCTGACATTTTGAGTTATACACAAGCCGCTGGTATTGATTGGTCCTCAAACATAGTAACATGCCTGTATTTCAACAGGCCTTAGATTCAGTAATCCAGTCCTCTCTTTGCTGAGTGCGATGGTAATAAGTAATTTTCAGTCTCTATGTCTGTGTCATTTGGGGTTGATTAGATGTAATCTATATGCAGTAATGGCCTTCCAATCTGCTGTTCTGAATTTGTTGTATGTAAATCTAGCACACTACACGCATACTTTGCTGATCTGGCCTTTTTTTCTTACCCTATAATTTACATATGGAGACAACAAGGATTTACCTTCCCTTCACATCAAGGCAACAGCAAACACAATAAATGAGTGAATGTGAAAGATCACCTTTATTCCTGGTATTATGCATTTTGTATACGGATAGTATCTGGATATTCTTTAGCTGGATTCCATTTACACCTTACATCCCAATGCATCCTCCAGTGTCATCGGATTAGGATCCAAACCCGCATATCTGCAAAATGAAAAAGAACACCACATTACATCAGAGGGTGAAAACTGCATAATTTAAAGACTTTTAACAATATTCAAAGATAATTAAAAAAAATTTCCATCAGTTTGACAGCTAAAAATAAGTTATTCTTTCCCTGCTTCAGAAGCATTCCCACAAGTAAAGGATGCTAATAGGGATTAGATGTGGGAGGAAATTAGAGAAAATCACGTTTTGATCCAGCAAAAATAAACTATTAGAGTGGAAATTTGAGGAGAGATACGAAAGATTCCTAATGTGGTCCAGTGGAATAATTTATGGGATCTGTTCTCTTACGAGAGGTTCTCTCGTATTGCGTAAGTTTAGCTTACGCTACGGGAAAGATTCATCTTCTCGAGATATTGAAGCCAAAAAAATTATCCTTAATTTTGTATTCATTGTCTACGCAGTGCAGCAGCTAGCAGACCTAGAGCAGGCCATCTCGCGTGCTCATTGGCTGCCCTGCTGGCATCTGCTGCAGCCTACCAGTGAGCCCTGCGTGATGTCACGCCCAATGAAGGGCGCTCGCGCCTTCATAGCGTCACAGCCCGCCAGAATGGGCGTGGCTTAGCGTATAAAAGAAGGGGCTGTAGGCTGACTTCCCTGATTTTTAGACTCTTCAGCGAGCTCTTCGCATCGCTGGATCAGAGAGAAGCCACCGCCGCCGTCGAACAGCGAACAGCCAGCTTAGGACAGCGCTGAGGAAGCCGGCCGTCTTTGCCACCTTCAGCCATCCGTGCGAGCTACGCTATCCGGCGACGTATCCTTTTACCTTGCAAACTCTCAATTTCTAAAAGAGCGCGAGCGTCTTTTTAAAGATGCCTCGCACTTCCTGCGGCTCGTGCAGGGCCCCGCTCAGCGTTGGAGACCGCCATGTGATCTGCGCTCTCTGCCTGGGCCTGGAACATGCAGAGCTCGCCCTCGCCTCCGGGGGCTGCGAGCTCTGCGAAGCGATTCCGCTGTCGACCCTACGGGCGCGACTCGAAGTCTTCAAACCCGATGCAGCCACTCCGCCCTCTGTGGGACCGCGCAGGAAGAAGCGCCGTTCCCTGAGGCAGCCGGAGCCCGTGGCCACAGCGACGCGCTCGCCGGAGGACCTCCCTCGAGCCCCGCTTTCGCCTTCCCCGCCTCACCGCTCACGAGCCTCACTGCCGTCGCGTCTGAGGAGGAGGCCGAGGAACACGCCACGAGAGACTGCTGCTCCATTCTGGCATCGGACAGCGAGGAATGGTCGCTTCACTCCGGCTCCTCGTCGATCCAGGAATCCAGCCGTTCCCGCGCTGGAGCTGACACGGAACTTATGCGCCTGCTGACGCAGGTCGTCGACCGCCTCGGGCTCGAGTGGTCGCTGCCGAAGGAACCCGCGCCGAACAGGCTCGACGGCTGTTTCCTTCAAAGTCGCCGCCGTGCAGGCCTGCTCCATTCCTGCCGGAACTTCACACGGAGCTGACGAAGTCGTGGAATGCACCATTCTCCTCGAGACTTCAGTCCCAGGCCTCCGCGTCGTTCTCCCAAGTGGACGGCGCCGCCGAGAAAGGGTACACGGCTATTCCCCCTGTGGAAGAGACGGTCGCAGCGCACCTTTGCCCGCCCTCCGCAAGATGGCGGTCACGGTCAGCCCTCCCGTCGAAAGCCTGCAGAGCCACGTCCGCCTTGGTCGGTCGCGCATATGCCGCCTCCGGCCAGGCCGCGTCTGCTCTCCACTCAATGGCTGTGCTACAGATCCTGCAAGCCGACCTCCTCCGTGAATGGGATGAGAAGCGCGACGGATCTCTCTCTCCGCCCACCAAGACCGCAGCTCAAGCCATCGGACGAGCCATGGCCGCGTTGACTGTAACAGAGAGGCACCTCTGGTTGACGCTCGCGGATATGAGGGAAGCTGAGCGAGCCAACTGGTTTATTTCTCTAGATCTGAAGGATGCCTATTTTCAGATTCAGATAATACCCCGTCACAGGCAATTTTTGAGATTCGCCTTCGACGGTCAGGTATATCAATACACCGTCCTGCCGTTCGGCCTGTCTCTAGCACCCCGTACGTTTACGAAGTGCATGGACGCGGCGCTCGCCCCCCTGAGAAGTCAGGGGCTGCGAATAATGAACTATCTGGACGATTGGCTGATTTTGGCACAGTCAGAGACAGAGCTGCTATCTCACAGAACAGTGCTTCTCAGTCACCTGGAAAGCTTGGGTCTCACGGTCAACTGGACCAAGAGCTCATTACTGCCCAACCAGTCAATTTCCTTTTTAGGAATAGAGCTGGACTCGGTGACCATGTCGGCTCGTTTATCGGCACAGCGCGCCCGCCGTGTTCGCCACCTAGCCGCGTCTTTCCAGGAGGACAGCTTTCTCCCCTTGAAAAAATTTCAAAGGATGTTGGGCTATATGGCATCAGCTGCAGCGGTGCTTCAGCTGGGCCTACTGCGCATGCGCCCGCTCCAACGCTGGTTAAATGCTTGCGCGTCCCGCCGAGCTTGGGTTTCTGGCGGTCAGAAAATCAGAGTGACTCAGACCTGCATAGCGGCTCTGCAGCCCTGGTTAGTGGCCGACTGGTAGCAGCAGGGAGTGATGGTGGGAACTATCTCTTATCGAAAAGTCATTTCGACAGATGCGTCCAACTGGGGTTGGGGCAGGCTGTTCGAGGGCAGACCGGTCTTCGGCCAGTGGTCAGACCAATAGAAGTGTTTTCACATAAACTGTCTGGAAATGATAGCGGTCGAGAACGCGCTGAAGCGCTTCCTCCCGTTCATACAGGACCAACATGTTCTTGTCCGCTCGGACAACATGTCTGTGGTATCCTATGTAAACCGTCAGGGCGGTGTCAGATCCAGAAATCTCTGCAATCTGACGGAACGCCTCCTTATTTGGTCTCAGATGCACCTGCGCTCGCTGAGGGCGGCGCATGTGCCTGGCCATTTGAACGACGACCCAGACAAACTGTCCAGGGACAACGTTCCACCAGGGGAATGGTCCCTGCACCCCCAAACGGTCCAGAAACTGTGGCGCCTATTCGGCAGAGCGGAAGTCGACCTATTTGCGTCAAAAGACAACGCTCAATGCCCGACGTTCTTCTCGAAGGACGAGGACGCGCTGGCCCAGGTTTGGCCCAGCCTCCCGCTATATGCTTTCCCTCTGGTCTCTCTGTTACCACAGGTGATCAAGAGAATCAGGGAAACGCGCCACTCGATGCTCCTCATAGCCCCGCGTTGGGAGAATCAGATTTGGTTCCCGGAGCTGGCACGGCTGTCACATACAGCTCCGTGGCCGATTCCGGTGAGGGCAGATCTCCTCTCCCAGGCTCGCGGCACGATCTGGCATCCCCATCCAGAGCGCTGGTCTCTGCACGCATGGTTGATCAACGGGTACTCGTTACCCTGCCAGAAGGAGTGATGAACACGATCATGCAGTCTAGAGCCCCTTCCACGAGAAGGCTTTACGCGTCTAAATGGTCGGTGTTCTCTGGATTGTGCACCGACAGAGGTCTGGACCCGCGGACATGCGGGGTGCCGCATCTGCTCTCCTTCCTACAAGAGCTGTTGGATAAGGGAAGGTCCCCATCCACGCTCAAAGTATACGTGGCGGTCGTGGCAGCGTTCGCAGAATCGACGCACAGCCAGTCATTGGGAAGACATGAGTTGGTCATCCGCTTCCTTAGAGGAGCTAGGAGGATGAACCCGCCGCGCCCCCCGTCGGTTCCCATGTGGGATCTTTCATTGGTCCTAGAGGCCCTGAAAGCTTTTCCTTTTGAACCACTAGACTCTGTGGGGTTGAAATATCTATCACTGAAAACCGTCTTTCTGACTGCACTGTCGTCAGTAAAACGTGTGAGGGACCTGCATGCGCTGTCTGTCAGCGCATCGTGTCTTGAGTTCGGGCCGAATGACTCTAAAGTCATCCTCAGACCTAGACATAGCTACGTTCCTAAAGTGATGGGCACTCCGTTCAGAGCGCAAGTTATCTCGTTGTCAGCTCTCCCAGCATCTGACAGCAAAAGTGATGTGAACCTCCTCTGCCCTGTCAGAGCGCTGAGGTTTTACATTACGCGCTCCGCCTCATTCAGGCGTTCGGAACAGCTGTTTGTTTCGTTTGGTGGGCGCACCAAAGGTCTCGCCTCCTCGAAACAGAGCCTGTCCAGATGGATAGTGGACGCTATAGCAGCCGCTTACGCGTCAAAAGGTCTGCAATACCCTCTGGGCATCAGGGCTCATTCCACGAGAGGCGTGGCCTCTTCGTGGGCATGGTCCAGTGGAATTTCTATCCATGACATATGTGTAGCGGCGGGCTGGAGCTCCCCGTCTACCTTTGTCAGGTTTTATAACCTAGAAGTTCCTGCCTTGCAGGCTAAACTGTTGTCAGTTTAAAGGAGAGGTGTATTCTGCCCAGACCTCCTGCTCAGATCACTCTCACATGACTCAGCTATCCTGGTTGAGCTGCACTAAGTAGGGTATGTGCCATGTGCCTATACAGACCGGCGCGCTGCTCTGTATTCCCTATGTGTGCTTATGTACAAGTGATGGCCCGCGTGGCTGGCCACCTTATTTCTCCACTTATAGGGTTCCCCTGAAAGTTCGGGGTCTCATGGTGGATACTTGGCGCGCACGGCGTTGACAAAGTGTTCCCGTAGCGTAAGCTAAACTTACGCAATACGAGAGAACCTCTCGTAAGAGAACGATACTCGGTTACTAACGTAACCTCGGTTCTCTCTAGAGAGGGAACGAGTATTGCGTAACCGGCCGTGCTCGCGCCACGAGCGACTTCGCTTCAGTCATTGAAAAACCAGGGAAGTCAGCCTACAGCCCCTTCTTTTATACGCTAAGCCACGCCCATTCTGGCGGGCTGTGTGACGTCACGCGGGGCTCACTGGTAGGCTGCAGCAGATGCCAGCAGGGCAGCCAATGAGCACGCGAGATGGCCTGCTCTAGGTTTGCTAGCTGCTGCACTGCGTTGACAATGAATACAAAATTAAGGATAATTTTTTGGCTTCAATATCTCGAGAAGATGAATCTTTCCCGTAGCCTAAGCTAAACTTACGCAATACTCGTTCCCTCTCTAGAGAGAACCGAGGTTACGTTAGTAACCGAGTGTCGTTTTATGGCATGGCATGACAAGATCAAACACTTCAATAAAATGTCAAAATGCATCAACCCAGTTTGTCAAAGTAATTTATAATGATTGTTTGTATCACACCTCTTACTTAGCGTTGTATGCGGATAACGAAAAGTCATTTGGATTCACACCTTTACATGTTTACACCTTTACCTTTACAACGGGACGTAAAAAGAACGTACCGTTAAAGCCAGCTGTAAGGGAAGTCTCTTTTCTAAAAGGAAATGATACACATGGATTGATATCCGGTTGTTTTCTGAGGCTTGCTCCTACTGACTTTTATTGCAGGTTTTATTCTTATTTTTTTTTTGTTCTTTAATAGCATTCAAATACATTAATGCTCTGTATTCATCTGACGTTCTTGACCACAGACAAAAGAGAGGAAAAGAGAGCCCAGTGCATTCATCAATAAAATAAGCTTGATGTGAGAATACTAAATGCATTCATATTTATTCTTCTGCTGAGAAAGGCCTGGCCTTCAGCGTTCTCAGGGCTAGTATGAAACAGACAGACAGCAGCCACAACAACCTTGTGCATCAGGAAGATAATTAAAGATTTGTTCGCTTATTTTCACACATTATATATTTTATTATTTCAGTTATGAAAGTTATGACATTCTCCAGCATTTGTTTGGATACAACTTTGTTCGGTGCAACATTATTTTCCCTGAAGACAAATGCAAAGCTTAAAAAAGTTGAAAAAGTTGTAAAATGGTACACTATATTAGTCTTATAACTAACAGATGTGATTTAAAGGGTTAATGGTCATCAAAACTCTAATTTCGCTATTTCGCTACCCAGGCTCATTGAAAAAACGTACCTGTGGTGATAATTCTGCTAAATGTTATTATGTTGCTTCTTGTGTCGCTAAAAGCATGTTCATTTATCTCTGAAAAGGATGAACATGTTTGTTACATTGGTTGTTCTATGTATCGTGGCAGCTTGGAAATGAAATTTCTAGTGAGTGACGCTTAAAGGTTAATGGACCCTGACACAAATATAGTCGTGAACTGAACTACAGCATATACCATTTTTGAGTTCCCATTTGCCCAAATAGCAAAATCCTTGACAGCATTTCTATAACTTTCCAAAAGAGAAAAAAATATATATATATGCAGAGATTGATTATGGTGGTCAGAAGAGAGAAAGATGCCAACACTCCATTGTATAGAAACATTCATAGCCATATATAGAAACACTCACACAGCATCATTAACCAGTTTTCTGTTATTTAATCCCAAGGTAAGAAGTAAGAAACCAGAAAGTATAGTGTTATAAAAGTCCTTAAAAAAAAAAAATAAGCAAATATATAAACAATGTTATTAACTTTTTTTTGAGTTTGATGTCTGCTGCGGAGTAAAGCAAGGGTGTGTCCTCGCACCCACCTTGTTTGGCATCTATTTCTCGGCTGTGCTGCGACGGGCGTTTCCTGATCCGGTTGGGGTTATGCTGCACACCAGGTATGATGGCAACTTCTTCAGCTTGGCTCGTCTGAGGGCCAGAACCAGGGTGAAGTGTGTCCTTGTGCGTGAGCTGCTTTACGCAGACGACGCTGCATTCGTTGCTCACACTGAACAAGAAATTCAGGAGATGTGCAATTCTTTTGCTGCTGCCTGCACAGAGTTCGGCCTTACCATAAGCCTCAAGAAGACAGTGGTGATGGCTCAGAACGTTCCTGCTCCCCCTCACGTCACCATCAATGGCAAAGTGCTGTCGGTTGTCGAGAAATTCATCTACCTCGGCTCAACCTTGACAGCAAACAACAGCCTCGATGCTGAACTGAATACCAGGATCGGTCGTGCCTCAACAACCTTTGGGCGGCTTCAGTCTCGTGTCTGGAACAACAGCCACCTTTCTCTCAAAGTAAAGGTGCGCGTATATGAGTCCTGTGTGCTCTCCGTTCTGCTATATGGAAGCGAAACGTGGCCTACATACCGGCGGCAGGAGCACAAGCTTAATGCTTTTCACTTCCGTTGCCTACGACAGATCCTTGGCCTGTCATGGCAGGATCGGGTCCCGAACACCACCGTGCTGAAGCTCACTAACAGCAGTGACATGTACACCGCGTTCCGGAGGAGGCGTCTCAGATGGATCGGCCATGTACGTCGTATGCCAGATGAACGTCTCCCAAAGTCCATCTTCCATGGGGAGTTAGCTGTGGGACACCGCCCTCGTGGCCGACCCAAGCTCCGCTTTAAGGATGTCGTCAAGCGGGACATGAATGTCTTTAACATCAACCCTGCCCAATGGCATCACCTTGCGGAAGACCGGGCAGCTTGGCGGTCTGCACTGACAGAGGGCACGATTCAGTCCTGTTATGCTTACTCCAGCTTTTGCTCAGAAAGACAGCATGCTAGACACCGTTCAGATCGGCGCTTGCGCTGCAAAAGGCCTTGATGATGTGGAAATGCGTCATCACAGTCTGTGAAAAGGGTCCATGCTCTTTCGTGCTTGAACATGTAATATCAACAACCCTAAACCTAACCCAAAATGTTAACGTAAGCAAAATGTGAGATAAAAACGCATCTGCAGTGCTGAAGGAACCATACCATTTTAGCTGTACCAGGTGAGGTACTGTACCAAGCAAGTGTCAGCCCGGCAAGCAATAGCCGTCATTTCACCATCTAGGTTAACTATAAACCCGATATAGTCTGGGTAACCCCCCAGGTAGCAAACAGACGTTGGGCCAACGTCAATATCGGTTGGTTACGTTGGCCCAACCTATACGCCCGAAATACAACGTTGGGCCAACATTGGCATGGTCAGCTGCGATGGCCCAACCTATACGCCCGAAATACAACGTTGGGCCAACATTGGCATGGTCAGCTGCAATGGCCCACACTTCCCTCAAATAGAAGCATGCAGCATTTCATGTTTTACCATTCTTCCCAGTAAACATGGGGAAAAGAGTGTCTGGCTCCTTTTTATGACGTTGTTTCCAAGCATAGGCCTACCATAAATGCATTTAATTAAATTATACTACTATTTTTCACAGACATCTTTTTACTTTAAGCTAGGGGTAAAAGCAATTTACACTTACCAGGAGTAGGCTAGGCTTTAGCAAAAATAACTATTGACTAATGTCAAAAGTTTTTTTTTTTTTTTTTTATTATTATTGTGACTGCGTTTGTTATATTATGTGTGGGCATAGGCCATTACATGTAATGCGATTGCACCTATGAACGGATCATAGATCTCCAAAATTAGTTTTGAATTCGTAATTTAATATTTATGAGATTTTTATTTAAGTAATGTTCTAATTCTAGATGTTTATATTTGTAAATGCTGCATGCTTTTTACCTATGCTTTTAACGTGGTTTAATCAATGAATGGCCGTGCGCGTGAACTTTCGAGTCGCTTTCAAACACTACTGGAGCGGCGCAGAGTGCCATGGAAACGGCGCGGGACCACTGCGACTGACAAGCAGCAAAACTATCTCTTCTCGCTGTTGTTTTCACTGCTTTCAGGTGAGATTAGTCTCTAAAATCACACGAATAATACACACAACTGTTCTTGACACTTCTCTTACTTGTAATTGACACGCTTCTGTTGAATATTTACTTTATAGACATGGTTTAGTGTCTTCGGAAAAAGTCCGTTAGCATCTCAACCGTTTTCAGAAGAGGTAACGTTAGCAGCTAACGTTAAATTAAGCTAACTTAACTTTTTAACTCGGTTGAGCGTTTGTTTATGAAAGTTTGGGATTTTAATCACCTCTTATGTGTAGATGAGAGTTTTTGTAAAGATTTTACTTGGAAGTGAGCTAATTTATTTAACATAAACGTAAACATAAACGTGTGTACTTTTAATCGGTGACGTCACTTACATGGAGCTGCGCAATGGTAAACAAATATTGATAAAAAAAATGTTCTGTGATTTCAGCAGCAACAAAAGAACCCCTCTAAAACAGGGAAAGCTCCACGAGCTCAACATTTCTGAAGACAGCTGCTGCCAGAGATGTAGAAAACACAGGTGAACCGAGGAAGCTCATTACATAACTTCATATCCATTTTGTCACAATATTTTTCACCTAGCCTATATCACGCATCTGTCATTTTCTTTTCTTTTTTTAATTTCTCAAATTTACATTTTTAATTTATTTTAAGAAGGTTTTGACATCCACAGGTAAGTGACACTGTATGAGCAATATTAAATGATTAGCAAACCTAAAAACACATTTATCCTAATTTATCCTGTTATCCTAATTAAAAAAAAATATTTTCTTTATATTCTTTCTCTTTTCTGCATTTCCCCTCTGCTGTAATTTCTTTCCTTTTAATAAACCTGGCATTGTATAATAATATTGTTGGCTCTGTGACAAATGGTTCCTAGATCCTTCAATGTTGATGCCCTGCACCGTAGCAGATGAGTTGTTGTCCTGGGGCCGTATTCACAAAGACTTTTATCTTACCACTAGGAGTACTCCTAAATCGCACTCAAATATTTTAGCTAGGAGTTTTCTCTTAAAAGTTATTCACAACGCCTTTCAGACCTACTCTTAGTAAGGAAAAATGACAACTCCTAAACTAAGAGTGAGTCTTCGTTGCTATAGATGACGTCACTTCTCATGCACGAGCTTCCTCGCAATGATCACGGTGATTGGTTGTTAGATGACAGGGCCATCATGCGGAGCATAACACAGACGCAACAAATCATGGAATTACGACATCTAAATATGTCTGTGTCCTACACAAAATAATAATAGTAATGACATCGAAATGCATATATAATGACATGTTTGTGCAGGCCCCAGTGAAGTGTAATTCTAAAAAGGCAGGGAGAGAGAGAGAAAAGTCGTGAATTCAATTAAATCAAGGTAATACCCTAATGAAAACCGCCACTTGCCTAATAATGAAAAAACGACACTTGCATTAACACTTGCTTGGTTAATTGACATCCTATTAGCCTAAATAGAAAAATAAACTTAAAGCAAGGAAATGTTGCTCCTATTGAAGTAATGTAATAGTTGATTTACGGTGGATTATGAACTTGCCAAAACTTAAAAGAAAGCCCAACTGGACGCAGGATCAGTTACTGCTGCTGGCCCAGTTGGTGGCTTGGTGCTCAAAAAAAGTAATAATGATACAAGTGAAATTCGGCACTGGGATATCAAGCAAAACTAAGCGTGAGAATGGGAGAGGATTTGTTCGCAGATCAATGCAGAATTTCCCGCTTGTGTCGCGGACCCCGGACGACTGCGAGAGGCGGTGGTGTGCGCTACAATCCTTTGTGAATAGGTCTTAGTGAGTTAGGAGTCCTCTCGACTTCTTTTAAGCTGTCCCAGACTTAGGTGCTACTTTTAGGGCTAAAATGCTTCGTGAATTACTCTTAGTGAAAAAAATTAGGAGTCCTAAAGTTAGGAGTGACACGCCCATTATTTTTAGGAGTTGCTCCTAAATTCGCCAGTTAGGAGCTACTTTTAGCCTTAAAATTCTTTGTGAATACGGCCCCGGATCATCATCTCTAAGACGCTATGAACCATTTGACTAGTAAATAAAACTTCAAACATACACTAATGTCAAACATACACTAATTGTGTTGGTACAAATTTTAATGTTTTTAAAGAAGTTTCTTATGTTCACCAAGACAGCATTAAAAACAATAATATTGTGAAATAATATAATAATATTGCTAGCAAAAGTTGTCATAGGTGATATGTTTTAAAAAACATTCAAAACTTAGACATAAACTTTGAAATAGCAAAAGAGGAAACAACCCCTTACAGTTTCACATAATGTGTCATTGAATGAAATACAATGCAAGTCAATGAAAGAATGCCAATTAATCCACTAATCATACAGAACTCTACAAAATACACCTCAGTCAGATATGATCTTTCTGCTTACCCTTTCTCTGTTTAATTTTCTTTAATTTCATGCTGACAGATGCAGCCAAAAAACAAGGAGCAAAAGTGGTGGAAGCCGAGGAAAAAATAAAAACCTGGCTGAAGTATAGTGGAGACCGAAATGGAGGAAGAAAAAAAAGAGCAACAGAAAAAGGTACACAAGGCCTTTTTAAGGCTGATCAAATATGTTATTAATTATTATATATATTAATATATAAGTTGTAAGTAATTTACATTTTGATAATTACTATATTTTTTCTTTAACACAGAAAAGCAGATGCCTCCCCCTCAAGCAGATTCCAGCAGCTGTGAAAGTGAATGTAAGTGTCTTCCAATGATTGTTTTTTCTTCCTCTGTCTAAACCCTCCACTAAACAGAGGTGTATTTCATCTTTACTAGGCGTACACTGCATTAAGATGTATAATTAATTTGCTACCCCAACATGATGAAAATCTCTTGCAGGTGGGAAATACATACTACTGTTCCCCCATAAAACTATACACTCAACTACTAACACCATATTTTTTCAGTTACACAATATATACCTTAGGTGTAAAAAAACACACACAAAAAAAAACACACAACATACACTAAATCACTAAATTAATGGTTAAAATCCATAATGCACCAGAAAAGAAAATTATGGTATTTTAATGGGCATTTTGAGGTAAGTTCTAAGAGTCAAATGTGTAATTTTCAACGTTTGATATGTTGACTATGTCCTTTTCGCAAATGATCACATTCTGCTTTTCTGTTTGCTGTTTGTATATTTTACACAACACCCCAACTTTTTTTTCTGTTTTGGGTTGTGTAATTAAAATAGAACGACACATCTTAAATGTTCTAAAAAGTTGTTTGTATGTTTGTTGTTTTTTACAGGAGTGTATGCTGCTACTTCTCCTCCTCCGCTCCGTCTTCATCATCAGAGCCACACACAATCTCTAATTCGCTTCAAATCTGCAGAATACGGAAGAGAATCTGCACATTTTCTCAGTTTTCAGCAGGTTTTTTTTTTTTTTGCTCTTCTTCCGCATTTTCTTTGCCGCCTTTTTTGTGACTTTTTGGTTCCTTGTTGATTTCTTTGACTTTATGTTTTACTTTTTTTGCCGCTGCCTTTGGGTAGTTTTTTTTTCTACTTTTTTGTCGATCGACTCATCGTTGCAAATCCAGAATGAAAATCTGCAGAATGTATCTGTATAAAATGTCTATATAATGGACTGTGGAGATGTTTTAACCAATAAATAGGTTCATTTTTTATAAACAATTCAGTTTGTCTGTTGTGCCGTCTCTTAATGCAATTCAACACTGAATAGGCCATGCATGGCACAATCTTAAAATTTTAGTTTAAGGTAGGTAAAGCCTATTTATTTATTTATTTACTATTTATGAAGTTGGCAGATGGTTAAAATAGGCTATATTTTTTAATTTGTTTGAAGGTCTGCTGGTTGTCCAATGACATGGTTGGCCCAACGTTGGCCCAATGTTGTTTTAGTTGTTTTTAAGTTGGCAGAAGGTTGGTAAGGTATTTTTAGGTTGGCAGAAGGTCTGCTGGCCGTCCAATGACATGGTTGGCCCAATGTTGTTTTAGTGGCTTTTAGGTTGGCAGAAGGTCTGCTGGCCGTCCAATGACATGGTTGGCCCAACGTTGGCCCAACGGACAAAATTACGTTGGGCCAACGTCAGCACCCAACGTTGGCCCAACACAACAACAGACGTTGGCCCAACGTTGGGCCATCGTCTGTTTGCTACTGCCACGTCTAACCAAAATAACCTTGAATTTGTCATTTTTGCTAAAATAATTTGCAAGATGTATGATATTCCATCATGTGAGCAAAGTCAACAGTGATTACAAGGTATTTGGTTTCATTTCTTTGACATGTTATCTAATTGATGTCTATTCTTGGGCTATGGTAAGACGTCGATTAAATTTTCACTGACAGCCCAAATTTTGCCTTGTTGTAGCCTAGACGTCAGGGCTGTGTTTGAACGCCTATTAGACATATTTAAATGCAAAATTGCTTGCTGGGAAGCCATACATATGGAGCTGGTTATGTGATTTAAACATGCAAATGTATTTGTTTACAACACTGTAAAAAATGATTTCCATGATTTGTTAACACAACATATTTTATTTTGTCAAATCAACTTAGATTCACTAATGTTGTTCAGATAACAAAACATTTTTAGTTTAGGTTGATTAAACTAATGGCTTGGTGGCAATGCACTGATATAAAATAAAAACATGAGTTGATTGTACTAATAGATAGTTCACTCTGAGTCTTAATTTTCCCTGCGCATGCGCCGGACGCCCGAGTGTAAACAACAGACGACACTTGAAAGAGAAGGCGCGATTTTCTCTTCAGCTTCTTCAGAAGCAAGGAAACAAGACTGTCTATGGTAAGTAATTTTAAAATGCAATGTATTTATAGACTGGTTTTGTCTAAGGGTAATGAAATGTATTTCCTAGGCAGCGAAAAATCAGAAGATGGTTTAAATCTAACGTTATAAGTAAGTTAATAATTTTGCCTCAGAAATTCCAGAAGTTTCCATTGTCGGTTATTTGAAAGTTAGTGTGTTTCTTATGTCATCTTTTACGTTACGGTTTAGTTAGGCTGTTAGTGAAGCGATTCAACCTTAAAATAATCCCGATAAATAATAATAGTTTAATTATTTTTCGTTTTCGTCGTGATTAAACGAATGCGTATTGGCCGTGATGCTAACGTTAACGCATTCAGGGTAAGCTGACGTTTCCTTTAAGAGAAGGAAACGGCAATAACGTTAAGTAATAGAGATTGAACTGTTATACTTATGTTTCTGAAGCAATAAGTGTTCAAATGAATCTTTTTATGTAATATTTCAGACTTGTTGAGCTTTGAACATGTTTGCCAATTAACGTTACACGACATAGGCCTATCTTGGACCAGACCTGGGGAAGGAGCCATTTGCTTCTCTGCAAACTTAGGCTGTTTATGGTAAGTAATTTTAAAATTCAATAATATGTCTCTATCACAACTGGTTTAGTCTTATTAATTTAATGTATAGGCGGGGAAAGGTCCGAAAATAGTTTAAATTTATTATAATTTTGCGGATTTAATTTTTTCTAACCACCTTACAGCACACACAAATATTTATTTTAAATCTTTTCTTTTATAGAACATTTTGCATAGAACACATTTTTTTTAACAGATAATCACTATAAAATAGAACTATATAAATTACTACTGGTGTGTGGGAAATTCACACACATCTAAAGTGCAGTGTTATGGAAGAACCATTTCTTTTCACAGAAAAGAGAAGAACTGTTTGAGAAATATAACTTGCCATTGATGTACAAGTGATTGCAATAGGCCTGTGTGTGAGTGTGATAAATATCTTTATAGTGCAGTGCAAGGCTATATTTATTTTATTTTTATTTGTTATTTATATATTATTTTATTGCCATTACCTGTTTTTCATACAGAAGTTTAGTTTGCTAAATATATCAAATATTTTTTAGTTGGATATTGGATGTGAAAAGGAAATGGTTCTTCCATAACACTGCACTTTAGATGTGTGTGAATTTCCCACACCAGGAGTAATTTATATAGTTCTATTTTATAGCGATTATCTGTTCAAAAAATGTTCTATGCAAAATGTTCTATTAAAGAGAAGATAGAAAATAAATATTTGTGTGTGCTGTAAAGTGGTTTGAAAAAATGAAATCCGAATCGGCTCAAATCGGTATCGGCAGGTCAAACTCAAGGAAAAATCGGAAATCGGGATCGGGCTAGAAAATTGTAATCGGTGCATCTCTATTATTTACCGAGAGACAGGTTTATCTTTACAAAAACATGGGTTACTTTTGTAATACAGTATTGCCTTGAATTATAAACTGAAAAAGTGACCCAAGTATTGAGAAATGTGTCCTAGCAATTGTTAAAAAAAAAAAAACTGTAATATTCTAATTGTGGGTCTGCTATTTTACTAGATTGCTGCAGAATTTCGACGCATAGTGTCCACAGACCTTAAGACGACCTTTTTCCATGGGCTTGATGAGTACCTGAAAGGATTTTTGCGGTTGTACCAAGCCAAAGACATTGGAGAACTCAAGAGCCTGATTCAGTCTCTTGAAGATGATGTGAGTATATGTGAATTTAATTTAGAATTAGAAAAATGGTTCCAGTGTCACATGCCTGATTAATTAAAATTTCTATGCAACGCAACTTGATTTTGGCCTCGGTGCTCAAGGTCCGAGGCTATTGGCCCCCTCCTGGCATGCTGTTTGCCCTGGGTTGCACTGGCCTCACAGTGGAAAAGTGGCTTATGACTACTAGTTTTTATTTAAAGGGTTATTTCACCCAAAAATGAAAATAATGTCATTAATGACTCTCCCTCATGTCGCTCCAAGCCCGTAAGACCTCCGTTCATCTTCGGAACACAGTTTAAGATATTTTAGATTTAGTCCGAGAGCTTTCTGTCCCTCCATTGAAAATGTATGTACGGTATACTGTCCTTGCCCAGAAAGGAAATAAAGACATCATGAAAGTAGGCCATGTGACATCAATGGGTTAGTTAGAATGTGTTGAAGCATCGAAAATACATTTTGGTCCAAAAATAACAAAAACTACGACTTTATTCAGCATTGTATTGTCTTCCGGTTCTGTTGTGGATCCGCGTTCAGTGACGCTGCTGACGTAAGACGCTGCTGACGTGTGTCTGGTGCGTCCGTGTATTCGGGTTCAAATAAATATGGCTGGGCAAAAAAATGCAAGTCTTCCTCTGTGTGGAAATCCTTAGACATGTTTGCGAAGATTGTTTTGTTTCCAGCGTGCGTCTCCCTCAGACTGTAAACGAAGCTCGGGCGCACCAGACACACACACACACACCAGACACACGTCAGCAGCGTCTTACGTCAGCAGCGGCACTGAACGCGGATCCACAACAGAACCAGAACATACACACACACACACACACACACACCAGACACACGTCAGCAGCGTCTTACGTCAGCGGCGGCACTGAACGCGGATCCACAACAGAACCAGAACACACACACACACACACACACACACACACCAGACACACGTCAGCAGCGTCTTACGTCAGCGGCGGCACTGAACGCGGATCCACAACAGAACCAGAACACACACACACACACACACACACACACACCAGACACACGTCAGCAGCGTCTTACGTCAGCAGCGGCACTGAACGCGGATCCACAACAGAACCGGAAGACAATACAATGCTGAATAAAGTCGTAGTTTTTGTTATTTTTGGACCAAAATGTATTTTCGATGCTTCAAAAATTTTTGCCTAACCCACTGATGTCACATGGACTACTTTGATGATGTCTTTATTTCCTTTCTGGACAAGGACAGTATACATACATTTTCAATGGAGGGACAGAAAGCTCTCGGACTAAATCTAAAATATCTTAAACTGTGTTCCGAAGATGAACGGAGGTCTTACGGGCTTGGAGCGACATGAGGGTGAGTCATTAATGACATCATTTTAATTTTTGGGTGAACTAACCCTTTAAAACAATGTTATTCATTGCAGAGCTCAAACCAACGTAGAAGAGCAGTTGTCCTTTGTGGGCTTCCTTACTTCCTCAAAGAGGAACCCTCCAAGTTCATCAAAATTTGTGAGGTATGTAAATATCATGTTTGTTTTAATAATGCCTTTAATAAGGCCAATGCCTTTTCTTTTTTTCAGGGGAGGGTGTCTACCCCAGGTAGACTGTAAAGTTCTTTGGAGTAACTGAAATAGTTTTAAGCTATTTAAACTGACATGGCCAAGACCTACATTTATTAAAGCATTATTGGTTTGATATATTTAAAACATTAAAGAACATTTACCATTAATTGTCTTATTGATTATTCACATACCCTTATTCTAATGGAAACACGCCTCTGTTTAAAACTCATTCATTGTTAACCTACAAAGGCTTTGTAAATTTGTAATTTTGTGATTCATAGTAATTTCCTTTTTCTCTTATTAGCCAACTGATGAGGAAGAGGTGGTGAAGGGGATGAATGTTGGACTCTTGGTGGTCACAGAGGCGAACACTGCAAACCTCCTCCCAAAGGAAATAATCGATGTGGCTGTGGTGTTAGAGGAGGTGATTGTGCTTGATGGCTTAACGGACGTGTCAAATGCCTTTGCTATACTAATGGGGCTTCTTTATGCTCTGAACATCACTTACCCCAAGGAGGTCAAATATACATTTGAAGTACTCCAAAAAGTGGTGGCGAGGTATGTTCGGCCAGAGTTCATGGAGTAAGGAACAAACTGTTCAGTGTTTAGTGGAAGAGGATTTTACTCTCCCCTACTCATACTCACTGACATTCTGACATGTTTTTATTCGTCTGTTTTGAAAACAAAATCTCACAAATATAACTCTTTGCTAGCTCTGAAGTTGGATATCATTGAACACAATGATTTTCTCCTTTTCATTAATGTAAGTGTTTATTTTTTCTTCTTTCATTGCACTCGCTCATCCATTCACATTTCACTTCACATACACTCACTCATTGAATTACATATAAAAACAGTGTTTGCATTCAACCACTTTTTTTGGAGATTTTGAGTTCAAATGAAATATCCTTGTAACTGAACTGTTGTAAGCTTAATATTCATTATTAAATGTTATGAATTGGTGTAAGTCTTTAAAAATGTGGAATAGATGAAGAAAACTGTTTCGCAGGGTTAGTTCACCCAAAAATGAAAATTGTCATTACTCGCGCTCATGTCGTTCCAAACCTGTAAGATATTCATTCGTCTTTGGAACACAAATAAAGATATTTTAATTAAATCTGAGAGCTTTTTGTCCATCCATTGACAGCCTATGCAACTATCACTTTCAAACCCCAGAAAGGTAATAAAGACATCATTGAAGTAATCCATGTGACTCCAGTGGATTAACCTCAAGTTTAGGAAGTGATGTGAGTGCTTTATTTATTCAAAAATAAAAATATTTACAAAATATGAATCTATCAATCTCCAACGCATGTTCACAATTTTTTTGTGCAAACATTGGGGTTGGCCAATACCTTTTCTTTTTTTCAGGGGAGGGGTCTACCCCAGGTAGACTGTAAAGTTCTTTGGAGTAACTGAAATAATTTTAAGCTATTTTAAACTGACGTGGCCAAGACCTACATTTATTAAAGCATTACTGGTTTAAAATAATTGAATCACAATAAGTGAATCACAAAGCACTCACATCGCTTCATAAACTTGAGGTTAATCCACTGGAGTCACATGGATTACTTCAATGATGTCTTTATTACCTTTCTGGGGTTTGAAAGTGATAGTTGCATAGGCTGTCAATGGATGGACAAAAAGCTCTCAGATTTCATTAAAATATCTTAATTTGTGTTCCAAAGACGAATGAATATCTTTCAGGTTTGGAACGACATGAGCGCGAGTAATGACAATTTTCATTTTTGGGTGAACTAACCCTTTTAATACTGTTTGAGAAATAAAATATTGTTTTGAGAAAATGATTTTCATGCGTCATGTTCATTAAATGGGTTTTTGTTTTTAATTCTATTGCACTTAATTCAAGCTGATTTTAATGTCATCACACTGACATTTGTTTATTCTCGCACATGCTTGACAGTTATAGCATGCTTGTATTGTTGCTTTAATGTGTTCTTATGTTTTTATTCAAGCAGCAGTTAATTATATCATACTAATGTATACTATAATACAATTATAATTTAATAAGTAGTATAATTTATACTTGTCAGACAATTCAATTAATTCATATTTTTGTGAATGTTATAATAAATGTTAAAGTTATGGTTTATTTGTGCTGTTATTCCAGAATAATTTCTTTTAACAAAAAAGCTTTTGTTGTTTTAAGTTGTGTTGAAGTTGATTTAACTCATAATTTTAAGGCAACCGTGTAAACTTCTTAGTTCATTGTTACAACAAACAATATGTAGTTAAGATTAAGTTGAGTAAACTTAAAATTGTAAGTTAACTTAATCCCTTTAATTGCTTGAATAAGTTGATACAATATTTAATCTTAAGTTAGGACAACAAAATCACTTGTTGTAAAAACTCACATTTTTAGTTTCAATTAACTCAAAATTTTAAGGCAACCAGGTAACTTACTTTTTTTAGTCAAACTAACAAATCATTTTTTACAGTGAAATCATACACTATTAGTGTTTTGAGGTCATAACATAGTATTGTAAGCACCTCCGATCTTTATTCCTTTACAAAGTATTATTACATTATTATTACATTAACAAATACTTATTTTTGCACAATACTATGTTATGACCTATTTTCAGCTGGAAACTGTAGAGGCATACTTTTCCAATGAGCCTTTGTTGCTATTTCATGAAGTTTTTATTGCATTATTTTAAGAAAAAAGGCCACAGTTAAAAAGTATGTACAATTCAGTGCACTCTCTCTTACTTCAGCCAAATAAAAATGGTATTTGGCTTCCAGGACATTTGAAACATGTCCCATCCATTCTAAATATATGGATGTGTACTACAATCACAGTTCAACAAAAAGCCTGTTTGTTTCCAAATATTCTGTACATACAAAAGTACATACTCACAATGACCAGTGCATAACACAGCAATTTTTTTTTATTCGCTTTGGTACTATTATCCCAAGCAAGGCATACATTTTCAAAACCTATAGTACTAATATCACAACATCAAAAGTGCACTTTTTCAAACATTTTAGCATGTTTTTAATTGTGTACAGTACACAAAATCATGTTTTTTCAATGTTTCATCTATATACATGTCATTCACAGTAACTGTCTTTCATAATGCCATTACTATATCAAAATATTTGTCTGTTAACATTTGTCTGTTATTTACTCCAACTGATCTTAATGGTTAATCAATGAATCATTTGGTACATCTATAGATTTCTATACAGATTCTATAGATTTTACAGATTATACTTTGTTTGCAATTTCCGATACGGATAACCAAATATAAACTCTACATTGTGAGGATGAAATGTCCAAGATGGCATAATCGAAATCCTTATCCTTGTGGGGAATTTTTTTGGTCCCCATGAGGAAAACAGCTTATAAATCATACTAAGTATCTTTTTTTCTTTTTTTTTATGTAAAAAAAATACAGAAGGTTTTCTGTGATTGTAGGTTTAGGGGCAGGGTTAGTGTAAGGGGATATTGTAAATCAACCAGGATAGCCAAAACGTAACCACCTGTTACACAACAAAATTAGGTAACACTTTATTTTAAGGTGCTTGTAATAAGCAGTAATTAACAGTTAATAAGACAATTATAAGACCTTATAAGATGCATATAAGATGCATATAAGCATTAACTACTTCATATAACTTCTGAGGACGCTTTGTTTCACTTTTCCCGCTCTACTCAATCGTGCCGCCGACGAGCCTCACGACAGTTACAGCCAGGGTGAGTGTAGACTCCATCCCCTGGGGTCCAGCTGGGTCATGACCACTCCAGGGCCGCTCAGTTGCCTCTCCGGGTTTGTCTTGTGCTTTAATTAACCCTTATATGAAGTAGTTAATGCTTATGCTTATATGCATCTTATATGCATCTTATAAGGTCTTATAAGTGTCTTTTTAACTGTTAATTACTGCTTATTACAAGCACCTTAAAATAAAGTGTTACCCAAAATTATAGTAATAATCCCAGAAAAATTCAGTTCACAAGGGATATTTATTCGTAAATTACATTCTGTTCATAATAATAATAATACAAAAAAGAGAAATGGAAATAAATAAACAAAAACAAAAAAAGAAAGTTCAACACTAGCGGTAGTAGAACTCTGTTTTTGAAATCCGTGCAGAAAACCTCCGCGTCACGCTAATCTACGTTGGCAGATTCGTGTCCACATTCATTCACAAATTGTCCATAAAAAGGAAAAGAGAAAAAAGTAAACATTTGATAAACATCTCATTCATTTCGTCGTAAATCACCAACATCAAACAATAATTTTAACAGGCAGCAACAATTTATGAAAAACAAAAACTAAGCACACAGAATGTGCGAAAGTGAAAAGGTATGCGAGTGGGTATGTCCGTCTGTAGTAATGTGTGTAATGGCGGCGCAGAGGTACTGACCACATTTGCAGGCAAGAATCAGTTAGATCGTTTGTCATCTTCGACACCTGGATAGGCGGATAAGCAGCTTTGGCATGTCTTTAGAACAGCTCAAAATCAGTTAGTCTGGAAGTGCAACGAATTCCGCGACGCACCAGACTTCAAACATCAGAAGCAACAGATTGACAAGTGGCCGTCTTTCCCCAATAATCCATCACGATCCCAAATGACAAACTTCTCAATACACACACAAATGGATGACGCGTCTTTTTCAGGTACAACACACTTCCTTATTTCAACTTCCTTCCGTAATTAACGTTAATTGAAATACTCCACCCATTCACGCAAAAAGGAAAGTTAAAGTAAAACAAACAATGTCGTGACTCGTGGCACAGATTCTCTTCACTGTCACAATATAATATACAGTATGTGCAGTATAGAAATCATTACGCCTATGGAGAGTCCCCGCAAAGATAGCGAAACCAAGTGAGTGAGTGTGTGTGGTGTAAAGAGCTCACAAATAAACGACTGCCAGTAATTACTCTTGTGTGAGCTGTAAACAGACATGAGCTGTGGAATGTGCGATTAAAACCCTCTTTAGAGCAGCTAGGCAATTATGAGTTATGAGCTCTGTAGGTTTGTATGAATGGATCAATAGCCAAGCACTTGATGTGACTTGATGCAGAACAGCCACGATCAGATTAAGACCTAAAATGGCTGAATGCCGCACCAGAAAAAGCCTTGTGTTTTTCACAAACTGCAGTGGATCAGCAACCTGCAGGGCTGTTACGCCTCGTAATTTAAGACTAGGCTGTTGTTTCTTTCTTCTGGGTTTTGTTTGGGTTTGTGTTTTTGTGAAGATAAAACTGTAGAGTGGGATTGGTTTCTATCCCACAAGCTTCTAGAAGAAGATGCTATGCATTTATATGAAACTTCCTTCTTACACAGGAAAGCAATGACAAAGCAAACGTACGATAAGAAAGTATGACCAAGTTATATTCATCCCTGCATTTGTTTATCCTGCCTTAAAGCCAAACTGAACGTCTGTGAATCAGAGACCTTGGACTGGGCACTGAATTGAGTACCGTGTACCACGGAGCCAAACACTCAGGCTTCTGGCATACACTGGCATAGTGATTTTACATATGCAAAGAATTTCAGCTAGGTTGGAAAAACAACATACAATGTCAGACCCTTGAAGTTGAGGGCTATGCATGTTGTTCCTATACAACTCTTGGGAAACAGGCATCCTAAATAATGCATTGGCTTATAGGAAACTGCACTACTTAGAGCTCAAGGGGGTTCAAGACCCCCTCAACACATCCAAACTTTGTGGTTTTGAGAGAGAATAGCTACACTTTTTCCACTCCCTCAGACGTGAAAAACATTGATAAAAAGTGATTGCATGGTTATATAAAGTTTAAAGTCTTTGAAGAGTCTAAAATAAATAAGTAAATAAAGATTTAAACATAACGCTGATGCCAGAATAGAAACATTGCAAGTGTGCCTTTATATGAGCCTGGCAGTTTGAAAGGGTGAAATGAATATATTAATAAATAAAGTGATTGATTTTTCTTTTTTCTTTTTATGTATTCACAAGGTGGCCAGACATAAAGGCTTTGAAGGTGTCTATTTTTGCTCCATGTTTCAGTCCATAAATGAATTAGATATGACTGGCAGATATTCTAGCAGCTTTATTTGTGCAGTCCAATCAGCCTGCAACTGTATCTGCTGAAGATATTAAATCATACATGCGGAATATATAATGCATGTGATTCATTTGTTGTCATCTCAGTCGTTGAAGAGTCAAGTTAACTTTGACCTTGCTCTCAGCTAGTCAGACAAGTTATTTCCACATGCTTGTAATTATACACTTATCTTTTATTGATATAATGAAGAATGCACCAAAGACCGTGAGAGTCAAACATGTCTGAAGTGGCAGATTTGGAGCCATAAGTGGGTAATTATAAATCATGTTGCATAATTATTGACTGATTTGTAACTGTTTCTCTCAAAAAGTATAATCTGTTTTCAAAGAGCTGTAAATATGTAATGTTGTATAATACTCTTCATTATTCAACATTACACAACATCTCTAGAATTTTGAATTGCTGAGCAGTGTTCCAAGAACAGAACAGCATTGGGATTTACACTGTTTGCATCACTCCCGATTGTCCGTGTTTGTGTGTTCCAGACAGACTGTCTGTGTATTGGTGAAGGGGATTTTTCCAACATGGGCTCATTCAAAAAACGTGCCTCTACCTAAATTTTCCAACGCATTCTCATCCTGTGGCGTCATATAGGTGACGCCATATGACATTTCGTCGAAATCTTACGCACATGGCATCCTTTAGCGTCAATATAACACGCACTGTTATGGGTAGGTTTTGGTCTGGGGTAGGGTACGGTTATGATGCCTTGGGATCTGCGTCTCATATTCACGCTAAACGATGCCATGTGCGTCCGATTTAGACGAGCGTCACCTGTATGACGTCTTGGGTTCTGCGTCTCATATTGATGCTAAAGGATGCCATGTGCGTAAGATTTCAACGAAATGTCCAAAGCGTCACATGTATGACGCCAAAGGATGAGAACGGGCTGAAATTTTCATAGAACTCTTAAAACGTACCTATACTGTACATACAATTCACTGCAGTTACTTATTTATGTGTGGTTCCTTGCACAGGGGGTCAAGACCCACCCCATCTGAGGGTTGCCATATTTTTCAATAGAGTCCGCTATGTCAGCGATTATAATGTTACCTAGCTTGTTTAGTAGCTTGTTTAATACAGTAGCTTGTTGGATAGTTACTACACTACAACTAACAAGCCAATGTGTGAACTGATAATATTGTAGATCTACCGTTGTCTTGGGATTTGCTTAATATGATGCAAGATCAGTGGCAGATCAGTGGGCTTGTCAGTCCCAGACGAAACCTAAAATACTATAAGATAATATTATAATTTAAACCAATCTCAAATATTCCTTTCATAGGCAAGATCATTGAAAAAGTTGTCTTCAATCAACATTCAAATATCTTGTCTTCAAATTCTTAAGCTCAAATGGATACTTTGACAATTTTCAATCTGGTTTCCGACCACATCACAGCATAGAGACAGCGCTCATAAAGATAATAAATGATATCGCTTAACTACTTATACAGGCAAAACATCAATTCTGGTACTACTCGACCTCAGTGCTGCATTTGATACTGTCGATCACAACATACTTCTTGACAGGCTGGAAAACTGGGTCAGGCTTTCTGGGATAGTCCTAAAATGATTCAGGTCATACTTAGTAGGGAGAGGTTATAATATGCGTATAGGTGACCATTAGTCTGAGGGGACATCCATGACATGCGGAGTTCCTCAAGCCTCAATTCTTGCACCACTCCTGTTCAACCTGTATATGCTCCCACTGAGCCAAATAATGAGAAAGAACCAAATTGCTTACCACAGCTATGCAGACGACACACAGCTCTACTTAGCCCTATCGCCTAACGACTACAGTCCCATTGACTCCCTGTGCCAATGCATTGATGAAGTTAACAGTTGGATGTGCCAAAACCTTCTTCAGATAAACAAAGAAAAAAAGAAAAAACTGAAGTCATTGCGTTTGGAAACAAAGATGAAGTTCTCAAGGTGAACGCATACATTGACGCTAGGGGTCTAACAACTAAAAATCAAGTCAGGAATCTCGGTGTGATTCTGGAGTCAGACCTCAGTTTCAGTAGTCATGTCAAAGCAATAACTAAATCAGCATACTACCATCTCAAAAATATTGCAATAATTAGATGATTTGTTTTCAAACAAGACTTAGATAAACTTGTTCATGCTTTTATCACCAGCAGGGTGGATTATTGTAATGGAATCCTCACTGGCCTTCCCAAAAATACCATAAGACAGTTGCAGCTCATACAGAACGATGCTGCCAGGATTTTGAGCAGAACTAGAAAATATGAACATATCACACCAGTCCTCAGGTCTTTACATTGGCTCCCAGTCACATTTAGAATTGTTTTTAAAGTATTATTACAGGTATATAAATCATTCAATGGCGTAGGACCTCAATATATTGCAGATATGCTCACTGAATATAAACCCAACAGATCACTCAGATCATTAGGATCACATCATCTAGAAATACCAAGGGTTCGCTCTAAGCATGGAGAGTCTGCTTTTAGCTATTATGCCAGCCGCAGCTGGAACCAGCTTCCAGAGGAGATCAGATGTGCTCCTACAGTAGTCACATTCAAATCCAGACTCAAAATACATCTGTTTAGCTGTGCATTTACTGAATGAGTACTGTGCCACTGTATGTCCGACTGATTACAGAGTTTTTTGGGGGGGGTTTGCATCATCCTTTTGATTCTAAACTGAACTCAAACAGCACTGAGAATTGGGTAAGAGACAAACATAAATTACTCTGAAATGTTAATTGGGAAATAGAGAGATTAAACCATGTTGATGACCTGAGTCTATGGTAGAGTAGTGAGTTTAATGTGAAACTCGAGGTCGGGGACCAGATCTGTTCTGTGGGGTGTGGACTGGAGTCAGTCCTAGAGCCCCCAAACAAATCTGTGGGGTGCTGTTTGGATCTATTACTTAGAGTCTTAGACCACACCACAGACACAGTACAATCAACATGGGAAAATCTCACAGTAGAACAAGCAGCTGTGCTAAATATGATACACCAGTGTTTTGCCAGATGAGAAGTTTATCTATGTATCATCTTTTTACTCTTTTAATTCCTTTTATAACTGTTTAAATTTCCTTGCTTTTATTTTGTGATTATTTTAAGTCCTTTTGTGTAAAGCACTTTGAATTACCATGAAATGTGCTATATAAATAAACTTGCTTTGCCTTAATAATTATAATATGACTGCACAGTGAACCTATGAACCTAACGCATATTTAAACAACTATCCCTTTATGTAAGCTGCAAGTACAATTTAAAAAATGCTGTGTAGTGGGATAGTAGTGGGATTCGTTTTTAGACAGTAAAATTATTATTTATGCAGACTTCTGTAATATTTATCACAGGTTGTCTCGGAATAAACATAAGCAATGTCTGAATACCACTGATGGACATATTGTGCTAATAATTATTTAGGAAATATTAAATATATAAAATTAGCATATATGGGATTATTTGGAGAAATTGATTTCAAGCAAATATAACTTTTTTCTTTTTCTTTTTTTTTTTTTTACCAGAATGTTAATTTGCACAATTGCTCACATTGAGTATATTTATGATTCAGACTGATGCTCATGAGCCCACATGTGCAGCTGCATTGCATCCTTTTGCACTGACTCAGACTACCACACAATAGTTTATGTGGTATTACATCACCTAAGTGTGGACTCAGATATATGGACCACAAAAGCTGAGGACATTCGGTACAGCACCTTAAAGACTTTGGGTGCTTTCACACTAGCGTTTGATGGTGACCAAAGTAAATTGCCTTTGTAGAGCAATTTGCATTCTTTGCATCTATTGTAATGCAATCACGGCAGACTCAGTCAAGGGCCATTCTGTGGGTTTAAAGATTTAGAGGTAAATCTAAAGGGACAAATACTTTAATAGCACAGTAGATTGTTGCCTAGCAGTGGTAAACAATGGCTGCAAGTACTCACAGAGCTACTCATTTTGATGACACAAACACACCATGTTTCAGACCGCTGGCGCTGATCTATATAAATGACTGGATTGCTCATGATATCATAAAATGTGAAGCCAGAATTCCCTCATATTCAATTGAATTAATAGGAAATCATCTGATTTTAATAAGAAAACTTTGCCTAATGAGTCAGTGTTTATGTACCTGAAGTCTGCCTGTACATTCTTATAATGCAAACTTCCAAACCATTTGGTTATTTGTTAATAGTCTGGAATTTCCCCTGAAGTTGAAGTTATGTTCATATTCATTACAGTAGCGAATATCAGTTCAGCTGATGGATGAGACACCTCAGCATTTGTATTACAAATGTCAAAATGATTCTTCTGATATATGAATACAGATGCATGCTTTGTAAGGCATGTGCATACAACTCAATGTACAGTTATTCACTGTGGTTATGTAATTATTTTGTGTTATATAATATACACTTATATTATTACTTGTGTTATATAATTATTCGCATAACTGTAAATTATGCTACTAACTGTCATGCTACTAAAAAGCCATACAATTTTAGCTGACCTGTGGCTTTTTAACGGTTTCCATGATCTCCAAGAATCTGAAGTGGATGTTGGTCAACAAAAAGAGAGAAATTAGAGAATTGTTCAAAGAAATAACGCTGAATGCATATTTATTTAAAGACATGAAGCTTTATTTCCATGGTAAACCTTTTTAATATAATATAGTGCAGTTTTAGTAAAGGGGGATTGAATGTATTGTAATATTTAATGCATATTTGAATCAATTTCTGCTAATGTTCATGCTTAATATTTCCTGCATAATTACGTACAAAGAAATTGATTTTGTATTAGTTCAGTAACCTGTGTCAGCAGTGTGTTAGTAGACACACACATCTTAACGGTTTCTATCGCTTATCCTGCCCGAAAAGACCATCAACATTACAGATAACATTCACAGTGGCAATTCATGTACATTCATTTATATTAAAAACTATTCACGTGCGACTGATACGCTGCAAATCGGGTGATTTTAGGTCAATGTTTTGGCTGTAAGTCAATGATGCCCCTCTGTCGTAGGGAATCGTAAGATGGTCGCTCGAACACTTCCGGTGGCTTCCCCGCCTGTTGGCAGTTTAGAACGCAATGAGCAATCCAGTCATTTATATAGATCAGTGGTTCAGACCCTAAAGTACAATGTGAAAATAGTCTTGTGAGGGCAAGGGAAGTTGATGGAATTGAACTTGTGGTGCAAGCAATCAAATCCAGAATGAAGTCTGAGCCTTCAAAAGAGTATTCAAAATTAATAAATCAGTCTGATTATTTTGTAAAATGGCATGGTAATACGAGATTATAAACTGAGAAACTAAGTGGAATATATTTTTTTCATTCTGTAGAACCATGTCCTAATGAAAACAAAATGGTAACCACACAGTATTTTCCATTTACAAGTCAAGTCAAGTCAAGTCATCTTCATTTATATAACGCTTTTAACAGCGTAGATTGTTCCAAAGCTGCTTTACAGTGATAATAGGAAATTAAAGTAAGATTGTTTTGGCTTTATGACAGCTCTAGAATAAAGTTATTTTCCAGATAAAGTTAGTTTTAATTGATTCACTTCCGTTGCAATGACCACTAGCCATTAACTCAGGGCCGCCAACACGACACCGTTCCAACAGAAAACTCTCTCAAACTTTAAAAACGCGAACCTGTGAGAACGCTGATGGCGTGCACATGCGTTATTAAGAGTTCATTATATAGGTATGCGCGTTTGAATATATGTGAACAGGCATGTAGTCCTTCCTTAAAAAAAACTAACCCTCAACTACTTGTCTGGCCTTAAAATTTATAATACAAAATTTTATCGCTGTGGCTTAGCCATATGAACCGGAATTATCCCGACAACGATTATCTGTACAGAGGTAAAGGGAGGGAGGCCTTCACAGGGAGGGACTCGTGACACTTCAGGACTGCGTTGTCGCGTCCAGACGCAGGTCCTTCATCTGATCTGGATACGGCATGGGTCCAGCGGACTGCGGTTAACCTCGGGATAAACAGAGAGACTAATATTAGCGTAGATGCCATTCTTCTTATGATGTAAGGAGTACATCAGAATTTATGGGAAGTGTTCCTGGTTTCGGCTGACCTAATCTGCAGCCTAACATTGAATTATATAAGTCTATGTGTTATGTGTATGTACATATTACATATTGTAATCAAAAAAAAAAAAAAAAAAGCAAATGGACATGTTATGTGTCAACTACCCACATGCCAGTTTTAACTAAATAAGTAGTTCAATATGCAAATATCTACTTTTTAATACAGTGTGAAAGGAGATCTGGCTCCGGTTGCATCATTTTTGCCTCAGCACTTCTATCACCATCCCAGATCTAGATTTACAACCGAAACGAGTCTGTAAGTGTCCCATGGCCACAGAGTACTGCTGTCAGCATGCCACAAGGTGTATCTGAAACTAATTACACCATAAATGCAGCAGCACGGCTGTCGACTGGTCTCCACTGTGCATGCAAAAGCTGTCCTTGATTTCCAGAAAGGAAGCAACATAGCCCAGCCGACCAAACAATATCAGCTTTTGATAGGCCAACGCAAGTTGATCACGGACACACACCGGAAGGTTAACAAGGTTACAGTCGTAACCGAGACGTTCCCTTTCAAGGGAACTCGCGCTGCGTCGAGAATCGACGCTGTGGGAACGTTAATACCCATGC
Source organism: Rhinichthys klamathensis goyatoka (assembly GCF_029890125.1). Taxonomy (NCBI): domain Eukaryota; kingdom Metazoa; phylum Chordata; class Actinopteri; order Cypriniformes; family Leuciscidae; genus Rhinichthys; species Rhinichthys klamathensis. The sequence goes on along the minus strand of NW_026606592.1, from coordinate 526 downwards.
CGCCGTACTGACCAGTGCCTGTTTTGTGTGAAATCAGGTGAGCACAACTAAGACAGAAGCACCTGGGACCCAGGGGTGAAGCTCAAATCTAGGTTGTAAAACCTGACGAATGTGTGTGGAGAGGATCAGCCCGCCGCATCACACACGTCTTGCAGGGATACCCTATTATAAGTGTAGCAACATTGGGTATTGCATTAATTAGCTCAAAATATATATAGGGAATTTTAATAATTAATCATGAATATGATTAATATATTGCATGTTACAGTTAAATTATCGAAATTGAAAATAGATCGATTGTATATATGAATGATCAATCACAACGAATTATAATTCCTCATTCATATATCAATGGTCTCATTACAGATCGATTATATGAGATAACTTTAAGGGAATTAATTTAGTTATCAAACAATCGGTTTGTCCAGCAAACGGCCGTAAGATTAACTTCTCAACTTCTCAACAAAGTTATCCCTTTTTATAAACTCCAAGAAATATCAATTTTCTGGCCGTGAACATTCATTTT